>NC_059094.1:18329869-18960049 GCF_020497125.1 Mauremys mutica | reverse complement strand
TTGAAATGCTTTCCTTACCACCAAAAATCCAAATCTGTGCAACACAAAAACTTCAGACAAGGAACCTTGAATCATTTGAAAGACTTCTGTTAAAAAGAGGAAAATAAATTGATTTCTTACATTTTTAAAGGGAGAAAAAGATTCAGTTGACCATAATTTAGTTTAAGATGGTAATGTGAAAGTCTAATATAATTTAGAACCACAACGCTTTCCCTGTGGAGCAGAATTACAGCTAAATAGGCATTAGATGCAGTATCAGCCTTTTCACAGAACCAGGCATTTCTGATTTAAATAAAAAAATAATAAAAGTGATAGACATGATTTAAAAAACAATGCACCAAAAAGAGTCTTATTCCCATCAGAAAAAAAGTGTTTGTTACCTATGGCTAGGTCTACACTGCAGACTTCTGCCTGTCCAGCTCTGTCATTCACAGTGGTGAAGACGTGTGATCTCTGACCCACGGAGCTGTGTCTACAGAAGCTCCTAGTGTAGATGCATTTTTACTGGCAGAACTTCACTTTTACCAGTATAGTTTGTTTCTCTCGTGGGAGATGGTTTTACTATACTATAGCAAAGGACAGCTTTGCTGGTTTAGCTGCGTCCACACTAGAAGTGCTTTGCTGGTATAGTATACCAGTATTTTTTTCTCTTTTGGCCCTGTATGTGGTTTGCATAGGTAACAATTCATATGAATCCTCACACACCCGACTGTCTGTGTCCTCCATGTGGAACAAAATAGAGCATGAGCTATTTTTGAAGTCTGTCAGTATAGAAAATCAACAAAATGGGTTCTTTTGTCTTTACAGTTATGAATGATATCATCACAACCATGTTCAATAAAAAGTTTATGGAGGAGCTGTTTAAACCACAGGAACTCTATTCCAAGAAGGCCCTGAGAACAGTGTATGACCGGCTGGCTCATGCTTCAATCATGAGGCTGAACCAGGCGAGCATGGATAAGGTAAAAAAAAATGTCTTCCCCTCATAAATTATTCTAGATATTAGAAGCCATTTGTTGCTTTCTTCGATACTGCTTCTCACTGGGTGTTGATTGCAGTAGATTTTTTTTATATCATTCTAATTGATGAAGCATTTTGTGACAGAAATCCTCCTTGCAAAAGTTACTCCTATTTTCCTCCCAAGAAAGGTGTTAGAAAATACACCTTAGTATCAGACACATTAAGATAACTCAAAACAACAACAAATTCAAAACTCTATGTTTCTGCTTTGATAATGTGAAAGTGTTTGATTTGGGGTATTCATTAGTTATATCTTAATTATAACTGTGTATATGCTTATTACTGTTTGGGCATCTCCAAATTCATACCCTCAATGTTGTATGTGCAAATACCTGAATGTGTGCCTGCAAAGAGTATTTCTACATGCAAATAATTGTGGCTATAACTAAGGAGGTTGAGGAAAGCCCCTGTGAACACTTTACCCTTTGGGTTTAGATGCTAACAATTAAATTCTGCATGTAACAAGTATGTATAAAACCTACCAAAGGAATAAAAGATCATAGCTCTTACCATACAGGTATTGGGATGAGTTTTCAAAATCACTTTCCAGATTAAACTTGACTTGACAGTGGGATTTTCACCAGATGATGACTGACCTCGGCTTTTTGATCTAACTAGGTTTCCCTGCATTATATTACAGCTCTATGATCTTATGACTATGGCTTTCAAATACCAAGTTCTGCTCTGTCCTCGACCCAAAGACATACTGCTAGTCACTTTCAATCATCTGGATGCTATCAAGGATTTTATACGAGACTCCCCTAATATTCTTAACCAAGTGGATGAAACATTTCGGCAGCTAATCGATGTAAGAGCCAATTATTGGATGTTTGTTTTTTCACTTTTTTTCAGCTAATTTTAAAGATGCTAAATACCTGGTTGATGAGTGGCTCAGTGAGTGTGGAACTTTTCTTTCACCCTTAGGAAACAACTCAAATCATTCTGCTCCCCTCTTGAACCTGAGGGAAATAGATTTGGTTTTCAGTTACTAACTTTTCCTAATCTTTTTGGAACCACAAATATAACTATCCCAGTGAAAGACTTTTTTTTCTCTCTAAATTGTATTTCTTTGGAAGGGAATTTAGTGACTGATATATTCCAACAATAAATAATGGTGAAGGAAGGAAGGCTCTGAAGTGTTTTAAAAACACTTCTTGAGACTGAGCAGTTTAGAATTCCAGTGTTGTTTTCATACTGGCTCACTTTAAGCTATTTATTTATTTAGGGTCCAATCCAGTTCCCATTAAAGTGTAAGTCTTTCCATTGACTTCAGTAGGAATTGAATTTGGAATTGGTTTGTTAACAATGGCTGCTTACCACACTGGCCTTTATTTATTTTTATTTGCAACACAGTTTTGACATTTTCGTGGCCACATTTGACTAGATGGGACAGGTCATTCACAGAACAGCTTAGAAACATTACAGTTATAATTTCTTTTCTGTTCTCTAGATGTACAGTTGTCTCTCTGCTGGTGAATTTCAGCTGATCAGGCAAACACTCCTAATTTTCTTTCAGGACATGCACATCAGGGTAAGTGTCCCATTTCATTAGCCCATAAGAAAAACAGTGTGTTTGATTTTGTGGCAATAAAATGTAGGTATTTTGTTATAATTACATTAGTTTGAAACAGGTGTGGTTTTGCTGCTTGGGGTTGTAACTTACATCGATGTGCTTGATCTCTCCGTAACTCTAAAAACTGAGCACAATATAAATAACAAGTGTGCCCAATAGTTTTTACTAAATGAACATCCCATTCACTAGAATGATATGAAAAGCAACTGCCCATACTCAGCTGCAGTTCTTTAAGTACTAATATACAGACTGTTTTCTGGACTTGGGTTTTTCATTACTGGGAGATTTCACAAACCGAAAGATACCTGTTTATGTACAAACTCAACTGACAAACATTTTTCTTTTTAATTAAAGGCTTGACTAAGAAACCATGAAAAACTGGGGATTGACAGAAGGATTCGACATTCCTAAATAAAATAAAGGGTTCTGTTTTACTCATTTGAGTATGATGAGTTAAAGTTAGATTAATACTTCCAGTCTGTGGGTGATGACTAGAATATGACTACTGTGGGCCCAATCCCACAGTCCTTTCAACTATCAGCCTTCCTTTGATTTTGGCAGGAATTACCATGCAGGAAGTCTGCAGGATCAGGCTCCAAGTGATTTACATTAGGAATTGTTTGACTGGTATTTTTGTGGGTGGGGTGTTTCTTTGCAGGTCTCCATCTTTCTAAAGGATAAAGTACAAAACTCGAATGGTCGCTTTGTGCTGCCTATATCAGGTCCTGTTCCATGGGGAACAGAAGTTCCAGGACTCATCAGGTGATTTCTAGACCATTATTTATTCTGTATGCAGCTCCCCCAGTGTGCACAGCTGCCCACAAAGGAGCAGTTGGTACCAACTGTAGTGAGAATACTTGTCCAGTGGGAAGAGCACCAAAACTATCATTCATTTTGCATAGATCACTGAATATCTGTTGGGTATTAATTACTTATATAGCTCAGGACTTGGAACAAGTGATCTGACAATGAAAGGCTGAGTATTCCCTCTGTAATCCCCTGTTCCAGCAAAGTGCCCCTTATTTATTCTTTTAAAATTACACCACTGCCCTTTATCAATTTAGTCGTTTTTTATAGTAGTATCAAACATTTGACAAGAGAGAGCTTGATTCCCTCTCCTCCAGTATGAAGAGTAAAGCAAGTCAGCACTAAAGAGCCTCACTAAATATCTTGAGATAACAATGATTTATTTTTATTCCTTTAAGGATGTTTAATTGCAATGGAGATGAAGTTAAAAGGGTTGAATTCACCAATGGTGGAAATTATATCAGTCCACAAAGGGAAGGTTCATTTGATCTTTATGGAGACAGAGTGCTTAAACTGGGGACAAACATGTAAGTAAACTGGCCTACATAGAAACTACATATAAAATTCTTAATAAAACCTGCTGAAGGTCAGCCTTGAAGATAAATGGCTCTTGGTTTGTTGATGAAAATATGTCTTCAGTCTTTGTATCTCATTGGCTTGTTTATGCCACTTCTGCAGCTCTTTATAAGCTTGACACCTTTAGTTTAGTGATGTCGTCCTGGGAGAAGAACACCACAACTAGCAGTAGCTATGTATGTATATATATAAATAGCCCCAAAAAGAAACAGCAAAATCTCAACTCCTGTCCACAGCAGAGTTGAGGAATGACTGGATCTGGTTTACTATTTATTACACATTCTGTAATTATCACTTAGTTTGCATTCAGGGAATATTTTTGATGACATAGATTTCTTCTGAGTAATTTTGCTATTCAGGAAAGAAGAGTTAGGAGTACTCTGTCCATTTGTACTTTTCTTCACTCAAGCACTTTAACACAGTCAGTATGTTAGAAAACTGAATTAGAACTGCTCATTCCAATTATTCACTGTCTCCAGAAAAGAATGTATGGATATAACTTTATCATCCAGAAAACATATTTTGATCCTATGCAGACAGAGATGTCTCTTTGGCTCCTCCCCTGTGCATAGGAACTGACTGTTTTCTTCCCTGCATGCAGTAACTCTCTTTTATTTTTCCCTCTAGGTACAGTGTTAGTCGGCCAGTAGAGACACATATGTCAGGAGCATCCAAGAGTTTGGCATCCCACACAAAGGTCGGATGTCCTTCTATCCCCTTCATGCTTTACTAAGTTATTGACATCAGTGACATTCTGTGGCAAAAAGTATTTTGGTCTAATTACGCATTATGTGAAGAAGTATGTCCTTTTATCAGTTTTGGATTTGCCACCTTTTTTAGTTTCATTCAGTCTCCCCTTGTTCTTTTATGAGACATGAAGAACAGAAGCTCCCAACCTTCCTTTTCTAGACCATTCATTATTTTATATACTTTTATCACGACCCCTCGTATTCATCTTCCTTAGGTAAACAATCCCAGTCTCTTCAGGCTTTGTGTATTGGATAGTTTTTCCAGGCCTCTGTGTTGTTAGCCTTCTCTGAACCCCCTCCAATTTTGTACCATCCTTGTTGCCATGGGGTGACCAGAGCATATTAGAGGAGGCTACCAGTGGTTTATATCATGGTTTAATATTTTTTTCTGTATTGTTCTCTGTCCTGATCTTTATGCATGCTAAAATCTTTGTTGTTGTTTTTCTTAACCAGTTGTTTGACCTACTGAAACAATTGGAAGTTCGTTTTACAGATTTTTCAGCTGTTCGATTTAGCCAGGAAATTATTTTGTCCTGTATGTGTAACCTCAGTTTGAGTCTATATGCGCTAAACATCAGTCAGCCACCATATTGCTTCTATAATATAAAATAATATCACACTGAAAAATGTTGTCCTTTACAATACCAGGAACCAGCAAAACAAGTATAGTCCTTCTTTTTGTTTGTCCGTCCAATGAATCCATTGTTGTTTTCTGCAGGAGAATGCAGCCCCTAACCCTCTTGCTAAAGAAGAACTGAACTTTTTGGCTAGACTAATGGGAGGCCTGGAGATCAAGAAACCCAATGGCAGTGAGCCGGGATTCCGATTAAACCTATTCACAACAGATGAGGAGGAAGAGTATGCTTAATTCCAACACAACTTTGTGTGTGTGGTTTTGGTACTGGGGAGAGGCACAGCATTGACAGTCCTGGAGACTGAAGCCCTTTCTCTAAAGCGAAGGTACAGCACAGGGCAAGCTTTCTATTATGGCTCAATCCTGACCTGGATGGATCCTCTCCAGGGACAAGAGAGGAGTTCAGTCTCTCTGGTGTGTTCACACCTTGGCCTCTGAAATTACCAACCAGAAATCCAGTTAGCACAGGTGTGTGGGGGGGGGAGGTGTAACGTGGAGTCTTCTCCACTATAAAGTGACTTTCCCCATTGGATGGTAATGACTTTTGGCCACTAGTGACCTGATAGATTTGAACCTGTGCCTGAAGCGAAATACTCTCCCATTACCAATCTCCCTCCAGCTCCTTTTAAGCAAATAAACATTTCACAAGATAAGTGCTTTATTATAGCCTTAATGACAATGCAGCTAATCTGGTCTCTCAGCTCTAATCATCCTAGTCTCTTTGATAAAGGATTTATTTTCTGGCTGGGGGGAGCAGGGGAAGGCTGCCATTCCATTGTCTGATTAGTTAAAGTTAAAGCTAGCTGGATGTGTTTTGTATTAGAGAAATACTAGTATCTCATGGATGTGCAGGGGTTGCTATATGAAGAAGGCTGCTCGGTACATTAAAAACCAACCAGATGTTTTCCCCTTCACTCCCCTATCTATCATACATGAGATTAAGTAAACTTTTTTTATGCTTTCAATCAGATATGCAGCATTGACCAGACCTGAAGAGTTATCTTACAAAGTTATCAACATACAAGCAACCCAGGTGTGTATAGTCAAGTATCAGAGGGGTAGCCGTGTTAGTCTGGATCTGTAAAAAGCGACAAAGAGTCCTGTGTCACCTTATAGACTAACAGACGTTTTGGAGCATACGCTTTCATGGATGAATACTCACTGCGTCAGATGCATCTGACAAAGTGAGTATTCACCCACAGCTGAAGAAGTGGGTATTCACCCACGAAAGCTTATGCTCCAAAACGTCTGCTAGTCTATAAGGTGCCACAGGACTCTGTCGCTTTTTCCAGGTATGTATAGTGTATTTCAGATCTTTGATCTTTATCATCTCTTTGTTTCTGAGAAAATAATTTTATGCTAAAGATTAATTTGATAAATTTTGAAAATATTAATGTATTTTGACAAAACCCAGTTAAGATCACAAATAAGTAATGGAATTAGAAATATAGCGGATATTTGCAACTGTATCTCCTTTACTCACCTGCCAAAGCACAAAGTTTTAAAAATATATAGGCTAGAGATGGCAGACCCTGTGGACCATTTGCCTGCTCCTATTGCCCTACAGCTGCAGATCCTCACATGCTTAACTTTAAGCAGGTGGTTAAGTATGTCACCTGAGTTTTGTATTCTGATTCCAGTCCTGTGGTCCAGGGCCGCCCAGAGGATTCCGGGGGCCCGGGGTCTTCGGCGGCGGGGGGCCCTTCCGTTCCGGGACCCGCCGCCGAAGTGCCCCGAAGACCCGCGGCGGGACCCCCCGCTGCCGAATTACCGCCGAAGCGGGACCCGCCGCTGAAGTGCAGCCCGGTCTTCGGCGGTAATTCGGCGGGAGGGGGTCCCTGCCGCGGGTCTTCGGGGCACTTCGGCGGCAGGTCCCGGAACGGAAGGGGCCCCCTGCCGCCGAAGACCGGGCTGCGCTTCGGCGGCGGGTCCCGCTTCCCCCCCGCCCCGGCCCCAGCCTCTTACCCCCGGCTCCCTCCTCACCCGGAGTCTCAGCACCTCGCCGGAACAGCCGCAGCGCGTGGCCGGCGGGGCCTGAGCTCCGTCCCGCTCAGAGCCGCATAGTGAGGGGGCGGGGCTGTGAGCTCCACGCCGAGCGGAGGGAGCTGAGCTCAGCCCGGAGCTCCCAGCCCCGCCCCCTCACCACGTGGGTCGGAGCGGGGCGGGGCTCAGGGGCCCCGGCGGAGACACAGCGCTTGATGCGCTGAGGCTCCAGGAGAGGGGCGGAGGCGGGAGCCTCCGCTGTTCTCTTCGGGGGCCCCTGCGGAGCCCGGGGCCCGGGGCAAATTGCCCCCTTTGCCCCCCCCTCTGGGCGGCCCTGCTGTGGTCTGCACAGGGCAGAACTGCAAGGGCAGGCTCCATCATTAGCTATTTTAAGGGAAAAGCAATGGCCAGTGTTATAATTAACAAATGGGAGGAGGAGGGAGCTACACACTTGTTTTTATTTGTAGTGTTTAAAAAACTGGTGGTTCATCAGGGGTTTAGTTAATTTCTCAGTAACTGACAAGTATCTTTTCTTAAACATACTTTTTATGTTAAAATACATAAAATTCAGAACGCTGAGGGCTTTTCTAAGGTTATGATGACAGTTCTAAATTTGGTCAAATTTTGGACCTTAAATCTTGAGATGAACTCTCTAAACAGAGTTATACTGACAATAATTGTGAAATTAAGAATTTAGATGTTGGGGTTTTGTTTTCATTTTCAACAGGACCAACAGCAGAATGAGGAGCTGGCTCGAATCATGGGGGAGTTTGAGGTGACAGATCAGCCCAGACAGAGCACAAGCAAGGGAGATGATTTACTGGCTATGATGGATGAATTATGATACTCTGCTTCCCAGAGGCACAGGCAGAACAAGAAGCTGTTTATTTAGTCACTTACAATTTAATATGGACAGAAACCTGCTGCTAGTCTCCTACTACATGGAGCTGTTACAAATCCTGTCTGTTTGTGTCATGACTGATTACACAGGCCAGCCTCAGACCCCAGAATCAGTCTGGGTGGCATTTATACACATTCTACCAAAACTACTCTGATTTTAAATGTGACCTTTCAATATTTGCCTCCTTCATTTTCTGTGAAAGCTCTAGATTGTTCCAGGCCTCTGACTGAGAATCTTGAGTAATTAAAGGAAAGGGGAAGTGAGCATTCATGTTCTGCCCTTAAGCTTTGCTGTGGGAAGTCTGGATACTTTAGATACCATTTATAACGGGAAATGTGAAGCTTGGTGTAATATATACTAGCTTGTGTGTGAATCTTTAGCACTCCTGGCAGGAACAGTCCCTTCTCTTTGCCAGTTGAGGCCAGAGAAGATTTTGTTTGCTTCAATTCATGTAGCTAGATGTCTGTCCACCATTAAACAGTAGCAACCTCTTTTTTGCAGCACTCCTAAAAATGAGGTCTAGAAATGACCTACTATCAAAAAAGTGTCTTATTTGTGTTTCTATGTACTTAATGTATATTTTTTTTCACTTTTCAATAAGGTACAGTACCATACTTCACTGTTCATTTCTGCCTCCATCACAAAACAGGGAACTCCAGTTCTTCAGAAATATTTTCCCAAGTGCATAGGTTTTTCTGTCTTAGAATAAATCTGTTGGCCTGAGCAATGTAAACTTCAGTCCCTAAATGCTATGCTATCTACCACTTTTCTTACTTCCCTTTAGTGATATTCCTCTTTATAAATGTAGCAATGTGAAAGTAACTTTCAGTTGGATTACTTTTATGGTCTGTTGTTTGCAAGAAATAAGGAACCTTCTCTCAGCTACAAATTAACTTGCCAATACGAATAAGTGGATTTAGTTCCAGTAAAATGCTGATAGTAGATTTAGGGTAATAAATCAGGAGCTGATCCAAAATCATACATGCTAGTAAGGGCAGGGGCATTTTCTTTTTATCATTAAAGTAAAACAAGCCTAATACGTGGATGAGTGAAAGAGGGAGTTCAGGTACCCTGCAGGGAGGCTGGTGAGGTCTCCATGGCTGGTGCTGTACCAGTCCAGGTCTTGAGCAGCATGAAGGGATGGCAGGGGCTACCATGGCCTGTTTGGAGGTGGTGGGCGGGGGGGGGAATGTGGGGATGGTTCCATGGCCCAATGGGGGGGTGGGGGGGGGAAAGAGAGAGGAGGGGAGATGCGAGGGCAGTTCCATGGCCCATGCTGAGGGAGGGGAGATGTGGGAGTGGTTCCATGGCCTGTGCGGGGGGGAGGGGTTAGAGGAGATGTGGGGGTGGTTCCATGGCCATGCCAGGGAGATGGGGGAGGTTCCATGGCCGGGGGGCGGGGGGTAGGGGAGATGGAGGGAGTGGGGCCATGGCCTGGAAGGGGTAAGAGAGATGAGTGGGAGGTTCCATGGCCTGGGGGGTAGGAGAAATGGGGGGGAGCTTCTGTGGCCCAGGGAGGGGGAGATGGGGGGGTGGGTCCACAGCTGGAAGCGATAAGGGAGATGGGGGGGGAGGTTCCATGGGGGGATGGTTCCATGGCCCAGGGGGGTAGGGGAGATGGGGGGGTGGTTTGGGGGGAGGGGGTGGGAGATGGGGGGGTCCATGGCCGGGGGAACTAGAGGAGGTTCCATGGCCCAGGGGGGTAGGGGAGATGGGGGGGTGGGTCCACAGCTGGAGGCGATAAGGGAGATGGGGGGTGGGAGGTTCCATGGCCCAGGGGGGTAGGGGAGATGGGGGGAGGTTCTGTGGCCCAGGGAGGGGGAGATGGGGGGGTGGGTCCACAGCTGGAGGCGATAAGGGAGATGGGGGGTGGGAGGTTCCATGGCCCAGGGGGGTAGGGGAGATGGGGGGGGGGATAACGGACGGATTTGGGACCTACGGGGGCGGGGCTCACCGTCTCGCCCTCCGCTGTAGTGTGTCCCCTTCCCCCCCCCCCCAGCCCCGCCGCGGATATTAGCCAATAGGCAGCGGCCGCCCCGCCCCCTGCCCCCAGACGCGTTGAAAGGGGGCGGGCCGCGCCGGTTGCTCGCCGCGCGGTCGTTTCGGGGGCGGGTCCGGAAGGGGCCGGGTTCCTCCCGGAGCGCGCGGAGCCCGGGGGCGGGGCCAGCCCGGGGCGCCCCCCCGCCCAGGAGCTGCAGCCCGGTGAGCGAAGCCAGGCCCTCCGGCGCGCGCCCGCCCGCCTGCGTGTGCGCGCCCGCGCGCGGGCCCGTCTGCGCCCGCTCCCCGACGGCCTGGCCCGGCCCGTGTGGGCGCGGCGGGGTCAGGCCGGAGCCCGAGTGCGGGGCGCCAGACAGCGGCGGGGCGGGGGAATAGGCGCCTCTGTCGGGAGTGTCCCTGTCGGCGCTGGGCCGGAGCAGGGTGCGCTGGGGGGGCCGCCTGAGGGGGGCCGGGCCCGTCCCTGCCCCGGGACCAGCCGCCCCTGGTGTCCCCGCCGCCGGGCGCCGCTTGGCGGCTCAGGCCAGGCCCGGCCCCTTGCGGTGGAAGCGCTGCTGCTCCCCGCCTCTTACAGCTGCGGGAACGGGCGCAGGCCGGGCGGGCTAGCGAGCGAGCTCCCTGCCTGCGAGGGAGGTGTCAGGCCGGGACTAGGCTCCAGGGTTAACGGGGTCCAGGGGCCGCCGGACGCGGAGGCGAGGCGGGCTCAGGCTCACGCTTGGAACCGTTGTAACCATTGGCCCAGGGGTGTGGTGGAATCTCCACCAATGACACGCGGTACATCAAGATTCAGAAGAGCTGCCCCAGGAGTTATTTCGGGGGTGCGCCATGGCCCCCGCGATACAGGAGTTCAGACTTTGGAGCGTCTGACTCTGCCGCGCCTGGGCCTCCGCTCAGGCTTCTAGACGTGGCCGCCTTCTGGAGCGGGCCCATCCCCCCAATCATCCCCCAACAGGCACCGAATTCCCCGTGATTGGCCTGGCTCAGCAGAGTGGCGGAGGAGTGAATGGGGCAGAGACCACTCCCCTTTGGCCTTTAGAGGGCAGAAGTGAGGCACGTTGACAGGGGGTTGTGTATGTCTGATCTGCTGATGTCCATGATGTGCCTGTTACAGAGAGAACTTTGGAGACTGATTCCTGTTGTCTGGCCAGCCCCATGCACCAGTGCTAAGTTCATCTTGAAAGCTTTAGCAATGTAAGTATTTGTTATATAATGTGTTCCCTACAAACTGCCCCAAACTCAGTATTAGCGGAGGCAGAGGGCAATCGGAGGTAGCAGGACCTGTTAGAGAGAGTTAACATGGGGTGAATTCACAAGTGTTACACAGGCTTCTCTTGCTTTTTCCCTTGTAGTTGGGTAGCGCTGTACAATGGAAATCAGCCACTCTGTCAAAGAGCGCACCATTGCTGAGAACAGCCTGGTCATCCTACTCCAAGGTATCCATGGCTATGTCACCACAGTCGATCTCCGCGACGAGAGCACAGCGCTGGGCCGCATCACCAATGTGGACGCCTTCATGAACATTCGCCTGGCTGAGGTGACCTTCACAGACAGACAGGGCAGAGTCTCCCAGCTGGATGACCTGTTTGTGACGGGCAGGAATGTCCGCTATGTCCATATCCCTGACGAAGTGGATATCAAGGCCACAGTGGAGAAGCAGCTGCAGCTGATTCACAAGGTGCGCTACTTTGGAGGCCGCGACAAAGGGAGAAAGGAATTCCCTACAGCGAGACACAAATAAACTGTCCTGGGCATTGCCCAGAATCCCCAGGGAGCTCTAGTGTGAAACAATAGCTCTCAGTTCCCTTATAACACCACCCTCCAACTTCTGGACTGGAAATCTTCCTGTCTCTGTTACTGTTTTAGAGACAAGAACAAACATCTTTCATCCTGAAAGATCCCCTGGGCTTCTCTTTCAAATCCCTCCTCCGTTTGTTACGGGGATTTGGTTTTGGTTTCTTAGGGCAGCTTCCTGACATTGGTGTTTGGGGGGGGAAGGCGGAATGCAGACAAGGGATCATCCATTGGGGTTTTATTTTAAATTTGTTAAGGCCTCTGTGAGACCTGGTGTGTTTCTTGCTGCTCTGGCAGGTTTTATATCCTGTCTCATTCTTAGGTTGTTCAGTAAACTTTTTTCAAATAAACCCTTTTTCCAGAAACCAACAAGCTTCTTCTGTGTTATCATTAGGTCTTTTCAGTGCCTTTTGAAAACTCCACTGACCTGCTAGCTTGGGCCATCACTGTATTTTTATTCTTTGATCAATGGTTGGTGGATTATTTCTATCATCTCATTAATCTTTGCTCACCAGCTCAGACCTGAGAATTCACTACCCTCTCTCCATTAGGAAGTTAGAACCAGAAAGATCTTTCTGAATGGGAAAGCAAGATGGAAATCTCCGCCCATGAGACAGGCCAGAGGGCCAGCTAGCAGGGACAACTGGATTATAAACTGACCACTGATTGCTCACCTTGTGTTATCCAAATGCAAGAAGTGGTTTTGCCTTTGCAGTGGAAAAGAGATCAGAAAGGCCTAGATCAGGGGTCGGCAACCTTTCAGAAGTGCTATGCCAAGTCTTCATTTATTCACTCTGATTTAAGGTTTCGCGTGCCAGTCATACATTTTAACGTTTTTAGAAGGGCTCTTTCTATAAGTCTATAATATATAACAAAACTATCGTTGTATGTAAAGTAAATAAGGTTTTTTAAATGTTTAAGAAGCTTAATTTAAAATTAAATTAAAATGCAGAGCCCCCCGGACCAGTGGCTAGGACCCAGGCAGTGGGAGTGCCACTGAAAATAAGCTCGCGTGCTGCCTTCGGCACGTGTGCCATAGTCTATAGCAGGGGTAGGCAACCTGACTTTTGTCTCAAGTTGTTTCTATTATGGATGTTTTTTTAGATTACAGCTGCACTGGCAGGTATCAGAATGAACAAACTATGAAGTCCCACAAGAGCTAAGGCCTTCAAATCATTGAAAAAATTAACAGATCGGGTTTTACACCACCTCTGAAAGGTTGCGGACCCCTGGTCTATAGTGACAGGGCTAAAATCAGTGGGAGACTGGGGGGGGGCTGTGTATGGAGCTGTGCAACTGGGTAGTGTATTTCTTATTGGTAGAGCATTGGTTGTCTACTATTAGCTTGCAGTTGGCAGGTGATCTGCTACAAGGCCCTGGGAAGAAGTAAAGCCTGACATGATGCACATGGAGGGCCGCTTTCATGGGGAGCCTGCCATTGCCTGCACTCTTAGGAGCACGGTTGAGCAAGCAGATGAGCTCAGAACCTTTCTGTATTGTGTTTGCTGTGTTACTGTTCAGAGCATGAAGTGTGTAAGCCCTCAGAGGATAACTCTGTTATGACCAAAGGGCAGGAGGAAGGAATAGGCTGTCAGAAGTGACGTGTTTCTTGGTTAAATGAAAGCACCAAGTAGCCATGGTTTCTGGAGCCTGCTATTTTTGGGTCATCTGGTGACACATCTCTGCATGGCTTATCCTGGGAGGTGCAGGGGGAGGGGAATTGGTGCCAGGAGAGGGAAGTTGGGATGTTGAACAGGACTGGACACACAGTCCCTTTGACAGAGGCCTGGCAGATTACGATTTCATACCCAAGGGAGGAAGGTACAAACTGAAACGTAACTGACAGCAGCCGTAGCATGAATCCGAGAAAGGAGTTAACCAGGAAAACCTCTGTTGGTGGCAATCAGCACAGGGTGTGTGCATCCAGCCTGCAATTTACCGGCGTAAGAGCTTGTCTACACATGGAGTTATTCTGGAATAACGCCTATTCTTGACATGTCCCAGTGCAGACACTTAGTTCAGGATAAAAGTGCCTTGTTCCAGTTTAACCTAATCTACTTTCAAAGTAGGTTAGGTTAAAGTTAAACTGGAAGAAGATACGCTCATTCTAGAATAAGAGACTCCACTCTGAACAGCTATTGCACTTTGGATTAAGGTAGGGCATGAATTTAAATTTAAAGTGTTGACAAGCCCTTAAGCTTCTCTGGAAATCCCCACCTTCCCTTCCCCTCCCTAGTCTCCTTTCTCTTTCACAGATTGATAGATTTGAAGGCCATTGTGATCATCTAGTCTGATCTCCTATATTACATGGGTCACAGAACGTCCCCAAAATAATTCCTAGAATAATTCTAGAAGAACATCCAATCTTGATTTAAAATTCCCCGTGATCTCTCTCCTGCAGTCATCAGGTTCTTACAGACTTACCTTAACCTTTTCTTATTAATATATTGAGCTACTTGAGTCTATCACTGTAAGGCATGTTTGCTAATCCTTTAATCGTTGTCATGAGTTCAGAGAAAAGCCTCTCCAATTTATCAACTTCCTTCTAGAATTGTGGGAACCAGAACTGGATGCCTTACTCCAGCAGTGGTTGTACTAGTGCCAAATAGAGGTAAAATAACCTCTCTTCTCCTACTCAAGATTCCCCTGTTTATGCATCCCAGGATTGCATTCATTCTTTTGGCCACAGCATCATATGGGAAGTTCACATTCAGCTGATTACCCACCAAGACTCTCACATTTTATTTTATTTTTTTAGACTTGCTGCTTCCCAGGACAAAGTCCCCCATCCTGCAGTTTATCAAGTGATCCAGATCAGTCTGAATCAATGACCTTGTCCTCTGTTATCACTGTCCCAATTTTGTCATCTGTAAACTTTATCAGTGATCATTTTATGTTTTCTTCTAGATGAATGATAAAAATATTAAATAGCATAGAGCCAAGAACCGATACCTCGGGGACCCCACTAGAAACACACCTGCTAGATGATTCCATATTTACCGTTACACTTTGAGACTTAGCAGCCAGTTTTTAATCCATTTAATTTAACATCACTACTCTCCTTTAATTCTTATTAATTTTTTCCCTGCCTCATGGAGAGGGGAACTTCTCTTCCAGGCTTCAGCCTTTTCCAGTCTGCTCCTAGGGCTGAGTTCTTGGAGCATGGAGGCTGGCAGCTGGATGGCATGCTGCTTCTGCTGGAATTCCTTCCTGGAATGTGGTGACTCAGGCAAGCAGCTGTCCAGCCTCTGCCTGAATCCACCCCGGATTTCTGGACAGCCCTTTCCCAGCTCACGCTTTCATCCTAGGCAGCTGGAAACTCACTCATCTCAGATTTCCCCCTGCGGTGCCCTGGGAACTCCCTGTGAGCCTGGGCAGCACAGGCTGTGCCATAGGCAGGAAAGCCCACAGATTGCTGATAGCTCAACGGCATGAATCCCCTTTGCTGATGCACAAGCAGGAGTTGCTCATGACATAGTTACGCCCTGTTTAACAGCTGACAGCCCGGCCTGTCTCCTAGCCTGTCACTGATGCTCTAGGCAGGTGAGATTGACAGTGACCTGTTGGCCAGTCGGGCTGGGACCCCCTGTGCCTGGTTTGGGTCTCTAGTATCAATGGCGTCTAGCTGAGCTTGTCCATTTCCTGCTAGCAGGTGGGTGGGACACTATGAAGCTGGATCTTAACAGGGGAAATAATAGAAGGATCCTTCTGTGCACGTGGTCTGTTGCTTTTGCCAGCCTTGCACCTGCAGTGGGAGAGGACTTCGACCCCTACTGCCTTCATCCTGGCACAGTCTACCAGCGCTGCATGGCGTGATCACAGAAGTCACTATCCGGCCTAGCCTTCCTCTGCGGAGCACAGTGAGTGATGAGTGCTACGTGGGGCTGATGTTTGGTTGCACGAGAGACAGGCCATCTAAGCCAACAAAGAGACGCCAGCCGCAGATCACTCTGTTCATCCCAGCCATCCAGGGGGCAGGGAGGGTTTACCTAATCTAAGTAGAGGGGCGACTTTCACCAGGGAAAGTAATTGGACTAGAATTGCTTTTTGATGATTCACCACCGGTCTAAATGTCCCTCTGGCTGCAGCAAAGGATGTCCCTGCCAGCGCTCCAGCTCTCTGCTGCTCCCTCGAGCCAGGGAGGAATTAGCCTGGGCCACAGCCAAGGGCAATAGATGATTTCATCCTATTTTGACAGGGCTCTTAGTGCTAATTGGCACAATCTGGCTCCTCTGAGATAGAGCTCTGGTCTCTTCCCTTCACTCACTCATGGCCCAGTCCTGGCCTGTACTCCAGGATGGCAGCGCACCCCTTGTCTCCTGTTTATCAGCCGAGCGGGCAGGTGTGGGGTTGGCTGAGTGACCCGCAGCAGTTCAACTGGTAACTAACACATGGGGACAGTCAGTGCTGGACTGTGAGCTGGCAGGAGCAGTGTGGGAGTGGGAATGGGGTGCGGGTTTGGAGGGGAGAGCGGACTGGAGAGCAGAGACTTGACTTCCAGCTGCCGTTCCCAGCTCTGAGAGGGGGTTGTGGTCTGGGGATCGGAGCTGCAGGGCTGGGAGTTGGAACTCCTGGGTTCTGGCCCTAGCTTGGCGAGGGGATTGGGCTGTAATAGTTAGAGCAGGGGAGTGGGAGTCTGAACTCTGGGTTCTAGTCCTGGCTTTGCCAGTGATGCTCTGGGGCTTGATTTCCTCATCAGTGGCTGGGTCGGGTAAGACTGAATCCCTGTATTGTGGAGGGGGTGGAACTTGGAAGCCCTGAGACGATACACTAGCAAGGAAGCAGTCTGATTACTTACTCTTTCCAGGATCTCTCAGGCAGCAGCTACTGCAGGGTCACGTGCAGCCAGAATGGTTCAGGGGCACAAGCAATGAAAGTGACAGCTTGGACACCACCCCATTTCCCCCACCCTGGGTGGCATGACATTAACAGACACTGGCTTGATGGCTTCCCAAGCTTTGGGGCTGGGGGGACTTGTTTCTCCTGGGGAGCTGGCAGTCTGGGGCAGAGCAGGCACCTTGTACTAACAGAGAGCAGGGGGTGGCAGCCCCGTTAGCGCAGCAGTTCCCTGTGCCTGTGACACCCTCGGCCTCTGCTGCATCCCCTGCCCTTAGGCTCCTTGTGTGGCCCACATGGGGTATGTTTGGGACGTGATGCTAGGCTGCCATTCAGGCCCCTCCGGTGGGTGCCGTGTGATGGCACAGAGCAATGCTAGGGAGGGCCAGGCTTGACACTGCCATGTCCACACTGCTGCTCGGCAGCCTCAGGACAGCAGGGAGCCAGAGCTTGGGCAGCAGGCGGCTTTTCCCTGGGCCTTCGGGGGGGGTTACCTTACATCTCCTGGAATATATTCAGGGCCGAATTCCCCATCACCCTGCACCGCCTGCAGCCATGTGTGGATGTACAGAGGGTGAGGCATTGCCCAGTCACCATGGAAGTGTTTGCACCCGCATGGCCCAGGGGTGAACAGCCCCCCACAGTGCTGGGCAGCAGAGTTCTTGGCTCCTACAAAGCAGTTCCCGGACTAGGCTATGACATACCTAGCCAAGGCTCACCTAGCTCGTCCAGCAGGGGGCGAAGCCATGCCACAGACGCACACATCCAGCTGCACCCCCCAGATCCGCCCCCCCAACCTCCACTCACACATGCATTCTGCCCCCCTCCCCCCCGTAGTGGAAAATGCCCTGACTCAGCAAGAATCACAGACCTTTTGGAAAACCGAGACGCCCGATTTCACAAGCTGGCTGGCTGGTGCTGCCAACGGGTCCTTCTCTGAGTTAAAGGGCCCCTGGGAGCTGGAGTGGGGGGAAGCAGGTTTGTGCCATCCTCCTCCGGTATCTCTTTCTTGGCATGCATGCTTTGATGGCTGCTCTGTCTGTGCACTGTAGCCCAGGGAGGCAGAGCTCTATTTAGCTCACTGCGTCTGTGCAAGATGCTGAGCAGCCTTTTGTGCTGTGGGAAGAGGGGACCAGCTGGCATCCAGACAGAGCAGGGATGAGCCAGACTTTGGGCATTGATTTATGATGTGACTATGCAACAGAATTAGCTCCATGTTAATCAGCCCCTGATTCACTCACTTGTCCCACCAGGACCCAGACAAGAGCCTCCCTTTTTCATGCACTTTATAAAGAATTTGGACATGAATCTGGTGCTTGTGAAGCAACAAGCTGGTGTCACTGGTGTTCAATACAGTGCTGGCAGGAGCTGGGCAAATCTTCCCACTCCAGCTCTGCAGATGCCCCTCAATCCCAACCCGCAGCCCCCCTGCTATTCCAGTTCTGGTTGTCTCCTGACCAGAGCCTGCCAATCATGCCAATTTGGGGGAGCTGGGAGGTGTGAGTGTGTGAGAGACAGCAAGAGATGGTGTGTAGTGAGAGACTGTAGGGGTGTGTGTGTGTGTGAGAGAGAGAGAGAGTCAGCAGGGTGTGAACAGGAGAGCGAGTGTGTCTCTCAGAACGCCTGTGAGTGAGTGAATGTGTGGGGGTGGGGCATTGCACCCGGGCCTAGGGAAGGTGCCAGCTCGCTGGCCCTCCAGACCTACCTACCCCCCAATCCTCCCCCCCCCCCCGCACGTCCATTAGTGTGAGTCATCCAATCACCAAGGCAACCTGGCTCCATGACATCAGGGATGTAACATCCCAGCGGCTTTGGACAGCATGGGAAGAAAACAAATTTCCCTGTATCCTAACTACAGCCTGAGCTGTGATAGATGGGGGCTGGCTGGGGCTGGATGGATGGGGGGTGCATATGGGTGCAGACTGATTTTTGGGACAGGTTGCAGCTTTGTATCTGTCCCCTGATAAGCCAGTGTCCCCTGCTGCTGGATTCTGTGCTCCCTCCCAGTGATGTATTTGGTCCATCAGCACCATCTCCTGTTCATGCAATGCTGCTGTTGAATGGAGGAGAGGCTCTGGTAGTGACACTGTCCCTTCTCGCTCTGGGGCCAGCGGTGTCTGGAAACAGCTCTCAGCAGTGAATAAATAACATGAGCAAGATCAGTTGGGGATTAAACTCCGCTCTGTGCCTCAGCCGAGCCCTTCCCACGAGCAGAAGACTCTGCCCTTCCTGGGGTCAGAGCTGCCCAAAAAAGCATGGGAAACCTCAGGCTGCAGCGTGGGGTGTCAGTGAAGGCCAGGGATGCTGCAGCCTACCTGCAGGCACCTCTCAAGTCCCCTGGGACCCCTCGGAGGGTGTGTCACGTCTACACCTTACTCATAAAGACAAAGCCACCCTGCACACACACGGGCAGTTTGCGATGTGTCCAGGTAGCTCCCAGGAAGAGGGATGGACCCACAGACCTCAGGACAAACAACAGTCCCTTCTCTCAGCAGCATTGGCTGGCCAGGTACCGTTCAAGCCAGGGAGGTGACTGGAAGTGCTGTTTGTGCAGACTCTGGGCCAGTCTGGAGCAGCTGGAGAGGCAGCTGCACGTGGGTGGGGGACCTTCGAACAAATCCCAGTCCCACCTGCTTCCCGGTCTCAGGAGTGGGAGTGTACAGGAACTAGGCCTTGGGGGTTTCCCAAGCCCTCACAGTAGGGAGACAGGCACAGTAATCACAGCCCAGGGGTCTTCACTACTCAGCATTTGGACAGTGCTGTGAGATCCTCAGCTGTATCTCCATGTCAGGAGCCCTGGGTCCAGCCCAGGTGTCAATCCTGCAGAGCTCCAGGGAGTGTTCGGGGAGGGAGCTGCTGGTCTCCTTAGCCATGGTGAGTCTGGACTGCAGCAGGACTTGACATGTTGGGCCACAGACAGGAGCTTCCCTCCCCGTCCCCTGCCACCTTTTCCTGGTGCTCAATAATGCGAGTGCTGGCATCTCACATGGCACAGTCTAGGAAGGACCATGTGGGCTGTTGGTTCACTCTGCTCCCCTGCAGGCATGATGCTGTGGAGTAACTGGGCATTGGACTATCCCAGCGTAATGCAGATACAGTAGAGTCTTCCCTGCCTCCCTCCCCATTCTGTTCCACCCACAGCTTTCCTGTGGCTGGATGGTGCAATCAGGAGGAGGGGAGTAATTGACTGATGCTCCTGGGAGTTTTGAGGTTGCCTCTCAGGCACCTTCGGTTGCTGAGAGGCAGAGAGAATCCAGAGAGGGAGGAGGGTGCCCTGCCTGTTGCATGATTCACCCTGCGTGATGCAATTGCTTTAGAGTACCCACATGCTGCTGCCCTCTGTGTGCAGCTGATTCACCAGAGGAGTGGCAGGGAGCGAAGGCTAGGAAGAGATTGCACAAGCTGCACAGGCCTGCTTATTGGGCTGCTTCACAGGAAAGGCTGCTCCAGCACCACACCTGACATGAATCACCCGTGGCCAAACATCTGGGGGTCTGATGAGATCACAAAGGGCTGCCTGTCATCACATCCCACTCTGGGGGTGGGGACTCAGAAACCCGCGGGGTGGGCTCATGTATGTGCCCCTCTTGCACTTGCTTTCCTGAAATTGCTGGCCATGGCCCTAGCCCAAGGATCTGGGAGAGCAGCTCAGGAACATAGGGACTGTCAAACTGGATCAGATCACTAGCCCACCTAGCCAAGAATCCCATCTGTGACTGCAGCCAGGAGCAGGTGTTTCACAGGATGGAGCCCTGCAGGTGACCTGCCCCCAAGGAGAGTTAACCCTGTTAGGGAGAGGTTGGCCTAGGCCCGGAAGCAGGAGTATCTAGATTCTTCCAAGGCTGCTAGAAGAGGTTTGTGTGTAATCCTGGCTTTTGGCCTGTGGATGCTCTCCGTATCCATAGAAACATCCCATCCTTTTGACCCCTGCTGCGCTCTTGGCCTCTCTGGGATCCTGTGTAGGGAGTTCTCACGTTAGTCATGTGTTGTTTGTGTATACAGTGTTGTTGTAGCCACATCAGTCTCAGGCTATTAGAAAAACAAGGTGGGTGAGGTAATATCTTTTATTGGACCAACTTCTGTCGGTGAGAGAGACACGCTTTTCAGCTACGCAGCTCTTCTTCAGGTCTGGGAAAGGGTCTGTGAGTATCACAGCTAAATATAAGCTAGTTTAGCATAAATAGTTAGCACATATTTTAAGGGACCATTCAAGGTGAAGTGGCCCACTAATATCCCTGTAGCCACAGGACAAAAAGGGCAGTTAGTGGGTTACAGATTGTTGTAATAAGCCACAAATCCAGTGTCTCTGTTCAGTCCATGGTTCTTAGCATCTAGCAAAGTTATGCATTTAAGCTCCCAGGTGCATCTTTGGCAAGTGTTGTAGTTTCCTTTGAGGATGAGGCCTGAGGGGTCAGCTACAGAACGGTCGCTGTGTGAGACACGTCCACCCACAGTAGGGTGACCAGATGTCCCGATTTTATAGGGACAGTCTCGTTTTTTGGGTCTTTTTTTTATACAGGCTCCTAGTACCCCCTCACCCCGTCCCAATTTTTCACACTTGCTGTCTGGTCACCCTAACCCACAGGCAATGGGGCGTTTCGTCTTCCTGTGCGAGTTCATTCGCGAGCGCAGCGCTTGGCGAGCTGCTGTCGGGGCGTTCGGTGCCTGCATGAGGGACCCCGCGGACCACGACAGGTGTGGGTGGGTGTGCGGGGGGGGGATCACTGTAGTGATATTGCTGTGATGTGCCACGCAGACAGGCCCTGGTTCTGTGCACGCACCCTGGGGATTCGAGGGGAGCTCTAGGGGGCCCCCGGGCATTTGCCTCTCAGGTGCTGGGCGGACCCCACATGGCTCAGGCCGGGCCCCATCCCCACCCGCTCTGCACAGAGCCCAAATGTGACCTGGCAAGTAGCTACCCAGCTCTCCTCCAATCACAGCCAAGCATCTTTTTAATCCCCCACTTACCCACCAATCCCCAAGTCCCATGCCAGCCCACCAGGGGCACAGCCAATCAGCACATGAAGTTGACCAGCCCTGCCCAGTCACCTACCCCGCCCCTGCGGTGATCAACCAATCAGCAACTAACACCCTCCAAACTCCTCAATCCCCTTCCTGCCCAGCTAAGGTTTCAGCCAATCAACATTGACGGCGCTGGCCCAGCCTTCCAATCAGGAGCGACGCTAGGAAAATCAGTGACTTCCCCGGGCAGCTGCAGTCGCCATCTTTGCTCTGGCCAGAGGCGCCAGGAAAAAAGATGGCGGCTAGTAATGGGGGCGGGGCCGAGGGGAGGAGGGGCTCGGCGGGGTGCGTCACTTCCGTTGTCAGGTGGCCGCCGCCGGGAGCGGAGCGAGCCGGGGAGGAGGGCCGAAGCGGGCCTGGGCTGCGGCAGGAGATCCCTCCGGCCGGGCCCGGGGGTCATGGGTGAGGAGCGCTGAGCGGCCGCCGGGACCGGTGAGGGGGGCGCGGGTCACCCGGCGGGGAGCTGCCTCCTGGGCGGGGATGTGGAGCCACCGGGGTTGGGGGTTAACCCCCCTCCTCCCGGGGCAGGTGCCCCCCTCTCTGGGGGGGGGTTAACCCCCCTCCTCCCGGGGCAGGTGCCCCCCTCCCTTGGGGGGGTTAACCCCCCCTCTCTGGGAGTCTGGGGGGTTAACCCCCCTCCTCCCGGGGCAGGTGCCCCCCTCTCTGGGGGGGGTTAATCCCCCTCCTCCCGGGGCAGGTGCCCCCCTCCCTGGGGGGGGTTAACCCCCCTCCTCCCGGGGCAGGTGCCCCCCTCCCTGGGGGGGGTTAACCCCCCCTCTCTGGGGGTCTGGGGGGTTTAACCCCCCTCCTCCCGGGGCAGGTGCCCCCCTCCCTGGGGGGGTTAACCCCCCCTCTCTGGGGGTCTGGGGGGTTTAACCCCCCTCCTCCCGGGGCAGGTGTCCCCCTCCCTTGGGGGGGGTTAACCCCCCCTCCTCCCGGGGCAGGTGCCCCCCTCCCTTGGGGGGGGTTAACCCCCCCTCCTCCCGGGGCAGGTGCCCCCCTCCCTTGGGGGGGGTTAACCCCCCCTCCTCCCGGGGCAGGTGCCCCCCTCCCTTGGGGGGGGTTAATCCCCCCTCCTCCCGGGGCAGGTGCCCCCCTCCCTTGGGGGGGTTAACCCCCCCTCTCTGGGGGTCTGGGGGGGTTAATCCCCCTCCTCCCGGGGCAGGTGCCCCCCTCCCTTGGGGGGTTAACCCCCCTCTCTGGGGTCTGGGGGGGTTAACCCCCCCTTCCAGGACAGGTGCCCCCCTCCCTGGGGGGTTAACCCCCCTCCCTCGGGGCAGGTGCCCTATCTTGTGCCCCCTTCCCGGGGCAGGTGCCCCTCTCCCTGGGGGGCCAAAGGGGGGTTGGGTGCCTCTCCCTGGGGGGCCGGGGGCATGCCTGCTGAACTGGGGCTCCCTTTCTTGGCCCAGTTGCCCCGGTTGGAACCACTCCCCTCCCCTGCTGTTACCTAGCAATGGAGCAGGGCTACACCACCAGGAGCCATGGAAACGCCCCTCGTCCAGCAGGGATGGGGACTTAGAGCCCCTCTCCAGGAGCTCCTGGTGTTTAGATAGTGTCCCCCTTTGAAAGCTTTCACTTGTGTTGTGGGGCAGATTATGGGGGGAGGGAGGGGGTGCATGGGCTTGGCAGAGCTCTCCCAAGAGCCCTGTAAGTTTCTCTGAAGGTCCTTGGCGTGGCTTTGCTGCCTGTGGCTGATAGGCACAGCAACAAGAATGACTGTCTCCGCAAAGTGCTCCCACTGCTATAGTGCTGGGGTTTGCCGCCCAGCAAATTGAGTAATGAAGTCAGCACAGATAGTAATGGCAAAGGCTAGGTATTGGGTTGTATGCCTTGGTCCCAGGATATTGGAGAGACAACTGGGGGAGGTAGTACCTCTTATTGGACCAACTTCTCTTGGTGAGAGAGAAAAGTTTCTAGGCTTACACCTGAAAAGAGTTCTATGTCTCTCTCTCACCCGCCGAAGTTGGTCCTGTAAAATATATTACCTCTCCCGCTTCATAGCTGTGTCAGGCAGGCTCCTTCACCAGGAGTCTCTCAGGACACTTTGCAGAGGGAGATCCGGGCATTCCTCTTTTGCACCCCCAGCTTGGCTGCTTTGTTTCCGAGGTGACTGATGCATGGTGGTTTATCATTATTTATAGGCTGTTGGGCTAAATGCAGCATTTCCCAGTTTCTGATGATTCGCCCTGTCAGTTTCAGGTTTAACGTAATATGGTTTGGGGTGTTCTCACCACATCATAACCCACTTCAGATAGCGCCCGCCCTGTGACTGGCAGCATTGGTTTATTTATCTTGCTGTGTCCTGAAATCTTTAACTACATAGATGACAGAAACAAGAGTCAGCAAAGACCTGTTATTAGTCATATAGTATTGCAGATGTGCAAACTGTTTTATGATGAGTATAAACATGCTGAGAATGGAGTCCTGGCCTGGAAAAGGCTACATCTGAATGGATGAGTGGGTACCATGCAGTGCAAACAGTATTGCCAGGGAGAGTATTATCTAGTAGTTTCAGCAGGTCACTGGGATTCGAGACTTTCTGGCAGCATCTACTGCAGGAAAATCGGCACCTATAATCCCCACTGGCTGCTGTAGTGTAGACAGGGGTCAGATATTTGTACCATCTCATTTAACTTACACCACATCTTATACCTTTCCTACAGCTGGTGGAACTACACTGCTGGGAAAGTGTAGGTCCTAATTCTCCTCCTGTAGATAAGCCCTAGGCTCTGTTCTTAGTTCTGCTGCTGACTCACTGCATCATTAAGGTAGAGATGCATGGAAAGGTGAGTTTCCTAATCTGTAAAATGTTGGGTATAGTGCCTTCCTGTCTGGCAGGGGGCTTGCGAGTCGTAATGAATATTTCAATCTACTTTGAGCTCTGGATGACAGGTGCTATAGAAGTGCAAATGCGTTGGGGGTGGTCACTGAAGCTGGAATGCTTGGTGGAAGATTCGGATTCTCAGATTTGAAAGAAAAGCAGCATGATGTCTGGGTCTCTGATTTAGCCCTTTAAGTGCCATATTGTTCTATAGCAGGGTCAAGGAAACTGCCTCACGATCTTTTTTTTAACTTTAGAAACTGAGTAAATAACTGGTTGTCTCTAAAACCTGTAGTAACTGATTACGGTGGCTGAGAAAGCCTGAATATTTTCTAGGATTTGCTGTGGCTTTCACACAAGCTTAGGAAGAAGCTGCACTGAAATTTTGATGGAAAGCTGGAGGAGAAAATAGTTAATTTATGCACATATTGAAGCTGTCTGGTATGCACATATTGTACTTGGGATGTTTAAGTATTGAATAGCCTAGAGAGATTGAAGTGGTCTTGATCATGAAATTATTCAGGGACTGATACTCCAGTTGTTCAAGGTGCTGAACTTGTCTGTACTTCTGTCCTGCTGTGTGAGAGTTGGAAACATAAGCTTGCATGTGAACTCTTACAAGGATAAGTGGGGGGAGGAGGGGCTTGAAAGTTACTCTAGCCATTCGCATCTAGGCTTCGGATTTAAACCCTGATAAGGCTCCTACTGGTAGTTGATTTTCTGCTGCTCTGGTCCTTAGTAGTGATTTGTTCTGATCTGTGAAGATCCAGGCTGTTCAGGAAGGCACCTGGAACTAGGTTGAGTGGTGCTTACCCAGCTGATCGAAGAAGCTTGCACACTGGCTTCCCTGCTAGCCAGTGTTAATCTTACTTTTATAAACACCTAATTAATCCATTGATTCTTTAAAAATATGTATGCACAAAAATGATTTTAGAGCTATATGTCTTTGTCTAAAAGTTCTTTAAGTTTGGTGGTATTGTTTGTTCAGCGCTTCTTGCATGTAAAGTACTAGCCCAGTGCTATGTGGTCCTTTCTGGTGTTGGTGCACAGAAAACCTCATGGACTCCGGTGGAGATGGCTTTACATCTGTACTGTTAGGAAAGAATTAGATGATAGTTCTACTCACTTGTGTAACAGCTTTGATACTTTGATGTAGAAAATGCTTTAACTTTAGAAGCATGGAAACTTAGTCTTTTTTTTCTTTTCAGGTAAAGTAGGTGGGAATTTACAGTGAAGAATTTTAGGGAAAACATGGGTGACTCTTTAACTGGGTGCTGAAACCTTAAAAGGAAATTTTGCTTTTAACAGAAATGACTTTCTGAGAACACTGACAACCTTCTGAGTAAAGGTTTCCATCAAAACCAACAATGGAGGTGTAACGTCCTGGTTCTCTTAAGATCCCCAACTGACTTGCTAGTAAGGAAAAGTGACTTCATGCTCCCATTCAAAATTTCTTTCTGACCAGGCCGCTGAATCTCTGAGAGATTTTCCTGGTCTTGCGCAGTTTTTTGTGGTGTGGAAGCCAGTGTCCTATTGACTCATCTCTTAAGGATGTGTTCAAAGGTAGCAGCAGTTAGATTGTTATTGGACTAGTTCATGAAACTACAGAAGTACAACTACATGCACATTGGCCTCCAAACAATTGCCACATTCCCTTGCCTACATTTGGTCAGAGGTAAGCTTCCTGACTTTCACTGAGATAAACTTACCAAGCCTGCATAGCTTGCATACCTTCCACAACTAACAGCTCTAAAATAGGCTTGTTCAGTAACAGGCCTGTGTGCTTGTGAGGCACTTTGAAAAGCAGCTTTTTCTGTCTTGAGTAACATCTGAAATACATTTGTAGGAGTGAAGAACAGTTTACTTCATTAATTCTGGATGTGCATAGTGTACATTTATATGTACACACACTCACTTCAATAATTCTACGTGTGTGTACACATACACACAATATCCGCTCTTTTCCAGGATCCACATTGTCACGAGACATTCGTTGGAACAACCTACACCTTGTTTGTGCAAGTCTGAGCTATCCTCTGCTCACTGATCTTGGTGGTTCCTGAGAGTCTTCCCAGAACAAGACAGTCCAGCGCCCTTCAATCAGAACTAACAGGTTCTTGTTTACAGCTGTGCTATACTGATGTACAGTACAGGTGCCAGGCAAGTGTAGTGTGCACTTATCTATATGCACCATTCAATTGCTTACTCTGATGGGGGTCTCCATAGGATACATTTTCATGAAATGAAAGTAATGAAATTCCTCATTTGGGGTCTTTTCAAGCATTCATTGTGGATGTATCACTAATTTTGCCTTACATTGATAGATACAACCTACTCATTCATGCACCAAGGTAGCACATAGTGAACATGCTGAGGAACAAACAGTTCATGTGTAGCACTATTTCTGTTTTCAATCAGTGTTTAGCAGTTTCTTGTCTGTCCTTTTCAGGCCCCAGCAATGAAGGAGAAAATCTTACCTATTCTGAGCACTTGTCTTAGTTGAGGTGAACAGTGCCGGATAAGAACTGCTTAGACACTAATAAAGCTTTAAAGATGGGCATCAAGGCTAGCAGAGGATGAGTTTCTGTGGCTATGCTACTGTTTCCATCATTCACCTGAATAAGAGAACAGAGAACCCATTTTAGGCTGTGGCTACACTTAGCACTTCGAAGCGCTAAGGGTAGTCAAAGCTCCAGCGCTGGGAGAGAGCTCTCCCAGCGCTGTCCGTACTCCACCTCTCTGTGGGGAATAACGGACAGCGCTGGGAGCCGCGCTCCCAGCGCTGGGGCTTTGACCACACTGGCGCTTTGCAGCGCCGCAATTTGCAGCGCTGGAGAGGGTGTGTTTTCACACCCTGCTGCAGCGCTGCAAATTTGTAAGTGTAGCCAAGCCCTTACTTTGATCTACTGGGACCTCATTGTTTTGCCCTGTAATTTACTTGTGGCTCTTAACAGTGAGATGCTTCATTGTTGCAGTATATAAAATATCAGTCTTGCCTTAAAATTGTCATTGGGAGAACCCACAGGTGCCCCTTCCCGCTCACTTCAGACATGACGAGAGTGTCTGTAATTCTTGCTTTTATTTTGGCTGCCTAACCACCCCTTCCCTCTAACACCATCTTGTTTATTGTTAGCTCGGTGGTTCTGATCTTGAATGTGAATGAAACTCTTCTGTGTAGTAGATGATTCCTTAAGTGCTGAAAGAAAACCAGGAAGCTGCACGTCTTGGTGCTGTGATTGATCCTCCTTTGCAGGAGAAGTACAGAACCCCGAACTCAGGACTTGGCAGCATAAATTTTCCATTTACTTTTTAAAAGCATTTATTCGGCATGTTGCATTAAACTGTTTTCAGAATCTCTCTAACATGGTGCTAGCATGGCTGAGATTTAAGAATTAGACTCAATGTACAATACTATTTATATTAGTGCCTAACAGTATTGTAGGCACCTCACAGGACAAATAAAACACAACTCCTACCCTGGAGAGACTCCATTCTAATACCAGATGTGGGGGGCGTCAGATCAGTGGGGAGGAGGACGAAAGAACTCTGCAACAGGTAATGCATAGCAGAGCCAAAACTCTTTTTACTGTATAAACAAATTCAGTGGCTTTGACTCCTTTCCTGGTGGTGTCAGTGAGAGTAGGTCTTGCAGAGGGATTTAAATGAGTAGAGGGTAATGGCTGGGTGTACCAGCTCGGTAAGAATGTTCCTGTGAGTAGGGGGGCAGAGGGTAAGCCCAGAGAGGCTTCAGGAGAAGTGGAGTTAAATGCTAGATGATTAGCCAGAGCTGTGTGATGTTTAGTCCTTGTCTACACTAGGAGAAATCAGATCTACACTAGGAGAAATCTACTGGTGCAGTTCTACCAGTGGTAGCTGTTGTGAAGAAAGGGCACAGGTCTCTCTACCCACCAAATCAACTCACTCTGTATCTGAGTCCTGGCTGCACTACAGCTTCCACCATTGCAGTGACTGGTGGAGAATTACAGGTCTGAATGTTGCCATTGTAGCTAGGTAAAGCCCTGGATCGGCCACCTCATCCAGGTATGCAACATGCCCAATTCTATTTGTGTGAAACTCCTATTGAGTGGCGTCTCACTATAGCATAATCTCTAGCTACCAGCACCTAGCGGGCTATTTTTCAGAAAACAGTCCATGTTCTGGCAGGTATCTGAAGTGTCAGGTGCTGCATTGTTGTTGTTTTTTTTTTTCAAGATAGTTTGGTGAAATTGGGCTGGATCAAACCATTCTAAATGGTACTCTAATTGTGGAGGCATTTGTCAGCCTAATCACTTTACAAATAAATATTTAAAATTACTGCAGTTCAGATTGAACATCTTTTCCTCTCTAATTCTTCACAGACCATGTTACATGGAATATTGGTCTTCTGGCTTTCCATGCCTGAGCCCTTTCTCTTCCAACTAGTAATGGACAGGTAAATCCCTGGCTCAGTATAAGCTGTGCTCAGGAGTAGGAGCCATACCTCTGCTTAGGTTCTGCGGTGGGATTTGCTTTCACGGATGCTGTGCAAAACCTGTAATTTTTACTGAGTTTAACTGAATAAGTCCTTGAGCAAGTCTTCACTTTCCCATTAAATGTTTTCTAACTGGAGAATTCTTTCCTGGAAATCTAATGGAGAGGCGGCTAGTTGGTAGTAAAGTTTGAGCCTGCCCTGCTACAGTGCATCTGAGACTGTTTTGCCACTGATCCTAACCAAAGGTTTCATCTGCCCCTCAAAAGCATCAGTGAGCAAAATCAAATGTAACAGGAGCAGAGGTGTTCCTCTGCAGAAGGGATTCTTTTTCCTATGGCTAATTACAAAACTGGACCAATAGCCATTTGGTCAGAGAAGTCAGTGGTCTCTTGGTGGGGTCAAGAAAACAACAGGAGCTCAGACTTGTGTCTGTCTAAATAGCCCTTGGGGCAGCTTCTGGCACATTCTCCTTTTGAAGAAGAAAGAGCCTGTATTAATGCCCGTTTAGTGAACAGTCCCTGAGCAATAGCAGTCGTTAGGATGCAGGAAGTATTTCCCTCATTTTGTAGTGTTAACGCTACATCCTTTCATTGTTTCTCTGTGGCATCCTCACTAATGATTTGGTCACAGTCATATTGCTTAAAAGCACCATCATCTTCAGCTGCTTTTTATCCTTAGGATGTTATGGCATCATCTCCATTTAAAGACCACACAAAGGGAAGCCTTGTAGGTTGTTAGCTGCTGTTTGATTAAGGATGACCCTATCGATTTCAGCTCTACTGCACTTTGCTTTTAGTCTAAATAAGCCTTGTGTTATCTCTGTTTGCAGAGGAGATGCTGTGGGTTTTCTAAATACGGTACCACGCTCCCATTTGGTGTATTCTCTATTTGGAAGCTGGTGTCAGGATTGCTGAAGTTCCATCCATATTTTAGTTCATCATCAGGAATGTCTTTCTCCTGGGAGCTGTAATCAGGATGCAGGTTTTGTGGGGTTATGGTGCTGATATCAAGCAATGTTCCCTCTAATTTTTCCATCCTTGTGTGGAATGAATTTTGTTATTGCACCAATACGTAGGTGATGTGTGGCAGGGGTGGGGCCGAGGGGTTCGGAGTGTGGGAGGAGGCTCACTGTTGGGATGCGGGGGAGGTGCGGGGTCTGGGGTGGGGCTGGGGATGAGGGGTTCAGGATGTGGAAGGGCGCTCAGGGTTGGGGCAGAGGGCTGGGGTGCTGATTGTGGGGTGGGGCCGAGGATGAGGGGTTTTGGATACAGGTTGCTGTGGTGGGGGGAGAGGATTCCACCTCCCCTCAGCCCTCTCCCCACTGCAGCAGCCCCAGGGCCAGAGGCGTCTCTCCCCACCGCAGCCCTGCACGCCCTTCCCCCCACTCCCTATATCCCACCTCACACTACACCTCTCTTCTTTCCATGCCCCTGTGGCTGCATGCCTGCGCAGCTCTCCTCATCAGCCCTTGATGGGCTCCTGTGCCGCCGCGCAGGTGCGCACCTTAGAGGGAACACAGGAGTCAAACATGCTGTCATGTAAAACACTCTGCATTAGTCAGGTTGTATCACATAAGGACCATGTAGACAATCTGAAATGCAGCTTTTAAAGTGTTTTCTTTCTGCCCAGTTAGGGTTATAGGATATATTACATCTCCTGGTGAAAACAGCAACAGCACTTCACTGCAAAGAATAAAAATGTGAGCATGCGCATGAGTCATACAATAATATTCTGTGCATGCAAAGGAGGCCTTACTGTGGCTAAATACACACAGTAACTTAAGTAAAATAAAATCCAGTGTAATAAACATCTTACGTGATGGGTACATTTTTTTTAATCAAATACCTGAATGGCTTTATGCAAGTTCTGTGTGAATTGCAGCCCTCTGAGTTAGGGATGCGCTGGGCATGGAGTTCCTGTACAAACAGCAGTGGCTGTCCTTTCCAGGCATCTGCAGGATGCAGCAGCACTTCATTTGTACACGCGTCCGCCGCATTGTACCGGCTCCTAATAAGTTGTGCATCAGGCTTATAGACCCTGGCTGCAAGTGTGTATTTTTTGAATGGATTGGAAACCTGGATACTAAATGAAATGTGTTTGATCTGTCTCCAGCACTAAATCAGGGGTCTCAGACATGCGTCAGCCCACGGAGTTATTTCCTGCGGCCCGCCATAGCTCCCCTTACCCCCTGCTTCCGCCCCCTGAGCATGCCACATCCCCGCTCCTCAGCCTACCTGCCAATGCTTTCACTTCGGACTTTCCAGGAGGGAGGGGGAGGAGCGGGGACATGGCGCACTCGGAGGAGGAGGCGGGGCCAGGGCAGGGATTTGGGGAAGGGGTTGGAATAGGGGCAGGGAGGGGGCGGGGACTTTGGGGAAGGGGTGAGAAGAGGCGGGGCTGCGGCAGGGCCTCATGAAAGGGGTGGAGTGGGGGTGGGACCAGGAGCAGGGGGGCGGGGTTTGTATCTTTGTATGAAAAGGTGTCTGTGATGCGGCCCTTGGGTCAATGTACTAGTCCTCATGTGGCCCCCATGGTGATTTGAGTTTGAGATCCCTGCACTAAACAGTTAAGCTTACTAGTTAGAAAGGGATTGTGTAAAGACAGCCCTGTCCTCTAACCTTATAGCCAATAAGAAAATGTTTCCCTATCACTCCTGCTGACAGTCCTTAACTGTTCTCTTCTGTTCCACACTCTTCTATAGGCTTTTAATCAGAAAAACTGTTTTGCTTTTCAATTCTCAAGTTTTCTTTTAATCATTGAGTTAGGGGAGGAGCCAGAATCAGTTTGCAGATTTCCAAGGGCATAAGCCAAAGCTTCCTGAGTCTAGACTCCCTCTCCCCGCCCCCTCCAGCCATGTTTCTGTAGAAGGCTTTGTTCCTACAAAAGGGCTTTCAAATCAACACACAAGTTCTTTGTGTGTCTCAGGGGTGCTTTTGAATAACTGGACTCAGTCTTAGACTTTGGGCTCTTTAAATCTGTACTGACAGGTTTTCATTTCATGTAATTTAGTTTTCTGTACAGAATTGTTACATTTCCGAAGGTTTATTAATATTTCAGTTGATTAAAACTGAGTGTTCATATAAACTGAATCAGCACCAAACTACTGCCATCTCCGTAAGGCAGAGGAACTAACTTGGTTTGTACTTCCTTTTTTAGAAAGGTCTCTACTTCACTGGCTACCCTCTGCACTTACCCTTCTTGTAGTGAAGGGGATTGTCTCCACTGAAGAGCCCTTGCTTTGCACCCAAAGGATAGTGGAGCTGATATTTGCATTCATTCTTTGGAGGTAGCATGGTCGGGGGAGAAAGGAAATGTCCTGGCTTGTAGAGTAAGTTGCTGCACTGACCTCTGGCATCACCAGGCCAAGTTGCAACCTCCTTACTTTATCATGCTTCCTTCATATTCTGAATCTGATCTACAAAGCTTCCCTTAACCCAGGGCCTCTTGCTCATCTCAGGTCCAGTCAATTTTGAACAACTAGGCTTCTAGGGAGGTTGTTTAAAGAGGTGTCTGAGTCCTGTATTAAGATGATCTGGGTGCTTTGTCTCAGAAGTTCTACAGTTCTTTCCAAGTGGGAAGTGGCTCATGGAGACACATGAAAATGCTTTTCTTGGAACACTGTTTTTCACCATAATCTTAACCAATTATACATCTCCCAACTGATAAGTCAAGTCATACTTGAGGTTTTACTGTGTTTAAACTTCAGTAAATGCTTAAATCATTCATTTGGATTGAAGGTCATGTCCATTGTAACCTCTCTTCTGCACACCAAGTTTAAAAGACCTCTGATAACCTTGATTAAATGGGAATGAATTTTAGCTGGTAAACGTTTAGAGGCAAACAGATATATTTTTTACCTGTTCTGTTGACCCAAATGTTATCTTTTGCTGTTTAAATTTCAGTAAAATCTAAAACTGACATTGAAGCCTGTCTGATCAGGTGCCTGGTAAGTCAGTGGATTTGAGGAAGCAAGCAGAACAATAACCTTTGTGCCAACTCTTGTAACTTGTGTTGGAAGTATCCAATCGTTTTTGGTCTTATTCTCAAGAGAGCCTAAGTTTACATTGCTGCACATTAACAGGCGCCCAAAATGCTGGCTGGAAAAGCCAGCAAGTTAAGATGAAAGATGCATTGCAAATGGCTGGGTCTTGTGCAGTTCATCTCTAAAGCTGCTGAGCTCTGCAAGGAGATGCTAATGTGGCTTCCCTTTCCTATGAATAAACAGGTCTGAGGGCCTTTGTTCAGTCCCTCGGTGCAAACCGGTAATGCCATTCTAACTTTTGTTTTGGAAAATGGACTGAATCCTGCAGGGAGAAGCACAGTTATATGGACACTGAAATATCAATCATGAGGGCCAAGTAACTCCACTGAGAACCAGAATGTGGGTTCCTTGTCTTCCTGATGCAGTAGGTGTTGGGAGAGCCTCGCACTCAAGCAGTATTTTGGCCTCTCCTGGCAGTAGTGGAAGAAGGATCTGTGTCCAGTGTTCTGTACCTAGACGAAGGGTCCCTTGCAGCATGAGGAAGAGATCAATAATCCAGGGATATGTGGGGGGAGCTTTGAGCCACTCCTAGCTGCATAGCAGCCAGAGTGGCAATGAGCGGATTTTTTATTATTATTATTTATTTTGGCTGTTTCCACTGGCGTCTCTTCCTTTCTATGTCTTTAGCTGACATTTCAGGTTCGATGACAAATTGTAGCTGCCAGGAGTCTCCGGGGAAAAATGATTCATTTGTCCTGTACGCATGTTTAAATTAGCAGTCTGGGAACTGCGCTTGTAACTCTGTTTGCCTATCTTGTTTTGCCTGCAGTGTTTCCATTTTAGAAATGATACAGAAGTTTCAGGCACTTCAGTGATCACTTCAGCAAAGCAAAAACATACGAGTGTGAGAATATTCACCAGTTCAGCTTAGAATTGTTTCTGGAGGTATCCTGGTTTCTGAAGGCTTCTACTTGCTGCAAGTAAAGCTCAAAGGCTCTTTCAAAAACTGCCTGTTCGCTCTTGGGAGGTGTTAGGTAGCATACAAGATGGTTTGGGGATACTAAATGCAAGACCAATGATGCAACTTTATCTGGAATCCTCAATTCTAAACCCAGCATGAGCTGTTGTAGTGAGAAACAGCCCTGTGGTAACTGATGTATCCAAACTCTGGGTACAATTGCAATTTTTGCTGCTTGTTTTGTAATCCTTAAATTCCAGCAAATGCAGGTCTCCTTTGCCTTTGATCTTTGTCCCGGATCAATCAATCTTTTCTGCTTTTGTCAGCTGACTTTAGGCATTTAGAAATTACAACAATGCGGAGTTTCCTAGGAAGGTGACTTGCTACGTCTCCATTCTTTTATGGAGGGAGAGCACTGCTGGGCCATCACAATGCCTCCCACAACTGTGCTGTCCCTAGAGCAAAATATTTCCAGGCAGCTTTTGCAGAATTCGTCTCTCATTTTGGCACTTGGTTTAGTAAACTAGGGTTGAATCCTGTACTATTAAAATGGATCTTTTTAGGCTCTTGAGGTGAGAATGAGACCCAACTATAAAGCACTGGTTTGAGGCTATCTGCAGAGGACATTGCAGAAGTTCATCTGTGGTTCTTTCTTCACCATCATAATGCTAAAGACTTCGATTTTCTGTTAAAGCAAGTGTAGATTTTAGAGCATGATTGTGTAGCAATCTTAAAATTAACAATTATGCTGCAATTTGCATGGTTGCATAATTGCATTGTACACAGGGCGATGATTATTACTATTCATTATGCCTTTGCAAAGCAAGAAATCCTTGCATGATGCAGTAATTCTCAGATTTGTCTGCTTTCTTCTTGTGAGCAAACAGGACAGGGGAAAGCCTCTTGCTGCTTTGGCAGATCAGTGGTGGTAAAACATACTACCAAAAGGAAATTGGAGTTTGGAACATAAATTTGGTCTTTGCAGTAACTGTGACACTTCCTGTTTCTCTCTAGCACCCCCTCCAGCTGATGTAGGGGTATTGTTGATGGGGTCCCTTGGCACGTACCACCAACCTACCTTGTCTGGAAGGAAGCTGTGATTGGCTTAAGGAAGGCTAGGGATCCTGTGAAGCCCTTTGGGGATGGAAGGGCCTGCAGATTATCTAGCTTTCTGCAGTGCTTGCAGAACCAGATTCCCATCTCTTTCATTGCCCTCTGTGCTTGCAAGAACTGAGCATACAGTCAAAGTGCAGGATTAGCATCAGTGCTTCCAAACACAGCTGCTGGATCTAATTTTAGGTCTACTGGTTTAGATTGTGTCCCTTTAAATATGACTTAACATTTAGATCTTTTTCAGAATATAATTAAATAGTTGGTATCTGAGCTGGCAGCCTGTAGACTAGGTTTTCAGTGGGATTCATAGATTCCAAGGCCAGAAGGAACCATTGTGATGTAGGCTGACCTCCTGTATGACACAGGCCAGAAACTAACCAAATTAATTCCCAGAGCAGATCTGTTGGGAAAACATCCAATCTTTATTTTAAAATGGCCAGTAATGAAGAATCCACCACGACCCTTGGTAAATTGTTCCAATGGTTAATTACCCTCACCGGCTTAAAAATGTGTCCTTATTCCCAGCCTGAATGTGTCTAGCTTCAGCTTCCAGCCATGAGATTGTGCTATCCCTTTCTCTGCTAGATGGAAGAGTCCATTATCAAATATTTGATACAAGTGCTCCCCATGGAGAGCCCTCTTGAAATGAGCGTTGTAATGGCAGTGCTCAGGGCTAAGACAAAACAGAAGCACTAGCAGATCTGCATGTTCTGTATACCTGTGGACTTGGTAGGGGGCGGGGAATCTCTTGCATTGCAGTTTCAGGGCTATGACGATGATGCATTCTGTACAGGACACTTTCAAGTAAAGGCAGCACAGTGGCATTCATGTTGAAAGGCCTCAATAGATTCATCCCCTAGAATCCTGTTTCTCAAAGCAGTGCATTGTTGTAGGTGAAACAAACCTGTGTCTCTGTGGGCATTCCCCAGTTACTAAGAAGCAAGCTGCACGGTGAAACGTGTGGCCTTTTGACCACTTTCCTTGGTTTAATCAGGGTTATGCAATGTCAGTAAATGCAGAAAAGGGAACCATCTTCCTGGTATTTTTGAGAGCAGCTGCCTTTGACTTTCTTCCCTTTGCTTCTGGGACTTTCTCTTTCTATCTTGGGTTTAATTCATGTTCCATTGCTGAAAGGAGCTTCAACATGAAATCCTCTCAATTTCAAAACGAGTTCAAAGTAATTTCCGGTGCTATCCTTGCACCGGAGTCCCCCAGTCAATTTGTGTGGCTTTACAATTGCATTTTCCTATTTACTAAGTTATTCTCTTTCCTGTTGCTGTTTGAGATACCCAAACTAAACAGGCAAAATGCCCTACAGAGGGAGAAACAAGCTAGACAAAGTGCTGTCCAGATGCCCAGACTGAAAACAGGATTTTCTTTAATTGTTCAGTCCTAGCCGTTTTGACATTGCTTGTAACAACAGCAGGTAAGTTTTCTGACAGGAGTGTGATCGTTAAGTCAATGTTACTTTAACAGGGCAGGACTCCTCCCACTCTGTTTGTGATAAATTCATAGTGAAAATGCTGTGTAGACCACGCTTGAGGTTTGTGAGCTTGCCTCCTTTGCACTGCTACAGCCCGTCCGGCACAAGTCTGTGTGACTGAGGCTATGCCTACAGCCACGCTGCTGTAGTGTAGACGCTTGCTTCAGCAGCAGAAGGGGGTTTTCCACAGCTGTAGTAAATCCGCCCCCTCAAGAAGCAGCTGCTAAATTGTTGGAAGAATTCTTTCGTTGACCTAGTGGTGTTTACACTCGAGCTTAGATCAGTTTAATGATGGCTCTCGGTGGTATACATTTTTCATACTGCTGAGCGACGTAGTAGGTCAACCTACATTTTTAGGTATAGACCAATCCTTCAAAAAATGTTCATTGCAGTCTTAATTCCTAGTGCTAAGTCCTTTGGCATTGTAAAACAAAATACTAAAAATTAAAGATGACACTCAAAGTACAGTGCTATGTAGCCTTTAAACAAGTCCCAGTAACCAGATGTATTGCGACTTTACAGCTCATCTGGCCTCAAAGGAGATTAATTTTTGTTGTGTCCCAAATATGGTCACATATGCGTTTATTTAGGTTCAACTGCAGTTTATTATTTAAACAAATACAAGGGGATTAAAACATTGTTGGGGGTTAGTAAAGCTGTACAAATTGTTATACAATATTTAAACCTCAAATGTTTGTAATAATCTGTTGGTTTTTAATACACTAACTGCCTGATTAAATCCTAATTGCAATCCTTACTTGAGCATGATTTTGAGTTGTGACCAGATTAACTGGAAATGATACTGAATTTTAGTGGAATTATTTTTGTCACAGGTTTTCTTGGCCCTTTTAAAGAGAGGTCCTTGTGCAACCAGGATTCAGTAAGAACTTAGTTTCTGGGAAGGACAAAGTTTGATACGCTGTCTGTCTGAAGTGCAAACTTTGTGCATATAGTAACTCTTTCATAGCAATACAAAAATAGTTGCTGATGCTGAGGAATTCATTTCCTTCTCTCCTTCCATGAAAGTGGTAGGTAGCCTTATTAATTTTTATGTAGGTAAAAACTCAGTCAGGCGTCCTTTGAAAACCATTTAGGTAGATTTTACTGAGTTTTAAATGATCCAGCTTGCACCACAAAATATCATTAGAAAGATCCGTGAGGCTAGTGTTTGTCTTCTGTTTGTACAGTACCATCCGTACACTTAACTTTCCCGTAACAGAGCTTCGGTAGCCCTACTCGCTTGTCTACAAGCAGAAGCTTAGAGAGGGATCTGGAGGTTGTTCCAAGACGAACCAAAACATAGACATTGCAAATTACAGAAGTTTTGGTGCCTACCATGTTATCGTAGTCAAAAATAATCCGAGAACCATAGCATCAAGTGCATCTCCTTTTACATTTACAGAGTCCCCAACCTTTCGACCATCCAGCCTTCCCCAAAGTGATGCCTGCTGTCTCCTGAGGCATTGGAAAACCTAGTTTGGAGGAAGAATAACAATATGGTTGATGCTGAACTACAACGTGAGTCCTCAGATTATTTTGTTTACAACACCGCCATGTGCACCAGTGAGTCCTAATGAACGCAGATTGCACAGCCCCAGTTGTTGCAGCATATGTGTTAGCTGGGGGTTTCCTCAGTGAAATTTTGTTCGTGCCTATTTCCATCTGGAATGATTAAATTGCAGGGAATTGAGTGATTTCAGTAAGGTCAAGTAGTAAGTCAGTGATGCAGCATGAACAGAACAAAGACCATTGTGGCACCCAGGCCTTGGTTGTAACCACGAAGCCTTATGGGCGCCATAACTGAATTCCGTTAATACTTAATTTAAAGGCAAAGCCAAATGTATATGGGTCAGTAATGGGGGAATCTAAACCTGCTGATTGATTTCATGGAAGCATCCCACTTCCTACTGTAAAATTTCTTGCTCTGCTGGGCACAGTGGTAAGTGCTTTTCTATAAATTGATAGTGGTGTCATGTTGAGTCAGCAGTCAGTGAAAAGTTCATGCCACCGGAGGTGTGAACTTCCCACTCTACCTAGTCACGGCTGGAGAGGCGGAAGAATGTATCAGTCTCACCTTTTAAACATCAGCGCTGTTAAAAAGTACTCAAAGCACCCTTCCCCTGCCCAAAAGTCATTGAAACTTTGCAAGGAATTTGTTTAGGGTAAGATAGGGAGGTAGGAAAGCCCTGGCCCAGGGGCAGTTCCTATTGAAAGTCTTAGTCATTCCTTTTTGAACTGCTTTTAAAATGTGTTAGAATGAATACAGTTAATCACTGTGGAGTTGGAGCATTCTCTTTAAAATGACTCCTAAGCTAGGGAAAGGAGTGCGGTGTAAGGGAAACTCTCTGCAGACTGGTGCTCGCTCCAGTGACTGCTGCTGCGGGAGTAAGACCTTTGCACTAGCAGTGAACCCATTGCGCGCAGAATGTAGCAACTGCAATAGTTTCATAGCCAACCTGAGGACAAGTTCTCTTGCCACTGAACTGAAGCAAGACTGTACCCTGTAGAGGGAAATGTGTTGTGATTAACCTGGACCTTTAGATGTTGGAGCTGCAGGGCTACGTCAGTACATTTTCTGTAGGGCTCTGAGGAACAGACAGCTGGTTCATTTGAGAAGAGTCCAGAACATCTCTGCAGTACCTGAATAAGGAGAAGGTAACATACTTCAGAGCCTAGTCCAGAGTGATTATCCATTCTTTCAGTCTGTCTATATATAATGCTGTTATCTGCACATTTGGATGCGTGCAAGACATTCCTGTGATGGACAGGAGTATTTTTCCTGCATGGCAGTAGAGCAAGGGAGCTCACATCCAGTTTTTTCATTAAAAATTTGTCCACTGCAAAATATCTATTGAGAACTGGTGGCAGTGTGCTTTTCCTTACACAATACAAAGCACAGAAATTTCAAGAGAGACAGTGATTTTATACTGCAGACTGAAAGTGCCTGAATTCAACTCAGTCCAGCTGGAAGAACATAGTGAAGGGATAAGAGTATAGATTATTAGGCTATAGGGTAAACAGGGACAAAGAGAGGGGGAATGTAGTTTACACTAACTATAAAATATGTAATTTTTCTCTCTGTTACAAATAAGTTGTTAATTAAGGATGAATTAGCTAATCATCCCGAAGTAACTAATAGAGATGTATGCATCTTTCATGCACCCTCCCTCCCCAATGCTCTGTCCCAGGGAAAGCTAAAATGGAGTGATTCAGCCAAATGATCAGTTTTATTCCTCCAAGTGCTGAGAACTGTAAAGACTCTTGTGCTTCTCAATAGATGGTGAGTTGGCCACAGTCATTAAAGCACAAGTGTTTCTGTGAATAAACCCCTAGGGTCTCATGGGTTGACTTTGGAGTCTTTTGGAGGAGCAGAGACAGTTTCTTCTGAAGCTTTTTAGAATGTTCATTCACGTGCTTTATTCTGTCGTAAAACAAGTCTTAATTATTTAGACATCCCCCGCCCTCCTTACATGTGTCAAATAACTGATCTAGGAACATTACACTCTAATGAAGCTGCTTTGTTCCTTGTAACTTCCTGAAATGCATGAAGTCTGTAGCTCCCAATTAATCCACTAGTAAATGAGCTATAGCTTTTTGTCAGTAGGAACTGCCTTCTATTATACAAATAGGCAGAGGTGCTGTGCATCATCAAGTAAAAGGTTTCCAGCACAAGATAGGATTTAGTGTAAGGAGAAGAGCTTTGTTACTCACTGAAGTATGATCTTCCCTGTCTTTCAAGAGCTGAGGATGAAGCGGCGAGCATCAGACAGAGGAGCTGGGGAAACATCCGCTAAGGCAAAGGCTCTTTGTACAGGGATTTCTGGAAGTAATGCCAAGAGAGCAGGCCCTTTCATCCTAGGTAAGCAGAAGAGGTTTTCTTCATCCCCTCTGCCATATGAGGTAGAATGTTAATGGTTGCAAAGCTTAAGGAGAACAGATTCAATAAAATGAGTCAAAGCAGAATTGTAATCTAGGTTTTTGTGCCTAGCAAAATTCGCTTCATCTGATGTTGACTATAGCACAGTGCAGACTCACCCCTGCGGCGCCTCCTGCTGATTGTCCTCGGGATTAGCTCTTTGACCCAGGAGCGCCCTCTGCAGGCCAGTGATCTGCTTGCTGTTGGCCCTGGTGCCCTTTTGACTGGGGTGCTGCCCCCTGGCAGTACCCCACCAATCTGGGTCTCCCCTTCCTGGGGGAACCCCCAATTCACTATCTCCACTTTGCTTCAGTTTTGGCTATTGCCCAGTCTCCATCTAGCCCCCGTTCACTGGGGCAGACTGCAGTATCAGCCACTCATCACAGGCAAAGGGGTTTGGACCTGCTGCCTTTGCCTGCCCCCTGCAGCCCCCAGTACCTCTTGGCCTTATGCTAGGCCACAGCCTGGGGCTTTCCAGGCTGGAGCTCCCCAGCTCCTCTGCCTTTCCCCAGCCCTGCTCCACTCGAGGTACCCTGTCTCTAGCTCCCTGCAGCCAGGCCCTTCTCCCTCTACAGCCAGAGACTGTCTGGGCTTCTGGCTCACTGCCTCTTATAGGGGCCAGCTGGGCCTGATTGGGACCTGGCCACAGCTGAGCCTGCTTTCTCCCAATCAGCCCAGGCTTCTTGCCCCAGCCACAGCCCTCTCCTGGGCTGTTTTAAGCCACGAAGGGCTGGAGCGGGTAACCACCCTGCTACATCGACAAAGCAGCAATCCTTGGAGCTCCCGTAACTGGAAAATTAAGGCTGTTGGTCCTGCTAAACACGCATTACAGACATAGCCATTAGGGGCACAACTGTGAACCCCTGCTTTTATTGATTTATATTAAATTGTATCCAAAGGCAAACTCTCTTCTTGAGGGTGATGTGTAAGGAGCCCTGGGGTGTATGTTCAACCCCACTTCACTTTGAATATGCTGTTAAATTAGCACACACGGTTTATTGAAGTAACACAGTGGCTGTTGGCGCTCGCTTGCGTGCGTGCGCTCTCTCTCGCTCTCTCTCTCGGCTGTCACTTGCATAATATATAGTTTTTAGAGTTATTTTGCATAACCCCAAGATCCTTGTGAAGTCCATTGTATAAAACGTATCAGATCATCTGTTGTTAAAAATGGACTAGTTAAGATGGGGAATCAACACTGGGGGTTATTCTGGTGCATTCCTTTAGGAGTGGCAGCTAGATTCAGAGGTTCAAGAGTTCCTTGCCACAAGTGCTGGTAGCAAATGTAAAAGCTATATGGTTTAGGCATGCAGAAATCTGTATTTCTATAAGGGACAGCTGGACACTGTGCAGTGTTTGCCAAAGATCTCTTCTGTGAACAAATGGTCCATTGTCCAAGGAGGTTCAGAATCCAGCATCCTTTGTTTTCTTAAGAGTACAATCTATGGGAAGAAACTGCCAGTGCGGATATTCATGCCCTGCTGAAAAAGGAACTAGATTTAGACTTATGCAAACTGTATGACAGCTGAATATTGACATAACATTGAATTAGTCATAGCTTCTTAAAGGAAAACAAATCTGTTCTGCTTTGTGCTGGTAGGTCCACGGTTAGGTAACTCCCCGGTGCCAAGTATTGTTCAGTGTTTGGCAAGAAAGGATGGAACAGATGACTTCTATCAGCTAAAGGTAAGCAAAACACCTGGAGTGCGGATTCTCTGAGACTTTAACCCTTGCTCCATCAGAGAAACTGCCTGAATCCAGGGAGAATGCAACAGTCTAAAGCCTTGTATACAAGCCTTGTAAAACTTCCTGCCAGCCGTTCACCCCCACTTGCAGCAACACTGGTGCAAGTGTTAGCTGTCAAGCAAAGCCTCAGCTGCTGCTGCTCTGAACAGGGTTAAACAGCTGTGCTTAACACACCAGTGGCTTTCTGGAGCTCTCTGTGCACTACCGCCACTAAGGAAACTGAGCTGTTGTACTGGCAACAAAGGGGGAAAGACTCAGGGGTGCTTACAAAGGGCAAAGAGTGTTTCCTGTGAGCTCATCACATTCATGCTCTCTCATTCTGCACATATGTTAGTTCAGACACTGTGTGGCAAGCACATAAATCAAGCACTGGTGTAATTCCATTCAGCTGTTAAATGCACGTGTGAATGTTTAAACTGTACAGCTGTAGCTAAATATTTGGGGGGGCTTCGGTTTTTCCTAAAGGAATAAGGCTTCTTTCTCCTTTCCCAAAGATCCTGACCTTGGAGGAAAGAGGTGACACAGGAATAGAAACCCAGGAGGAGCGACAGGGCAAGATGCTGCTGCACACAGAGTACTCTCTCCTTTCCCTTCTGCACAATCAGGATGGAGTGGTTCACCATCATGGGCTCTTTCAGGTACCGCCAGCCACCTCGTAGGCTCTCTGAGGACACTAGCAACTGCAGTGGGCCTGAACTACTACTCTGTGCAATGCGCGACCCACGCGGACCGTCTCATGCATAGAGAATTATCAGCCTGCAAGCCGTGATTAGGGCTAACTTTTTGTCATGGCTACTTTTAGTAAAAGTCACGGACAGGTCATGGGCAATAATGAAAAATTCACGGCAGCATCTGATCTGTTCTTGACTTTTACTAAAATTACCCATGACAAAATGGGTAGCCTGGGCAGCTGTGGGAGGTGAAGACTGGGAGCTCCAGGGTCAACTTCCGCTGGAGGCTTCAGGCTGCAGAGGGCTCCCCACTGCCTCCCACAGCAGCCAGGAGCTCTGGGGAACCTCCCTGCTGCCCGCCGCAGCTGCGAGCTGCCACATTCCCACCTGCCACCCACAGCAGCCGGAAGCTATGGGGGTCCCTCTGCTGTGGCCAGGAGCAGCGGGGATTCCCTCTGCTGCCTGGTTCCTCTGCTGCCAGCGAGGAGCAGCAGGGGTCCCCCTTGCTGGCTGGAAGCAGCGGGTCCCCTGTCTGCTGTGGTGGCCGGGAGCAGCGGCGGGGAGCTGTGGGGAGGCCAGGGAGCCTGCAGCTCCCACATGGCACTGGCTGAAGTCACGGAAGTCTTTGGAAATCACAGATTCTGGGACCTCCATGACAAAATCGCAGCCTTAGCCATGATTAATCAGTGCCTCTTAAAGCAAGCAAATGTATTGCAGAGGCAATTCATGTTAAATACTGATGAAATAAGACTTGTGATGTGAGGTATATTAGATTATAAAACAGGACATGGGTCTTGATATGTGCACTTGTGAGCCTTCCTGTGCTGCTTAACACTGAGAAGTAGCCTAAAGCAAGTACAAGAAACATGAATGTCAGTCTGAAGAGGCTCTTCTGATACAGCTATAGCAATAGTACTTAGAATTTGGATCCCACTCCAGGAAAATGGAATTGCTCCATGCCCCTGGCTTCATATTTGTGCTAATTAGCAAAGCGCCTTTTTAGAATGTGATCTATGCTTTGCAGTTTCAGTAATTGGTCTGTTGTTGAATTGGGAGAAGCAGACAAGTTTCCAAGATGCTGTTTCAACATGTTAAAATAAATTTGTAAATGTGCTAATTAGCAATTAAATATCCGTAAGTGAACCGTAAGTGCAGGGCTGTTAACACCTCTGAAATAAGTCATTTATTGAGTCTGTGACAGGTTGGCTGATAAGAGATGTTAGCAGTGATGCAGGTGATTGTTCACTTGCTGCCTAAATGTTTGTCAACAGCCTGTTTCAACTGAGGCTCTGTCTATGCTGTAATAAAACCAGAGGGCCCAGCTACAGTCCCATGTCTGGTTTCTGAGCCTGCTGGCGTTTGATGTAGGTTTTGGTTGTGTGGAGTACCCATGCTAGTTGCACTACTCAGGCCAGGAAATGCGGACTAAGCCCTATAGTTGCTAATCTTAAATCAAACAAGTGTGTCCCGGGTAATCTCTTATCTGTGCTTTGCTTATTACTTTATTGTAACTATCTAAAAGGCCATCTTATTCTCTAATGCTCTGTTCCTAAGTAATACATATGTGCCCTGCATTTGCAAACTAGACCATTTATTTAAACTCCATTCCTTGCTTCCGTCTGCCACTACAGGATCGAACTTGTGAAATCATAGAAGATCTGGAAACCAACAGAATGGTCAGGAAGATGAGGAAGCGCATTTGCCTTGTTTTAGACTGTCTCTGTGCTCACGATTTCAGTGACAAGACAGCAGATTTAATCAACCTGCAGCATTACGTGATTAAAGAGAAGAGACTCAGCGAACGGGAGACTGTTGTTATATTCTACGATGTGGTACGAGTGGTGGAAGCATTACACAAGGTACGGTCTCCACGTAGCCTGTGCACGTGTCTTGGGGGAGTTTCATCGCAAATTAACATCCTGGACTTCATAAAAGCAACTGAGGGATTACAAAGGATGGATGTCTCAGCTCTTTTCCAATAACACAATCCTTTTCAAACATTAAGCTCTACGCAAGCCTTGGTATTCTGAGCCATACCAGAGCATCACCTCTCTCCCCTGCTGTTTATTGAGGGCACAACAGTTGCTGGCTGAGGAGAGAGGGCAGTTGGATTAGATGTAAATCAGGTGAACAGCAAAACTATTAACCTCAACAAAAAGAAACTTTCTGGGTTTGAGGCTAATCAAATCCAGGAACCACTCCAAAGCATTTCCCATGGAAGCAATATAAATCATAAGTAAGATAAAAATTGATTCTGAGATAAAAACCCTATGCTGCTAGTTTGAGATCAATGAACTGGAAATTACTGTGCTATAAAAATAGATTCCACTGAGGTTTCTGACTTGTTAGGCTGTAAAAAGTGACATCCGGCCTCCCTTAGCAGATGCACATTCAGAAGAATTTCTCAGCCGAAAGGGGCATTGCCGGGACGGGGCAGCCTCCGGCTCAGACCCAGCAGCTTCAGTCGGATGTGCCGTGCAGCAGACCTGAGTTAGCAGGATTCTTACACTGCAGTTTTGAACCCGGGCAACAAGAATGAAGCAGACAGAGTAGTGCAAGAGCACTGGATACACCCTCAGTGACAAATTAACACTTTGAATTTCATGAGGGTGTCACCAAGCTCATTAGATGAAGGGCCCTCAACATCTGTCTGTTAGGGTTATATTATTTGGGTATAGCCAGCTGCCATTACAGCTGTTTACCCCCAGAACCAACTGAAAAATACCAGACTGGGCCTCAGCAATGTTTGCAGACACTTATGTTGCTATTTTGAATGTAGGCTGATCCAGCTATATCTCTACATTGTAGGCTTTACCTTCCCAGGGCTGCTTGTGTGCTGGAATAGCTCTTGGATTGTATATCACAATAACAAATTCAACAAGCTAAGAGTGTGAGCATTTGCCTCTAATATTCTTCTAGTCAGAGGATGATGCAGTCTCTAAAATAGGATTAGTGCTTTGTATCCTCTGAGTGCTGGGGCCAGAACTGAACTCATTCTAAGGATGCTTGTGTTCATATATCATCTGATCTAATATGGAATCTGTCTTACAGAAAAATATTGTGCACAGAGACTTGAAACTAGGAAACATGGTGCTAAACAAAAGGTAAGTCCTTCCGAGGGCTTCTTTTTGCATCTGTTTTATGGTGCTTCCTTAAGGTATTTCCTTTCTAGCAGACATCTCCTTCATGGGTTACAGAGGGGTGCAGATCTTTAAGTTCGCACATGGCTGCTGTTCCAGAGATGGTGAGGGGAAAGGAGCAGTTTAATCTTTTGTCTGTCCCCTCCCCTGCCAAAATTCTGTTCTTAGCGGTCCCCCAAAAGTGAGCAGAGCCCAACCAATCTCAGTTCTCCCCCCGCAATGTACTTCCACTGCCCACACCAAGCTTGTTACCCTGTGGTCTAGACGTCAGGCATGCAGACTCTTGGGTTCTGGTCTCAGCTCTGCTACTAAGCAGTGCCTCGGTTTGCCCACCTGTATAATGTGGATGACACCAATTGGCAATGTTGAGATTTAATGTTTGTCACATGCTTTGAGATTTGCAGATGAAAGTCCCTGTGTAAGAACTCAGCATTACTCCTGTGCCTGGATCCTGCTTGTGGCAGGTGCTCAGAGCCTGGGAATTGTGACGATGATAGGCAACCTGCAGTTTTTACCCTTCCTGGTCTGTTCAAGTACATTTCCTCTCAGGTCTTGGGCTGTTCCATCTCCAGATGGAATCACACTATTCTCCTACTCTCAGACCAGATTGAATTTCATACCCTAATTCTAGATGGATTTGAGCCTGAAATTTCCATTCTTAGCTGTTACATAAGAGGCTGCTAATACACGTGGCAAAGTTATTGCAGATTATTTTTCAGTTTCTAATGTTAATCCCTTTTGCACTGCGCAATTTGAGCAAAGCTTAACTGACTGCTAAATTCAAATGGGTAATCAGCCTCTAGCACCAATTCTGAGGCTTCCGGAGCAAAGTCTATGAAAATCTCATTCTTACTGCCAAACAATTAAGGGTTATTTTCAAGCTTTATAGAAGGCAGGATAAAACCTTTGAATAACCTATGGCCAGTGATAAGACCACGTCAGACTAGATGATCATAATGTCTTTTCTGGCCTTAAACTCTACAGATCTATGAAGGAAAAAGTATATAGCAAGGAGAACATAAGTGTGCAAGTGGTGGCGGTGGCCTGTGCTAGACAGGATGCCAGACTATCACATCAGTCTTCTGGCCTTAAACTCGGACTCTAAACAGCTTCCTTTCTGCAGGCTGGAGAGTGGGTAGGGACTGGATTGGGAAATGGATCTTATCTCGGTAGGACATTGAAGAGAGAAGGGAACAGATGCTGGCTTTACCTGTAGTTGTCGTCTGTCTGTCTGGGGTTTTACTAGTAAAGACAAAATGCAAGTAAGCATTGAAAAGATATGATGGTTTGAAAAGTCTAAAGTGCCTGGGTTTTTGTGGGGGTTGGGATGTTTGGATGCTAAACTGTGCCTCTCCTGGGATTATTCATGTTGTATATAGCTCAGATCAAACTAGCTTTATAATATCCACTCATAATTATAGATTAGTGCGGGTCTAGGCTACAGCAGGCTATAAAAAGCACTGCATTAGTGCAAGATCCCCTTAAAGGGCAGTTATAATCGGTAGTCAGTTTTACATTTACTTTGCAGGTTTTCATTGTGTGACTTACAGAGGAAAAAATTTGCTGTTTACAGATCAGACGATGTTTTGGTAACTGCTGCTACCAAATTCTGCCTCGGTCTGAAAATCCAACTTTATTGCCTCTTACCTCATCACTAGTAACAAAGATTCTGTAGCTGGGATTTATCTGACCCTCGGGTGCACAAGGCAGAATAGAACCCTATTGGTTCTGCAGGGCTAATGGGAGTAAAAGCATGGTCAGTAAAGTGCAGTCAGATCCCAAGATGTGTAGAGAGCTAGACATGTTAGTAAGCTGTAAATTGGTCCCATAGTTGCATGGTCACACTTCTCACTAGCACCACCCTCTATATTCGGGACAGGAGCCTTCTGAGCGGTCCTTTTAAAATCTGTGTTCAGCCAGTTCTGCACCGGCTAAGCTGACCCTTCTGTCTCTCCCCAAGTTGTGTCTGGTGTCAAATACCTGTTTGCGCTTTCTCATTTTTCCTTGCAGGATGGGTGCTCCTAGCCTGTTGCCTTGTGACAGGACCTGCTTTCATTCTGTTCTCTTGCCGACTCCCTTTTCAGCTTCAATTGTATTTTGCTGCTGCTTTTTTCACAACTGGTTTGAAGTTGCTTAAACTCTGGGACCTGATTCTGCCCTCAGTTGCACCTGAGCTGCCCCATTGAAGACAGTGGGATTGGGTGGGTGCAAAGAAGGCGTAAAGGGGCCCTTGTTTTTGTGGAAATGAGCCAGGAGTTAATTACTTCGGATAACTTATTTCAGTTAGGCTTTCAATTTCTCTTCCACTGGCCAAACAGCAGAATTTTCTGTCTTGGAGCCATTGTGCCTGAAATATCTGAGCACCCAGGTACATTCCCCTTCTCTGGGGAAAGTGAACTCCCCTGTTCCAGGGAGGCTGACACAGCTTCTCTTCTTTTTTATGGGTGGGAGGTGCAACCCAAGTTCCTAGAAAAGAAACAGAGCATCAGCCAGAAGGCTCATAACTGAAGTGTGACTCATTCAAACCAAACGGCGCTGATGCAAATCTCCATTTATTTCTCTCTCCCAGTCCTGTTGGAATGAGATTGACTGCCTTGAGGGAATAAAGCCATCATTTCTCTGCAGTTAAATTGTAAGAGCTGGTCACCAGTGACTCAGTAACCCAAGTAAAGCTTAAAGTCTGCCCAAAAAAAGTGGAGGATCTTTTGAGTTAATCTTGTTTTCTGACACTCATTCAAAGCTGGACTTTAATTGAGCAACCAGTGGCTCAGTTCTGAATGCTGCAATCCTATAGTATTATCTAACACAGCGTGCTGCTTTATCCCGATGTACAGTCGGCCTTGTTAATCTTTCTTTTTGTGCCAAAAATCTAGGCTTGTCTTAACAAGACAAACTTAGCTGGTAACTTCTCAAGCCTTTTAAACATAGTGAAAATAAAGTTTGCACTTTGAGAAGAGTTAGTCTTGCTCGTTAGGCCCAAAGAAGTTGTATATCTCATTCTGTGTAGCAAACCATAGGATTTCCCTTTGTGCATCAGTGTAGGCTGTTCCTATCAAAACATAAATTGACTTGGAGAAACATTCATGTTCTTTCTACTCTTAGTCTCTCATCATTTTTAGCCATGCATGTCCTCCCAGAACATGAGCTCCATTACTTAAAATACCTTGTTGAATGTTGAGCTAATCAGTGTTTAAAATTCACGTTTAAAGTAAAATGGCCATCTAAGTTCCCATTTTACTAAGATGGCATGAATTTCACAGTAATTTTTAGAGTTCAAGATTTTAGTGACAATGTTTTAAAATAACTTAATCTCAGTCACAACTTTCACCAGAATTGGTAAGATGCCAGGGGAACGTGTTTCCACTTGATTCAGATTACTTGTTTCTATTGTTACCTCGTGGCAGCACCGTCATGCAATAGTTCATCTGCATAGTCTATATCGTGGTCAGCATACAAGCTGTGGCGCATCTCAGATGCTCACTTGTATCCAGACTTGTCAGGGAAATGGGCACTTGTTGAGCATCACTTCTGCATGTGCTTCCATTAGCTTTGTGAAGTATTGTGGTAGAGTAATCTTGTGTTGCCTTGCTACTGTGTTGTCCCTATCTTGCCTCCAATGTCCACGTGTGGAATGTTCTTAGAGCTTCATATGTGTGTGGCCAGCCATGGCTCCTGCATCACGCCTTGGAGTTACTTTCCAGAAGTGTAGAGAATTAATGTCTTTTATCCAGCTTCAGATTTCTCAAGCTCTGATTTGGGGTGGAAATAGTGGTCACATTCTCAGTAGTTCGTGTTGGGGCTATGGGGGCCTGGGCAGTCAGTGTGTTACTGCACTGCTGATTATTAGATGGAAGCTCTGTATCAAGCAGTTTCAGGAATGACACATGCTGCACTTGCACATTTCTTCTACTGTTGTACCTTGAGCTAGAGGCCAAGAGTGCACATTTCTTAACCATCTCTCTCTGCGGCTGATCTGATTCATTGGATGGTGATTTGAGGCTGTCTGGTTTTCTTGTTGGTTGATGTGATCAGAGAGAAGCTGTGGGGATCTAAATTTTTATGCTCAACTCCCCCATACCAGCCTTCTGCTCCCACACAGACTCTCTAGACACATGCTAGCTGTGTGTATGATCCCACTTAGCCCCCAATTCCTATTGGAAGACAAACAGAAAAGTCTTTACCTACCCCGACTGAATGCTGTGGTTCCCCTGCAAGAGCTGGTGGCTTTCAGTGCAAGGAGCTGCTTTCTTTGTATTGTGTTTAACGATCACAGCTGCAGGATAAGCTTTCTGTTTAACTCCTTTGGTTGCTGGAAAGAGGCAAAATGAGACTTCCCTAGGGCTCCTTGCTCCAAACATCACATGCCAGCGGGAGGCACCAAACTGCGCACATGCATCCCTTGCTAGCGAGAAGGGAAAGGCATCTGAAGTGACACCAAGATGCCTGGGTATAAATAACTGTTTTAGCAAATATATGCTAGGTTTACTCTTGTCTAAAATACGAGTTTTGTGGCTAGAATGCCATTAACTGAAGAGAGAAACTCACTGGATCTTCTACAACGAGTCGTTGAAAAGGGACAGGGAGGTAAGCTTTTGAGTAGCTTGCTGTGGAGAGGGCCAGTGATTTGGGCTGATCAGAAATGTTATTTCGATGCCAGACATGCCTGTTGTAAAAACCCACGTTTTCTCTGTTGGCTGCAGTGGTGGAGTTGGCTGACGGTCGCTTTATAAAATCCAAACCACAGACATCACGTTCCTAGGCTAATGAAAATACTGCAGCCGTTGTCACCCGGGAAACAGATCCCAGCATGAAAACCTGGCTAGCTCAGGCCACCTCCAAAATAGCCAGTGCAGCAGCTTGATTCTACATTTGCAAATCAGATCGGATTTCAGTGCCTAAAGAAAGCCAAGCAACTCTGAACATCTTCGTGTCTGTTAATCTAAGCACTGAGCCTTTTACATCGCTAGCAAAGCTTGGATCTGCCATCCTTCCACAGCGTGTCTCTTGACATTCCACTCTTAATCTCTTGACAATAGTCTAATGGAAGTCTCTTGAACATCAGTCTTGTTTCTTAAATAAAAATAATGGGGAAACTCTATTGCCAACCCACACTTGATTTTGTTTGATTCTAATATTTCATGGATAATTTTGACTGACTTAATCCACACCTGCCAGCAGTACATTAGAAATACCTTCCCAGGGCATAATAATGTCATCTTCTAGACAGTGGCTTTGGCCTCCATCCTTTGGGTTTTATGTTGAGATTCTTAGATTGTTCAAGTGACTGTTGAAAGTAACAGGGAGGTAATTAATTTCATAATGAACTTAACTCTGAAAGAATTTCTTAAATCAGATCAGGAAATCCTGTAGAAACAAGGGTATTTTGGTGTGAAAACTGTGTATATCTAAAGTTCTTATCCTCTTTACCTAGAAACAATTATCCGTAAAGGAAACCCCTAGTTATTGATTAACCATTGTCTGCACACTGGGTACTTTCATGTAAAAAGTATCCATGAAAGCCTGGTTGTGTGCTGTGAAACACTGCTGCAGTGGAGTACTTGTTTGGGGATGGGTCTGTGTAAAGATTGGGGGGGAAGGAGGGTCAACTTCTCAAATGAAAAAGCTGCCATTTCTTACTGCTCCCAAGAGGTGGTAGAGATTTGAAAGCCTAACACAGAGGTCCAGCTGGGCACTTTGCCCCTTGCAGATACAATGCCAAGGCCTATTTTAGCATATTTAGAATGCCTCTCCCTCAGAATGGGCTGGTTTATAACCACGGCTGACAGTGTAAAGCTGGTGTTTTATTGGCTTCCTGCAAAGAAGTATAGTTGTTTCTGCCTTCGTGTTAATTCCCTTGGTTTACACTGTCTGGCTCCTGACCTGGCTTTCCTTGCTCAGTAATGCCTTGTAATCCTCCCCAGGACTCACCGAATAACCATAACAAACTTCTGTCTTGGAAAGCACCTAGTGAGCGAAGACGACCTGCTGAAGGATCAGCGAGGGAGCCCCGCCTACATCAGCCCAGACGTTCTCAGTGGTAGGCGATTCCCTTCCTTCCTCAGCGGGAGTTCACAGCCCCTGCGCATGTGGCCAGCTTTGTTTTATTTGTATGCTGCTCTCGTTACTGGACGAGAACTCTGTCTAGTCTTGTTCCCAGATGTAACATGCTTCTAAGATCCTCTTACCCCCCGATATTAGAGCTAGTCTATTTTCCAGCCAGGCGGGAAGGGGAAGGGGAGTGTTTGTAATTCTTGGATTAAGCTACACCGGAACAATGCTCTCTGACTCTGAAATCAGCATGTCCACACGTGGAGTTGGTCAGGAATCCTCACAGATTCCATGTGTAGACAAGCTCTTGGGCTCCGTCTTAATTCTGTCCCACGGGGGATCTGTGCAGCTTAGTTGGGTGATGGGTGCACATTTTAGACAAGAACCAGGACTCAGTCAGTGCTGACACCTCAGCAGTGTAGCACTTGCCCCATGCTGTGCTGTCTGATGTTACACGGCTCCTTTTTGCTTAGTCTCTGGGTGCTGCCCTGGTGGAAATTAAAGATCCCATGGGCACTTTGTGCTGAGTAACAGACACTGCCAATGTCCCAGCCTCTGACTCTGCAATAGCGAAGTAGTAGATGGTGGTTGCGTTTGACTAGGCAGTGACTGCACTAGTCACTGTGGCTTTAAAGCGTTGAGGGTATCTGGCGCATAGTAGGGTATCAAGTTGGAATCCCAAGTCTGTGCTACTACAGCTGAGCTGTTTGTTTCTGGAGAGAACGGGGCTCAGTGAGCTGTGATGTTCAGTGTTGCTTCTGAAAGGCTTTGGAGTCAGCCCTGGCTGGTTCAAGGCCTGGCTCACACTGGTGTTTGACAACTACCCTGAGAGCGCTTGACTTCTCTGTATCAGAGGGGTAGCCGTGTTAGTCTGGTTCTGTAGAAGCAGCAAAGAATCCTGTGGCACCTTATAGACTAACAGACGTTTTGCAGCATGAGCTTTCGTGGGTGAATACCCACTTCTTCGGAGGCAAGAAGTGGGTATTCTTGCATCCGAAGAAGTGGGCATTCACCCACGAAAGCTCATGCTGCAAAACGTCTGTTAGTCTATAAGGTGCCACAGGATTCTTTGCTGCTTCTGACTTCTCTGTGTTTTGGCTTCTTCCTTTTTCTGCTAGGAGACCTCCCTTGGTCTGTGGACTCTGTTGGACCCCTCTCAAAGTATCAATAAAAATGGCTTTTTATGTTCCAGGAGGCAGCAAAACCTGCAGAGACAGGCTCCTCTCTCTCTCACCATGGTCTGTGTTCTGCCTATCAGCAGGCACCTCTTAGTCCTGCCCGCAAGGCTCGGGTCTCTTCTCCCTGGCTCCATCCTGCCTGGGTGGGGGCAGAGACAGATCAGCGACAGCTGTGAGGTAGTTCACCCTGGAGTGTCTGCTTCTCATGGGTGCCTCACTGCATGTGTCCATGCCTTGACCCTGAGATACAGCAGGCTTCTGAAAACCTCAGGGCCATTTGATCTGCTTCCTTCTAGGGTCTCTTTTAAGGCCCTGTCATTATCTTATGCGACATCTGACCTTTGTAGCATTGTAGCAGGCCAGCATGTGAGAAGTGAGCCCTTCGTTGTTTGGTCAGCTGTAATCCAGGAGCATCATTTGCCATTGAGCTTGGCACTAGAATGTAGTGACTAGCTGCAGCGATGCTTGGCTGCTTCTTTACTCGGGGGGGGCGGGATTAAAGGGAGGAGAGGATAGGAAGGTGGGCAGGATTTTTAATTTTGTTCATCTTATCCTCTCCCCTCAATTCCTGGTACGGAGGAACTGAGCGAGCCTCCGGAAGGCAAAGCCCCATAGGTCCATTTTACCCAGTATCTGTCCTAAGCCAGCAAACGCCCAGGGCCTCTGTGCAGAGAATCTCAGGCCAGAACCTGCTGAGAGCTCTGCAGGCCTGTAAGCATGCCAGAGCCGCAGGTCTCTCCTGCTTCTCGAGGTATTGTGAGCTCCTGTGGCCAAGTGGGTGGAGTGAGTTAAGTACACTTCAGGGCAGGTACACTGGGGCAGCTGCTCAGGTTGGAACTCCCTGTTGCTGTCTCCAGCCCTCCTGCTTTGCTGGGGCTTCTCCTCACTCGTCAGTGGGGTTCTGCAGTAATCTGGCCTGGGACCGGGCCCTGCCTGACCTTGTCACTCATGGCTGCATAGTGCTACTGGGAGCATTTCTTTGCTCTTCTAAAATCTCCCTTGTTGCCAGATTTGGGGATGACACATCTGTGGGCCCAGCCCTGCAAGGTTCTGGGCACTCTCCAGTCACATTGACTTCCCTGGAGGAGAGGATGCCAAGGGCCTTGCAGGGTAGGGCCTTGTGTATTGGGACAGCCCATAGCTGCAGCACCGATGGGAGACCTTCCCAGGCAAAAGCACTCTGTGGTTCTGGGATGCATCCCTCTGGCATGAGCACCTTCCGAGCCAGTCCCGTGAAAGGGAAGAGTCTGTGTGGAACCCTTCCAGGCTCTACACACCCGGGAGACTCAGGCTGGAGCCTGCAGTAAGAATGCAGCTCGGGAACCACTCAGCCTGTGGCCACAGGATCGTCTGAACCTGGCAGCAGACGAGACCCAAGGCCATCCGATTTTTCCTTCCAAACTAGATGTTCATTTAGTTTCTAAGACTGTTCTTGGTGTGGTGGAGCCTCCTTCTGTCTGCATGTCTAATATTCCGGGGCGAAGGGGAGCTAAGAAGCAGGGATGATTACTCCTCGTTTTAGGGCTCTCGGAGGAGCTGTTTCCTGCTAAGAGATGGGCTGAATTTCATGGCTGACAAAGTGTCATTGCAGAAGTCAGCAAGCGAGGAGGAGGGTGAGGTGCCTCTTGAGCTGCACAAAGCAAAGAATAATTAATACCGATACCAAATGCTGCAGCGGTGACTCACTGGTGACTCAGAGGAAGTCGTTCCCTTAATCCTGTGCTGTGGTACAGCAACAGGAGCTTAATGTTCAGCCCTCCTGCAAGCTCTTATGTGCATGACTGATGAGGTGACTGACTGCAGGGATTCTAAAGCAGCAATTCCCTCTAGTGGATTCCAGAGTGCCATGGGGGCTGCAGTGGAGGGTTCCCAGGTTGCTGAGGCATGGGGGAGAGGTTCTCTGAGCTGTACCTCTTAATGTCAGACTTCAGCAACCATCTATTTCAGATCTCACCTAAGGGCTGAGTCATGTCAGCTCAGCTGGGTGCATCTGAGACATGTGTGACCAGCTTGGGAGTCTGCACCTCCACGTGAATGGGGATGTGTCCTATACAGCCAGGCGATAGGGGCTGTATGGTAGTAGCTTTCAGATTGGGGCTGACCTGGGGTGGATGTTTTTTCCAGGTTCTTTTCCAGTCTCCCTCCCCCCCCCCCCATGCTTCTCATTGCAGGGATCTTTAGTCTTCTGTCGTTTCACTCTTGCCAACAATGAAATTCCTCTGAACCTAATGAACCTGAGTTGGAGCAATACAAACCCAGGAGTACTTTGCCCAATACTTAGAGCACCTGGTGTGGTGGAAAGTGATCATCAGTGCATGGCAGTGGGGTTGGGGAACAAAAGAGATGCCCCCAGGGCATCCCCAGTGTGGATGTAGAGGAGACAGGACTTTAGAGGAACCCCAGATGGGTTCAAGATACTCATTCTCTCTGCTTCTGGACAAGGGAAGGGCTGCGTGAGCACTACCAGAATATGAACCTGCAGCTTCAGAGAGCAGGACAGGCCACATCCCAAGCCCCTGTGAAGTGCTGCATGGTGTCAGGCCATGAGAACTTGCAAATTTAATGAATCTCAAGGTCTTGTGGTAAATAACTTCTCCCCTCAGACAGGGGACCGCTTCAGCTAGAGAACAGCTTGGCTTATTACCCATCAGTGTGCGTCTCGCGGAGAGGAGTTCGCATGCACACTGCATGCACTGTTGTAATGGAGACTCCTTTGAAAGGTGGCTGGCTAGCTCAGGATCCAAAGGGTTATAATCGTGCTGATCTAATGCCGAAAGAAGAACTTGCTTGGGAGACAGTTCCTGTGCTGCGCCATACTGAATGAGAGACCGAGGTCGCAGCATCGCGTGACCTGCTTTTGTCCCTTCCTCTCTCCAGGTCGGCCGTATCGTGGGAAACCCAGCGATATGTGGGCGCTGGGCGTGGTGCTCTTCACCATGCTGTACGGCCAGTTTCCCTTCTATGACAGCATACCTCAGGAGCTCTTCCGCAAAATCAAGGCTGCCGAGTACACCATCCCTGAGTGAGTGACCCAGCCTCCGGCGCGCCCAGCCCTTAGTGCATGCGTAGCAGTGGCCGTGGGAGCTCTAGTTAGCGAGAGGTGCTGGGTGCAAGTGTCCCAGCATACAGTGGCCTACCAGGATGCGGGAGCTGTGTTCTGGCACCTTGTTCTAAGCGTGAGCAAGGCCCAGCAGTGCTGCCCCCAGCTTGAACAAGGAAACATGGAAATAAAACTGAAGGAAATCAAACCCAGTGGTTAATTTTGAGCTCTAGTGAATCAGAGCACAGCCCTTGCGCTGCATGTGCTGCCCTGCTCTCCCGTCCCCTGCCCCACACCAGGCCCTGGCTATTCCTCCCACGTTCAGCAATCTCTGGGCTGTGTAACCATCACGGCCTTTGTCTTGCTCTGACGGCACGTTTCTCTGGCAGAGATGGGCGGGTTTCTGAAAACACTGTGTGTTTGATCCGAAAACTGCTGGTGTTGGATCCGCAGCAGCGTCTCACGGCCTCCGAAGTACTGGAATCCCTCAGCTCCATCATAGCATCGTGGTGAGTGCTTCCAGCTTCAGGAGGATGGTGGGGGTTGGGCTTCCTGGGGGGTCAGGTGTGCCTCACTTGTGCATCAGGAATATGTTGCTCTTGAGACTTTGGCAGCCCACGGGTTGTAACCAGCGATATGAAGTCCAACTAGGTAACACCAGGCATGAGCCCTGGAAAAGGGCACAGGGTAGATGTTTCTGTTCTAAATTAGAGCATTTAATTGGGGGGGGGGGGACAGGGATGCCATTGAAGGATAAATCTGACTCCAGAACTGTGCATGTACTGAGCAAGAGGAAGCTCCTCTCTCAGCCCCTAGCCAAGGGCCCATTCCAGCAACAGTTCCCTGTCCCCTCCCCCCACAGTGCATTTGACTGATCCCCGTGTGACTCCCCAGCTGTGCAGTGCAGTCTGTGCTGCAGAATGCCCCCAAGCCTGGAGCTAGAGTGGGCACCCAGTGAGTCAGCAGCAGACCCAGCAATTTTTGGAGCATGGGCTATTTTCATTTCTGCCTAAACAAAGTGGTAAGAGTGCCACATCCTGCTTAGAGCACAGGCAAAAACCAAGAGTGTGAAGTAGCGTCTTCCGTGGCTGTGGTGTGCGAGGCACCTAGAGAGACTTGTGCACTAGAGACGCCTGGTTAGCTGGAGCTGCAGTGAGCGCACAGGTGCTGCATGGCAGGTGGGACGGACCCTGTCTGTGTGTTTAGCGACTCTGGAGTGTCTGTGCCGTAAGTCACTAATACGCTGTGTTCTCCGCACCTCAGGCAATCCATGTCCTCACTGAGTGGCCCTTTGCAAGTGGTGCCTGATATTGATGACCAGGTGGCTAACCCAGAAACCCCCCCAGAGGTAAGAATGCAGGGGGGCGGTGAGCTTTTCACACGGGGTTGAGATATAGGGAGGCTTTGGTGGTGATGGGCAGATAACCAGCTGTCCTGCCGAGTGGGCCCATATGAGAATTTGTCCCTGCTCTGACAGCCAGCTCCTTTCCCCCAGGCCTCAGCACACTTCCCCTTCAGTTGCCTTCTCCTCAACTCCCACTTTCTCTGGTCCCTTCACTTCCCTTGTGTCTTCTTGTCAGGAGGACCCTTGCCCTCCACAGCACGTCCCTAGACAGGGAGGGGCGTGCTGCTGGAATCACAGTGCAGGAGGTGGCGGGAGCTCTCAGGTCTCCATTGGTAACAGTGACTCTAGGTCGGGGTAGTCAGTCGGTGGAGTGTGGGCCAAATCCGGACGGCCAGATGCTTTTGAACGGACCCTGAATTTTTTTATTTACTTATTCTCATTATTTTCTCTGGGGTTTGGACCTTGACTATACCTTGACCAAGAAATTTGGACCCTGGCAACAGACAGACTCCCCCTGCTCTACAGAATAGCTGTCGATGCCTTCCAACAGGGCGATGGCAGCGGAGCTATGCAGAGGAAGCAGCTGGCAGCCCCAGCTAGCTCAGTTCACACATACTATGTTGATCTCTTAGCTTTTCTGTTAACAATTGGGCTTGAATTTGCCATGTGCAAATGAGCTCCCCAGAGTTGCCGCTTCGCTGCGGGGAGAACCAGGAAGTGGTAGCGGCACTACCGCTGCACCTCTCGTGTATTCTGCAGTGAATAAACATCCTGTTCTCTTGGCCAGTGCATTTGTGTGGGAAGTGATGGCTGGTGACCTTGCTGTGCCAGCACACCTCTTAGCGCCTGCGTACTGCTCCACACCAAGCAGCCTTGGGGGCTGCATTCCTAGCCGTGGGGAAACTGGCTGCCACTTGGCCCACTCACTTCGTGGTCGATTAAGTGTAGTTGGCAGCTCTAGGGTGAGATGCCACCCTTTGCCCATTCTGAGTGGGCAGGGGCATCTTTGTTGTCCAAGGGACAGCTCATGATTGCCCCATTCCTACTTTTTCCCTGGTGGTGAGTGCATGGGAACCCTACACATGTCTGTGTTAGTAGACAGGATGCCCAGAGGCCTGCGTGCTTTGGTTAAGTGAACTTTCGCTGCTTTATCGGTAGCTTAGGACTATCTAAGATGGGTATTGGCAAAGGCACATAAATGCGCTGTGAGTGCCAAGGCTAATGAGTTCTTGGCTGTTAGGCCTCAGGGGCTCACACCAACTGGCTGTGCACAAGCGTGCTTTGCCATGGGACTGGCACTCCCACAGCTCTGACTCGCTTTGTGTTGTCTGCAGGCGAAGGTGACCGAAGAGTGCTCACAGTACGAGTTTGAGAACTACATGAGGCAGCAGCTGCTCCTGGCTGAGGAGAAGAACACGCTGCACGAGGCCAAGAGCTTCCTGCAGAAGCGGCAGTTTGGGAACATCCCGCCCGTGCGGCGCCTGGGGCATGATGCCCAGCCCATGAACCCTTTGGATGCTGCCATCCTGGCCCAGCGATACCTTCGGAAATAGCTTCCCACACATCCAACAGCACAAGCATCATCCTGCAGTCTGCCTTTCACGTCGCTACTACAGCTCGACAGCAATACCCGTGCCCTGTGATAGAGATTAATGTAGCAGCTCCTTCAAGCTCTGTTAAGGGACACGCCTCATGCTCGCTCTGTTGGAGGGAGAAGACTTTTGAAAAAGGTAGTTTTGGAAGCAGCGAACTCTTGGCATCTTTTGGAATCTCCGATTTTTAAATCCAAGCCTGGATGACTAATCTGCTTTTAATCATGACTTTTTAATCTACCTCTGTCTTTTTACCTGTGCTGTTCTCTGGCTTGAGCAAAGCCTCTGGGAAGGGAGAAGGTTACTAAGGATGAAATCGGTTCGCTGGCACAAGTGCCATGGCTGAGTGTGCAGTATGGAGAGTTGGCTGGTAGCATTTGCTCCATATGGTTTGAATAAGCTTAATTTTATCTGGGTTTCATGAAAGTAACAATTTCCTGAACCCTCCCACCCCTTATCTGCATGAAACCTTCATTCTATTTTTAACACAACACCTGGGTTGGATATAGTTTGTCTAATCCTGGCTGGTGTCTGGTGTCTCAGTAACAGCACTTTGGGCCTTTAATAAGCTTGATACGAATATTAACATCCTGGTTACCTTGGACAGCTAAGAAACAAAGCCAGTTTCCTGAGCAGTGGAACCAGGGTGAGATGCCAATGACCCTTTCAGGCCAGCATTACAAATGTCTATAAAGTCTTTCCAGGCTTATTCAGAGGTTTTGCAGAACCCCATTTAGCCCATCTTGGCCCTGACTCCCCTCTCACCTTTCACAGATTCTTTTAGCTTCTCGAGAATATATGATTTGTTCTGTTTTTCAGTAGCTTATCTAAGGTGCAGTAAATTTGCATTAATTCTGTTAGCATTTTCACCGTTCGTTGTGGCACACAGATAATATATGAGTTATAATGTGAAAAAGTTCCCCGGAATAATCTGTGTAGAATTAGAGGGAGGGGTTGGCTAAAGCCTCTACTGTATGTGCTCTCTAGTTTATCTTGCCATCCCAGTCCTGACGTGCAAATCTGGTGCTGTTCCTCTGGGCTGGCCATTGGGAGTTAGCGTGGACAGGGACACCCCAGCTTCCACCACCAAATGCCATTAAATAAGCATTGGGCTGTGTTGAGAACAGGATAGATCATTTCTGAGCCTCATTTTGTGAACTGGATGCCGGTCTTGCCAGAGAACTGTTCTCACCAGAGAGCTCCCATGGCCTACGCTGCCCGATCCAGGCGTCTGATTAACCCAGAAGCCAGTTTTGCTTTTCAAATGCGGTCTTTCCCCTAGACCTGACCACACACTGTTCTCGGCCGTAACTTGGAGCCCCGCAGCACTCACACGAATAAGCTTTAATGTAATGGTCTCTCTCTTAGTTGTGGTAACCAAAGAAACCACCGGATTTCAGTGGAGCTATATAAGAAAGCAGAGTGTGGATAGCTGGGAGCTGGCTGGGCAGGTGCGAGGAAATGCTGGAATAACAGATGTGAGAAGCTGGCAATCCCTGGACCCCCTGGCATGGAGATGGGAATTGTGCTGGCCACAGGTTGGGCTCAGGGTTGCCAAATCAAAAATACTTCTCACTAGATTAGATACAGGGGTTTGTGCTGAGACGTAGCAATATCAGCCAAGTACCTGGAACAGGTGCTCGCTGGCTGAGCCCCCGTGTCACTGGGTAGCCAGTAGAGCTGCTGTGGGGCCGCAGCCTGTGCAGTCAGCAGCACCTGCTGTTTGTTCCCCTGTTACGTTAGTGAGCACAAGCGTGGACTGAGCAGTGGGATTTATTTGTAGCTTGTTGCCGTCTCTTGCCTGAAGGCTGGAGATATCTTAGCCTGTTCCCAGTTGTATTTAAATCTGCAGCCTTCTCAGTAGATTCTGCCTGTTGATGCACTCGGGGGCCGAACTGAAATTCGGTGGCAGGAATATTAATCGTAAGCTTTGGGCATTATTGTTCTGCCTCCGAACTCCCTGAAGCAGATTCACCGTGTGCAGGAAGTTAGACTTATGAACACTAACAGGGACTAAAACAGCCTCGCCAAGCTCGCCGGGATGAGCCAGTAGCTTGAAGTCGTATTAGTCTCTTATTTATTTTGTTCAAAGATGCTACATACGGGTGTGGCACCACTACCCCTCAGTGCCGTCAGCGTGAGAGCTGGCACGCGGAGCCCCTTGCCATTGGCTGCTCGAAAATACCAGCCAGCCACCACGGAACAGCTCGGCCAGGCAGGCCTCCCTGCGCCAGGCAGGAAGGGCTTTGAGACCTCGGGGGCAATAGCCTGACGGCCCATTCTTGCCAGTTCCTCTTCCCCAGTTCTCACAGCAGGCCGGAGGCAGGAGCGCTGTGTGGATTGTCGCACCTCCAGCCCCCCGCTCCGCCCCCAGCCGTCCCCTCGGTCTAGCTCGCTACTTGTTCATGTTGTGTTTTTCCCAAAGTTGAAGCAATATTCTGGGGACTCTGCAAAGTTGTCTAATACTGAGTATTCCTGCAAATGGCTCATCACCAGTGAATGATCACAGGTTTATATTAAAGAAACTGGAAAAAGATGGCAGGGGAGGGTTTGAGAGCTGCTGGGTTTGGTTTCAGTAGATTAGACATATGACATGCTGTAGACAAGGATCCTATTGTAAAAAAAAAATGGAAAAAAAAATTTGTATAAAGACATATTTTTGTACTACATCAAAACTCTTCCTGCATGTCAGCAATAAAATTTCATAATGTAGAACTGGCGTCACGTGGCCCAGCGTCATGTGTGTGTGTGTCTGGGGGGGGAGGGAGGTGACAGCTTGACCCTACGCCGAGTAGCCTGAGTGGGGAAGAACGGTGACTCTGCTCAGCCTCCCAAGGAGCGGGGGGGTGAGCAGGACTAGCCCACCTGAGAATCCCTAACCCCTCTCTCCTCTTCCTGCTGGGGCTAGCGGGGTCTCTTGTTCCTGCTTTGGGCTTCTGCCCGAGCGAGCGTCAGGCTTGCAGTGCCTGGGTGATGCACTAGAGGGCACTCAAAGCCCTGGCGTTACTCACATCTGGACTGAGTTCACCCGGCTGGGGGGAGGGCGAATCCCCTGGGGGGTGAGTCTGGGCCAGGTGCAGGCAGCCAGGCCTGGAGTGTCCTTGGGCAGACACAGCCCCTGCCACTGGCCAGTCAGCATTCGTGTCTGAAGTCTCGCTCCTGCCGTGCTGCTCTGCTGGGGAGCCCACGCCCTTGCTTGGCCTGGGCAGCGAGCTGGGAAAGCAGCAAGAAGCGTTAACCCCCGAAGCGGGCAAAGGGGATGGGGTGAAGAGACACGTGTGGACAGAGGAGGGAAGCTTTACAGGCCTATGCAGGGGAGTTGGGGACAGATGCTTTCCTTCCCGGGCACTGCCCCCTTCACTGGAGGTTCAGCAGGAGGGATCTGCCCACCCTCCTGGGCAGCAGCATGTGGGGCCTGCTAACGCCCTGGTGCTGGGGAGATCTCAGGACAGGTGGCGCTTCTGGCCGAGGCCCCACTCCCAAGGGGACAATTCAGCCCAGGGTGGCTGCCGTGTGAGGAGCCCATGGGGCCAGCTGGCAAGGGCCATGTGAGTATGACCCAGCCTGGAGGGCTGCCCTGCCTCCTTCCTGTTGCTGCAGAGGGTGATTCGTGGGTCCCGGGTGCTGTGGTGGGTTGGGCATTTCCTAATGCACAGCTCTTGCTAGCCTGACTGGCTCCCTGCTTTGGGGGCTGCTTTGCCAGGGGTCATGGTGCTGCAGCGCTGCTTGTTGCAGGCGTTCCCTGTTCGGAGCTACATCTCTGCACTGGGGGTAGCATTACCTGGGGTGGAGGCCATGGGGCTCGCCCTGAGCATTGGCCTCTGGGGGACACTGGGCGTTACATGCTGGCTGAAACCACCCTCTGCAGCAAGGGAAGGGATGTGTCATCACTGACTGCTGGGTCAAATCCTGCACCCCCACCCCCTCTGGTCTGGGCTTCCCCTCCCCTTGTTAGAGAAAACCACCAGGGCACCGGGCCCATACGGCCATGTGCTTTTCCCTGCAATAGCAGAGGGGGGCTGGGAAAGGAGCCCCCCAGCCTGAGAGCAAGCGGGGTTTGGGAACGCCTAGGCCCCAGGGCTGGCGGCTGGCTGTCCCCCAGGGAGTTTGAGGCTGCTCTTCCAGCCAGTTCAAGGGCTTTTCAGGCTGCCTGTTACCTGCCCTGGAAATGTGTGGCTGGCTGGTTCAGTACAAGTGCGAGAGCAGAGGCCGAGCGCTAGAAGGCAGCTGTGGGCTGAGTTCAGGGCTGGGCCAGGCTGTTCGTGTGCATTTAATAAACACCAAAAATCCTCGGCATGGAGACCTCCAAGCAGAACTTTGCAGGAGGCCCTGACTCTGGAACAAACAGAGCAACGTGACCCTGAGTCTGTCCCCGCTCCTCCCCAGTGCTCCCCTCAGAGCCCACCCTAGCACCCTTCACCCCAAATCCTAGCCCCTTCATCCACCTCAAACTGGGTCTGGGCCTTGGAGGGGAGCATGGTGCTGGTTTCAGGGGGTCCGCCCCACCCAGATGCCCTGAGGGGAGCTGTCCCAGCTGGCAACTCCCAGTGCCTGGTGCATGATGGGATGGAAGAAAGGACCCGGGGATGCCACAGGGGCTAAGGGCCCCATGTTCCCCTGGAAGCAAGCTCCCCTGGCCCTCTGCCCCTCCACACACACACCTGCAGTTATGGGGGTCATGCCGTGTGGTGCTGGCCTGGGGGGGTGCACACAGCCCTGCCCCTCACAGCGGTGGTGGCATACAAAGACCCCATTGCTGGATGGCTAGCAGAGCCAGACCCCCCGCAAAGCTGGAGGCCGGGCCAGGCCCCCTTGGTGCCTAGATTTCAAGCTGCTCCCAGGAGTCGCCTCCTACTTATTCTCTGTGTTATGGTCCCGCGTAGAGGCCTGTCACGGAGTTCCCGGGCGATGCTCTGCAACTGCTCCCCCCACCCCCAAAGCCAGTCAGGACTTTGGGGTGCCTCCTCTCCCTTGAAGCATTCAGCATATGCCCCTCCATGTGCTTCCCACAGCGAGCCCGCCCTGGCGGGGCCCCAGGAAGCCAGAGGGTCCTGCACCCCCACTTTGCAGTCAGACGTGACTCTTAGCCAGCCAGTAAAACAGAGGTTTATTTAGACTACAGGAACACAGTCCAAAACAGGTCTTGCCGGTACAGACAACAGGACCCCCTGTAGCTAGGTCCATCTGGGGGCCCCAGGGAGGCCACAGCTCCTTTGGGAAGCCCAAGCCCCATCGGGGCGCCCCTCTCCATTTCCCAGCCAGCTCCAACTGAAACTCCCCCAGCCTTTGAGTCCTTTGTTCAGCGTCCTGGGCAGAGGTGTCACCTGGCCTCCAACCCCCTTCCTGGGTTCTCAGGTTATGTGCTTGGGTATCCTCCCTTCCCCAAGGCAGGCCCGGGCTGTCCCAACTCCCCTGCAACCTTCCCCAGTCAATACTCCCCACTCAGCATTCACATAGAATCATAGAATCTCAAGGTTGGAAGGGACCTCAGAAGGTATCTAGTCCAACCCCCTGCTCAAAGCAGGACCAATCCCAACTAAATCATCCCAGCCAGGGCTTTGTCAAGCCTGACCCTAAAAACCTCTAAGGAAGGAGATTCCACTACCTCCCTAGGTAACCCATTCCAGTTCTTCACCACCCTCCTAGTGAAAAAGTTTTTCCTAATGTCCAACCTAAACCTCCCCCTCTGCAACTTGAGACCATTACTCCTTGTTCTGTCATCTGCCACCACTGAGAACAGTCTAGATCCATCCTCTTTGGGAACCCCCTTTCAGGTAGTTGAAAGCAGCTATCAAATCCCTCCTCATTCTTCTCTTCTACAGACTAAACAATCCCAGTTCCCTCAGCCTCTCCTCATAAGTCATGTGCTCCAGCCCCCTAATCATTTTTGTTGCCCTCCGCTGGACTCTCTCCAATTTATCCACATCCTTCTTGTAGTGTGGGGCCCAAAACTGGACACAGTACTCCAGATGAGGCCAGCCAGATGGGCGCTGCACAGACCAGGCAAAGGGGGCAGAATCAGCCTCACCCCTCCAAGGTCTTAGCTCCAGCAGGGAGATGGGGTGGGGGCGCTGTGCCAGACCCATGCCCCCATGTGCTCTGGTGCCACTCCCCTCTCTGAGGGCTGCGGGGATACACAGCACCGTGGCCAGATGCAGGCTTGTCTGCATTGGTGTCCTGCTCCCCTGAGGTCTGGCCGTGCTGTTCCTTGCTGGGCTCCTCTGCATGCCAGTGAGTGGAGGGGCTGGCGCCTCTCAGAGATGCTGGCAGAGCCGTCGGTGCTGAGTGACTCCCCCGAACGCGAGGGGTTCCTGTGATGAGCCGATTCTCTGCACAGAACCGAGGGGGCAGGAGCCCAGAGGTTCCCCAGCAGATCCAGGTGGGCAGCAGGTGGGACAGAGACTCTTTTAAAAGATGGCTGGTTCTCTGAGCAAGGGGCCAGCCCATGGCCACATGGCAGGAGGCCGGGCTGAAGGAGGGAGCCGCAGGAAGGGCTGCCCTGCGTATGGATGCTGACCAGCCCTGGGACTCGCAGGAGGGGTGAGCTCAGCTTCGGGAGGGGGAGTACAGCCCTCATTTGCCCAAGCTCTGCACCTCACTGTGCCATCCAAGAGTAAAGTGTCTGGCTAGGAGATCCCTTTGCTGCACCCGTTCTCCTTGCTCCCCTGAAAGGGTTAACTGAACATGCCGCGCGACCCTGGGCAGGTGGCCTGGGGGGAGGGGGGGGGACGTGTCTAAGTGGCTGGGGCTCTGGCTCCAGGGTCCGGATAGTCAAACTTCCCACGTTCCCCCCGCACTCGCCTGTCCCGCCCTCCCGCACATCCTGGAAGGCGACGGATGCTGCAGCCTTCCTTGTCCAGGGTTAGACGCTGGAGCCGAGCCGAGCTGTGGCCAGTCTGCAGAGAAGGGCGGAGGCCAGTGCCCCCCATGCCTTGGCTCAGGCCCAGTGACGGTGGACTAGTGCAGCCGCTGCCCCAGCCAGCAGTGCCAGGCCAGTTCCTGCCTCGCTCGCCCTCTCCCAGCCCCGCAGACACGTGCCCTGGGGAGAGGCGGGTGCCGGCCGTGCTCCACCACAGGAACGGTGCCTGGCTGGTGGCCCTGGCACTCTTGCTGATAGAAGCCAGGGCAAAGCTCTCGGGAGGAGCGGGGAAGGTGGGCCGAGCAGCCGGCTCTGCTTTCGCCTCCTGGGGCGGGGCTGGGCCTGGGCTGCGAGCTCCTGAGCCGGGGAGGATGGGGCTGCAAGCAGCCACTCGCTGTGGGGGAGAGGGGGCCAGCAGGGCTGCTTCCCTCAGACAGAGTCCCATGGGCTGGGCCCTGTGGGGGACGGGGGTTGAGGCCCACACAGACCCCCCGTCCCAGCACTGGGCACAGCCAGAGCCCTGCCGGTCCATGCAGAGTGGCATGTGGAGGGTCCAGCTCCCTCTCCCAGGGCCGGCTGCACCGAGTGCGGGGCTCACAGGCTGGTGGGTTGACTCTGTGCAAACCCCTCTCCGCTCACAGGGTGTGATGGGGTGAGTCCAAGCAGAGCAGTAAGGGGGGGATGGTAAGTGTCCCCGTTCCCCCCCCCCCCCCCCAATCAGCACACATTGCTCGGGGGTGAGTGCGAGGTTCGCTCCCTGCTCCAAATGCTCCCTGACGCCAGGGTCTCTACCAGTGTGGTGAGGGGATGGGGGATTGCAACACCAGGGATCTGGGTTCGAGTCTCAGCAGCCCGTGTGACTCAGGCCCAGTCATATATGACCAGGGTTCCTAGCTCCCAGCACGATCCTGAGGTGCTGAGCCCTGGGGCATCTGTCCTGGGCTGTGGATAACCTGGGGTGCCCCCTGCAGCAGTCAGCAGGAAAGATGGGGGGTGGAGGCTGGAGGGTTAAGTATCAGAGCTGGTGGGGACACTGGTTGGGCTCTGGGGGGTGGAGGGGACGGCAGGGCGTTGGAGCCAGGGGCTGTGACAGGCCTGTCTCCTGTACAGGGCGATGCACAAAGTGCTGCCTTTGCAAAGTGTTTTCCTCAGGGCCCTGCCCCCAGCTCCCACCGCCCCCAGGGAGCCAGGTTTAACTCGCTACCCCCCTCCCCGTCCCAGCTTGCAGGAGGGGGCTGCCATGGGCTGCTCTGGGGAGCACTGACCGCCAGGCTCCTCCAAACTATTTCCTGTTGCTGCAGCGTTAATGCTAAACAGACCTTTCTCTCCCACTTCCCAGCCAAAGTGCAGCCGGCTCCTGCCGCCGCCGCGCAGCCCCAGATCCCGCATCAGCCAGGCGGCCCCGTGCCCCCCAGCGCCCCTCGGCCCGGTGAGTACCAGCCCCACCAACAGCCGCCTGCTCGGGCTCCCTTTTGGTCGCTCCTACTCTGGCCTCAGTCCTTTGCAAAGGAAGCTGCAGGGGCTAGAAAAGGCACTTGGGAGGGAGCCTTCCTGTCCCAGCGTGGGGGGGGAGGGGAAGCATGGCCCCCAATGGGTCAGAGCTGGGGCCAGGTCACACGCCAGCTCAGGGCATGGCCCCCTCTATCCTAGCGACCGCTGACATGATGGGAGCGGATGCCCCCAGCCGCTCACCCACAGCACCACGGGCCTCCATCTTCTGTCTGCAGCCGTCTGCACACGCACGCCCTCCCGGGACAGAGGCAGGGCAGCGGGAAGGCCTGGGCATGCCCCTGTCCCGTCCCATGCTCTGTGCTTTGGGCCATGATACGGGGCTCGTCCCACTATGAGAAGGTGTCACATTGGAGGGTACTGCCCACACCCTGCCTGGCCGGCTGGATTCCCCAGCCTGGCACTCCCTCCTATGGCCCCCAGCCCCCAGCGCAATGGGGTGCAAGGAACAGGCCCTTCCTTGGGCCGTGGCAAGGAGAGGAGCCAGGAACCAGAATTCCCCAAAGACACCGGTGCCCAGGCAGCCCGGGTGCCCCCGAATGCTGCCTGCTTCGCTTTTCGCCGCCTGGTATCAAAGGGCGCGGGGGGGAGGCTGGTGCCCAGCTCTAGGGGGCAGGAGGGCAGGTCTCGCCTCTGCCCTGGCACTGCACCCGGCGTGGTTCCCCCTTACCACGGACACCTAGCCCCCTGTGCCCCGTATCAGCCTGGCAGAGCAGGTGCCCTGCCCAGCTTCCCCTGCCCTGCTGTCCTTCCTGCATTGCACACCCGACTCAGTGTCAATCATTAACCAGGCGCTCCTCCTCCCTGGTGCGGCCCCTGCGGCAGGCCCATGCTGGATGAGCAGTTTGCCGGCAGGGCTTGGCCTGAGTGCACAGGAGTGTGGGCTTTGGGGAGTCCTGCAGCAGGATTGGCTCCCAATCTAGGGAGCCCCTTGCTGCTGCTGGGATCGAACTAGACTTCACGTCCCACCCCAGGGGCATCGAATGCGTCAGGGACCCAGGTTGGGGTTTCCAAAAGCACCTTGGTCACCTTGGAGCACCCACTGCAAGGGCATGCAAAGTGCACGCCTCAGTCACCTCGGCTGCTGGAACCAAGGGGCTCACTGCCCCACTGAGCTCCTGGGGGGCCAGAGGCAGGTTCCGCATTGCGGGTCAGGGTTCCCTGGGAGCCCTGCCCCATGCCAGGGCTGTTGTGCGTTTGGAGGGGCCCAGCTGCCTGCAGGGAGCGCTAGGAATGGCCTGTCCAGGGACAATTCTGCTGATGTGTCACATATTTGCTGCTTTTCTTTCCTCATTCCTCCCTGTGTAGAGACGTTTCTGGGAAATCAGCTCACCCCTGCCAGGGCCCGAGTGCAGGGAGAGTCGCGGGAGCTCTGGGGGCGTCTCCTACCCACGCTCCTTCCAATCCACCCTGACTCTTTCCCCCACGCGTCAGACCGCACCAGTTCTCGGTGCAAAGCCTCGTCCTGGCCGCAGACCGGCCTGAGGCTTCAGAGGGTGGCGAGGGTTACATGCCTGGGGGAGGGGAGGCATGTTGGGCAGACTGGGCCGTGCCTGGGGCCCCGGGTTGGGTGCGTCTGGGACGTGTTCGAGCCACGTTCCAAGGGAGCCTGAGATGGAAATTGAGCAAATACCTCAGCCTGGCCTGAGCATTTCTTGGAGGTGTTTAGGCTCGTTGGCCCGCACAGTAGAAGTGAATTGGGCAGCGCTGGGCCCCAGGGGTCCCCTGTGCTCCCCAACACAGTGCCAGGGGATTAGCTCGTCCCTGCTGTGGCTCCCCCACCTCCGAAAGGCCCTGGGGATCCATGGGGCAGTCTGAGGACAGAGGGACAGAGGGTTCATAGGGGCCCAGCGCCCCCTTTTCCCATTGCCTTTAAATCTCCCTCCTGTGGAGCTTCCTGCCAAGGGGGAGGGGAGGGGACGGCCGGGGGAGGGGCAGGCTTGCCCTCCCCCCCACTCTCCGACAGCCACTTTTCCTGTGAGCGCTGCAGCCTGGAGTCTAACAATTATTGCCTGTGCTCACATCTGGAAGGAAGTGAGCGGCTCTTTCCACTGGCCGCCTGCACCGGGGGGGCCGGCAGCCAGCTCCTGTCCCGCCCCAGCTGCAGAGGGCCCGGGGCGCTCCAGAGCCTGCGCCTGCGGACGGCCATGGGGGGAGCCGGGAGCCCCCGAGCCGCCAGGCCCCTGCTGTGAAGGTGGCAGCCCAAGGGGTAAGCTGGTGCCTGCGAGGCGCGCCCCTCCTTTCCCTGGCCTAGCGCAGCGGGGGGGGAGGGCCGCTGTGGGGAGACTCTCACGGTCCCAGGCACTTCAGCAGTGACCCTGGCCCGCTCCTTCGGTGAAGCGACACTGGTCAGCTTTTGCCAGGGCCGGGCAGCCGGGCTCTGTCCCGCACCCTCGGCCGCCCTCTGTGTCTGGCTCTCTGGCTGCTGGCGGTGGCGGCGAGGCTGGTCGCGCCGCGGGATGCTGTGCACGACGCCCATCAGGCTGCCTGCTGCTCTTGCTGCCCCAGTACCAGGGCTCTGGCCTCTGGCTGAGTGACCCCCGTGGCTGGGGTCACTCACAATATGGAGCACCTGGGCCACCCTTCCCCCTGCTCCCTCCTCCGGGAGCCCTAGAGCTGGGCAGCACACGGAGCCTGTGCTCCTGGAGCCTGCAGGAACCGGGCGTCTCCCTCAAATCCGCCAGCCATGTCCCCCCGGGGTTCCCACGTGCAGCCAGGGGCCAGGCCCAGCGCCACTCCCTGCAGGCGGCTCTGTGGATTCCAGCCTGGGGCTCGGCCCCCCAGGTCCTGCCAGCGCCCCCAGCCAGGAGCCACCAAGGGCTGCCAGGAGCTGCCTCCTGCCCCGCAGTTGGGAATCTCACGGCAGCCCCCAGGCAGGTGGGACCCTCCCGCCACACAGCTGGTCCCGCTGGTTTGCGCTGCCATCCCCACCTTGTGCCTTCCCCATTCCGGGAGCGATGGGGGGGGGGGTTGGGAAGTGGGGCCACGGCTGATCCAGCCCCACTGCAGCCAAGAGGCGCCCCCCAGCCCAGCCGCCCCAGCAGCAGGGAGATCCCGAGGTGGCTGAATTCCCCCCACGGTGGAAGGGAAGGGAGCGAGGGGCAGGGAGCAGAGCCGCCAGGGCTGAAGCCAGGCCAATACCAATACCTTAAAGCAGGGGAGGGGGGTCGATTCTGCAGGCACACGGCTGGTGGAGCAGCTGCTGTGGCCCTGGCAGCCTCATGTACCGCCCATGCACCCCTGTCCTGCCCTGCCATGCTGCCCGTCTGCCCCATCCCCGCCTGCACTGGCAGAGTCACTGCCCAGCGTGGGACACCGAGCCCCAGGTGTAATCCTTGCTCCCGGGCACAGGAAGGGGCCCGTGCAAACCAGGGCCATTACTCCACCCCACAAAGCCACCGCTGGCCTGTCCGGGGAGGAAGCCAAAGTTGCCAAGTCTCGTGAGATAAATGTGCCTTTCAAAAACAAGCCCAGGCCGCCCCAAAACAAGCAGCTCGGGAAGAGGTGACTAGGGTCCGTCCCCCCACCCTCCCCGGGCCGGCTGGCCGGCCACCCCCGGACTCCTGGTTCCACTTCCCCCCTCCCTCTGCCTCTTCTCCTCTACCCCCGCCCCCAGGTTCCCAACCCCGGCTGGCTCCTCTCTCTGCCCCCCTGCCCCCGGGCTAAGTAAACACATGGCCTGCAGATAAAGCGCTATGGTTTTAATTTAAAAAGCGGGGGGGGGGGAGTAAACTGGCCCCTTGTACTTAGAAACCTGCCAAAGGCCCTAATCAGAGTTTCCCACAGATTTGGTTCCTTTGAAACAAATGGTTATTAAAGCACTAAACTTCCCATGGTCCAGGGAACGGGCGCTCCGAGCCTTCCTCTGCCCGTGGGCAGCCCGCCCCTCACAGCTGCTAAGGCACAGGAACGTCAGCACAGCATCAGCCACATGCCCGGCTCTCAGGAAGGGAATAAGACCCGGTGCCTGCCCCCAACGAGTTGAGGGTAGGCAGGCACCAGACCAGGGCAGGCGATGGACAGAAGGCAATGGAAAGCCCCACACCTGAACTGCAAAGGAAGGGCAGCGTCTGGTTAGTTCCCTCATTTGCTTGAAGCGTGTGTTGGGGGCAGTCAGGGGGCTGGCGGGACGATCCGAGGTTGAAGGAAGAGGCAGGCCTGAAGGAGAGAGCGGGTTCATGGCAGCCGGTGCTGAGAGGGGATCGGCCAAAGCGCATGGAGTAAGTTTCAGTTCTCCCACTCCCGGGCCCTGGGTTCCCTCAGGCCCAGGTCTGGGGGAGCAGGGGGCTGGGGGTAGAGATTGGAGCAGAGTGGTGGGGGAGAATGCAGGGCTGCGACAGCTCGGGGGGCTGGAGATCAGAACTGAGGGGCCATCCGCAGCGCTGGGGGGCCTCGGAGCGGGGTCGCGCTGGCAGAGGGGCATGGCCTGGCTCCCTCCCTGCCGGCTCTGAGCCTGGCTCCAGCCCATGTTCCTAGCCCTTTAATTGCTCAAGTGCTAAATTCATCCAAAACGTTCAGGGGAAAGAATAGAGGCGTTTCTGTGCTCGGCTGCGGCTGGTTTCTGCATCTGCAGCTCCAGAGCCCCCAGCCAAGAGCGTGTGGTCAGGAGCCCGGCGTCTGCAGATTTACTGCCATTCCACACATTGTTGGGATCATCCTATTTACTCAGCGCAAGCCAGAAACGGTCTGGGGCAGATCTGGGCAGGGGAACAGCGGTGGCGGGGCTGAGCTGGGAGAGCTGCAGCCTGCTGGAGTATCCCAGGGAGAGCCGCCGGGGGCCTGGCGGAGCACACTTGGGACAGTGGCTTCTTAACATCTGTCCAGCTGCCAGCCAGCCCAGGCCAGGGATGCAAGCCCTGGAGACGATGGGCCCGCGGGGGCTGGAATATGCTCTCACTGTGCTGGGGGGAGGGGGATTGCTGGGGGTTCTGGCGTGTTCCCCCTGGGGAAGGGGAGCACCGAGCGGTTCCTCGACTGGGAACCTGGGCCCCACGGGGAAGCCTCCGATGGCTGGCCAGGGCAGCTGCTGGGCGGTCCCCTCCCTCTGCAGCCGCTGGGCCCAGTGTCTGCTCTGGATTTCCAGTCCCGCCCGCTCGCTCCCCCTCCAGCTGCAATGGGTTTGGCTTTGGCGCCTGCCTCTTCCTTGACACCACCTGCCCTTTGGGGCCTGCGTGCCGGGCGCTGCGCCTCGCGGCCCAAGGGGCAGGGGGGCGGGAATGGCACGACGGTGCCCTCAGGGTCACGCATGGAGCCAGGTGCTTCTGCTCCAAACCTGCACCCGGGTGTGTGTGTGTGGGGGGGGGGTTCTACTGCTGACAGCTGAGCCCAGCGGCTCGGAAGAGATGGGCAGGGACCTGGGCGAGCCAGGGAGCTCCTGTGATAACTGGGGCCCTGGCTTCCCATGTCCCCCATATGCTCCCGGCTTGTCAGTGTGTCCTGCCGCCGCCCAGCTCACCAGCGAGGGAGCCCCTGCTCGGCTCCCCAGCCAGCACTGCTGCTCCAGACCGCGGGGAAGGCGGGGGCATGGTTGTCCCTCGCACCAGGGGCCGGGCGCTGGTGGGGCTGTGCCAGGGGCAGCATCTGCAGGGGGGCCTGCTCCCTGGGCCCAGGATCCCGGTGCGGGAGGGGACGTGCTGCCTGTTGCGGGGGCCCCCGTTCGCGGCACAGCATCCTGGCTAATCCCCCCTGCCCAGCGTGCTGCTCCAGATGCCTGGTGTGCAGCTACATGGACATAATGGGCAGCTCAGCCCCCTCCCCGAGGCAATAAAAAGGTGGGAAGGCTCCGAAATCTGCTGCAGCTCCTCCAGCAGGGCCTGGCATCCCGAGCCGGTAAGGACTTCTCCTCCCCCCCCCCATGCCCGCGCCTCGCTGACCCCCCATGTCTGTGTGTGCCAAGGAGCCATGTGGGCACCCGATGCCTCCAGCTATTGGGGCCTTTGGGTGCCTGCAGTGGTGGGCTGGCTAAGTCACCCTGGTAATCTTTGGGGTGCTGCTTGAGCCCCTACACGGTGAAGCATCCCTCCCACTCCCCACCCGCTGCTGCACAAAGGACACCAACCAGCCCCGCATCTGCAGCCCCTAGGAAACGAGGCCAGCCAGGGGCCTGAGCACAAAGCCGGGAGCTGCTGGGGTCCATTTCCTGGCGCTACGATCAAGCTAGTCACTTTCCCCTTCCGTGCCTCGGTTTCCCCATTGTTGGCCCATGGTTCTGGGAGGGCCCTGGGCAGCTGTAAAGTGCTATGTGGCCCTGTTGGCGTGTGTCCCAGGATAGCGCTGGTTACACGCCTCTCTGGGGCAGTGTCCCCCTGGCACGACCTATAGGGAGGGGCCTGTACCCAGAGCCCTGGGCAGTGTTGTGGGGAAAGGAGTCCCTGTGGGTGTCTGCTCACGCCTGGTGGGAAGCGCTGGGCTGGCTGGTTCTGGTGCTGATTAGTCCGACAGCTCCTGTGAGCGAACCCGGGGGCCAGCTCAGCCCCAGTGGTGCACTCCCTTCGCTTGTTCCCTGGGGCTGGGGGTTGTGGGGCTGCAGGCTCCACTTGAAACCCAAGAGAGACATGCAAGGCCCGCCCCCCCCCCCCCCCCGCCCCGAAGCAACTGGCCGCAGAGGGCAGTGGGCTGGGGTCAGGGAGCCGGCACCCAGCTAACGGGTGGGCAGCAGCTGTGTGGCAGCTCTCAGCCCCAGGCTGGGACATGACCCAAACTCCTGCAGTGGCGGTGGTGTGTGTGTGGCATCATGTTAAAAACCCAGAGCTCCCCTGCAGCTGTTCGCTGGGCTATAAATGCAGCAGTGAGCTGGTTCCTGGCGTGGCCTGGCGCATACACGCCAATAGCTCTGGCTTGGCAGGGGCACGGCTGGCGAGAGGCGCCTCTGAGCTGGGCCGGCCACCTGCCGGAGCGATCACAGGACCCCCCAAGGGCACCGGGTTGCTGGCATTACAGTGCCTGGCCCTCGCAGGGGGCTGATTAAGCCAGTGCCGTCGGCCGGCCTCACCAGGCCCAGACCTTGGGCGGATCTGCCCCTCAGAGCCAGCCATGGCCCTCACCAGCCAGAGCAGGGAGGGCTGAGGGGCTGGAGCAGGCGCAAAGGGGTGGGGGCGGCAGTGCCTGGGCAGCCCCATTTCAAGCCCCCGTCTCCTAGGTGCCGCGAGCACGTCGCCCTTCGGCCTGGCAAGAGCCCCAGTGTTGCCACCATGGAGACACGCAAGCGGGAGATGGAGCTACTGAGCAACAGCATGGCCGCCTACGCCCACATCCGAGGTGGGTGTCGGGGTGGGGGAGGGGATGTGCTGGGCACTGGCTGCTCCTGGGGCAGATGGGAGGGGGGAGCAGGGCAGGTGTTTAGCTGCCCCCCCAGTTTGGGAACTAAGGGCTTGGCAGACACCAACCTCCCAGGGCGAGCCCACTGTCTGGCTGCCCTCAGGCTGGGCATGGGTGCCCAGGCGGGTGGTACCCAGCACGGCAGGTCCCTTCACTCAAGCCCCTCCCCTTTGTTTCCGTGCCAGACAATCCTGAGAGCTTTGGCCTCTATTTTGTCCTGGGCGTCTGCTTCGGCCTGGTGTTAACCCTCTGCTTGCTGGTGATCCGCATCTCCTGCCAGCCACGCACCCGCAGCCTCCCTGCCAAGCCCAGGAGGAGCCTGCGGGACGTCAGCGAGGAAGACGAGGAGGAGGAGGAGGACACGGTTGACAATGTAGCGACGGAGTCCCCGCTGCCCATCACCGAGATCCCCCTGGAGAACCACAGCCCGGCAGATGGCACCTTGACTGTCAACGTCTTTGCCTCGGCGGAGGAGCTAGAGCGGGCGCAGCGGCTGGAGGAACGGGAGCGCATCATCCGGGAGATCTGGCGCAACGGCCAGCCGGACATCCTGGGCACGGGCACCGTGGGCAGAGTGCACTACTACTGACTACGGGCCCGGGGCCTGGCTGCCCAGCTCCCTGAGCTAGACTGTGACGGCAGCCCCCCAGCCACGTGGGGCCCTGCTCGGAGGGCCCCCTGCACACGCTGCTCTTGGGCACTCCCAGAAAGGGTGCCCGGGAGTCTGGAGATGTTCCCCAGCCCTTTGCACAGCCCTGGGCACCGTGTCTGTGTGCGAGCCGGGCGGGGCTTGGCCCCCTGAAATGCCCCGTTAGCTGGCGCCAGCTGTGCATGGCGTTTGTTACTGGCGGAGCGAATGGCGCCAAGCTCTGCCAAGCACCAAGCTCCCCACGGAGCTGCTCTCGTTAACTGACTGCTCAGGGCCCCTCTCACCGCTGGTGATGGGGATCCCCCCGCTCTTCCTGCAGGAGCTCCCTGCCCCCACCTGATCAGGGACATCATGCAGGGCCTGCCAGGCTGGCTTCCCACCCTCAGCGAACCAAGTGCATGAGACGGCAGCAAGGAGAGAACTGGAAGGGTCCTGCTGGGGCATGGATGGACTGGGGCTCAAGGACGGACACTCCCAGAACGGGCCCCCATGGGTGGCTTTGTCCCTTCCTCTGAAACACCTGGTACTGGCTGGTGTTGGAGGGACAATGCCGGACTAACGGGTCCCCCCGGGGCCTTGCCCCCACATACTGCAGAGTGCTAGGTAAGGTAGAGCTTAGAGGCTAGGAGCAGTGCGATAGGGACTGGGCTGTTAGCAGTAGTTCCTGGGGTGCTCGTGTCACAGAGTGTGGGGGAGTCAGAGCCCTGCACCCCCGACGTCCTGCGATTCACCGTGACTCTCAGCCAGCCAGTAAAACAGAAGCTTTATTAGTCGACAGGAACAGAGCTTGTAGGTACAGAGAACAGGATCCCTCAGTCAGGTCCATCTTGGGGTGTGGGTAGCCTAGACCCAGCTTCAAGGCCTCCCCCCATCTCCCCAGCCAGCTCCAAACTGAAGCTCCCTCCAGCCATCTCCCCCCCCCCCCCCGCCTCCTCCTCCAGCCTTTGTCCAGTTTCCGGGGCAGGGAACTGACAACCCCCTCCTGGGCTCAGGTTACAGAGGGCAGTCGCCAGCCTTTACCTGCTGGCCGGCAGGTATCATCCCTTAGTGAAGTCACCCCCTGATTTCCCATCCCCCTCTAGTATTAATGCAGACAGTAAACTAGTAAAACTCCCATGCAACATTCCCAGTTAATTCTCCCTGCTCCGTCCCAGCTCGCTTCAGCTGCCCGCCATGCCCACGGCTCAGGAGGCAGGCATGGGGCCGAGCTGCCCGTTGGCTGTGCAGTGACTGGTCCTGCATGGCCACGGCCGAAGGGCTCTGTACCCATGGGGGCACCCCCAGCCCTTGCAGGAGAAGAGAACCCTGCTGACCCCATGGGCATGCGGCTGGACCCCTTTCCTGGCACTGGCAAGTGCCTGCTAGGCCCATGCACGTGCCTGGCCCAGCAGTCCAGCCCCTGCCAACCCCTCTGGCAGGCAAGCCCCAGAGCTCACCAATCCCCGGCAGCCCAGGGTCCCAGCCACTCCTCTTGGCCACTGGCTCAGCTTGGGCTGCTGGCTGAGGGTGGTTGGGGGCGTGAAAGGAGCCGGGGTGGTGGTGAGCTGCTGCTGGTGCTGACTGTCTCACTCCGGTGCTATAGGAAGGGAGAGACATGGGCAAGGGTTTGGGCCCAGGACCGTGAAACTTACACTCTGGGCCCCCTGTCTGGGCCAGGCCCTGGGAATGCAGCAGGCTGCTGGGCTTTCCTGGAGCCACGACAGGGGGTGGGGGCTGCTGGAGGCAGAGGAAGCTGCTGGGAGTCTCTGTCACAGGAAGAGCTTCCCATTCCCCAGCGTCTCTGAAACCAACTCCAGCTGGGACGTCACAGCTACACACGGCCCCCGCCTCCCCACATCTGCCTGCAGAGAGAGAGAGAGAGAGAGAGAGAGAGAGAGAGACCCCCCCTGCCTCCCGCCCAGGGCAGCAGGGAGCCTCTCCATGGGCTGTCTCTCCCCTCCACCCGAGGGGCAAGGGCTGGGTGCAGTGTTCCTCTTGGACACTGGGGTGGCACCGTGCAGCACAGGGACATTTCTGCACCTTGAGCAGTTGGTACGATTCCCTCCACCCCCCCCACCCCCATAGCCACTCCCTGGGAGCCTGGCCCCAAACCAGCCCCTTGGCTGCTCAGCAGGGTGGGTGAGGTCGGTCACTGGTGCTTTCCCAGGCAGCACCACCACAGCTCCCTGGTCTGACTGCAAGGCCCACGCTGCCATTGCGGCCAGCTTGGTAGGTGCCCGGCCAGCCTGCACCTGGAGCCTGGTCCCAGAGCACGGGGCCCGTGGGGGGTTAGACCAAGCCCGACGTCTCACTTCAGGGTTTGCAAAGGACGTTAATTGTGGCAACATGGTCAGGGCGTTTGGCCATCTCTGCCCGGGCTAGGGGCACTGGGGCTTGTGCCCAGGAGCGGGGGGGAGCCCCACAGCAGCATGCAGTGCCTGGCTCCAGCCAAAGGACGGTCTCACTGGCGAGGGGCCCTTCTGGGGAGTGCCCCCAGGGCAGCGTGGGTAGCACAACGTAGGCAGAGCCCTCTGGCCCTGAAATGTGCTTTTATAAACGGCATGAACCCTTCCCTGGAGCTGTGTGGTCTCTCATGGCATCTGGGGCTAGCCCCTCTTCCAGCCCCAGCTGTTCTCCTCGGGGCAGTGCCCCACCCTGGCGCTCAGCTCTGCCTGCTGGGAGCAGCCTGGTCCCCCCAGCATGCCAGATGAGGGCAGGGAGCCCCGTGCTCCAGAGACAGACTCCAGTCACCCGGGGGCCGTGCCTGCCCCCCCAAGGATTCACCCAGCACAGAGTCAATGCAGGGCAGCACCCAGGGCCCTGTGGGAGTGGATGCAGCAAGCTCAAGACCTGGCTGATGGCGAGGTGGGACCGGGCAGGACCGGCCCTGAGCAGGGCCGAGGGGCAGGCCTCAGGGCCGGCCCACAATGTTTTGGCACCTGAGGCGGGGAGCTCAAGTGATGCCCCCTTCCCCAGGCCAAAACCTTGAAAAGTCTCCATTCTGGGTCCTAGTGGTGCCCCCCCCACACACACACACAGCGAGTCTGGCACCTGGGGCAGCTGCCTCAGTTCGCCTCATGGTGAGGCCACCCCTCCATCCCTGTCCCTAGACCCCAGTTGCTGTGCAGTTGGGTCAACACCCCCCCGCCCTGCACCTCAGTTTCCCTGGCTGGAGCCTGGGGGTAAGAACCCTTTGAGTGGCTGCTAGGGCAGTAGGTGCAAGGAGCAGTGAGGGTCCAGGCCTTAGAGCCTGCGCCCTTGGCAGGCAGAAGCCCAAGGGCACCTAGGAGCCCCAACCCAGCAGCTGTGCCTGCCCTCAGCCCCTTGGTCCTGAGCCCAAGCCTCCCCCTGCCTTGCAGGAGCTGCTGTCTAGAGAAACCTTCCCAGGCTCCTTCCCCTCCCCTGCCCCGGCCCCAGCATTCCTGCTAAAATTAGCTGCTGTCCCTTTCCGGCAGCATCTGACTTGCCCCCATCAGTCACTGGCTGCTTCCTGGATGTTGGGGGGGGGGGGGGGGAAAGAGGGAGAGAGCACTGCCGGTTCTGGGCTGGCTGCCAGCAGGGTAGCCCAGCGGCCTGCGGTTACTGCAGCCAGCCGCAAGCCAGGGCTATGGGGCGGCTCCCAGCTCGCTGGGGTTTGGCCTGCTTTCAGAGTCCATGGCAAGCTCTCTCCCCCCACCCCGTCCCCAGCTCCCCGAGCCAGGGGCTGCCCGTTGCTCTGCGCCCCGGCCAGCTCTGCTGTTTGTTCAGGGCCTTGTGTAAACACGCCCCAGGGCGCATGGGGCTGCGCTTGCTGGCCCCCCCTTAGCCCCATAGCCAGCGTGAAGGACGCCCCTGTGCCTCTCACTTCCAGGAGCTGGCACTGAGCCCACGGCAGCCCAGAGCCACCTGCCTACGATGGTGCAGCACCACATGGCACCAAGGGGCCGATCACTCAGCCTGCTGGCTCCCAGGCAGCAAAGGGCCGAACAGCCCGAGCTGTACTGAGCCCGGTCCAGCCCAGGGCTGCCTCTGCCAGGCTGCAGCTGCACTAAACAGTCCTGGGGCAGCCCCCCCGCCTTTGTGTGTGGGAGAAGAACGAGACCTTCCCCCGCCTGAGGCCACAGCCCCACTGTCCCAGCCCAATGTACAAAAATAGCTCATTCCCACCAGGGCCCAGCCCCCTGCCGCCAGCTGTAACAGGACCCAGATGTTTTCCAGATGTGCCCTCCTAGCCCCAGCGTGAGCAGGCTGCCAAGAATGCAGAGAGGCTTGTGTCGACCTGCACCGAGCTGATAAACAAGGGCAGGGGGCTGGGTGCCAGGTGGGCCCCCTCCGGGACTGAGGCCTCTGGGGGGCAGGGGCACCAGGCTGACAGCGCGGAGGAGACGGGCTCTGCCTAGCCAGGATCCAGTAAGCAGCTTCCTGGGGAGGCTGCAGGGGGAAGGAGGGTGGTAGAAGGGATGCCTGGAGCCTTTGTAGGGGGAGGGGACAGGAGCCCAGAGCCAGCCAGCTGCCCTCCCATGCCAGCCTGGGGCAGCTGTGCATGGCACCCCTTGGCTCGGCCGTGCCCCTTTGCCCTGCCCTGCTGCCCAGACAGGGACTGGGGGGAACCACCCGCTTGCACAGGGACAGATTCTGATCTCCCTGCCGGCGCTGGGAGTGGGCATGCGCCAGTCACCTCCACTTGTGCAGCGAGGGGCTTGCATCTGTCCCTGGACCTCAACAGGCGGATTCCTTGATCCGAGCTGATCCAAAGGAGCAGACGTAACTGCCCAGCCAGGAGGGGCTGGAGGGAGCCGGGAAAGCGCTAGGACACAGACTGCTATTTAACCAGGCAAAGAAAACCCAAACTGGCCTCGCCTCGGTATTTCTCACCTCCCTCCCACCCCGGACTGAGAAATACACCGCGTGGAGCTAACCTGGCCTGCTGATCGGCAGCGAGTTCCTGGCTTTCAGGCTGACCCCTCTCCCCAGCACTTTGCCTATGGCTGGACTGTTCCAACTCATCAGGTCAGGGACCGGCTCACCCCTCAAGTTTGTACAGGGCCTTGCACGTCGCAGATGCTGTTGACACTACAGCAGCCAGGCAGCAGCTAAGATTTGTATAAAAATAGTTTATTAAAATTTTACACATATTTATAAAATAGTTTTTAAAACCTCAGGCTCTCGGCAGTGGGACAGCAGCTCCTGGGGGCGAGGGACATTCAGAGCTGTTCCAGCCCCACCCCCACGTCAGACAAGCATAGCCGGAGTGGAAGCGGTGGGCACTGCAGGGAGCTGCTCCCAGAGCCAGGGAGAAACGCCCAGTTCTCAGGATGAAAGGGCAGTGGAAGCGCCAGAGAGGTCGGACAGGGCTCCTGACGGGGACGGGGTTGGCAGACACCAATGCTTGGTCATGTTTGAACACATGCTCGCTAACACAACTTGATTCTAGTGCAGACAGACCACCAGCATCGGCTCTGACTTGTGGGGGACCCTAGGGCTCTGGGGGTCCAGCCTGCACGAGTGATCACAGCTTAACTAGGATGAGGATTCCTGCACCCACATCTGGCCCAGGGACAGCGTAGCCAACACATCCGAGCGCCCTAGTGCGGACAGGGCAGGATGTAGCTGAGAGGAAGCAGGTCACTCCACGGGGCCAGCTGACCAGGACAATGCCGATGGTTGTCTGCACTAGGGCAGAGCTGTTCCAAACCCTGTTATCCTGGTCTAGTCAGAGCCTGGGGCCAGGTGATGCACGGCAGATAGGGCTGGGGGCAGTCAGCACAGGGATTTTTCTTGGCGGGGGGGGGGGGTCAACATCAGAAGCCCCCAGGAGGTTTTAGGGCTCGGGTCACAGGTGGGCTTTGAGAGTTGTGCTGGGCTAAAAGATGGCCAGATTCCCCCCCACCCTCAACACACCAAGGGAGTGGCTGGGAACAGCACAGGGATGAGCACGGCCCAAGGCTGGGACAGGTCAGGGGGGAAGAGGAGAGCCAGGAGCTCAGCACCACTCTCCAGAGAGGGACAGATGCTGCTGGGACATGGGGCGGCCTCTCCCGGGGCAGGGGACGGAGGGGCCTCTTTTGGCGTATATGCAGGAAATTCAGAGCTGAGCAGGTGACGGGGCCCAGGGGGTGATGACTGCCCAGCGCTGGCTAAATCCAGGCAGCAGCCAGCACCCCCAGCGAGGCCAGGCCTGCGCGCTGCTGGCATTAGCGCTCTGGTCCTGCTAGGGCATCGCTAGCTCTCCTGGCAGCCCCCAGCCCCGACTCTTTCCCAGCAGGCAGGTGCCCCGTGCTGCCCATCACAAAGCTGGCAGCCCCCAGAGGGTCAGCCCAGCGGGTCTGCGCTCCACCGGTGCTCAGGGGGCTGCGTGGCCCAGAGCGCCTCACTGTGCTTCCCCCGAGGGTCCAGGGAGCAGACGCAGCAGGAGATGAGCTGGAGGGGCTCTGGGCCTTCTCCCCACTCCCTGGGGCAGGGATCTGGCCTCGGGGTGAACAGACACCAAGGGGAATCAATGGCCAGCGATTCTCTTGCAAGTTTAACGGCTCCCGGCAGAGTTTGCAGAGCGAGGCCTCTGCACAGTGGACGTCACAGCGTGGCCAGTAGTTCTGCCGATTCACTGCCTGGCACAGCCACTCCTGCTCCTTCGAGGGCAGGCATCTGCTTCATGCTCTCGATTTCCACCTGCAAAGGAGAGACGAGGGGGAGCGAAGGGAACCAGGGCAAACCCCAGCCCCGCGCCCTGCGCTGCCCAGGCAGAGCGCCTGCCTGTCGCTCAGAACGGGCATCCCTGAGCACTCTGTGGAGAGCAGCAAGACACCCAGCTTACCGATGGGAAAAGCGCAGGAGGAGACAGGGTCAGTGCCCATCCATGTGGCATCCGGGCACCACACAACAAAGACTCAGTTACCCCCAATCCACAGGCTCAGCTGTTAATCCTTCTAGATCCAACTCTAAGTGCCAGCTCCCGCTCTGACCCACACCCCGCCCCATGGGTGGAGGCCAGGGGGATTTCACTGACAGACATGCTGCTATCACAGAACTCCCTGCAGCAGCAGCATGCGAGCTGGGGTTTGGAGGGGTAGCACCCCAATGACAAGCCTTGGGTTTGAGAGATCCCAGTGAGGGAGAGGCTGGGGCAACCTCCACCCCTGAATTTTCCATGCAGCGCCACATCCCCAGTGGCTCTCACCTGCAGCACCATGCGCTTGGCCTGCTCCTCCTTCATTTCCATCTTGAGCTCCTCCATGTCCTTCCTGCAAAGGGCAGTGCACAGAGCTGGCTGGAGCTGGCTCTCTGGGGGCCCAGGGCCAGAACCTCAGCCAGCTCCAAGAAGTCACTGCTGCTCATGCAGGGCCTCCCATGAAGTTCAGCACCAAACCTCCATCTCCCCAAGGCCAGGGGATGGCCCCCAGGGGCCACCTGAAACAGGGCAGGCACTCAGACCTCATTCCCCTCCAGCCACGGTGCCCTGGGCCGATTCACTGCTCTACCGGGTCCACTGACACGACCGGCCCGTGCTGCTCCAAGACGCTGGCCACAGGGCTCTCAGCCAGGGCTGGCACCAGGCCTGCCCTGCCCAGGGTTCACCAGCCCTGGATGGGACACTGCCCACCAGGGTAGACGTGCACAGGGGCTGGCAGACCAGGCCAGGAGAGAGGCAGCTCCAAGCACGGCTAGGAAACAGAGTCTCATGCTGCCCCTGGGGATGGGGAACGCTGCATGCAGCAAGCAACTCGGGGTGCTCTGGCTGGCCGTCTCAGCCTCTGGGCTCAGCCCCTGCCAGGACTCCAACAGCCCCCACCTCCCCCACACCCAGCCCCACTCACTGGTGCTGCACCCTCATCAGGTCCATCAGGATCCGCAGGGACCGGAGCTCAGCCACCAGTTCCTCCAGGGACAGCTTCTCCTGCGCCTTGGGGGGGTCCCCCAGGCTCTCCGGGGGCTGCAGCTCCTTGGCCTGGATGCTGCTCTTGGCTGGGACCAGAGGTGCCTTCACATGCTGCAGGAGCAGGGAAAGCCAGTCACTCTTTGCAACTGGGGAGTCCCACAGCTGAGCACCCCCACCCATCAGTTCCAGAGCTACGGGCACCAGGCGGGCATGCCCCTAGGAAGAGCACCTCAGGGAATGCAGCAGGTCTCCAGCACCCACCTCCCCACTGGTGCTACCTGGCCCCATCGGCTGACCGGCCAAGGACAGAATGGGTCCTGCCAGCCAGGCTGCCCCTTGGGTGCTCCTTGCCGGGCAAAGCCAGACATGTGCAAAGCCTCACCAGGTGCACGGCGCTGGCCCTGGCGCTGCCCATGCTGCAGCTTCTCCCCAGCTCTCAGACCACCCAGCCCAAGTACCAGTTCCCCAGACGGGAGGAGAGGGGCCGGCATGGGGTCAGAAAGGTGGTGCAGGTGCAGCTCCCCGACCTGAGTGCAGAACCAGGGAAGTGGCCACTGCCTTGGCTACCCCACACGCTCACTCCCATCCCTGCCGTGACCCTGGCAGCGAGGTGGCACCCTGCTCTTCTGCTTCTCATCCTCACCCCTCCCCGCCCCCGGTTCCTCCTACAGGAGCTCCAGAGAGCTCTGGTGCTGCTGACCCATCCTACAGGGCCCCTGGGGCAGAGCCTGGAACCCGCCCCTCCGGGAGCCCAGCCCCAGGGCACAGCAGGGCCAAGTGAGTAGCCTGCACAGTGGCTGATACCAGGAGACAGTGACCCCTGCTGCCCACTGTGCCTCTCTGCTGGCGTGTGGCGCTCCTAGGTGGGTTTATGCCGCTCTGCCTGTGCATGGGATTGGGTCTACACCCTGCAGTCTACACCCACTCGCTTCACCAGACCCTGCTCCCATGGGCCAAGCCTGGCACTGGCCCATTATTTCAGGTCCAAACTATCCAGCACCTTTAAAACCAGTTGGTGCCAAGGCCAGGGTCCCTGCCCCGGTGCCGAGCACATGCCAGCCCCTGCCGGCTCAGAAGGAGCCCTGGGTGGAGGTGGGACATTCCTTCCCAGCACAGGGACTCTGCAGCTCAGGGAGTGGCAGAGTGATTAGAGCCACTCACCCTCTGGACAAGGCAATTGCAGCAGAGAAGCTGTGGGCAGCAAATGCAGCACAAGGAGTTTGCCCAATCCCAATCCTTTCCCACCCAGCCCCAGTGAGGGGCGCTGCCCAGGCACTCACCGGAGAGCTAGCGGCCGGCTGGCTGGGCGGCTTCCTGCCTGGCATTTTGGGACGGGTCGTGGTGGGGTGGCTCAGTTTGGCATTGGAGATCAGGACAGCATCGAAGCCATTTGCATCTGCAGAATCAAGAGACACCAGCAGCCCTCTCCCCATCAGCAAATGCAGCTGGAGCCAGACTCCAGGGCAGGCCCTGAGCTCCAGGACTCCACCAGTTCCAAGCTGTGCTGTCAGGCTGAAGAGCTCTGCATCCGGACTGACCACGCCCTGCCCGTGCACCCTTGGGCCAGGGCGACCCACAGGGCTATAGCCAGACAAGGCAGCCAGGTGCAGGGTCAGCTCCAGGGTTTTTGCTGCCCCAAGCAGCAAAAAGAAAAAACCCCAACCCCACAGCAAGCCACGATCGCGATCTGCAGCTCTACTGCCGCCGCTTCAGTCTTGGGCGGCAATTCGGCGGCTTGTCCTTCGCTCCGAGAGGGAGTGAGGGACCCGCCGCCCCTCACCGTTGGCCGCCCCAAGCAGCTGCTTGCTGGGCTGGTGCTTGGAGCCGGCCCCGGCCAGGTGGCCCAAAGACTGGCCAGCGGGGCATCCACAGAGCTGAACACCTGCCCGAGGCACCGAGCTCTTTGGAACGCCCGAGCCTTGGGCTGGGCACAGGACGGGGCTGTAAGGGGACTGAGCTGCTCCCTGCCCTCCCAAGGCAGATCCCCCTTTCTGCTCCTGAGGGGAGGGAGAGATTTGGGCAGCTGCAGCAGGGGACCGGCCAGCAGGACTCCTGGGTTCCACACTGAGTGGATTAGCTGGGCGAGCCGGCACCAGGAGGCCTGTTACATTGTGTGGGATCCTCACATGCAAACAGCACCAATTTCCTCACTTTCCTAGCCCATTAGCAGCCCAGGCCAGAGCGGCACGGGGGTGCTCAGAACCCAGGGCAGGGCGAAGTCTGGAGGTGCCAGCCCTGCCCCAATGCCCTCAGTCCTGCCCGGGGCAGAGACTCCACCGGTGCAGGCCTGGCTCCAGTCACAGCTACCGATGGGCAGCTCCCGCTCGGCCCAGGGCTCTGCTGGTGGACACCGGAGGGAGTGATGCTACTTGCCCGCCCAGTGAAGGGAGGGGTTGGAACGTGCCAACAGGCTTACCCGGGTCCTTGGGCTTGCTCCTCTCCGCACTGGCTGGGGCACAGTTCGGCGGGGTGCAGGGGGACCTGCCAACGGCAGAGACATTCCTGCACATTAGGGGGCTGCAGCCCAGAGAGCCCCTGCCCCCTTGTGCCTCTTTCCCCCGTCCCCTTCGACCCACGTGCTGTGTCCATCCCACTCCTGTCACCTCTCTGCCCACCTGGGGGGCCAGGCCGGAGGGAGGAGCCTAACTCAGTTGCTCCGCCCCTTGCAGAGGTTTAACAGCCACCTGCGAAGCCGGCGATGGCATTAGCGGTGCCAGAGGCAGGGGCTGAGCCCAGGTGGGCAGGGAGGGAGGCATCCGCCCCCAATACCAAGATTAACCCCGAGAGGTTTGCGAGAAGAGGCCCCCACCCCACAAGGGGGGGCTAACACATCCCCACCCCCCACCAGCCTGCAACAATGGGCAGCTCATGCCTAGACCTCCCCCACCAGCTAGCGCCTGCCCTGTGCCCAAGGGAAGGGTGCAGGGGTCCCTCACCTGCCGGCAAGGCTGGAGGCCAGTTTGGTCTTGGCAGGGACAGGAGGGGCTGGAGCTGCTTTCTTGGTGGCAGAGAAGTTCATCTTGGGCAGGTCCATCTTCTTCTGCACCTTGGGCTCTGGGGGCAGAGGGAGGGGTGAGCAGCAGGAGACGGGCTGTTCCCCAGGACTTACCCTCCCAGCCCACGACTGGCCAGGGGCTGCGGCCTGGGTCCCAGGACAGTCCCCAGCCAGCCGACAAGGGCCCGCAGCCCAGGCCCCATCATGGCCAGGTCCCCCTCAGAGGCACATTCTTGGCCGAGGGCCAGGGGAGTTTGCCCCAGGGGGCCATGGAAGTGCTGGTGTTATACTGGTGTTTGAACGTTCGCCCTGGCCTGGGCCAGCGACTACCAAGTGTTTCAGCCTCTGGGCCCGGCTAGCAGATCGGCAGCACACTAAGGTGACACCTCTGCACGCACCAGGGAGCCGCACACGGCAGGAAGCCCTGCCTGCTGCGCTCTCGCCTCTTCCCCAGCTGCCTCGGGCCGGGCTGGCCCCGGTGGGCACGGACCGAAGCAGGAGGGGGCAGGCGGGCTACAGCCTAACGCAGGAAGCGGATGGTGACGGGCCCTCCCCTTCAGCTCCCCTCCTCACCAGGGATCCTGAGCGGCCTCCCTGGGCTGAGGGGAGGGAAAGCTACGGCCTGTCGCCCACGGGGAAGGGGGCAGACCCAGCTGAGGTATCAAGACTAGCCCCTCACACTCCACCTCTACCAGCCGGCTCCGTTTTAGCCAGCTGGGTGCCCACGGCACGTGCCCTCGGGCGCACTCACTGGCACATGCCACCCGCCCTGCTACCAGGACGGAGACTTGGCACTTCCCCCAGTGCCCATGGCCAGCCCGGCCCAGCGGGCAGCCCCCTGCCCTCATTTACCTTTGGGCTCGTGGGGGGGCCGCAGCTCCGCTTTGCTGGCGCTGGAGACTCTCTTCTCTGGCCTGAAGACTGGCAGAGAGGAGCAAGAGGAAGAGTGACTCGGGTTGGGGGGAACATGCTCCCCCCAGCACCGGCCCTGCTCTCTCAGCCCCAATAGCCCCCAGCCCCGTCTGCCCCAGGCCCTTCTTTGGGGGTGGGGGGAAGAGGAGGCCGGGCTTGGAACCACCTGGCCTGAGTGGCCGCCAGAGCCCTGTGAGGGCAGCCAGCCCTGCTCCCTCCCACGCTGGGACCGGCTCCATCCACCCAGGCGTCTCGCCGCCCCTCAGGAGCCATCACCTGCCGCTGGGCCTGGGCTGGGGCGACACCGGGCCACCTCCACCCATTCACCCGGGTTGGGTGCACCTCAGCAGACACCCCAGGGAGGTCGATGTAGTTTTGCTTACACCAGAGACTCCCCTGGCTGCCCAGGCCCGGCGAGTGCTCGCTCAGGGTTGTCGGAAGCTCCCAGGAGGCGAGTGAGTCAGCGGCATGGGGCCGACGCCCACGCAGCCCAGCCTGGCGCATCCGGGGAGCTACAGCAGCACCCAGCACCTGTGTGTCAATGCGCATGGGGGGGGGAGGGGAGAACAGTCAGAGGGGCCCCAGCTGCCCCAGGGGACAGAGCTCAGAGCGGGGATTTTGGTTGGCTTCGTGCTGGCTTGGACTCTGCCTGCACTGCCAGCCTCACTGCCCCCGCGCCAAGGGGCACCAGGAGGGGGAGCTGGGCACTGTCCCTGGGGGTGCTCACAGCAGCTGGGATCTCAGAGCCCAGGGTGCCCCCAAAATACACCCAGAGTCTGGCCCCCATGGTGGGATGAGCTCAGAGCCAGCCCATCCCCCAGCCAGCTCTGAGCACTTCCCCACAGCAGCTACAAACCCCGCTCCCACATGCAGCCCACTTCCCCAGCCAGAGGTGGGGTCTGCAGCCTGCACTTCCTCAGCCGGCTGCTGCACCAGCTCACTCCCCGCGCCGGCCCGCATAGAGATGGGCCCCCCCACTGCAGGGCACGCAGCCCTCCGGCCGACAGCCTCTGCTGCCCCAGCCACCTCCTTCCCGCCCCGGCGCTGCAGCCATGCAGAGGGCCCAGCTGGGAAGCCAGCCCCAGCCCCCCACCAGAGCCCTGGGGCAGCTGGGCCCTGGGGACAGGTTACACCACATAACACCAGGGCAGCTCCGCCCCACCGCAGCCCTGCTAGCTCTCACCGGAGCAGCGCTGACCTCAGCTCGGAGCAGCGCTGCCTCTGCTAACCAAGCCCTGACCCCTGAGGGTTCACACAAACCAAAGCCACCCACTGATTTTGTCCCTTTGCCAAGCCCCGAGGCTGGGGCACCCCTCCCCACAGCACCCTCGCCTGGGCCCCACCCCCCTCCCCACAGCACCCACACCCCCTGCCCCACCCCACAGCACCCACACCCCCTGCCTGGGTCCCACACCCCTCCCCACAGCACCCCCGCCCGGGCCACCAGCAGGAGCTTGTGCCACAAGGGCAGGGGTGGGCGCGAACCCCTCCAAGCAGACCCAAGGGGAGAGCCCTGGTGATGGAAGCTGTGCCCGTCCTGGGGCCAGAACCATCCCAGTGGGTTCAGTCTGCCACTTCCTAATGGCCCCCTGCACCCCCCAGCAATTACCAGCTGCCAGGGGACACTGAGTGGGGCTGAGAGATGAGCTGGGGGGGGCTGAAAAACAACAACACTTCAGGAGCCTACAAAGCCCGTGGCCCAGCAAGGGCCTCCATGACGCAGACGGCCAGAGGCACTGAATCCAGCCCCGACCCCCCCCCAGCCCCGGGGTGCAGCTGCTGTGTCCCCACCCCAGGACGTTGGGATCCTCCCGGGTGCTAGAGCAGGAGGGCACAGGCTTGGCACAGTGAGCGGTCACTCATGGGGGGTGGGGGGGGGACTGCTCCCCTCCATACCACTCTGCACCACGCGCATGCCATGGACAGCACAGAAAGCAGAGGGGACGTGTGTACCTGCCACCCCAGCCACAGATGGGGCCTTCACAAGCTCTTTGCAGGATGGGGGGATCCTGGGCCCAGGCTCCAGCCTCCAGCCGTTGGCTGCACTCACCGTCCGTCAGCAGGGACCTACCCGCAGCGCCCCAGAGCTCTGCTCCGAGCCAGCCTTCCCCAGGATGCTGCTCAGCCCCTGTACCCTGGGCACGTGACGCAGAGGAAACTAGCACCTCGCGGGAAAGGAAGTCACAGATGCAGAGCACCCAGGGCTCTGCAGCTCAGGAGCCTCTGCCATCACCTGCTGGCTGCCTGGCAGCGCTACCCAGAAGCCAGCCAGCCTAGCAGGGGGAGCCTTGGTGACCCTGCAGCACGGGCCATGCACAGACTGCTCTGAGCTGCACTTGGACCCACGTCCAGGCCAGCCTCTGGGGCTGGCAGGACCCCCAAGTAGCCATGCTGACTGGCTGTCCCCCTTGGCAGCGCCAGCCCACGGCCTCCACTGGATCTGCTTCACTAGGGAGGGGCTCGCAGCCAGGCCTCCCACCAGCTCCGACCCTCCCGCCGTGGGCTCCTTACTTACTCGACTCCTGGCTCCGCGCGGGTACCACCGCCTTGATCTGCAACAGAGCAGAGGACGATGAGCAGGAGGGGGCACATCCTGCAGTGGCTCCTGGCCGCTCTCTGCCTGGTGTTTAGAGCCGGGCGAGGCCAGCACTGCACAGGGCAGGAAGAGGGGCCATCGGCGACCCCGCAGCTGGCAGGGATTCTCTCTCCCCACACTCCAGCTCACCCCCAGCCAGACGCGTCCTGGGCTCTTCAGCAGCTCCAGGGACAGGTGCTGGCCGGGGCAAGCCGCCAGCCCGGCGGTGGTGAGCCCCGCGGCTGAGCAGGAGCAGGGTACCAGGCTCGGAGGGCAGAGCTGAGCTAGGGATTTATTACTACAATTGCGAGCTTGCCATGCGGATTTCCTCGCCCAGCCCCAGAGCCTGCGGGCCCAGCCGGCCCCGGCCCAGGGAAGGAGAGGGACATCTGGCCCCTGACGCGTCTCTCACCAGCTGAGCGAAGGGACGGGCATGGGCCACCCCTGGTTGTTCCCTCGGGGTCACCGCACCATCTGCTGGGGGAACACAGAGCCTGGAGCGCTGCCGTTCCCTCCCCCCCTGCAATGGGGCCAGGAGCCATTTGCCCAAGTGACTGGCTGCTCCCCGTGTCAGAGCCGCTGCCCCGAGGCCTGCACCCCCCCGCCCCCCAGGGCTGCTGGCTGGGCCCCCCCCGGCCAGCCAGCCCGAGGCAGGGGCGCCCGACCCCGGCACTCACCTTTGGCACCAGGGGCTGCAGCAGCATCACAAAGTTATCGGGGAAGAGGCCTCTCTTGCCATCACATTCCCCTTCCCACCAGCCCTCATCCTCCGTCTCCTGCAAGGCAAGCAGTGAGTGCCCAGCTCAGGCCGGGGTGCTACCCCCACGGCCCAGCACCCCAGCCACGGGCTCAGACATCGCGGAGCACCAGGCCAAAGCCCAAGGGGGTGGCTCCCACTCCAGCCGGCTCCCTCAGGGCACCCAGAACAGCCCACCTGGAGCCAGATCCCTTTAGCAGGAGGGGCTCAGAGTGCCCCGAACGCCCTGGCTCCAGCAGGTCCCTGGCACCAGGGACACGGCTGGGAGGGACAGTGAAAGAAAGGCACTGTGGGGGCATTGTGATGCCCACAGCTCCCACCATGAAGGGAGGGGATCGCAGCCCTGTGCCCCACACCTCCCTGGCCCACAGGGATGGTGCATTGCTGGGGGCTCCTTCAGGGCACGACGGCTGGCACTGGAACCTTCCCCCAGAAGCTGCAGCCAGCGGTGCTGACGGACCAGCAGCAAGAGCAGATCCCAGCTGGGCTCCCGGAGCTGGGAATCCAGCCGGGGACTCTGGAGTCCCTCTGCGACAGGACGAGGTGTGGAGGGAACAGAGCGCAGTGGAGATGTGGGGCTGAGACCCAGAGACTCACGCCCTCCAGGACCAGGCTCCACCATTTGGGTTTCCCCGTCGGGTTGGTAGAGCAAAGGGGCCAGGGCTGTCGGCTCTGGGTCCCCTGTATCATGCCCAGAGGCCACAGTGATGGGCCAATGACACTAATGAGCTGGCTGGGGGGGCAGGCTTCCCCACCAGTGAGATGGGCAGATCAGCACCCCCTCCAGGAGGGTTCACAGCTTGCCCTGGCAGCCCCACCACCGTCCCCCGCTCCCCAGGCTCCCACCTTGCGGAGAACCAAAACGACGTCTCCTCTCTGCAGCTGCAGCTCATCCTGGAGCTCCGGCTGGTAGTCGAACATGGCCTTGCAGTACTCGGCCTCGCAGTCTGGGCGGGAGGGGAGGGAGTCAGGAAAGCCCCGCACGGTCGCCAGTGGGGGGCGCTGTGCTGCTCACAGGGAAAGGACCCTCCCCCTCCCCCAGGAACCAGCCCGGGCATTGCACTTGCAGACCCGGGGCAGGAATCAGACCCTGCTCGAGTGGGGCGGGGGGGGGGGGGGGTCCATGATCCTGCCCTGCAGATGCTGCATGAGCCAGGGGGAGCACAGGCCCAGGGGCCTGGGCTCCGATCCCAGATCCCGGCCCCACCACTGCCTAGGTCAGAGGCCCTGGGGCAAGCGGCTTCCCTGGGACGGGGGGACCCGGCCTGCCCCGGGGCAGTGGCTGGGAATCGCTCCTTGAGGACTGTTGGGGGCATGGTTCTCCCTTCCCATCCACCGCAGCCCCAGGGACGGCCCCTCCCCAGCTAGGGCCACACAGCAGAGGCAGCAGCTCCATGGGGCGGGCGGGGGGAGCGCAGGCAGGTCTCACTCACCCGGCTGCAGGGGCTGGCTTGGCCGGGGGCTCTGGGCTGCGGGGATGGGCTTCTCCAGCTTCTTGGGGGGCTCTGGCTGTGGAGGAGACACGGCTCATTAGCGCTCAGGGAGTGGGTGCTCAGAGCACTAAGCTCCCCCCCCCCATTGGCACCCCAGAATGGGGGCTGTCACTCCCACTGACCCCCCTCCTAGAGCCGGAGGAACATGGGCCCAGGTGAGCCTGGGGTAGCCAGCAGTGCCTGGGCAAGCAGCCACCAGCCCAACCGGCCACCCCTGGGTGGGGCTTTACGGCCTGGGACCAGGAGCAGCCAGACAGGTTCCCCTGCTGGGTCAGGCCACCCGCTAGCCTGTCTCCAGGGAGGGGGGGTGGAAGGTGAATCCCAGGACTGTCCCTCCCCCCGTCCCTCTGCCCACAGGGCCAGGGGCTGCCCCCCAACGAACACTCACCCTCTCTGCCTCCTTTATGAGGAAGGTCTCATCAGTCAGCTTCGGCCTCTGCTTCCCAGGCCCATTCTTTGGGAGGGGCCCCGGGGCCACCAGCCCTGCACACACCACAGGGGGAGCGGGTTATCTCAGGGCACCTGGGATGGGACAGCCCCTCGGGGGGGGGGGGCACAGATGCTGCTCTGACCCAGAGCGCCAGCAACCTGCCAGCTCTCAGGGCACAGGGGCCCTGCCCGCCCCCACCCCTCGCTGGTGGGGACGCAGCACTGGGGGAGCTCACGCTTTAAGCCTTGGGGTCTTCCCAGATCAGCCCCTCCACATGCCACAGGCTGCAGCCTGGGGTCTCTCCTGGGGGGAGGATCAGGGCAGCAGAAGAAGGGAGCCAGGCCCAGCCACCCAGCCCCATTGCCGCTCCCCGCTCCCTCCTACCTGGGGGCAGCCGGTCCAGCTCCTGGACGAAGTTGGAGGGGAAGGCACCAACCTGGCCGTTCTTCCTGCCCAGCCACCAGCCATCCTCAATCTGCCGGGGAAGAGAACGGCTCAGAGCTGAGCCCCACCAGCCGCTGACCCAGTGCGCCCAGAGCCTCTCCAGCAGCCGGGCTCGGAGGGTGCCAGTGTACCCACCCCTGCCACCAGGGGGGACCGAGCCCCGGCCAGCGCCCCCCCCCCCATGGCATTTCCCTCAGGCATTGGGAGACAGCCCGGGTGTCCCAGCCAAACCCCAGCCTCCCAAAAGCGCTCCCTGCAACGTCCATTGGACACAGACGGCCTCTCCTCCCCTGGTCCTGACCCACCGCGTTGCTGTGTGCTGTTACGCCACGGCCAGACCCCACCCCAGACATGGCTACTCATTTCAATGACAGGTGACACAGCCCTTGTAGCTCGAACAGGAGATCCAGAGGGGCTAGAATGGGGCCAGGCCGCCCCTCCTGAGGTCTCCCATCGCCTGCCCAGCTCCCCACCTGCCTTTCCCCACCCTGCTTGGCCTTCCCATGCCCCTCCCAACGCAGACAGAGCAGATATCGGGGCACTTGTCTGCCCCTGGCTCCCTGCTGCACGGAGGGGTGGGAGCTGTGCACACCTGTGCACCGGAGGGTGGAGCTGGGAAGCAGATCTTGCCCTGCCCACTTGGCCTCGCTGCTACCCGCATGGCACAGAGGGGAGGGGAGGCTGGAACGGGGCAGGCCTAGGCCAGCCTGTGTGCTGCCAAAGCCCTCTGCTGCTGGGCCGTAGCTAAGTGAAGCCTGGTCCCTGCTCCCGCTGGGCTCTGGCCTCCCCGCCCAGCAGTGCCTGCAGCCAGCACCGCGACCCAGGCACAGGTGCCAGGGGCTGGAAACAGTCCTCCAGCCACCTCCCACTGCTCCTGCCCCCCAGGAAGGAACAATGCACCTGCACCCCAGCGCCCCCCCCACCCCAAGCCATTCCCAGGCACATGGGCCTTGGTCTCTGCTCCCAGGCTCCTGGCTCCAGCAGGAGCCCCCCAGCCCTGCTCACCTCCTGCAGGATCTGCACCAGCTCCCCAGCCTTCAGCTGCAGCTCATCCGCCTTCTCCGGGGTATAGCTGAAGTTCACCTTGCACCAGCGCTGCCCTTGCACCGGCGGCTTCTTCGCTGGCGTGGGAACAGCACGAGACACACGTCACTCAGGGAGGGGAGGCTGGGGGCCGGGCTGCACCGTGCCTGCTGGGGGAAGAGCTCAGAGACTGTACCCACCCCCTGGTCTGATGCACTAGGGGCAAACTGGGGTCCCAGCTTGACGGCTCAGCTTATAAGGGGCCCCCCAGACTTTGCCTGCACTAGGATTCCCCCGCTCCTCTGACTGCCCCACTGCAAACCCTGGTAACCCCAGGAACGGGGCTGACTCCCAGCAGCGTGTCAAACCAGCCCTTCTCCCCCAGAGGCTGCCGCCTGCGCTCCACAATCTGAGCTCTCACTAAACAGTCAGGGCTCCAGCCCTTACAGGGGTGAAGGAAAGCTTGAAAACCTGAAACAAGTGGGAAGTGAGGCAGCGAGAAACGAGAACTCAGAGGTGGAGAACTGTCCTGTGCAACTAGAAGGGAGGTTGACTCTGAAACCTAATGAGGGCATTTCTGGTCTCAGCCCTGATAACCATTTCACTGCTGATCAAAGCGGAGGACAAAGAAGGGTGATAGCGTGGTGAGCGGGAACATCATTTTGCTGCTTTGTGGGGACAGAGCTTGGTTTGTAGGTGGAGCTTAGGAGACTCCCACTACTTCCACCTCCCACCCTAGTTCGAGCTCTGCCCACCCTCTGGCGCGCAAGCCCTGCCCCCGGCAGGAGATGGCTCAGTCCACAATGTGCTGCTTTGCTAGTGTAGGGCAGGTGCTTCCCGGGCCAGTCTCGCTGGAGGGAGGCCAGGCTGTGGGGCTGGGAGAAGGAGAGAGGTGCCAGTGTCTGGCATGGCCAGGCCCAACTCGCTCCCCCTACACACTGCCCCACATCCCAGGCAGATCCCAGGCAGCTCATCACCCACTGCGGCCCGGCCGGCAAACATGGACCCTTCGGGGGTAAGAGGCAGGAAGCCCATTTCCCACCTCCCCCCAGCAGGAAACCTGGCTGCCTCCCTACTGCTGGAAGAGCCCCCACCCCCCCACTCCTTTCCCTCTCACAGCCTGCCCCGAACCCCCATGGGCTCCACGCTGCCCCCCCCCCCCACGCTGGTTCCTGGCCCAAGCAGGGGGTCCTGTCAGGCCCTGGCACACTGCAGTGGCAGGGCAGGAAGAACGGAGCAGCAGCACCCCCCAAGTCAGGAGCCAGCCACACCCCCCAGCATGGTGCTCCCTAGTGACTCCCCCTCCTGCCCCCGGCCGCAGGAGGCAGCTCAGCAAGTGGGTCCTGAGCCCACGGCAGCAGGCGCGGGCCCTTACGGGGAAGGCAGCCGATGTGCCCCACAGCTGAGGCACTAGGAGCTGTTGCTGCCGATCTGCGGCGGGCAGCACCGCAGGGAGCCCAGGCAGGGCAGGGGTCAGTGGCATGGCGCCTTCCCTCCCCAGCCCTAGTGCAGCAGAGATGCTGCCGCCCCACCAGACCCATTGTGATCTGCTGGGTTCCCATTGGGCTGGAGAACAGGCCCATTGTGTATGTCAGCCAATCAGAGGCCAGTGTGTCAATAACAGGCTTGCCGGCAGGCGGTGAAAACGCCACAGCTGGGCCCTGCGCAGGTGAGCGAAAGGTCCCGAGCTGACAGCTGCCACCATGGCACAGAGCCCTGGGGGGATCACATGGGGACCCCACCCCAGAGAGGGAGCAGGGGTCTTGTCCCCCAGGGCTCAGCGCACGCAGTTGGAGGGCGGGAGAGAGAAGAGAGGGGAAGGAGACACGGTCAGGGCACCTGGGAGCGGCAGCTGGGGGACCCGGCTGGCCAAGGCACAGAGACTAGGGATGCCGCTCGTCTCCGGCAGGATGAGGAGCCGGTGAGTCTGGGACAGGCAGGTGATTCTGCACCAGTGAAAAGGGCAGTGCTACGCCCCCACTCTGCCCCCTGGCTGCCTGCTTGGGAGACCCATCAGCATTGCCAACAGGTCAACCAACGTCCCCCCACAGCCAAAGCACCTAGGGACTCTGGAGGCTCCTTGCAGAGATGGCAATAGAACCCAGGAGTCCTGGCACCCAGCCCCCACCTCTCCAGCTACCGGCCCATTTCCAGGTGCGTCTCCACGGCAATCTCAAACCCTGAGTCCTCAGCTGCCCCTTCCCCCCAGTTACTCTGGCACCCACCACTTGCACGCCCACCCCATGGCTCGTGCCCCAGCATCCCCGAGAGTGAGGGAGTCTGGAAACCGTGCTCTTTACTCTGGTGTCCCAGCAGCAGCACCCCAGGCCCTGGGTCTCTCGCACGCCCTGCCCGAGGGGCCCCGCAGCGCACTGCACCAGCCACTCACCAATGCGGGTCGAGCGGGGGCACCTCCGACCTCCGTCAGCCATGAGAGATGCTGGGATTTCCTGGGGCAGACAGAGCACAGGCCAGGTAAGGAGCTGACATGCTGGTCCGGGGGGATGTGAAACCTGCTGCAGCTTGTCGCCCCTTGGAAGTGAAACTTCCGCAGCCACAAGGACGTAGCAACCTTGGAGATCTGCTCCCAGGTAATGGCGGAAGCTCAGGGTTCATGAGGTGCCTGGCTCAGATGGAGGGGGAGGGTAGCACCAGCCCCAACGGCCAGCCTGGGGCACCCTGCAGAGGCACGGGGGGCACTTGGGTGGGTCTATTGCACCCCACACTGGCTAGTGTCTAGGGCAGCCCAGACATCTTAGAGGAAGGACTCCCCAGGAGCTAACCCCTCCCTCTCACTAGTCTGCCCTACAACAACCAGTGGCGCCCAACCCAGGACACAGAACAGTCCCCACAGGACAGATAGACATGTGGGGGCAGAGCAGGAATAGAACCCAGGTGTCCTGACTCCCAGCCCTGTACCTGAGTCAGGGAAGAGAAAAAGAAAAACACAGGATCCCCAGCCACGAACACCCCATAATCTGCAGAAAGCAGCCAGTGCAGGGGGGACCCAGCCCCACCCCAGGCAGGGCCAATGCCAGCATCAGCCCTCGCTCATTTCCAGGTGCGCCCCACCGGGACTGTCCAGAGAGGAAATGCCACAGAAGGCCCCACCTAAGGGAAGGGTGGTGGGGGGGGGGCCTCAATGCTGCACCTGAGGCAACCTCTAGCCCTGGGCTGCAGAAGGAGCTGGCTCCCACTAGCTCACCCGCCTTGCACAGTAGCCCCCACCCGCAGCAGCCATCTGAGCAGCAGCTACTAGGAGAAGGGAAGTAGCTGCCTGCCCTGCTTATATAGGTGACTCGGGAGGGTGTGGCCCAGGGACCCCGCCCCTTTGCCCTGCCCCCAGAAAGGCCCAGGGGAATGCTGGGACACTGGAGGATCTGGGGCCTGTTTTGCATGGCATGATTTGCAGCTGCACACTGCTTCCTCAGCACCCCTGAACTTCAGGCCGTAGGTGGCTCTGGAGTCCTGCAGGGGTGTATTGATGTGCACGCCTTCCAGATGGCTGCAGGGCGTGGGCGAGCGCACCTGTGGGGGTTGATGCACACAGTCCCCCGCCCAGGTCAGGTTTGCTTTGGGAAGCTGCCAAGCCACCTCCAAAGCCCGGCCCGCCAGGCTGCGTGGGTAGGTCAGGCAAGCAGTGGATTCAGCCGTGAGATGGGCCCCGTGCTGTGGGCAGGAGCAGTGGAAGATGGTCCCGTCCCCCGGGCAGGGCAGGGGAAGTGCTCCCGCCTCTGCATGGCAGCGTGTCCCTCCGTAACCCCACCCCACTCACCTGCACAAACTGCCGGGGGAAGAGCCCTGTCTTGCCAGCCAGCTCCCCCTGCAGCCACCCCTCCTCCGGGCCCGACTCCACCTTCTGCACGATGTCCCCAGCTTTCAGCTGCAGCTCATCCTCCCGCTGCCCAGCAAAATCCACCAGCACCAGGACCTCCCCTAGCACCGCGACAGAGTGAGGCTGAGAGGGGGGTTCAGCTCGGCAGAGCCACCACCCCGCACCCCTGGGGGCAGGAGCGGAGCTCGCTGAACAAGGCTGGGCGAGTGCAGGAGCCTGAGCCCATGAGCTGCCCGCAGTTTGCCCAGCCTGGTGCCAGGGCGCGGGGCCGGGAGCCATCTCTCTGTGCTGCCCATGGGGGCGCGAGCGTCAGGCTGGATGGTGCCTCCCCCCCTCGGTTAGACTGTGAGCCCGTTGGGGCCGGGACTGGCTGTGTCTGGGCAGCACCTGCCAGAGGGGCCCTGGGCACTTCTACAGCCAACAGTTCTGCTAGCGGGGCTGGCACCCAGGTGCTCAGTGGGGCAGGGCCTCCAGCCGGAGAGCAACACCAAGGGGCTGGCGCTGCAGGTGGGGACACCTCGCGCAGGCCCCGGGGGGAGGGGGGTGGCGTGGGCCCCGGGCCCCAGAGGGGAGGGGTCAGCACAGTCCCCGGGCCCCAGAGGGGAGGAGGAGACGTGGTCCCCGGGTCCCAGAGGGGAGAAGGAGACGTGGTCCCTGGGCCCCAGAGGGGAGAAGGAGACGTGGTCCCTGGGCCCCAGGATGGTGGTGGGGAACGTGGTCCCCGGGCCCCAGAGGGGAGGAGGAGACGGGGTCCCTGGGCCCCAGGGCAGGTGGGGGGGGAATGCGGTCCCTGGGTGAGGGCATGGTTCCTGGGGGGGTTGCACTCCCCAGGCTGGGAGGCTACTGAGCATTTGGGGGCAGGCGCCTGGCTTCTCCCCTCTCAGCGTGTGGATGGGGAGTGAGCTGTACAGAGCCAGCCCTGCAGGGGGGCCCTACAGACGCCAAAGCCTTTAAGCTGAGGGAGCTGGCTAGCCCCAGTGACACAGGGGCGTGGGGTCAGAGGCCCCTCCGCCGAAGGGGCTGCTCAGCCGAGGCCCAGCCCCGAGCCCGTGTAGTTCAGTGTCGCTCCGTGGGGTCACGGGCAGCATGGCTCGCTCCCGCCTGTCCTGACCAAGGGTGAAGGTGACATCCATGGATTGCCGAGTGTCTGTGGGGTGAGATGGGCAGCGCCCAATGTCCCCAGGCACGTCTCCTGCCCCCCGTGAACCCTGCCCCGGCGCTCTGGGCTACGTACCCATGGTGGTTCCCGCAGCCTCCTGCTAGAGAGCGTGCTGGCAGGCTCCAGCGCGGCGCAGGGAGAAGCGACTCGTGGAGCTGGGAGGGGAATGCCAGTTATGACAAGCCTGGCGTGGGGGCCGGGCTCCGGGAGGCAAACAGGCGAGGCCGGTTCTGATAAGTGCAGGTGACGGGGCTTTTTACAGCCTGGAGGAGCCGGGAGTGGAGCTGGGAGAAAGGCAGCAGCACGGCAGAACTGGCTCTGCCAGAGCTGCGGGCCAGGCAGCTCTCACTCTCCGGGGTCCCAGCCCAGGCTGCAGCCGTGACCGGCGGGAGCCTCCGGCATGCAGGACGGGCTACGGGGGCTGTGCCTCTGGCCCCGGGAAGGAAGCCCAGACACAGCAAGAAGGCGAGGGACAGGGGCTCCCAGCCGGGCCAGGTGTGTGGGTATCAGGGGGGGAGCAGCAGGAAGTGTCCAATGTTGCCCTGTGCCTCCCAGGCCTAGACACAGAGCAGAGCCACCATGCACCCCTGAGCTCAGCCCCAGCGAGGAGGGGAAGGGGACTTGCCCAGGGTGGCACAGAGCAGGGAACAGAACCCACGAGCCCCTGGCTCTGACCCCACGGCCCCGCAGCTCCTCTCCACTGTGCTGGTTGCTGCCCCAGCGCCTCTGCATCTGCTGGGTGCAAACAGACGCCCCAGCAGGGTCTGACAGGCTGCAGGCCCCAGCACCCAAAGCAGCCTCTGGGTGAGCGTTAGAGCAGCCCAAAGATGTGGCTGGGAGGAGCCCGTTAGATCTGGCTACGGCTGGGGCAGACGGGCGGCCCAGCTGCTGTGTGGGGATCCCAGCATGCTGTGTGGGGATCCCAGCATGCTGTGCTCCAGGCAGGCAGCCGCCCGCTGTCAGGGCGCAGTGTTCTGCTGTGTGTGGGTTAACAGCAACCATCACCAGGCCACTGGAGCTGTGGCGGGCTGCCCCCCAGGGCTGTTAGAGAAGGGCAGCCCCCGTGGCTGGCTCGGGAGCCCCTTCTTGCTTCTCCCACTGGGGTCCAGCCATGGCATGGGTGTCAGCCTGGCCCTGTAATTCCCCCCGTGGCTCCGGTGGCAGCGTCCAAGGGGCACTTTGTCCAACAGCACAGGGTGCATTTTGTGAAAAGGCCCCGGGCAGGGCTAGGTGGGAGGGGCCAGACCCATCGGATGGGCGCTGTGGCTGGCTGGAGCCAGGGAAGGGCGGAGGAGGTGCGCTGACAGGGCAGGACTTAGGGGCTCTGTCTTGGGAACAACTTGAGGACTTCAGCTGACACCAGGCGAGCTAGTGATTAGTCTTTCTCCTCCCTGCTGTGCTGGGCAGGGAGCCCTGCCGAACACCTGTGCACCGAGAGCTCACTCGGGTTAGTCCCGAGGCTGCGGTCAGAGAGTTTGATCCAATACATTGGGACTACAGGGGCATCCCGAAGGACTCTGCTGCACCCGTCTCCGCCTGGGGAGGGAACGGCCCCGCCAGACGGGTTGGTTGCGCGCTGGTGGAAGGCGCTTGGCTTGTGGGGAGGAGCGCGCTGGAAGAACCTCCCCAGCTGCAGGGCTGGGCTCAGCTGCCTAACAGGGTTAGCAGGAGTGTGACCTCAGCTAAGGTGAGACCATTTCAGGGCAGGCACCTGCAGCCTCACGCGGCAGGGCTGGGGTTTGTTCCCAAGCAAGAGCTGCTCACCCCGCCCCCCCCCCCCGGCTGAGTCCTTCCAAGAGCCCAGAGGGGATCAATACAGCTTCAAAGATGGGGGGAGTTGCCTATTGCAGGGGGTCCTGACGGAGGTCACTGGTAAGAGCCGCCAGGGATGTCTGCTTTGCTCCTGCATCTGTAGCCCAAGACCTCCCGTTTCCTGTCCCGCTGCCATCGCCCTTGGAAATGGAGTCGGGGGGGCGGGTGAGAGAACTCCACTTGCCTCTAGATCTCTGCTGCCCATTTAGGCACCAAAAGACGTGCCCAGATCTTCAGAGGAGCCCAGCCCCTTGGGTGCTGAGCCTTGGATTCTGTCCCTCGAGGGGGCACGTGGCTGAGAGTCAGGGGCTGCTGCTCACAGAGCGCCGAGCTGGGACTTTGGGGGTGTAGCCCTTGGCTCTGCTCTGTGGTTTAGTCTGAAAAGCCCCTGTGGGGCATCAGCCCCCTCGCAATCGCAGAGGGCTGGGGCCAGGCCAGGCCACTCACGCACCATGTCACCACATTGTCGGCAGGGCTAGTTACATGGATTAATTTATTTTTGTTGGTTTGTTTTTTAAAGAAACTATATGAACCCATCCCCCCTCTGCGTTTATTTCCCCACCAGGTGGTTCCTCAAGTCTGGGGTGGGTATAACTGGAGACGATGGAGCAGGAAGCACCCGCCTATCAGCAAAGGAGACATTTGCTTTGGATACGAGTAGCAGAGCGAACCGCAAAGGCTGGAAGGAAATACAGGAACATAAACAGCACCTGATGACACACATCCCTGGGTTGATTAAACCTCAGTCTGGCAAAGGGTCAAGGAATGGGAGAGCTCCGTGTCCACCATCTCTGCGCCCTGCTTAACACCTGCATCTTACCCCATTTGCGTGACCTACGGGACAAGTGGCAGAGGAGGGGTTGGTCCCCTCCTCCCCCCAAGATCACCTAATTGCCTTTCCCGCTGTCTTTGGGAAGTTCCAAGATGTCGGCGCAGACAGAACCCTCTCCCCACAGGCAGGTGCCTCGGACTGAGGATTCAGATTGACCCGGCCTTTGCAACTGACCTGTGCTGCTGTCTCAGGGGACACAGCCCATTGGCTGCAGGTTGAAACTACAGAACTTGTACCTTCATGCTGCTCTTCAGCAACTCTGGATTACTCCGGTTGAGCCCTCTCCCCCACTTGCTGCATACACGTGGGTAAGAAACCTAGGTCTGTGCAGTCATGGACCCTATGCTGCTCTCCAGAGCTTCGGCCACTGGCCTGTCCTAACAGGGAAACTGTCCAGAATTACCAAAGAGCAATTAGCCTCTAGCCCTAATGCTCCCTCTATGGGCTGTGAGCAGATAACCAGAGCAATTCATTCCAGTTCTCCCCCAGCGTCACTGCCCTGGCTCCCTTTGGGGCTGCTATCACTCCTGCCATGCTGGAATCTACCTGGCACACAGCAGCTGTAAAAGGGGTGCGCACACTGTGTATTGATTTATTGCAGGGTGATGTTGGACCAGGAGTGGCAGCAACGGACTTCAACTGTGACAGAAGATCCAGGAGGCAGTTTCACTTGGCAATTCCCCATTTACAATTGCACCTTGAGAGCTTTCAGTTAACCAGCTTTTGACCCATTTTTCTGATTCAGTTTTTCCCAGCTGAGTTGGCTCAATTGTTTTCAGCTTTGTGAAATTGGCCCTTTAAAGCACCAAGTGTGTGCGTGTGTGTATATCAAATTACCTTTCTGTGCAAACAGACATTTATATATATATATATTTGTTTGCACAGAAAGGTAATTTGATAGTTGTACATTAGGTTTCTGGCACCTTCCTCTGAAGCAGCTGGTACTGGCCAGCTGCAGTAAGAGGACACTGGGCCAATAGTTGATCTGGGATGAAAATTGATACTTTCCTATTTAGGTGTTACAATGCCCAGGTTCTGCGAGGTGACAGGTTTCAGATCTGGGTTTTGTGAGCACTTTTAACAGCTTTTTACATGACTGCACCCCATATTTGGGGGGAGGGGGGAGACCACATTTTCATGTTTAAATATGTAATTTTCAGAGAGTTACAGTTCTAAGTTAACCACGAGTACTGCTGTTGAGCACAACGATCACCACACCTCTCTGATTCACGTACCAAGGAGTTAGTGACATCAGTGAGACAATAGTTCAACTTTGACACCAGCGAAATGGAATTACCACTTCATTCTCTGCCAATTTACAGAGCTGTTTGTTTTATTGATGGCAAACTGGATTGGTGACTGTGGGGGCCAATTATCGCTTCAGTCTCTCGCTACCGAGGAAGCTCATTTTTGGAGCACGCTGGTGGGTGGTTTCTCCTCCACGTCCCCCAGTCATAAGCATCTCTCACCAGACAGTATCACAATACTCTGAGTACCCTTTAAAGCTACTGAGCTTTTTACTACTCCTAGCAAGTCAAAGAGAAAAGTGTTTCAGCCTGAAAAAGAAGCCTTGGGACTTTTACACTCCTCAGCCTGCAGCTGTAATAACCTCATCACGCCAATAAAACCCAGGAGACAAGAACTGGACTGGTGAGATGATACTGCAGACGCTAAAAAGATGATGCAGCTAGAAACTAGCTGACAGGTGACGATGGGTGCAGGTGACACTCCCTCTCAATGCATACACTGATATTCTAACATCATTGCTCTGAGTTTAAGTGTTACAGTGGAGCTGCCCTCCCAGTGCCATGTGATCCAGAATGGGCAAGAACCATATTTCAAGAAAAAGCAGGGTGCATGCAGTGCGCTACAACAGTACCTGCCAGTGCTGCTCCCACCCTAAAGCAAGAAAACCTGCCCCAGTTCTTGAGAATTTCATTTGCTTAAGAAACAAAGTCTTTGCGAGAGAGAAGGATTCTTTGTGTGAAAGTCAGCAGCGTCCTGGCCAGGACTGTGCAGTGAACAATTCCCAGTGGGCAAATCCATAATCATTTAGGCAAAGGCATGTTTTAACTGACCACCATTAAGGAAAAGTGTAGCACCTAGTGCCTGATTACTGTATCTAATCTGTATTGTACAATCTATGGGATAAATAATTCCTTACTAGATGTGTGACTATAGAACTGCACCAAAGTAACATCTGAAATAATATAGGCAACAGTGAGCGCATGGAGGCGGCTTGTTGTATTCCTCAGAGCAGGTCTCTTGTTTCTACACTACAGAATGAAATAATGAACGCTGTCAATGTAACGCTCTCTCTAAGTATAGCCCTCTACACCTAGCTAACCATGTGGCCTAGGAACTTCTTGTTCTGTGCTTTAATTAAATCTGGAGTTAAGTGCAGTCAGTGCAAACAGTTGAACAATGGAGACAACCACAAATGCATCAGCTCAGAATTCCCTCCCCCTCCTTTGCGTCACTCTGGTTGATTCTAGTTTCTCTCTTGCAGATCAGTCAGCACTTTTTAAAGCCTCCATTTCCAGCCGCAGCATTGATCGCTCTGATTCTACCCTGTTGCTGGACACAGCATTTGCTACTTTTGGCTTCCCCTCTCCACTTGGAAGGCAAAGGTCTGGTGCAAGGGGAGGCCCCGTATTCGGCATGAGAAACAAACTGGAGTTACACCTATGGCTTATTTTATTGTATTTTTATTTGCATGAGGAGTTGAAACAAACTTTAGGGGTTTACTAAACAGGAACTGTTCAAGTCAAACAAACTATAGTTAGCAGGTGATGGGGGAGGGGAAGGGGGGCGCACAGCAATCTTGGGGAAGGCAGAGATGGAGGGGGGAAGAGGCTGATGTCTTTTTACAACATGTGCACACACTAAACCTGTGCATGAATGCGCCTCTCCTCCCTACAGGCTCACCAACCACAGAGCTATTTGCTAAACCTCTTCAGAACATTGTAAATGTAAAGCTGAAGGTAAATGAAACCACAACTTTCCTTAGCCAGCACAGGAGGGACTTGCTTTTTTGTTTTAGAAAAAGATTAATAAAAATATTGAAAAAATTCTTCTCCTTTTATATATTTTAACCTAGTAGAATTCAGCAGTTTCTTAGAAAACTATGTTACCCTGGAAAGAACATTCAAGTTCACAACCAGCTGCAAAGAGGATACACACAATGTCTACAAGCAGCTTGGGATTCCAGCACACAAGGACCAGGTCTAGCGGCATACACACTAAAATGGGTGAAGAGCAGGGTGCATTTTTGCCATGCTAACTATAACTTTCAGCATAAAAGAAAAAAATATGGTGGTTTTAAAAAGGCTCTAAACTCAACTGATACATACAAAAATTAGTTTTTAAAAATAATCATAGCAGTTTGGTCCCAACTCCAAGTTAACATTTAGATGTTTATTCACGTGCTTGTTTTCTTATAAGAACCAAAAATAGTTTCCAAAATTAGCCATTTTTAATTGGTGTTACTACATACGCAAAGGCCTAAAATAAGTAGAATATGAATTTAAAAAACAAAATACACAAGAGGGGAGAAAAATAAGCAGGTGAGTTAATCCTCACCTTTATCATCTCAAATTATAAGAGAAACAAAAAATGTCAAGATACTGGGTTAAGCTGGGCACAAACTGAAATCCACACCGTCTTCAAAGACTGTTGCCAAAAAAATATCTGACCATCTAATAAGGTCACAAACAAGAGACAAAATTTATGATCACACTCGATATTGACCTTATTCAGGCCAGCAAGTAACGTCTTTGGGAAGAAAGATATACTCCAAGAGTGGATCCGAATGTAAGTGATCAGTCCCAGTCCACATGTACGGAGGCTGAATTTTAAAAATGCAGTTAACTTAAGATAATTTCAAAGCTCCTCAGCAGAGCTCTGTTCAGCACTTCAGCATTACCCTGGCAGAGACTCCAACACTGCCTTGCAGGATCCTCTTCCTCCTTGCCAGGGTGCCCAGGGACATGCAGACTCCCTGGCTAGTCAGCAGCTGACTGTAGGTTGTCCTTTTCCTCTCGATTCTCCGTTCCACTTTCATCATCCTCAATTTCTCCCTCTTCTCCACTAAATTTGTCGTGGGCCCACTTGGGGCTAGTGCTCGATTTTCTGAACATGAAACGACCTCTCCCGCGGGGGAAGGAACCCCGGCCTCGGCCTCTGTTCACCCATTTCTCACCACCTTCACCCTCCCGGTCATCGTGCTGCACAGGAAAGAAATCAGCCAGGTCAGACAACACTCAAATCACTTTCATCAATAAAAACGTAAATAGGCACAATATCATCCCCTAAAATAACCCCATCTTAAGCTGTGCAACACTGCAGCACAAATCGGATCCCCTTATTGTTTAGGCAATGTGTGTCAAGTCGGATGAATAGTGAATTCAGTACATAAAAGAAGTACAAGTACATGTTTGTGTTTGAGAGTAGCAGCCCCACTGGTTGAGGCTGGAAGGGCACAGCTCACTAAGCATGCTTTACGTTCCCCTCTACTTTTGTGCATGTGTTTCTTTTTCTGGCACAAAGCTTTTAGCAGTTTTCAGGACCAGGTAGGACACTGGGGGCACCAACACACTCCAGACTCAATGGGCCTGCAACTGATTCTGTGCTTGCAGCTAGGAAGTTATTTTATGGAGGATTTTACATGCAGTTATGTTCGTCCCACCTAACTAACTCTTCTGAACAGCTTTCCACCTATTTTCAGATGCTCTTTCGACCGTGTATGTCATGTTTACAACACATTTTTTAAAATGTTTGGGAACATTTTGCATAAGAGAAAGATGCTATTGGGACAGCTCATTTTGATTAGGTTTATGGACTGGTTACATGACCTGGAATATTGTATCTAGGAGAGTGAAGTAGAGACCAACACAATATATAATAAAGATTATGTCTTCAACAGCAATCAGAAGAGAGGGCAGAAGACGGGACAGCAAGAGTGATTTAGGACTAAGCCACATATGACCTTTATAATAACCCTGAAGAAAGATTAGAGGGATCTCAAATATCCAACAGAAAGGGGGCGGGGGGGAAGAGGTGTTGGTGCAAATAAGCCATTTAAAGCGGACGGTAACTCAAAAGTGAAGCCCTGGGAGAAATCAATGCAGGATTTTGCCAGACTAGCAGATGGAAAATGAAAGAATGCTACAGCCAGCAATAAAAGTGAATCGCATTAGCCAATCCCAGAAGCAGCAGGGCACTGACAGATGGATTCTAACTGGGTTAAGATGCATTTCCCATACTGCCCATGGAGGAGATGTTCTTTTCCTGGGCCCTCCAGATTTTGGTTAGTGGCAAACAGCTCTACAACGGTCAGAGCCAACTGCTCCCTAGTTGTGAGTAAAGATTTCTAGAGGCCTCTTACGGGGGGCAGTGAGGCGAGAACCCCAGAACTGGTATTTTAGATAGTTTAATCGTTGCTGGTTCTCTCTTCCCAGAAGACGACACAACCTGTAAGAGCAGACAGGATGCAGAGCAAAGCATGTTCATGCGTATCCTGGTTCTTCCGAAACATACCAGATAATACTTTTTACTCTTGGGCGTGTACTCTGGGTCCCACTCCTCATCCCTGTTTCGCTTCTGAAAGTCATTGCTGCTGCTGCTGTTGTTGTTGTTATTGTTTCCCGAAAAGGTGCCTCTGTTCCATCCTCTCCCCCTTGCTCTGAACTGGAGTAGCACCAACAGAAGAGGGGTACAGAGAAAAGTACTTAGAGAAATGGCATTAGGTCTTTCTTTCATGTAACTAACTGTTCCCAAGCAAACCTTTAGCCTAGCCACAAGAAGACTGTCAAACACCTACACACTCATTACCTATTAATATTTTTGACCTTATCTGATCACATAGCTGTGTACTTCTGTGGGTAGCTACCTATCTGTTTATATGCACGTGCAGCGAGTGCAAGGGAAGGCATTTCACCCATATAACGTGCAAACACAGCAGGGCTATTTGTTTAAAACATCAGCTATTTCTAAGGAACCAGTGCAATTGCAGCCAGAAGAGTTATTAAAATGGCTTCATCGTAAGTTCTCTGACACAAGCTTGTCTACTCCTGTCAGTGCTGCTGACACACACTAGAGCCTACTGGATTGGATACGGTCTCGGACGTCAGCAGCAAGACTGCCAATTTCAATTTCCAGAATTTATGCTGGGCTGGTGATTGGGAGCCACCATAGGGTGTAGAACCACAATGAGACTACTGTATTTCCAGTCACCTTTAAGATCACATTCTACCTGGTAAAAGCAGCAATTTGCACAAAGTCTTCTGCAAAGCTTTTTTGCTGTTGTTTTTTAGGGGGTAACTTACGAAGGTCCCTCTAGCTCTTCCTCTCTCATTTGGGCCAGCAAACTCTTTTGTCCCAAGCCTGGATTTGTCAAAGCCTGTGGTACACTCCTCCCTCTCCTCGCTCTCCTCTGGATAGTCCTCCCCTTTGTACGAACGAGAAGATGGTGAAGATGAAGAAGTGGACCTGGATCTCTCACGCACTCTCCTGTGTTTCCTGTACCACGGATTCAGAGCGGGACAGGGGAGAGAAAATCACCAGTGTGGTCATTAACTTGGTACTGTCCTGTCTCGGCTGTGAAGTCACGCTATCACTCCTCCACCCTCCCTTATTATGTCCATGCGCAGCCAAAGTCACAGCTCAGGATCAGCTACAATGTGCAGCTCTGAGGTCACAAGACAGCTCCTTTTCCAGGATTTGTTCTTAAAACCATACACAAATTGTAAGGAGGCATCTGACACTTTTCAGCGTATATTATTTGTAATAAGATAGCAAACTGAAGCCCAACTGAGAACAGACCCCACTGTGATAGATGCTGTACAAACACATAGACAATACCTGCCCTAGAGCTTACAGACTAAACAGATGAGATGGGGGAAGAGAGAGATGGGACGTGACTTCCTTAAGGTCACACAGCAGGGCAGTAACAGAGCTGGGAATAGGATAACCCCAGTCTTCTGACCCCCAGAGTCCAAGGCCCTGTCCACCAGGCTGTGCTCTCTGATCACAGAGCTCTTTAAACCTATTGTACAGCTATGCAGCCGGGACTGATTTATTCCTCCTACTGGCCTCCTTTCTCCAGTAGGTACCTTGACCTGCATCATCACGGGAGAAAAAAATCCACCCAGCTGAAGGGGCTTTTTTTGTTAAAGAGTTTCCAGTTATGACACATTTGTAAAAGAAATCCAGGTGCATTCTGTGTTATATGAGAAACTTCTATTTAAGGTAATGTCACTCTATGACATGACCAGATTTGCAAACTGCACCTTTCTGAGAGGAAATAAAATGGTCAGCAATTGCATGGCTAGAAGAACATTACAGAACGATTCCATGAGGCTGAGCTGTTCCTCTAGGGGCCTGATCCAGCAAAGCACTTCAGCGTGTGTTTAACCTGAAGCACATGAATAGTTACATTGACTTTAATGGGAAAATTCACAATTCATGGTGAGCACAAGTTTTGATGGATCAGGGTGCAGCCTGCCAGTTCTGTCTGAATGTATGAATATGCACAAAAAGGCTATTTCTTTGCCAATTTTGACAGCCATGGTGTCATTCAAAAGCCAGCAGGTTATAGATGAGCAGTAAAGGTATTTTATTTAAAAATTAAGTCACCTATTGGTCCAGTGAACTCAAAAACACATCACAAGGTTTCTCCTGGGTTACAAACAAGTCACAGCGCCAAAATAATCTCTGTGCATTAGTTAAAAGGAAAATGGAACCAATGGGAAAGTATTAAAATGAACTGAAGAGCAAATCATTGGAGTCACTGACCACATTTCTCCATTCTGTGTGAAGCGAAGGCAGTAACAAAACAAAAAGGTCATTTGCTCATCCTGGCACAAGCAGCCACTTAGTTTGTTTCCCCTGATTATTCAACATGTACGATAGTTGCATGTCCCCTTTGTAGTTCTGCATCTAAGCACAGCTCAGCTCTATTAGTTACAGCAGCAGGCATACTACTAGGGCTGTCAAGCAATTAATCGCACTGTTAAACAATAGAATATCATTTATTTTAAATATTTTTGGATGTTTACTACATTTTCAAATATATTAATTTCAATTACAACACAGAATACAAAGTGTACAGTGCTCACTTTATATTTATTTTTTTATTAAAGATATTTGCACTGTAAAAAAGATAGTATTTTTCAATTCACCTAATACAAGCACTGTAGTGCAATCTCTTTATCATGAAAGTTGAATTTACAAATGTAGAATTATGTACCAAAAACCTGCATTCAAAAATAAAACAATGTAAAACTTTAGAGCCTACAAGTCCAATCAGTCCTACTTCTTCTTCAGCCAGGCTCTAAATAAAGTTTTACATTGTTTTTAAGTGCACTTGTATAACAAAAAAACCTACAATTGTATGTTGCACTTTCATGATAAAAAGATTGCACTACAGTACTTGTATGAGGTGAATTGAAAAATACTATTTATTTTATCATTTTTACAGTGCAAATTTTTGTAATAAAAAATAATATAAAGTGAGCACTGTAGACTTTGTATTCTTTGTTGTAACTGAAATTGATATATCTGAAAATGCAGAAAACATCCACAAATATTTAATAAATTTCAATTGGTATTCTATTGTTTAACAGTGCGATTAATTGTGATTCATTTTTTAAAATCACGATTTTTTTTTAGTTAATCGTGCGAGTTAACTATGATTAATCGACAGCCTTAGATACTATCAATTGCATAACGCAAGGTCTTGTTTCCAATCACAATAAAAGTGGCACGGATCATGCAATAAGGAAGTGAAGATTAGCCTTCTACATACTTCTTTTTTGACCCTTTGTGACTTCTCTCTGGTTTCTCAGTTGATCTTTCCCTTGAATGGCTTGAATCTCTTGAGTCCACGGATTCTCTCGACTTCTCTCGTTTAAGATCTCTTTCCTTATGTTTTTTACGACGTTCGATATCAAGGCGCAGGTCAACTGGGTCGTCTTTATATTTCCCTTCAGTCTGTAAAAGCAGGGATGGGTGAGAGTTTAACAGAAAGGTTTAGCAGCTTATCAAAGACTTCAGCACCATTACTTTGCTACTGTCTGCAGAGACTTCCGGAGGGCATGAGTTTATAAACCAACCATTCAAAAATGCAGAATGATTCACTACAAGAATATAACATCTTCATTTGAAGTCTTCTGTTTTCCTACATATTGTATTATATATACACTTTCCCTCTTTAAAACAGTATAAACATACATTGATAATCCGGAGAGGGGAACCATATCAGGAAACCAAAGACTAACTTGGGTTATGTATCACAACCAGAGAAAATGGAGAACATTAGCGGCTAATGGTCCTCTAATGAGAAGTCAAGTCCGAACTGATTTTGTATCACAACTGGGGCGCACATGCAGCCCTAGGTCTTTGGGTTTCTTGTGTCCCCCAGGGGATTGCCACCAAATAACAGAATTCCTCCCCCTCCTCAGACAGATCAGACCCATCTCCCTGAATGACAGAAGAAATTTTAAAGTGCTAGACCTGAAGGCAGCACTGAAGGAGAGAGGGGCAATAGCTGTTTGCCACTTGGAAGATGTGATGCTAACATCACGGTTACTAATTCAAGTGGTGGAGTCACACAGAGGCCAGAGTACCACAGCTGTTGAATTTATTCTGGGAAATATCATGAACATTCTCGGAATCTTGTTTTAATCGCTGTCAATTGAAACCAAACCTCCTTACTAGTAGTGATCTTCTCTATGAATGACACGCCAGTTGCACTTTATTTCACAGAACCAGGGGGGCATTCTACACAAGATTTTCCCCTCCACGTATCTGTCTAGCAGGTCTATTAACGTAAGTTACATTACGAAGAGAAGAGAAAATAGCCAATAACCAGAAAAGGCACAGTCAGGAATAGTATAGTTAATTGTATGCAGAAAAACCTTCCACACTAGGTACAATCTTTTAAATTTAGTGAACAAGAGGAAATTTTCTGGGTGTGTAACACTTGTCTTAATATCGTTTTCCAATTAAGAAATTCTCCTTTGGAAAAGGAAAATAGTTATTGGGTTAACTGAGTAGGCTCTAGAGTATTTGCACACAGTGCTATGCTTGGGAACTGCATGACTGGATTTGCAACATGCACCAGATGATTAGATTTGCCTTGAATTAAATAAAAACAGGGATTAGTAATTCTCTAGCTATTAAATTTTTACTTACATGAATTTCTAAACACTTTTTTGTTTAAATAAAGATTAATTTCAATTAGCAGCAGGAGTGGGAGTTGGTGCTTTGTTTGTATTGTTTGCTCTTCTGCTTTCCCCAGGCAAAGGGTTTTAACTCAGAGCAAAAATGCTCCCAACACGATGGTTGACAGGTAAGTGACAATCATCATCAGCAACCTTATGTAGCGCAGCAGACACCTATTTGCATTTGTGAGGGCACATCTGTTTCATGAAGGGCTGGAGAGCTGTTTGAAAACCATGTTTTTTATACACACTGCCAAGCTGGCGCTCAGAGATCAGGCCCATCAAATTCATCTCACCATCGTCCATGTCAAGCCACAAGTGTGTTTGGAAAAAATCAAAAACAAATATATGAAACAAGTAAGGTTTCAGCAGGACCGTTTAAATCTCTTCACTGTAAATATGTATGAAGTTGAACAAACAAAGATTAAAAACCCCAAAATGTAACATTTTAGATTAATCCATTTTTATAATTGCTTATAGATTGTATAATGGCTTAACACTGTTCTACTCAAAATAGCTAATATACTGGATTCCCAGGGGCCTGTTCTATCAAAACAGATGCTGAGTGTTAAAGCAACAGCAATCAACAGAAATGATACAGTAAAGTGTTAGAACAAGATTTATTATCTGCTTAGTAATAGTGTATTTGGTTTAGATATGGATTTATTTTTACTTTCCTTTTTGACATGCATGTCTTTTGAAAACATGGTTGGAAATATCGCATGTATACAATTGATTTAATAATACTTACAAGCAGAAAAATATCACAAAAAGTCTCTTCTCTCATCATGGGCACTTGTTCCAAATATCCTCTTTTTTTTTCTCAAGCTCACCTCAATTGACTTTGGGGTCATTTACCATATTCTAACCACTTCACAAAGGTTGTTGATACATTTTTAATAAAAATTAACCCTTTGTAGTTCATTTTTAGAATTATGCCCATCCTTAAAAGAAAAACACAAACTTAAGTAGAGAGTAATTTAAACAAAAACATCACTGTTAAGTTCATGCCCAATGCACTCATTTGGTTCAATTATTGATCAGATCAACAGTTCACCTTGTTGCCTGGCTCTCTGGTGCTCTTCATTTCCTCTGGAGTGAATCCGTGTTTTCTGAAAGTACTGGGAGAAATGTCTATCCTCCTAAAAATAAAGCAGAGAATGAAGCTATTACAAGCCTTCCCATAAACAGTACTCCAAGTTCTCCTAATCCTAATTCTATTTTAAAACAGGTAGTTTCTCCATTATAAATACACACACTATACGGCTTTTTAAGGAAAAGCTGAGCAGGCCATTACTCCCTGAAAGTGAGATGCTATGAATATAGAGCAACACACAATCCTGATATTCAGACCGTAACAGGTGCATTATGTTAATGAACTAATCATTAGTGTGTTAAAAGTCCTTGTAATATGGTTTTCTTACCCATGATTGACTGGGAAGCTGCTGAGCATACGTTACTGTGCTGGCCCCCACAAATCACAGGTCTCTTGTACAATATTTCATTGCCTACTTCAATGGCAAAGCCCAATAGCTCCAAAGAAAGAGCTATCTAGCAGTTTGCAAATATGGTAAAGAGGTTATATTTATTTACAAAAAAGAGACTGGCAAATTTAAACTGGGTTTGGGCTGAAAATCTAGAGACACTTCTCTGTGCCTAGATAATAGGATGGATGACCACACATACAGTGCAAACAACAATACTTAGGCAGAAACACCAGTAGGGGCAATTTTAAAAAAATAAATTAATATAATTTGGGAATAGCCATATCACAGAGGCACTGTTGTCACTTACTTTTGTGGGTTTAAAATTGTGTGTGATAAGACCAAACAAGAACAAGGGGACAGTCAATAAAATTGAAAAAAGAGAAATGTAAAGGTGAGAGCATAAATGTATATGATGATTTTTTTTTTTTTAAGGACTAATCAATCTGTGGAATGTATTTCCTCAAACTAGGAGCCTGGAGCTTGCACGATTCAAAGACAATTAGGCATTTCTGTGACATGAACATGCAATTACATTAGACATCATCAAAAACAATTTGATAAGGGATATAAGCCTTCATGCTTCAGAGCCTTCAGCCATCTAAAAAGGACTAAGAACAACCTTTTCTGAGTCAGGTTATTCCATAGTTGTCCTTACAGGGTTTTTTACACCTTCCTCTGAATCAGCTGGGATTATCAGAGAATGGAAATCAAACTAGACCAGGGTTTCTCAAACTTCATTGCACCGCGACCCCCTTTTGACAACAAAAATTACTACAAAACGGCAGGAAGAGGGACCAAAGCCTGAGCCCCCCACCCTGGGGGGGGGGGGTGACAAAGTTTGAGGGCTTCAGCCCTGGGCAGTGGGGGTTGGACTTTGGCTTCAGCTCCAGGCCCCAGCAAGTTTAATGACAGCCCTGGCGACCCCATTAAAACAGGATTGTGACCCACTTTGGGGTCCTGACCCACAGTTTGAGAACCACTGAACTAGACAAATCACTGACCTTGTCCAAGGCCCAATATGGCAATTACTATGTTCCTAACTAGATGGCTGATAAGTTGTGTTTACTGTTGGCTCCTCTTTTGTATTTTTGAATTATGCCCCATAGTTAACTATTGACATTTTAAAAATACCCCTGGAGCTTTAGAAAAAACATTAAAACAATACTCCCCACCTGTGGATTTCAGGGCTCTTCTTGTTTTTAGCTTGATCTTGCTCCATTCCTCTCTTTAGGTATTTTGTAAAGCGTTCGTTCAGTGTCATTCCTGAAGACCCAAAGTGATGCTCTGTCGGGGTTTTCAATGAAGAAACATCACACAATTAAGACAAGTCAGATTTTAGGAAACGACATGTGAGCTCTACCATCATGTCTGCTATGGATTCAGAAAGTAAAAATGTGTAGCCAGAGGACAAACGGATGAGAGTCAATGGGTCTAGCAAATGAGGCCACCCCCTTGAAATCAAAGAAATGGCGCATGCCTGTGTCGGTGGTGAATTCTTCCCCAAATCTCTTTAACAATGAACATATTTTTTAAATAAAAACTGAATTTATGCAAATGTATTAGAATACCCCAAATATCTGCAGATCCCATGCCAGTCTGCAGCAAAAGTATTGCTTTTTGCTGTTTCAAGGGTAGGCAAGACTGCCTTCCCCCATCTCCTCCTACAGCTAAACGCAAGAACTTGGGGGAAAACTTCTCACATGGTTGCTATTCTACTCTATCACTTGCCCTGTTGGTCAGCAATTCTCTTGGGTAACTAACTAGCATGAATGGAACACTGTTCCAAGGAACAGACATAGTGGGGTGCAGAAGCAAAGGGTGAACTTTCAACCAAGAACGCGTGGACATTTGACTCACCTTTTACATGATGGACTATGGTCACTATGTGCTGAGCAAACAATTCAGAAGGACTTCGCTGAGACTGAGCTGACTGTATATGGTGGAAAATGGAGCGGAACTCCTGCTCTTTTTTGTTGCTGTGCACTAAGTCACGACATAGCTTCCGCTCCTGTGCCAATAAACCACTTGGACTAGAAAAGAACATACATTTTAAAAATATAACCATCATAAAAGCAAGCTAAACAAAAGCAGCTTTCAAACTGCAAGTTGACAACCTTCAAAGCAATAAACTGGACTTATTCCAGCCACTGCATTTTATGTACTACTAGAAAGTCATCTGCAATACAATTTTCAATGGTTCTGTGTTTGCCCCCTTACATGGCTTCTGAACTATGGGTTCCTCTTTTCTGCAAGGTTCATCAGAAACTTCCCTATTTATAGCCAGATCTTGTTACAATCTGCAAATGATGGGCTATCTGCATCAGCCTCATATAGGAAGAAGCGTATTTTACTTTTTCCTTCCCCCTCCAACATCTGCAGCTAGATTTTAATCTCAGAAGCAGTAGAGAAAACTGGATAGGACCAGGACCAGAAGCTCTTCTCAGCCATCATTTATTTGATGCCCAAGTGTGTTAAATATCCCAAAAGAAGTGGAGGCAACCACAGAAGATGGAAGAAGGATCTTCAAAGCCCTGAAAAGGTTGGGTAAGACCTTAATATTGCCCTAGAATAAATCTAATGAAAGCTGGATCTGTTAATAATAAATGTGCCTCACCACAATGGGCAATCAGACCCACACTGAGGATGAGAGAGTAGAAGTAACAAAAGGTTGCTCAGAAACAGGAGAGCTGACTGTCCAGTATTGCTCAACCAACATCCCAGTTCTTGCATGTAAGTCAAACCCTTCCCATCACATCATGGATACCCCCGACCCCATCATCCCTGGAGAAGAACAGCAGTCACCACCGCCCTGCTGCAGCACAGAGAGGACTGATTTAAACCAAAGTGATTTAAAGCACCAAGCAGGAACTTTAAACTTTGATTTTAATCTTGTTCTACATTTGTACTTCAGTATAACCTTTCTTTAGGAAAATAACTCACCAATGAGACTGGACCTTTAAAACATATTGATCTACAACTAAATATAGCCTTGACACAAAATTTGGTACTTTTTGCTAGCCAGGAAGATACGCTGTATCTATACACATTTATTTAAGCAACTATATAGCATTACTTACTTTTGTTCAGATTCTTACATTATTACGTTATAAAATGGTGACTGATGCATTTCTTACATACTAGATGCTAATTTTTTTACGTGTGATTTGTGTCAAGCTGTATTTGGATGAAAACTGAAATTCAATTAAAAATGCACAAAACCAGCATTTTAGAATTGTTTTTTGATTAAATAAAGCTCCCTTAAATGTGCCAGATACATCAGAAAAAAGTTTATCAAAACTTGTTTTGCATTTAAACCTGACTAAACAAAGGAAGAATAAACTGTAGTGAGTGAACAGACTACTTATGGTCACCAACGGCCAGATTTTCAAAAGGTATCTAAGATGCAGAGATGTGTCTAATGGGATTATAAAAGCACCGGAGTTAAGCACCTGACTCCCACTGAAGTTAACTGGAGTTAGGTACCGTGGGTGCTTAAATGCTTTTGTAAACCCAGTAGGCACCTACATATCTTTGAAACTCTGGTCCCATGTTCTTCAAATTCTTAGAACTAGTAGATCTTATTCTCTCCCAGCAGATTATTATCCATAGACAAGAGGAGGAAAACAAGCTTTTGGCTGTTAATGGATTTTTTGGCTGTTAATGGATTTTTCATCTTTGAATGAACTAGTCCAACAGAAGACAATCGTCTCACTACACCTGCTAGCTACACTGAAACCAAAAATAATTAAACTAAATGCTTTCCAGCCCAACAGAAACCGAAAGCACTTGCTGAAAGCATTTTCTCCAGACTAAAAATAATGAAAATATAGATCCTTAATGCAGTACATAACATTATTTCCCCCCGATTCTGTATAAAAAAGCAGCACCCTTTAACTCATTAAAACTCAAGAGGGCTCACTGATGCAGTATTTAATTACATTATTTTAACAGATTATAGTAAATCTAGGCCTTAAAATAGGTTGTCATCATTTCAAATTTAATTTTAAACTGATTTTTAAAAAGAAAAATGTATTTAAGATAAAAAGTCTGATTTTATTTGTTTAAAGTGAGGGTTCTTCATCCACTCTGCTGCAGCAGAATATAATCCACCCATCTCCACAGCACAGACCTCATGTATAGAATTGCTTCAGTAAAAGCAAATCTTGTGGCTCAGAAAAGGCTGTTTTTTAAAGCACATCCAAACTGCATAACAACACTAATGATAATTCTGATTGCTTATTGTTTGCATGTTCAAAGTACTGTTCAGATATTAATCCCTAAAACCTGTGATGTATGTCCTCACATCTGACTCACAGGCCATTAGCAGCCATCTTAGTTCCTTTCTCTTCATTCCTGCTGAGATTTAGCGCTCCCTCTAGTGTTCCACTGAGCAAACTGACATTTATTGACTAGTAGCTCTTCCCTTTAGCAGAACTAACTTTACTCAGCATCCCCCTAGTGGTCTCCTGAAGCACCAGAGCCTTACAGAAAATTTTAAGTGGCTTTTGGGGCTTCTAGGATTTCACTAGCAATGTTACCATACATTGAGAAGAGGAACAAAGTGCCCTACAAACATACATTTTTTAAGCTGTAATGCTGACATTGCAACATTCTGAGTAGCTCTGGACAGTGGGGAGCAGAATTTGATTACTGTTGAACACGGAATGGTGTGGTTTGAATGAAGGACTGGGATTCAGAAACTCCCAAGTTATAAACTGGTCTCTTTGCACTGACTTCCTTTGTAGCTGAAGGACAGTCACTTAACCTTTATGCTTCACTTTCTCCATCTGCAAAATGGGGATAACATGATTCACCTTCCACACAGGAGACTCATATTGGTGCGTTAACATTTAGAGATGCATATGCTCTCTGTGACAAATGACGTGCTGGTAGCCGATTGTACAATATTGTTTATTTAACCTGCCTACGTTTTAGAAAGATCCACAAGGGGTTTGGGGGAAGGGGGGAATAGGCTACTGAAGCCACTACCTAGATTTAACTTAAAGGCAAATCCTTACCGTGCAAGATCTTCATCAAAGGAATCCATTCGGACATTGACCTGGGCCTCCCGGGTAATGGAAAAGGAGGATTTGCCAGTGGCTAAACCATCTCCTCTGGTTCCCGGCTTTTCCCGACTCTCAGAGGCCTTTCTTAGAGGTGGTGAAGTACTTTTTTCCTGACTTGCTTTGTAAGCGGTCACTCTAAAATTCTTTTCGGGAACAAACCCCCTGTGACCAGCTTCTGCTCTCTTGGATGCTAGCTTGTCTTCCTTTTTAGATCTTTCAGAATAGGGATCCTCCTCCATTTCCTCAGCTTTCCTTTGCTTCTCCTTTGCAGATGGTAAGAACACTACGCCTTCCCATTTACCTGGCCTATCCTCATCCTGATTTTTGCTGGAGGTTGCTACCACTTTAGACATGAATTTGGGCTCATCATCAAACTCCGAATCCTTTCGGCCCTTGGCCTTGTCTTTCTTATCCTGCTCATCCATCTCCTCTTTGCCATAATGACCTTCCTTGTGGAACTCAGCCATCTTCAGCTTCTCAAAGTCATCCCGAAACTTATAGCGTTTAGGAGACTGGCTGCTGCGATAAGGCTTTTCAGGGTCAGTTTTGGAGGTGTACAGGTCTGATTTCGTCTTGCCATCTGCTAAACCCAACTCAGAGAAGCCTCCCTTCTCTTTCATTTTTTCCTTTTCAACATTTGTTAGTTTCTGTTCCTTGTCTTTCCCATTCTCAGTCTTCTGTTCTTCCAAATACCTATTTAAAAAACAAACACACACATACACACACACACACACATTTAAGCAATTCTCTTATTGAAGTATAGACAAGAGTCTTTAATTCCTAAAATTCAAAGCAAGCAAACAAGTCTTAAAAATGACAAGACTTAAAAACATACAGAAGGCTCTCTCTGGTCCCTAATAAATAAGGTAAAATGTAAAGCAGACTACCCAAATTTTTACTTTAGAAGACATGAATAAGGTCTTAATATATTCAGCAAACGTGCTGGAAGATGGGTATGCAAAACGGATGATGTGAGGTTCAAGAGCAAAGTGGAACAGCAAAAGCTCTTTTTGAGCAAATAAAAAGAGAACCAACTTACCTATATTTTCTAAGGAAAATATTAAGGTCTTACCCAATCTGTTTAGTCACTTACAAACCTGGTTCAGAAGAATTAACACATCAAAACTTTCAACTTGGACTGTTCTGCTTTAAACAACACACTGGAAATAAATGCCTCAAAAGCTACGTCACATTTTGGATGCAAGTTTCCTAGGAAAGCTAAACATTTCATATACTGTAAACACAAATAAAAGCAAAAAAAAAAAGGTTAATGGGAAAAATATTTCTTCTCTTGGGAGAACAGACAGACACTTTATTCTAGTACTGGGAATGACAATCCCCCAAACCAATTTGAAGTTTAAAAGTATGCTGGTGAAAGATTATCAGCACATATTTCAATGGGATAGTGGTGGGTTAAGTCTAAAGCACCTCAACACACTATTTTAAAAGTCAAGAGTGGAATAAGACCTAGTTCTGCTAATACACCGCTACCTCGATATAACGCCACCCGATATAACACAAATTTGGATATAACGCGGTAAAGCAGTGCTCGGGGTGGGTGGGGCTGCGCACTTCGGTGGATCAACGTAAGTTCAATATAACACGGTTTCACCTATAATGCGGTAAGATTTTTTGGCTCCCAAGGACAGTGTTATATCGAGGTAGAGGTGTATCATCAGAGATCTTTGATAATTAATAGAATTTGCCCCAAATAATCTTAAATTAACAGAGAGAAATGAAAATGATTAAGGAGCATTTGAGAACACAACAGTACCTTTCGAGTGAGGAAGTCCTTTAAAATTAAATTAATTAGAGGGACACTTGTCAGGGGTTTGGGGTTGCTGACTGGACCAGACTAGAAAGATACTCCTGTACTGAAGATCTTTTTTTTCCTGATTGCAATCATACATAAAATTTACCCCAATGCATTTGCACCATGGCTCTCACAGTGCTTGTATTGGTTTGTTTCTATTAGGATATGCAGTAAGTTGTGTGTTTAAGTTTTTTAAACAAACTTTTCCCTTTGCAAACTTATAATATTTGCTGGAGTCCAAGAGCCACAAGCCTATTAACTTGGAGATAGATTTCAAGAAGGAATCAATATTTTGTCTGTTAAACTTGACAGTGCCCAAAAGCAAGCAAACAAGCCTGCTGCAAGTGAAGGTTTTAGTTGCATCTGCACCTCTTCCCCCAAAATCAGCAAGTCTGGCATCAGTACCACCAACTGAATTTTTAATGCTCTAATGTCCATTTAAAATTAGGAAATGCCCCAAAATAAGTAATTAACCATAAGTGAGCTAGGGAATATACAACCACAAATATATATAAATTATATGCAGTGATTCAGGAATGTGACAATTTTTAGATTAATTTAAAAAAAATCAAATTACTGGAAAAACTCCTTGAGCACTTAAAAAATTTATTAAAATAACCTTCAAGTTCAAAAGTGAATTCTGGGGTATCTATGTAATCTTTACAACACTAACAAAGTTAAGGTGTTAAGAAAACAAAACTAGAGAACTACTTCCTATAATGCAGAATAAGGCCTACCGCTCTACCAGAGTTACACACACCTCCCCAATTCCCCCCCAGTACCTGGCATGTGAACTGAACACAAAGGAAAAATGCACCACTTGCCTCTTTGAAAAGGCTGCCCCACCAGGAGCTGCTGCTTCCTCCTTCTGCGAGGCACCATAAATTGAACTGATTGCCGTGGGACTTTTACACACAGGACTCTTCCTAGTTGGGCTCAATCCTGATGAACCATGGTCAAACGGACCCTGATGTGAGCCTGTCTGAAATGAGGCACTGCTTTGTAAAACAGACCCCAGCTGTGAGGGGTTTGACAGTGGAGGACTGGGCTTCTGCAATGGACTTGGCCGAGGAGAACGGCGCCTCACCACAACAGACTGGAGAGGACTTTTTAGCGCAGGACTGCGCTCTCTTGGGCTAAGCTCAGGCACGGCAGACACTCTTGACACTGAACTTGTGCTGTAAGTGGTCATGTCTTGCCATGGCTTTGACCCCTCAGACACCTTGACATCTTGAGCAGCTCCTCCTGAAAATGGCTGATCCTTCGAATCATCACCTTGATTATCTCCCGCAGCCTGTGATGCCCGCGTGTCCTTGGAAGAGGATTTTTTTTCCTTTATGGACCTACGCTTGGAAGACTCAACTCGGCTGTGGTTCGAGGAAGACCGGGAAGATGAAGACCTTCTTGACCTATCAGAAGATGACTTATCAGAGTTTCTAGAATGGCTTCTTGATCTTGGTGATGGAGATCTTCTCTTTGGCGATCGAGAGCGGGAACGCCCCCTACGAGGGCTGTAGGCTTGGCGATAATTTTGCCAATTTGACCTGTAATTTCCATAGCCTCCTCGGTTATATTGGCCCCATGGATAAAATCCTCGGTTCCGCCCACGGAAATAATATGGTCTCCTGTACCCTCTGTTATGACCTCTGAAATCCCGGCTCTGATACACTCTTGGGTGGTTCCTTTCTCTGTTGTGAGACGGAGAATATGATCTTGAACGGGACCTAGAACTGAAAAAGAAAACACAGTATTTGGAAACCTCTTTCCCTCAATGCAGCCTTCTAGTTGAAAAAGAGTTTTAAATGTTATTTTACTGGTTTTGTGTAGGGTTCACAGCCCCTTAAGTAATTTTTCCTTTTCTCCCAGTGAACACTGTTGCCCCATCCACACACAATCCCTGGCAGTAATTTCATGACATCTGAACTACAGCTGGACAGGAGACCAACCTCCTTAGAATCATGGCTGAGACCATGATAGGGATACATTTGTTCTGACTGTCCTCGGACTAATATGGCTGGTACCCACCTTCAGAAATCCAAGTGTCATGTCTCTCAAGTGTCCAGTTTTCACAGTCCAAAGAGTGCCAAGGGTATTTCTAATCCTTGGTCTCCTGCATGGCGGGAATGCATTTCTACCCCATAAGGCCAGCACTATCTCGTGTAACAGACTGAATTCTCCCTTCTTTGCAGCCCCAAATATCTCATATGCTTTTAATTTTAAACAGGATTTCAAGAGGAAAAACCTTTCCTTGCCAGAGAAATTAAATGAACTTCAACACTTGTAAGTGAAAATGGTAGCACTGAAGAGAAAAACCAATGACTGACTTCTCTATATTTCTAATCTCAAACCATACAGGAATTGCTGCTGTTCTTAATCTTGATCTCCATCAAGTAAAATAAAGATAGAGCATCAAGAAAAGACTGCCTAAGGCATTTAATGTATCCCTAGCCTGATGCCACATGATGGCACTGTTTATCAACATGTCAGCTTGCTTTACAAAGGGTAGATATGAGCATGCAGGTTATTAGTGGAAGAAGGAAGAGAACGGAATTTAGGACTGAATGGGAGTGTTCATATCTGGGGTTACAGATTTAAAGAACACAACATTTCAGGGGATATGTAAATGCTGATCAGAGCTGGAGAAGTACAAGGTGTTTTTCCAATATAATTGGATTTCGCTTAGTTTTATCAAGTATTTAAACAACTGAAGTAGTTGCAGTTTTAAAAGTAGCATCATGGCTCAGGATTAATCAGGTTAATGTACTTAATGAATATTGGACAACTGCAAAGTTGTACTGACAGGGAAGGGTATGAGCAACTATGTTCTTGTAAAATATGAAGGAAACTCCAACACTACACAGGGTTAAAAATCCCTGCAGCAAATCTCACTCATTGTTTATGATGATGCATATTTACTGCAAACATTAAAACACTTTTCTTACTGTATTAATAAAGTTCCAGTTATCTAAAGAGTTGACTAACTCTGGCAGTAACAGTATTTAGATATCTTATCCTGACGGGCATCAACTTCTACATCTCTCTCTCCAAAATATTAGTAACTGTACACAACACTGCCACTGAAATGTCTAAAGCTTAAAATCAAATCTCACTTTTTAATTGAGTTAAAATGAGGTTCTCTTTTGTCCAATTATCAAATACACAAATATTTAACAGGCAACGGCTTATGTTACAGCACTAGTAACATCTGGTATGAATCTGCGTTAATATAAAATTGCTTAATCGTCTGCTAATAGAATTTGTGCTCCTTTATTCAAAACAAGAAAACAATGCAACTTACCTTAGATACTTTCTCATTCGAAAACAGTATCAACACAAGAAAGAAGGAAAGGCACATGCAGATGCAGGCAGTGAAAATGACCTGATTAAGAGAAGTGCTCAGAAAGCACTAAGCAGAATTCACATGCTCCTGTCCCCAGGCGCCTACTGCATTTGTTACCAATTACTAGTGAGGGACCTGTTGCATGCTGCTTCCAAAATCCATTCTGTCATTTTATTGAGGCATGGAACATGAAAATCTCACTCCAAAATCTGCAGAGACCGTTTACAAGAAATCATTTAAAAAGGATGCAGTATGCAAAATACAATAAACATGTGCCAGAAGTGAATTATTTTTGAAGTCTTTTGCACTGCATGGCTAGCCAGTTAATTTAATATACATTGTTCTAAAGTTCTGGCAATTCCACCCTTTTTACAACAGTCAAAAACAGCAACATACTTGATCCTACAAACAAAAGTTAAGTACACAAGACTAACCAGAAGCAAACATGGGGAAAGAGCATGGAATACAAGTCAAACCACCAAAGGACATGGAAAGCAAAATGATGTCCCCAATTTTTTTTCCTAAACACAGATACATTTTCTAGTCTCTTCTCCCTAAGATATCGCACTACACCTACCTCAGTGAGTATGCGAAAGCCTTGCAAGAAGAGGACTTGTCTATATTAACCCTCTCCATTCCAATTCTCTTTTACCAATTTATTAACAACATCCAAGTTGTTTCAGCAGCAACACAAGACAAGAGAGATTTGCCCTGTTCGATTTAATGCATCTGGATTCCATAGTTACTTCAATGCTGGCCAGATGCTCTAAACCTATACTGCACCTTTTCTAATACTTCAGCTTCCCTGCAAAAGAACTCTGTTCCACTTGAGTCTCCATCTCTGCTTTGGTTTTGTCCTGGCCTTCTCGTCTTTCCAATTGTATTTTTATTATATTTCTGCATCTTAAAAAAAATCCCTTTTAATTATTAACAGTTGCATATGTTTACAAGCCTAGCAATGTTTAGAATCTTCATGATGCATTTCAGATTCATGAAAAGGCAGATGGACACCATAACAGCTAGCCCAAATGGAATAGAGGGTTTTTTTTGTTTTGTTTTTTAAAGTGAAGATCATTACCAAATGGTGGTGGCCTTGTAAGATATAAAAGCCTTAACTAGTCATATAGGATACTGGGTGATGGAAATCCACGCTTTCCTTTTACTTAGTCTTAAACTGGCCCAGTCAGAAGTAATTCAGAGATGCAGCAACTATCATGCACAATGAAGATTTCTCACCATAGATCTCAACTAATTTACATGATCGGCCCATAGTTACCACTGCAGAATTCAGTTACTGACTCCCCTCCTGATGGAACACCCCCCAACCTCCACCTTTCCCGTCAGAGGCTTAGACTGAGACTCTAGGAGGGGACCCTCCTGAACTCAACGCTAAGAAATGCATGACTTTTCCTAAAGATCGTTTTTAAAGCTGTTATCAATAAAGTTTCGGGGGGTAGGTGGGGGAAGAGAACAGAGAAGCTAATAAATGAAAAGAAGAAGCACATTTCGCTGTGGAAATCTCTCAGAACTGACAAATGGGAAAGACAACTGACAAGAAATGATGCCAAAAATGTCAACACACTCTGATTTCAGCCCCTTAAATCATCAAAGTGAATAATTTACAAAAAATTTAATCAAGAACAACTTAGGTCTGTTAAGAGGTTTAAAATGAAGCCTTAGGTGAGATGTTATCTACTGCATAAGAAAGTAAAGTTTATCCTTTCCTCCATTTAGTCTGGGTCAACATTCCTTCACTAACAGCACAGCATTCTGAGGAGCTACATCTACTTATATAACATACATATGGGAATATTCCATTAAAATGATCAGCGATTATTAAAGAGTGCAGAAGAACGCAAGACACACGTGTGTTGTAGGACACCCTATCAATAGCATATTGCAAGACAGAACAGAGAGCAAACAAAATCAGTAACCCAAGAGACAGAACACTTAAGCTACTCTAGAATCTAACAAAAGGGTTTTCACAGGAGGGCTTTGTTAGTGCAGCCACCATCTGAGCAGGATAGAGGAAGAAAAAAACTCTTTGAAGTAAAAGGATGCAATCAAGCCGCATGCATTACCTGAGCCTGCGTTTTCTTGATCGCGAGACAGAACGGGAGCGGGAACGGGATTTTGAGAAGGACCGGGAGCGTGATCTCGATCCAGATCTTGAGCGAGACGAGCGGGATCCAGATTTTGATTTGTTAGTTTTCGACATCTTTGAAAGCTCCCTTCAGTTACACCTGTTGATATGGGGGAAGGAAAACAGAAAACATGTAAGTGAATAGTTCTGACTGTTTGGTTGGCTTCTCTCTCTGGCAGTTTTGATAGTTTCAGAGACTCATACAGTTGCTGCTGAATCATAAAACCTTTTAATTCCTCTTTGCAAAAAGAAAAACTCTGGAGTGCAAATTTTTTTTAAAAGAAGCAGTTTAGCACAGAAACAGGAAGCAGAAGGAGGCCTCTGTGCTTTTTTAAGCATCCTTTTGCTCCAGATAAGTGAGTTAATCTCACCTGTCATTACCAATAATGATGGTGCCTGTATAAAAAAAAGTGAATTAACTCAGATTTTCCATAAAGCTTTCTTCTGCTTTACATTTTCAAAAGGAAAAGTTAATTTCACTCCTTTAGATGTAGATCTATTAAACCATGAAGTGAAGTTCTAGACATCTTACAAGCCCCACTGCTCCAAGTGTGGTTCATGCAGTGCTACAATCAGTTACAAGAGTACACCACTGACTGATGAGTACTGCCACAGCTAAAATAATTCGTAAGTCCTTCTCAGTATTCACCCAGTGTTTCAAATACTGACAATAAAGACGAATATCCCAAAGCATTAAATGACTTGAGAGAACCACTAGATTATATAGAAACTTAATTAAAAAAGTGAATTTACCTGTGCTAGTTTCAGGAATATACCCAAGAAAAGCCAAACCAACCTCTTTGAAAGAGACCTTAATGCCTACACTTTGAAACAATTGTGTAGTCACATGCCACTATCCAATCCCTACCAGACACACAACTCTTGAGGAAGGAACCAATAATGAAGAGCCATTGGAAAACAACATGTTGATGTAAAACTTGTCGGGTATTCTCGTTGTGGTTTTCCAATGGCTCTTCATCATTGGCTCCTCCCTCAAGAGTTGGATAAAATATAGCTAACAGATATAAAACATCATAGATTAGGAGAGTAATTTCAGGAAGTTTATTAAACATTTGGAACAAATAAACCAAGTAAAATTCAGATGTGATATTTTGTATTTAATACTGATTAACTATTCTTCTTTATTAGTATACAATTAAGTCACAAAGTCTTGGTATACATTTTTCAGGGCCCAGATGTCGATCTTAAAAAGTCTAATCATGAAGGTTATAAATGCCCTCCCTTGGTAACTCCTTTCCAAAAAGTACTAGAAACAATTCTAACATACCACAGTCAGGGTCACAAAAGCTCTATTGTCATTTCTACCTAATAGCTCCAAAGCAACAGTAAGTCTGATTCCTCACTTTGTTCAGCATAAAGCTTTAGAACTCAAGTTCTATAGTGCTGCAAAGAATATACCAACTTTCAATTCCTACTGGCTTCAACAAACTTTCCCACTCAAAGTGAAAATGCTCCTGCCTCTGAATTACTGGAGGAAAGTGCTGTTCCTCCAATCCTCTGGGTAAACTCTCTTTATTCTTCCTTCTACTCCATTCATTCCAAGACAGCACTTACTGGGGTGAAACAAGGGTTAAATGCTAATGTTTTTGGATTTCTAAGGGGTCTTCACTGGCCACGTTAACACGCTACTGGAGCAGCGCTTTAACGTGGCTTGCGTAGCCCCGGCCTAGTGCTGGGAGAGAGCTCTCCCAGAGCTCAAAAACCCCCCACCTCCGCAAGTGGAATAGCTCCCAGCGCTGGTGCACTGTCTACACTGGTACTTTACAGCACTGAAACTTGCAGCGCTCAGGGGGGTGTTTTTTCACACCCCTGAGCGAGAAAGTTGCAGAGCTGTAAAATGCCAGTGTAGACAAGCCCTAAGCATTCTACATTAGTGCTTGGCATAAAGCAGTTAAGTTTTACCTCCAAATGGCAGAGCAAAACTGAAAAGAACCAATGCTCCCAGTTTCAGCAAGAAAGCTAGATGGTATGCAATTAATCAAGCCCTAAACTTCACTGAATAATAGAGCCAGCACCAAATTATTTAGCATGTAACACAACATTGATTGTCAGCTGGTGAAACGCAGACCCCATTAAGAATCAGAACTTTAATGGGAGCATGATTGGAAAATGGTACCAAAATGGGATATGTAATGCAACTTCTGCCTGAAAAGCGAGTAGAAATTTTGGATCGGTTTCAACACAAACTCCTGCCTCTTCAGTTTTCCTCAATTCTTTTCCTACTTGCCTCCCACACCCTACTTTAGAATTCTGAAGTATTAAGAGGTTTTAGCGCAGGGGGCCTAAGAGAACAGACAAGCAAGAAAGAACCAGTTAGGTTTCTGGGGAAACACTGGAAAATATTTGCATTCATAAAACAGGTCTGACAACATTTTCTCCATGATATCTTGTTTGCCATTCAAATAAATACATATCAGGAAATTCCCTATATCAGGAATCAGCTGTTCCCTCCACCTCCACCCCCTAACAACTTTTTCCAGATGCAAACTTTGTTTGGATCATGCAATTTATCTAAAGTTGCCACAGCAAGACAGACAACTCAAATTATAACTAGAAAAGTGAATGTGGGTTTGTGTTTGAGTTTTACTAACATGGAGTACTGTATCTTTTGGGGACAGATGATAGACACAAGACATTTTAAGAGCATGAAAAGGGCAGGAAAAAGGAAACCTCTTGTCTCCAGCAGAAGGAGCACCCATGTCCAGTCTAATGGTTAGAACAAGAGACTTGGGGCTTGGCTACACTTGAAAGTTGCAGCGCTGGGAGTTACAGCGCTGGTCATGCAGCTGTGCAGGAACAGCGCTGGTGTGTGGCCACACTCACAGCTACCAGCGCTGGTGTGTGGCCACATTTGCAGCATTTACAGCGCTGTTGGGAGTGCTGCATTATGGGCAGCTATCCCAGCATTCAAGTGGCAACAACGTGCTTTTCAAAAGAGGGGGATGGAGGGTGGTGTACTGTGACAGGGAGCGGGGAAGATAGAGAGAGTGGATTTTTGGAGCCAACACTGTGTGTTAGCTTCCTGGATTGAAAAATCACAAAATGTTCGCGAACCCTTAGTCTTAACTCTTAATTGAAAACAGCCTGCCTCCAACACGGACTCCCTGCTGTTTCACTCACTCCCTGTGGTATACTGTGACAGGGAGTGGGGAAGAGAGAGAGAGTGGATTTTTGGAGCCAACACTGTGTGTTAGCTTCCTGGATTGAAAAATCACAAAATGTTCGCGAACCCTTAGTCTTAATTGCAAACAGCCTGCATCCAACACTGTTTCTCTGTCAAGCAAACATTCACTCCCTGCCTCTCATTTGATCGTTCACAGCCAGGTACAGATAGCTCCTGTTTGCTGTGATCAGTGTTTGTTTTTTTAGATAAACAGTTCAACAGAGCTCCGATCGGAGTTCACAACAAAACAAAGAGAGGCTGCATAACAAAACAAAGAGTAATTTAGTTAAAAGCATTCTGGGATATCTCCTTATTCCCTGGAGGCCAATAAAAGCGCTGGTGTGTGTCCATACTTGATGAGCAGCGCTGGATCACCAGCGCTGCAATCGCTACACCCCAACCTGACCAGGTGTACAGCCAGTGCTGCAGCCAGGGAGTTGCAGCGCTGGATGTGCCTTGCAGGTGTGGACGGTTACTAACTGCAGCGCTGGAAAGCCTCTACCAGCGCTGCAACTTGCAAGTGTAGCCAAGCCCTAAAAGTGTGATGGAAAGCCCATGAAGTCAACAGAAAGATTCCCACTGACTCCAGTGGGCCTAGATCAACCCCATAAATCCAGATTTCTTGACTTCTCATGTAATCTTAGATTCTTTTTGTGACTAAATGATCTGTTCTCCTAATTTCCTCTGCCTCAGGGAGATTACATAATTCAATGGACTGTTGTAAATATTAGTGCCAAATTCTATCTTCTGATATCTGCGATTCAGACCTCCTGGTTCCAATGGGAAATGCATGTGCATATTCCAGGGTAAAAAATGGCTCAATGTTTGCAAAATGCGTTGTAACTACTTACTGCTGACTTTTTAAAAAATTCTTTACATTGCATCTTCATTTGTCTAGAGTAACAGCAGGGATACAAAACACTACAGTTATAACTAGAAAGATTTTGCATTTTGAAAAAGTCGTTTTGCCTTTCCTGACATGTTCATTTCAAACAGAGGTCAGCTTTAAACAATAAGCTTTTCTGTCCATTTTGGAAAGTGACAGATGCAGACAGCACATCTAGAAATATACATACCAGAAAAGTATTTACAGTTAGACTGCTTGAGATACAGGGATGGAAAATATTGGTAAAGTAAATATGCCTCTTAAGAGATACAAGGAACAGATTATAGGATCAATTTCCTCAGGCAAAACCTCTCATGGACAGTGGCAGCTGTCTCCATAATTTCAAAATAAAAAGTAATATAATCATTTGGAATTTCTTTATAAGTGTTACCAGTTAAATTTTAAGATGATCTCTTTCTAAAATCTGTGTTGGCCCATAGATATTCAAGTTGGATCTCAGGACAGGCTGGCATCACCTGCTTACTTCATTTATGGTAAAAACATATGGAAATAATGGTAGCGTAACCTGATCTTGTCAGAGGAAAAGCTCCCTACCATACTTCATAAATTGCTTTAGCTATAAAATATGAGAGCACAATATGCCAATCCTTAATTATGATAATGGATAATTGTATTACTTAAAATTTATGCATGCAGTCTTTTTTACAAATGTATTTATTCAGCTGCCACCAATAAGTTATATATGTGTTTACACTTGTGAAGAAATTTTTGTCCCTCAAATCATGTTAAAACATTAACCAACTAGAAAAAAACAAACTCACCGGGTTATTTAATATTCTGTTTTAAATTACCCAACGCCCCATACATCAGTCACATACAAAACCTAGCTCTAAACCCTCATTAACTTGGGACATGAAAATCTGTGTTTTGGAAGACACGGAAAATCACAGCACTACACAACTAGATTATGTTGACTCAGTAAGATTATAGCTTCCATCCAGAACATTTCCTAAAAAAATGCAATCAAATACCTGCCTCTCAAGGTCACCAAATAGATATCTTATGCATTAATGGATGTATTTCCAATTAAGGAGTCAATCTCTCTGTTACACTGCTCTACTGTGATATGTTGTCAGTGCTCATAGTATTCAGTAATAGGTTTTCATTGCTGAAAGCCATCTGAAAAGTTTTATAAATCCTTATTCCTTGGCCTGTGTTTAACTATTTTTAGTAAGTTTCACATGCACATTTATTTATTTTCAGTAATTTTCTCCATAATCATCTGAACTAGCAATGTTTGATGTCACTGAGTTTATCCACAGATCCTTAGAACAAGACAAGCCACACCATAGAAGTAGACTATTACTGCATGGTACTTAAATAGGGTTGTTAATACCAAAGTACTGTACTTACTAATCAGTACTTGGTTTCGGTTTAAAATATAACCAACAGCACAATCCAAAGGCTCTTTCATACATGGTGTTTATGCAGAAAATATTAAAATGAACAGGAGTGGTGAGGAAAAAAGAAACCAAAGGTTCTTAACCCTGAAACTAAAATTCTGAAAGAGAAACCTCTAGGGTTATGTGCCTTCTAGCAGATGTTTATGCAGCTTTAAAGATGTTTTGTTAAAAATTTATGTTATGAAAACAGATTTTACTCAGTGCTATAAACGAACATAAAACTAGACTGAAAAGTATTTTGCCAAGGCTAAAAAGAAAAAATACCAAAAAGCTATTAACGAAAGGACAACCATTACATGCCATTAAGCATGCAAGAACTGAGCCTTCTACAAAAATATCCAAATATTTCAGTCTCCTTCCCATCTATCGTTAGCAGCCAGTTACACATTCATTACAGCTGCTGCAAGAAAAATTCACAATTTGCAGAATTGGCTTTTGTGTCTTTGAACCTACTTTTGCTTTGAAAACTCACAACACAAAAACAAAGCCCAGGTGAAGGAACCTGTTTATAATCTTGAGACTCCCTGAAAAATATGCTCTTCTTAGGCAAATTGAACAAAGATTAATAGCAGCTTTGGGATGTACCTGAGTTCTTTCTTTTTGCCCTAGGGTGGCAAAGGACAATAATACCAGGACTTTACAGCATATGCAGACCGATGTTACTAGGCAATTGCCTCTTCCTGGAAGGACTAACAAGTTATGATTTGTTTATTTTTATAGTTCAATGGCTCTAAATCATTCCAATCAAAAAACAAACATGGAGAGTGTATTTTTTTCAAACTGACTATTCAATTGGGTGTTTGGAAAACAAATATTTAGTCATAATTCTTTCAGTCTTAATTATTTTTATTATACCACAGCAAGAAGAATGTATATTGCAGCAAGTAATGTGAGATAAAACAGAAGAGCAAGGCAGACAGACTCCTCTCACCTCACTATGGTAACATTGCATTTGTAACCTTGGAACAGCTCAACCTAGAGTTCTGTCCTAAAGGAGTTAAATGATTTGTTTACCAAGATTGCCTCTGATCTTTATAGTACAAAAATCCTAAGAATATAAATAGTTCCCTCTCTCCATTTCTTGTAGAAACTTGAAATAAATTCACAGATGCTTGACGGAGGCAACGTTTTGAAGGAATTTATTTACCGTGACACAGGACTCCTGAAGATTACTCTGGTTCTAATGGAAAGGTTACCTGTAAATGGAAGAGAGGGATTAACTAGGAAAGAGGCCCTGGCTGCACACTTACCTTATTGTTTGGACTTCTTGATTGGATGGGGGGGAATCCACGTAAAGGAAACATATGCACAATGCCTGACACGGCTGATAGAGGAAAGCAGCTCTGGAAGTGGGTAGAAAATGAAAACGTGCCTGGCCCTGCGAGTGGGGAGTGCAGCAGAAGCCTGTTGCACGTTGCACAGAGAGCTATGGAGGCTCCTCTTTAGCAATGAGTCTGCAAGAGGTCACATTTCCTTCCTGCTTTCAGTCCTGACGACACTTCAACCTCCACCCCCTTTCACATTTAAAGGGCCAGGATTGTTTTCCTCCATTGCAAAGTAGGTCTCATCTGGCAGCAGAAAAAAAGCTTTGGTGATCCTGCCTGATCTGTTGCAGAGAGCAAAGCTGGAGCACAACTTGTGTGTGCACTTGGAACTGTTTTCACACAGAGGGAGCCAGTTTGATAGACAATTTTCAACCAAAGCTGCTGGTTTTGTCTGGAAACCAGGCTGCAACCTTGTGTTAAAGCTGTTAAGTGTTGAAAGAATCTTCCCAAATGCTGGTTTAAGTGCAGTGGGTCTCAAACTTTTTTTTAATGGTGACCCCTTTCACATTGCAAGCCTCTAAGTGCGACCCTCCTAATAAATTAAACACTTTAATATTTTTAACACCATTATAAATGCTGGAGGCAAGCAGGGTTTGGGGTGGAGGTTGACAGCTCTCGACTCCCCATGTAATGACCTCGCGACCCCCTGAAGGGTCCCGACCTCCAGTTTGAGAACCCCTGGTTTAGTGAGTCTGATATCTAGGAACAGGATACTGTCTAAAGCTATCTTTCAGAGTCAAACTTTAAGGCAGTTCTACTGATGGATTGTAACTATTTCAATAGGAGAGAACAAATAGGAGCAGAGGCTTTACATCAACATGCTGGGCAGCTTCAACAATCCACAGCCCAGTTAAAATATTAATGAGTTAAAATACTGCCACACTGTGGAAATCTTAAAACAGATCTATTAAAATACAATTATATATCATGAACTTTTTGACATTTCATTTCTGATTACATAATCATTGCTGATTATTGTAGGAAGATGTTTGGTACAGGGACCTTGGCTTACTGGTTTCTAAAGTACCATACACACTTAAGGTGCTGTATGAACAGCAACCACCATTAAATCAACTTGGAATATAAACTGCTGCGTCTTTTTAGAGTTAGTTTAGTAAATTCATTCATATTTCAGTGGTTTAAAACATAACAGTTTCTTCCACAGTGAAGATACAAAACAATGAATCTGACACTGCTAAAAGAATCAGAATAATTAGCCAACAGGAACTAGCCAGCTTATTGGTCTAGTTGGGTCATAAGTACTTCACATTCTCAAAGTACTTAAGTATTAGTAGCATCATGTTCTGTTATACTATGTGGTATTTGATCCCGTTGATCACAGAACGCCACTGTTCCACCTTAGAGATGTAGCAGGAGTTAACGGAAATATGCTCAGATGAACATAAATATGTGGACATCAGCTTGCTCTACCTCAAACGCAGTCAGCACCATCTACAATGCACTGTGATAGCTGCACAAGGTCAGCAACTAGGTGAAGAGCAGCTGAAGCTAAACCTGGGCAAAATGGATCAGATACTGGTGGAGAAAGGAAGAACTCCAAAGAACTAGCTGCTATCACCAACATATCGCTCGCCTTGATGGAATCTAGCCTCTGATCAAGATGGTCCACAGCCACTGGATCCTCAATGCTTCAAAAGGAGAACATTTCTTAAACTACATCATGTACTTGTTGACAAATTTGACCATCTTGTAGTTTGCATATTTCTATAGCATCTACAGTTGTTAGACCTCAATAAGATGTGCTCACTCCAAGTTAACTATACTTCTCAAGTGTAAAAACATGTGTCTGAAAAGAGTTAGGAATTTTTAGTAATTTTGGCTAAATATTCTGTAGCAAGGTTAAGGGTGTTAAACATCTGAAACCAGAGTTCTTTTAGCCACAAGCCAAGAACCCTTATAAATCAAGCAGATGCAATGCAGATTCCCCATCACATCTATCCATTTGGTCTCCACCTTAACTGCAGAAACTAAGATTATACAGGCTACTAGAAGCCTTTGATTGCTCTGTCACCTGAATAAGGAATGAAGTCAGTTTTTTCTTCTGATGGTTACTGAGTCATGGTTTTAAAGGTGAAACACTGATGCTGTATTTTTTTTAATACAAACATTCTGATAAAGATGGCTGAGAAATTCCACACTAGAAGGCCAGGGCTCAAACAAAAATGCAGCATGGTCAAGTTCTGGCAGTGCCTCCCTGCACAAGGTGTTCTCTCTTTCAGCTAGTGGCACAGGGAAAATGAGAAGTTCCTAATTGAGAGATGATGCATTTCCAGTAGCATAATTTTAAAATCAAGTAATCTTGCTAAAAACTAGATAGCATTGCTAAATTAACAAAACGGCTGTGATTTCCTGATTTTAAGGTACACTTCACAGAAAAGGTGCCCCCCTCTAAATTACCACAGATTACAAGTAAAGAAAACCCCCAGAAACAAGCCATTTAACTATCTTTTTTAGAACTTCAAGTAAAAATTTTATTCTATGTAGGAATTGCACTGCTTTGTCTTTTTTTGCAGCCTAAACAGCAGAAGTTCCTTGAATCTGGTCAAAATATTATTTGCTTGACTTGTTGAAAAGAATTCTCTCTCTCTCTCCTGTCAGGCAAACAATTTGAACTAGATACTTCCTGCATAAATGGAAAATAAAATAAGGACATATTTATGGACTTACCCAGGGGCCAAGTGAGAGTGGAGTTGCAGTATCTCCAACAATCATTCCTTTTGGGTTCCGTGTAAATGCTTGCAAGCAGCAGCACTTAGAAGGAAATATTTCAGATATGTCTTTGCAGCACTGAGTTCAGGATAATCAATCCAGCCTTACTTAGTCACTGGCTTTCTAGCGACTAACATGAAGCTTAGGTTGAGTTCAATTACTGCATCTGATTCATCTATTTTCATATTAAGACACTTCTGCAAATAATTGAAAGCAAAACGTGTACAGCTACCATATCAAAGCAATAGTGTGTGTATACACACAAAAAGTGGGTAAAATGCATTTAAATTAACTTGTATTTAGGCAAGGTTATTTTACCTTTTTGTTCTGTGTAGTCCTTGCTATTCTGCAGAAGATATGAAAAAACCATCAGCTAAAGCCTGCTTTTCACTGGGTGCTGTGAATACCACTAAACTAAAGGTAACGCAATATCATCTTTTTTGAAAATCCTGAGCTGCATCCAGGAATTCTCTGTACTGTGAAATTCCTATGGCAATAATCTGCTGTTGGAACAAACTTTCTTTTCAAACTCTCTCCTGCTAAGGGTTTATATGGAAATGTAAGTTAGAGTCTTCCAGAACTATGGAAATTTCACTTGGTGCTCAGAACTGGAGTTGACTCTCAGAATTTGGCTTCTCAGATAAGTAGTAAAACACCATCGCACTTGCTTTTGTCTCCATTCTAGCAGCAAAGTTCTACATATCAAGCTTAACTTCATTTCACACATTAACCAAAAGAGCACACTGGGGGCTCTTGCTTCCACAAGAAATATATTTGGAGAGCATGCAAACATAAGATGGTCACAGTGCTGTGTGCAGGTCTAGTAGTATTTTTACTGACATTGCAAAGGATCCTGAAGCACTAAAAACTATATACATTTGGTAGAGCGCCACTAAAATGCTGCTACCTCAGAGATGGAAGGAAGACAAGCAGAGCTCTGAAGGGTACACAAGAGTGAAACAGGGACAAATTTTGGCCAAGAGCTATGAAACATAGCCTTGTTCTCACAAAAATGCCACAGGGACTTGAACACCCATGAAGAAGAGGCAGCAAAACTTGTTTTCTAAGGGGCTTGCCCCAGTGTTGCCCTCCACCACATAGTTAAGTGAATGAAACTCAGTTAATCTATCATGGAAGGATGAAGGCCAGAGTCAATCCTACTGTGATTTGAACACGAGGTCTCAAGGTTACTGCAGAGGAAAAGCTGTGGGCAGCTGTCTGCAAAGCACAGGTAGCTATTTTCTGTACTTTATTAAAAACTAGAACAAAATTAGGGTAGCCATCTGCTAAAAAATAGCTAATTTGGGAAAGGTTAAACATGCTATTTTAATAATAATGATGAAAATAATACTAAGTATTTCTATATATTTCAAAGTGCTTTACAATGGAGGACAAGGGTTAATATTCCCATTTTACAGATTAAAGATGGAGGCAGAGAGAAGTCATGGAAATTTCCTAAGGCTATAACAGACAGTGAATGTCAGATCCAAAAACAGAACACAGGGGGTCCTGACTCCCAGTGTGTACTTGCCTCAGTCCCTCCACCTATGTAAGAAACAGAGAGAACAATACCCTCCCTTATCAAATTTTTATCATGACTAGTCAAAAAATTATCCTTTGATATACAAGCTGCACTGTATTGAAAACCACCTGCTTTTACTGTGTGCAGGTGACAGAATTAACCTTTCTGAGCAATGAAGACATTGGAACAAGTCAAACTGGATGTGTGGCAAAACATTACTTAAAAGCACAGTATTAGCTATTGTGTCTGAAATGCCTTATGCCCATTAATTGGGAACATTTTCCTTAGGTTTGGAGGCTCTGTTTCACATTTTGTAATGTAATCAGGGATTTTATTTCCTTTGGTGTCTCAGCTCACAAATAAGACCCTTTGTCTGCAGGACACCATGGCATTCAAACTAAAAAAAATGGAAGGGGAGCTTCAGTTGAGCTACTAATCAGGACTTGTTGGCACAGAAGGCAGAGAACTGGTGTTGCAATATGTACACACTGTAAGGGAGGTTAATATTTTACAAGTGTCGAACTTTGGGACTGAACTCAAACAGCTGAAGATTTTTTTCAGTGCAAAAAGCAAATCCTTCTTTACACTGAATCCTTTAAAAGCTTTGTGGTTCAGACATCCCCACTCATTGTACCTATTCTTTCCCCCCCTAACTTGAGTTTGTGGTTGAACTATCTTGATCCCCTTCCTTGCTAAGAGGTATCCATTTTAATGGCACAAACATTGCTCTTTCACAAAATTCATAGCTCATGACAGAGCAGGTTAGTACAATTAAACAAACAGCAACTAGTTTTTCTCCATGATCCTCAATCTAAAAGAAAAGCAAGTTGTTGGTAGGAGTAAACACTTCAAAACTAATTAAGCCCTGCTGTGGTTTAATACCATTTTAAAGATTTTTGGCATTAAAAAAAAAAAAAAAGACTTTCCCCAGCTTTTATTCTCCATGTGGTTCAATCTGACCTCATCTATGGACAGTTTCCAGTAACCCAGTGAATTTTCCACTGTCAAGAAGTTATCACTGCTATGCACTCCCATTAGTTGCCAGTGTTTTAGACTAATTATTCCAAAAACCCTTTTCACCTAATTTATAGGTTTTTGTATTCTGCTTTTCAAAGAGCAACCACTTCAAGTAAATTTTAAGATATGAAGCATTAACACAATAACTGCCAGGATTCTATAAGGGGAAAAAAAGATTACATGCTACTCTGACCCAAGTTTATGACAATGCCCAAATAAGGCCCACGGAAGGGAAAACATGGACTCTAACCCAGCAAATATTGATGGGTTTTAAGTACTCAAACAAGCATTAAAAACATTTATGAAAAAAAGATTTTAGGTATCTGTTCTTTCTGGGACATTTAAGGTCATTCTGCAGAATGGGTTCAGACCTTGTAAAGCAGTAGCAAATAAGACCGGAAGTACAAAATCAGCAGAGTACACTCCCAATCCAGGAACTAGAGGAGTTGTAGAATTTCCTTTTTATACTGATTAAGAGAATACAGGTTCAAAGGTATTACATATTGCCTTGCTTGCACAGCAACAATGCTGGTGAGCAAAACAAATTCCATTTACGGAGTCAGCGCTTAAACTGTGAGGCAGCAATGCTAAAACTATAAAGCCCTGCTGCTATAGGGTATAGTCCAAGTCTCAAAGAGAGGCACTCCCCCGCTCCCCCCTTAGAGATGTTAGGTCTTAATTTTGTAATAAAACTTACCTGGTTGCTGGAACACGCACTCACACCTTCCACCCCTCAACAGTAACCTGTCCCTGTTTCAGCTTCTCCAATTATGAAATCAGGAAACAATTCTGCACAAAAAAAACACTGTGTTGAAGCAGCTGTATATTTAAGCTATACACCATTGGCTTTATTTTAAGGCAAGAGGTTTTATACACAAAACTGTGGGCTTTATCATCAGCTTAAACCTGGGAATTGGTCACCTTCTGAGAAAGGAATTTGGAAAGTCAATCCATTTACCTTCCCCCATTCACTATTTTTTCTCTTTTCTAATCCCAAACTCCAAGCTAACAACTGTCAGCGATCAAGTAATCACTTCTACCACACTTCCCCCCACAAGACAGTGCAAGCAAGGACAGCTGAATTCTGGCACCTACTGTAGATACACCATCCCTTTCTAGACCAATGTTCATATTTTGTCTTCAAACAGAATTGTAACTTGGTCTGCATTAACAGAGTGCTCAAACTGTGCTACAAACTTGCTTGGGCTGAGGAAGAAGTCTGCTGCGTGGTTCTGCCCAGCACAGTGAAGTATGGGATTTCTAAAATCCTTGTTCACACTGAAACACCAAACTGAGCTGGTTACAACAGTGTGTGAAAAGGCTTGTAACTAGCATGGTTTGTGCCTCAGGAGGAACTGTGGCACTCCCAGTTGCTACCCTATAGCCTAAGGAGTGGCCATCCAACATCACTACAAACAGATCACTGCTTCAGGCATAAAAAATGGTGGCAATTATATCCAGGGCACCACTTTCAGACTCTTGCTATTTTCACCACAAAATAAAATTAATATTGGATTTAAACTAAAGCAGGTGGACAGAGTATTATGTACTAATTAATAGAGATTTCATATGCAATGTTTATAAAGAGCCTTAAAGATAAAGCACACTATATGCACTAAGCATTAACAAATGGGGAAAAGAGCCAGCCTGACTCTGCACTTCTCAAATCTCTCCAGGTGTGCTGTAAAGGGGACATGTATCTCCTGGGAAGGGAAAAAACAGGATGCACCACACGTGATCACTACCACAGCCATACTAATCCATGGAGTGGCACAAACAGTTATTGTACCTGTAACTTTAGAATGCCTTGGGGATTTATTCTCTTTACTTTAAGTCTTATGTCCAATATAAAGACAAATTACAAGATACAAAGGAACAACATTAAGGTTATAAAGGGAGAAAAAAATTCAGAGGCACAAGCATTATTTTGGGACAAAATTTTATATTAGCTATTTATTTCACAATGAAATAAGGTCTTTTGACTAGAGGACGAAACATTTTTGCCAGTGACATCTCTGACACAGATACATCCATTCCTTCCCCACTGAATTAAGGCCCCATTCTGCCCTCAGTTGAATGGGTGTAACTAGAGTTAGAACTGAGTCCTAAGTCTAAATTGAAAATATGCTAAAACTTTCTTTACCTAAGGTTTTTGCTGGCATCAGTGCAACAAGACAGATTAAGTTGTGATGGCCCATGTTGAACATTTTGTCTGGGGACCAAGTCTGTTAAGGATTTACATAGCAATGGAGATTTTTCAACAACAAGCTATGCATTTTAATGAATTTATTTAGAGTAAAGACTCATAGGTTCAAAGCAGCAAGAAAAACTCACCAAGACAGTCATCTGTCCAGGAAATATTAATAACTAATACTGCATTTTATAGTAACTTCCACATAAGACACTTACAGTGTTTTACAATCTACTAATAAATTAAACCTCAACTTCACTGTAAGGATGTTATTCCAATTCTAACTCTGGATAAACTGAAGCACAGAGGTGAATTGGCTTGCCTAAAGGCCAGTAGCAAATCCGTGGTTGAGCTGAGTATGAAACCTAAATCTCCTGACATCCAGTTCTGTGCATTACCCTCCAGATAAGGCTTTCTTCCTGCTCCAGTCTACGTTTAGCTATGGACATTAAAGCAACCCCTGGTGTGTATAACTTCCACTACAAGAGGAAATGCAGATCTGAACTATTCATTTGCAGCCTGATCTGAAATGAATGTCCACTGGCACCACCTGTTCAGAAAAACCAACTCAGCTGATAGCTAGTGGTGAAGTCACACATTTGCTTACTACTTAAAAACAGACCAGCAGAGAATCTCAGATTTCTGAGAGAAAAATACAAAAGCAACTGCAGACTGTGAATGTCACCAAGTCCCTGGCAGGCTGAAGGAGGGCTCCTCGGTACCATTTGCCAGCTGCACAAACCAAACATGTGCTGTGTGACTGTATAACTAAAAATAACACTGTTTAGCAGCTCATCTTATTTAAGTTCACAAGTAGCTGGTGGTTTCAGGTTTAGCACCACTTCTGTCATTTAGTCATCAAATGCAGATGAACTTTCCAGTACTGTTAATCAGCATAGCACGTGGCCCAGTTTAGGCTCAAAAGTAGTTAAGGCTACTAAAGTTAAAGGAAGCTATTTCCTGTTTCCCGATTCTTTTGTTTATTCATCCTTAAGTTCTGTTCTTGGATGTGGCTAGGATGTACCTGGAGACAGCTGAACATAGACAAAGTTCACATCTTTATTCTTACAATTTCTGTGAGGGCTGGGGAGGGATTCCATACAGTTGCTATGTTTGACCTTTCATTGGCAACAACAGTTGTCATTGTCATACCTCTAGATTAATCTATTTACTGAAATGCTGGCACTTAGTTGCTACAGTGCAAAGTTAGGGATAGACTTTTCTATCAGACTTTCCCAAGTTCTGAGGTGCCCCTGGAAGAGTACAGACAGTATATAAATTAGGATGGGTAGGCTTTTAACACCATATTACAGTGTGGGAGCACAACTGGTTTCATTTTCCATGCCTGCATGACATAACTTCTTAATCTGAACCTGTATTTTGTATTTGCTACTTAAACCTGCGCATATAGCCAGGATTGTTATTCTGTATTGTTCTCTAAATTATTGTGCGTTTTACAGCAACCTGTACCTCCAATCAGGCATACCATGGGAGTCTGATATTTCCCCTTCTGGATCATTACCAGTGTTATCACCAAGGAAACCATGGGACTGATTGCCAAAGGCACTGCCTGAAGCTGTATTACATTTCTACATTTCCATGACTACGGATTGACAAATTAACTCTCCAGACCAAAAAAACCCCCACTACTTTCCCCACGAGCATTTATTTCACAGTATATGACAGTTCAAAACTCATTTCATTGTTAACCTATGCTGGTTTTCCTTTTATTCCTGTTAGCGATCAGAGGACCAGGAGCATGTAATTCTCTTAACGTTAAAGGGAAACCACAAGCCAAGAGACATAGTTCCTTACTTTATACGTTCATGTCAGCGTAACATTCCTGTAGAAGGCCCATCTATTTAAATATGAATACATTAAGGCTTAATGGCTGAATCATGTTTTCAGGTTTCATTACATAATTCCGTATAAAGGGTTGCAATTTTCAGAAAAATGAGACTAACAGTAAATGTAAATGGCTCTTCAAAGATGACCATTTGCACAAGTAAATCAGATCAAAGATTCCGACAGACTCATTTAAACAAGGACCAATAGTGGAAGTGTCTCATTTTTTCTGAGTATGCAACTGAAATCAAATTCAGAACCCTCTCTACCCCCCTCCTTTTTTTTTTTTTTTTTTAAGTCAACTATTCACCACTAGGTTCCACTTACTTTACTGAATGAACAATCTCAAAGATTTCCTTTGGGTCTAGGGCTATTATCAATGTTTTGTCAATCCTCTGAGAAAACTCATAATCATGAGATTTCTAAACACACAATTAATTCCATTATTTTTATTGTGATCTGTTTTGACTCGATGGAAGACAGGGAAATTTGTCTTATGCTCTATGAAAAATAAGCTCTCTGAGAATTTGCTGCCTTTCATAATCTTAATAGAGGAAAAATTCACTCATATTAGATCCGTTTTCTCCTTTTACTATAAAAACCCTTTTCTATTTTTATAGCTTATTCCCCAGCACACTGATCTCATAAATATCTTTTTGTACTGATCTTTTATGTATTCCAAACATATTTTTCTTTCAACTAAAAAGCTCCAATTAATTTAATTCTTATTATTTAATATTGCTTTTTATCTTCAGAGTAGTTTATCATAAGCATTAATCCAACACATCCAGGAAGTAAGCAAGCTTTATTATTCCCCATTTTACAGATAGGGAAAGTGAGGCAGAGAGGTAATGCACTCAAGACTGAGGTACTGAAGCTGAGATTACAGATCAGAGGTTTTATATTCCAGCCCATTTCTAAGAATGTTTTCATGTGCCAAGACATGGGTCAGAATAAGAACATTTCTAAAGTTTACATGTAGTGCGTTTTTCTAGAACCGTTTCCTTTTTTTTTTCCTTGTGGCCTCTATTAGATTATTTCTCGGGATTCCCTCCCCTGCCAATTCCATGTTTGGAATATCTTTCAAGGAATCTATAATTATTACTTTAACACATGTGAAAGGATTGAAACAGAAAAGAATCCCTACATATCCAGGCAAATTCTGTAGACACTATCATAGCTGAAAACTCTTAGCCTGCTAGATGACAATCAAGAATCCTATAGAGAACTTCCTTATCACAGATCACCACACGTTTCCAAGCCTGGCAAGCAAAAGCACAGCATACTGGTCTCTACCAAAAGAAACACTTCATTTGTCTTTGTATTTGTCTGTAAAGCATCTACCATAAAGCTAGGAACATTTAGTAATCAATGGAATTTAAAAAAAAAAGCAAAAAAACCCAAAACCTTACTTACATGTACACTTTAATGTTTAAATGGCCACAAAATGAGACAGAACCAATTGGGCTCAGCATTCTCAGAGACCAGGTAAACGAATAATGCTTTGTAAAGTTTCTGTAGGAAGATGCGTTTAGTTGGGGAAAGAAAAATTAATTTTTACCTGCTCCCAATCTGGCCAGTTCTGTTTTATTACCAAGTTAGCCAATAACAAAAAAACATGTAGTTTGCTTATACTATAGAAAGCACCCAAAATGAAGTACATGCTGCCTACAGAAAGGCAATTCCTTGCCCAAACAGCTCACAACCTAATTATAATTTAATAAATTCAATGCCAGAAAATAAGTCAGTTTTAGCTACAACCATTAAACTTTACTTTATTTGCTTAAACTAGCCTTCATTTCATTTTCAGTAAAGATAAAACGCATTCTCCTTTAACATATTTGTACTCTATGAATCTGAACTCCAATAGCATGCTAAACAGAAAACCAAAGAAACAGTTGTTTTTAAGTACAAAATGTACTTTGAATAATTAAGCAGTGGCAGCCACTTGCCTAAACAGGGAATTAACAAAACTTCAGAGTAAAGGAAGATAATTTGAAACTTCATTTTCTTTGAAAACAGCAACTTTCCAATGTCTAAATTACAGACTTGAACGACTTATATTGCTTCAACTCATCTAGCCCTTGCCCACAGCCACAGAGCTGCATCGTTATCATTTGAAGATCACTTACTGTTGGTTGCCACAACTCCCCAACCTATATTTTCCAAAAAGGAGTCAGGGTTCTATACTGCTGACATGAGTGGAAATGCAGCTGTTCAGTTCCTTCTGAAAACATTCAGTTTTCCAACTTGGTAACTACCTGCAACAACAGGCTTTGGGATTCAACAACTGACTACTAGCAGAGGGAGAAGTGTGATCTTGATTAAAGACTCCTGGTCCCTATTTTTGGTGCTGTTACTGACTCTTTATCTGATCTTAGACAAGTCACTTACATTCTGTACTTCAAGTTAGCATCTGTAAAAAGTGGTGACAATTGCATGCCTTCCAGAGAGGTGGCAGGAGGGGCAGGGATCAGAGATGTACTTTGCATCTGTATAGTACTTTGGGATCCTGGAACGGAAGGTGATGTAGGAGTTCAAAGTATTAGCTCAAATTAAGGGCACAGAATAAGAAATCAGGTTATTATAAAACAGAATAGCCAACTACCATCATATTAAGTATGTTTTATAGCATGTCATTTTCACGTTAATAATAATCCATCCATGTTTTATGAACTGCAGTGTGACTGGAGTAGATCAAATTGCATGAGAAACACAAATACTGAAAAACAAGGCAGACATCTCTCTCTCTCTACACCAGACATGAGCTACTAGAATAATCTAACAGACAAAACCAAAATAAACCCTGTCCCTAGCACGTTCTCTTGTATGCAGGTACTACAAACTTACTGAAAACTGCTCCAAAGCAACACTGTAGCATCATGACTTTCCTGCCGTCTTCACATTTTTAATGTGTACATTTGGCAAAGGAATGAGAAGGGGCACTCTTTCCCCTTCCACTCTAGTGCCCAAGTGGGATATTTTTCATACTATGCATTAACTCCCTGAATAAAAGAAACCATAGTTCAATGTTCATTTATCACTTGCACCTGTCATATCTGCTGTATGGCCATTTGAGAATCAAACTCAGAGTGACAATCAAATGTCTACGGGCAGGTCTACATTACAGGGCTAAGTCGACCTCAGTTACACAACTCCAGCTATGGAATAACATCGCTGGAGTTGACACACCTTAGGCTGACTTACTGCGGAGTCTACACTGTGCTGGGTTGACGGGAGAACTCTCCTGTCGACTTACCTCATGCTTCTCATTCCGGTGGAATACTGGAGTAGATGAGAGAGCGATTGGCGGTCAATTTTGCAGGTCTTCATTAGACCCGCTAAATTAACCCCCAGGGTGGATCAACTGCCACATGTTGATCCCCTGTAAGTGGAGACAAGCACTAGAGAACAACCCATAACCTGGACTCTCCTGCATGCTCAAACCAATAGGCACTGTTCATGCTAAGAAATATGACACCTGTCTGCTCTCCTCCCTTCCCCCCATCAAGACCTGGGAAACTTTCCATATCAATCTTGAGAAAGAAATCCCTAAGGTAACATTTGGATTCAAACCGGGTTTCTCAGAGAAGGATTTATTATCCCGTTGGCCCATTCGCAAAGAAAATAAGCATGCCAGCAAGGAGTGACCATTTGCAATTTTCAAAAGGTGCTGCACTGCCATTTATCCTGCTCAGAAAGAAACGTCCTTACTCTGAGAGAACTTACTGCAGTACCTGAGCCTGCCATGGTTACTTCATATGTTTTATTGTTAAACCAAAACTACATTTGTGTTAGTGATTGTGGATGAAAGCTGAACTAAAATCACTGTCTCCATCTCAGTGCAAGGAGCAAGATCTGCCAGTTTGATTAAAGAAAAACATTATCGGAACAGTTTTTTACGAGCTTGAATATCTATAATAATAATAAATGAAGGATGAAAATGATATGGTGTTACTTCAGTATCCTAGACAGTTGTCAAATTTAATGACACAAAGCCAATTAAAGTTGCTGTTCTAATGAACAGGCCAGCCTCATTTAAAAAAGGATTATATCTGCTATGCGTGACAACCGCATAAAAGCTATTTACCAGCAGCGTCACTCTGCAACTCTGATACGGTAACAGTAAAACCCATCTGAAATGCAAGAGGCACAGCTAACAACGTCAATGTTACTTCTCTCTGTCAAGTGTACAAAAAACATTTAAATTTTACAGAACACTGAAAGCACCTTTTGGTTTTGTTACTTCAGAAAATGAAGTCTCAGTATTATTTTGCTTTTCTAGTAGGTTTTTACTTCTTAAGTCAAGGCTCAACCTTGCAATGGAAACCAGGCAGGCAGAATCCCTTGAAGTCAGCAGGAAGGACCACTCACATAGACTCACAGACTTTAAGGTCAGAAGGGACCATTATGATCATCTAGTCTGACCTCCTGCACAACGCAGGCCACAGAATCTCACCCACCCACTCCTGTAACAAACCCCTAACCTATGTCTGAGCTACTGAAGTCCTCAAATCGTGGTTTAAAGACTTCAAGGTGCAGAGAATCCTCCAGCAAGTGACCCGTGCCTCTCACTGCAGAGGAAGGCGAAAGCCCCCCAGGGCCTCTGCCAATCTGCCCTGGAGGAAAATTCCTTCCCGACCCCAAATATGGCGATCAGCTAAACCCTGAGCATGTGGGCAAGACTCACCAGCCAGACACCCAGGAAAGAATCAGCTGTCCTCTCTCTGCCTTTGTGGCCTTCAGGAGTGAGGTATCAGCTGAAACCACCAATGCCTGAGGGAAATGGTGCCAGTATTCAGTGCTATTTCCCAATACTGCTGCAATCATGCAACCGAGCAATTCCCTCCTCATTTCCCCAGTCTCTGGTGGGCCGTACTCACCAGGGCTCGTGCTGTGAAGCACATCCTGCTGTAGTATTGGGTGCTTGCAATAATTAAATATCTTTCATTCACAGAGTCCACAATCTTCATTAAGGCCTGGTCTACACTTAAAAATTAGATCGACCTAGCTATGTTGCACAGGGCTGTGAAAAATTTCACGCTCTGAGTGCTACAGTTAGGTCAACATAACCCCCATTGTAGATGCAGCTAGGTCAAAGGAAGAATTCTTCCACTGACGTAGCTACCATCTCTCAACGAGATGGATTAACATCAACAGAGAAATGCCTTCCGTCGACACAGGATGCGTTTGCAGTCCTGCAGCTGTGCCATTGTAGCACTTGCAGTGCAGACATAGCAAAGAAGACTGCATGGATCAACATAAGCCTGAACACTTAACACTTGTTACTAAAAATGTGACATTATTCAGAAGCGTGTGCATGTGGGGGTGTGGGGTGTGGAATACTGATGATGATGGGTGATCACTCGTTACCGACTAGGATCATCTTCCATGGGAGTTATGGGTCCTCAGGTGGCTAATAAGGCCAATCCTTGAATTGCAAGTTCTATTACAACGAGGGCAAATGTTTTCAGGCTCAGCAGGAGGCTGTTGACCATGACTGGAAGCCAGTCTCTCCTTCCTCCTGCGCCTCTTGTCCTCTTCAGCTTGTCGGCGATCAAGTTCAAAATACAGAGGACCATCACTTAGGACTTCACCCATTTTAAGCAATCCGGGGCAAGTGGGAGGGGGAATATTAGGCACCTTAGCAACGACAGAATTCAAAAGCCAAACTAGAAAGGCAAAATTTAAAAATGGTTCGAGTTTTTCAGTAAATCCAAAGTAAAAGAAAAAGGGTATTGCGGGTAATGCCTTACTGGTGTATAAAAGCTTAAGACAGAAAACGATATCTACGTACTCAACATTATTTATTACAAGAATTTTCTAAGAAGATAACCATACAAGTCTGTTGAAGTTTCAAACATATCCCACATTAGTCAATTTTTAAATTTTATTATTCTGTGGAGAATTTTACGTTTTTAATCACAACACAACCTGTCCATTTAGCAATGTTAAAGCAGACTTTGCTTTTTATTTTCACTGGGCACTTCCACAGAAAGCAGAACACTTCAATTCCCTTTTATAGATTAGAATAAAAGCAAAATGCTGGGTACTTAATGGAGATTAATGAGAGAAATCAGAGTACAGTACACAGAATATCAGTGGTTTAAAATAACTGCACCTGCCGTACCATCTTGAAAGGAAACCTTCCTGGCCAACACTGCCACTTTAACTCATGCCAAATTTGCTTTGAAAACAAGGTTCTAATTACTTGACTACTGCAAGGAGACACTAGCTTTGTCAAATATAGCTCTGCTTACCCTAGTTTCTATTCACTTTCAAAGATTGACTTTTCCCATATGAAACTCCAAACGTTGTAACTAACCTAACTTTTAAGAGAGGTGTAATGGCATCAAGCTGTCAGAAATTTGGTTCACAGCATGGTAGAAAAGTTATTTACAGATATTTTGTAAGAAAATATTTTACCCTACTGCAAGCAAGGGGTCAACTTCAAGTATATTTTTCAAGTCTGTTGCACAGTATTATATAGAGTTTTTTAAGCATCAGCACCAAGGATGCTCAAAAAAATTGCATTATGAATTTACATGGTGCTCTGAGGAATTGCTTGGTCAGTATTCTAGGGTCTCTAGAACAGCTGCTCTTCCAGATTATAAAGCAAAACTGGTTTTTGTCTGAATTCACAGTGTGGGATACTCCCTATGATACAGACACAGCAACATTGGGGCCCCATCTAAGTGTATTCTAAAACAATGAAATATGAAATGACAGAATAAATCTATTTTATTGACATTAAATATGTTTATTCTCTTCATGTAACATTGGAACAGAACAATCTATGTATTTGTTAACCAGCGTGAGGCACCATTCCCCCCAGTGCATGAAATTACAAGTATAGAAACATTTAGTCAATTGAGTTTGCTGGGTTTGCTGGACACTAATACTGGTTACTTTACATTACACAATGAATATAACAATTGTTTCATGCAGAATGAAAAAAACACACTTGACCAAAAACAGTACAATTCAGGTATCACAACCACTTAAAAAAAAACCTTTTTAATTTAATTCCTGATTCTACTAAAAATTCACTTATTTTGTGATATTTGGTGATAAAGTTTTCTAAAGACAAAGCACTAGTGATTTTTCCAGCAATTACACTGCATTTGAAAAATGGAACTATGAAATTAGCACAAGCCTCCTAAGGAATAAATGTCATGCAGTGCAATTTCTTATTTTAGGACATCAATTGTTTGTTTTGCAACAGATGTGTCACTGCTGAGCAATGCAGTTATGCATAATCAGTGGAAAATACTGATTTGGAAAAGTTACCACAGAAAGCAGCAGCAATCCTTAAAAATTAGTCTTATTTCATTTTACACGTACAGGCACAGTGAGAAAACACATGCTTTCAAGCTTACATGAAACGCAGAACATACAGCTTCCAGCAATAGCTTGCTGCATAGCAGTAAAAAAAATAAAATAAAATAAAAAATCACATAATGTATAATTTATGGTTTGATAACTTCCTGGTACAAGATTATCTGGCATACTAGATGTTGCTAAGCTTTTTAAAACTGAACTTCTGTTTCTAAGGTTAAGTATTTGCTGTCTCTGATACCATGAATCAATGTCATGGCACAGCAAGAATTTAGGTATCAGACATTTTTATCATGAAGCAGAGGGGTAGCCCCTATTTTGACATTTGAAGAACATCCAAAAGTATAATTATTAATTATAAAATATAAAGTATGTACAGTGTCTCATTCTCAAGAAGTCAATTAACCGAAGATCACTCATATTCCAACAACAAATACTTACTATGCACTGCAACTCTGTTTATCCAACACCCTCTTTTTACACAGAGTGGTGTTTGGGAGCATTGTGCTTCTGGTGGTGCCAGATGTCCTGACCACTCAATTGTCAAAGATCCCCTGTTGCCTCCCCTCAAGCATAGAGACCTTCACTCTAAATTCCAGTTTAGGTATTCCATCTAACTATTGCTTCACTTGGCTATAACAGCCATCGCATGCTGTCTTATTGAATGCATAATGCTGATGGCTAATAGCTAATGCATTCTATCCCAAAGGTACCTTGCAAAATGCTGTCAAAAGCACTTACCCCTTCAACAATTGTATTTCTTCTTGATCTGGGTTCGAAAAATAGATATTAGCATCTCCCCATGATGTTTGGCATGGTGCCATAGGCTAAAAATCAATTTAAGGCTAAATTAAAGTCCTGTCCACCTGAACACTGCTAGCCCATACTGTACAGACAGATTTCAGATCATCTTTCAGGAAGGATGAAAATGGTGGTTAATTCTATTTTACCAGTTGTGTAGAATTAAAAAAAAAAAATCAGCTCCTGAAAGCTAAACCAGCATTTGACTATCCAATTTCACCAACTGTTTAAAGGTTCTGCAATACACAAAATTTCTGGAAAAGAGGCTAGAACAGCATGCAAAATCTCTAACTGAGAAGTAAGAAATTATTAGACTATGATGACCCAGGCAGAAGAACTGGTGAAACACCAAGAACTTATCTGAACTGGCATCTCTTAAAACTGCCTTGAATGGGAGAAAGGAGGGGGAACACGTTCTGGTTAAACTCTAGACACAAAATAAGAAGTACAGAGACCTCCCTGGGAAGGGCAAATTATAATCCCATTTACCCAATCACTTGGTTGCAATTAAGGATACGATTTGGTCTCGGAGGTCATGGATTCTGTGACTTTAACAGATCTCTTTGTCAGCGCTGGGCAGTGGGGCTCTGGCTTTGGCTTCAGTCCGGCTGTGACCATACCCTGATTTGTCCCTTCCCTCCACCCATGACTGTTCTGTGATTTTTACTGAATTTTACCATGAAAAAATTGTATCCATGTTTGTAACATACCCAGAATATTGGTTGTAAACACCAAATGAGGGTGGACTGATACCCCAAAGTCAAATTTACATAAGAAAACAGAACACACACACAAAAAAATCCTAAACACTAGTTAAAAAAAAACAACACAAGATGTCATGTTTATGTTCCTTTTAAAAACAGTGTCCTAGTTATCATAACCCAGTTGGGAATGTCCTCTAGATTTTAAAACGCTTTTTTCCACTTGTTACCGTACAAGAAATATGAACAGCCAACAGAATAGAAACATAATGGTGTTTCTCCTGCTGCTGCAGCAACCAAAAAAACCTGTTCCTAGTGCCAAACTGACCCAAACTAAGGAAAAACATAGACCACTAAAAAACATGGGGATGGGAAGGAGAAGATGTTTGCCAAGCAACAAACTCTCAAAAGGGCGTGACAAACAATGGAGAGTGAAAAAATAATGAAAACCTATAAATTTCACTGATTGCTGGAAAACAAATTTGCATCCAAGGTATGACAAATACAAAAGATGAGTTTCACGAAGGAATGCTTTATAACAAAAGAAAACCGAACATCTTTTAAAGAATATAAATCAAAATCTTTATATTACCCAAAAGTATGATCCATAAGTTACACCACTAGCAAGTCAGTGGCTGATCTGCCAATAGAACTCAGGTATTCCAACACCCAGTCCTGTGTTTTAACAAGACTACCCTTCCTAAACATACATCACACCCCACTAATAGTTTATAAGCTAATTTTAGGAGTCGTAGCTGTGTTTCCATTAGATAGCCACAGCTCACGTTTACAAAGGAACTCCACTCATAACTCCAAATAGCCATTTCACAGATAGGTTCTGGAATCAAACATGGAATATCATACAAATCTCATTGAGAGCGAGTCCCTAATGCATAATAAAGTGGATGATGAAACTACACATCAAGGGATGCAGTTCACACATTTATTTTAGAATGGAAGAAAATAATCATGAACGCTTATGATCAATATCCTAATAGAGAAAGAACAAGATGGGGTATTAATTGGTGTTTGCTACAGACCACCAAATCACACCTGAGAAATGCATAAACAGAGGAATCTTGAGTAGCAGCAGAGCAGTTATTTTACCTCTGTATTTTGAACTGGTGTGACTGTTGCTGGAATACTATGCCCAGTTCTAGTATCCACAATTCAAGAATGGGGTTGATAAACTGGAGAGGGTTCAGAGAAGAACCACGAGAATGGATTAAAGGATTAAAAAACACGCCTTATAGTGACAGACTCAAGGAGCCCAATCTATTTAGCTTAACAAAGAAGATTAAGGAACGACTTGATTCCAGTCTATAAATACCTATGTGGGGAACAAATATTTGATAATGGGTCTTCAATCTAGCAGCGAAATGTAAAACAGAATCCAATGGCTGTAAGTTGAAGCTAGAGAAATTCAGACTGGAAATAAAGTGTAAATTTTTGAGAGATGGTAATTACCCATTAGAAAAATTTACAAAGAGTCATGGTGGATTCATGCAATCTAGGAACTGGGAACTTTTTGCAGTTTTCCCCATCTCTGATATGAAGGAAAGATTGGTTGTTTGATGCAAGTGTCTCTCCTGAAGCAAAAAGCTTGATTGTATTCCTTGATCCATCTTTCATTTTCTTGGAAAACCTGGTTTCAAGTTGCATTCTGAATTTTAGTCTCCTGGCATATTCATTTAGCAGTGCAACCATAGAGAAGTAGGGTTTAAATATAACCTCTCCACAGTATGAATTGACAATCTGCAAGACATTTTACTTTCTGGGGGGGGGGCACCCCAAAACACCGCCCTGGGTGCTATTTATCTGATGACAGTGTTTGCTTTTCTAGCATTCCCAGATATGCTTTTCTATAGCCTGGATTGCTGAAATTCTCCAATACTATTGACATAAATCAAGCTATGTATGTGACTGAAGACCAAAAAACTCGATAGCAAAACATTATGGCTCCAGGTCAAAGCACTTTTCCAAACAGAACAAATGAAGTAATGAGGAATATGAGATTTCCAATATTCCTATAGATTAATCAATGTCTCCAACTCTGGTGCTAGTTACTTTACTACTAAACTGAATGTATAAATCAAATGGAGTAAGAAGCCTTAGACTTCCATTAAAGTCATTAAATAATTTGGATCTCAAACATACCAATACATCCAACAGAAAACTCTGACTGGGTGTCCAGAACATTTGGATATTTGTAATAGGAAGCTGGAGACCTGGATTTTCTGTTACAACAGTAAAAATGAACAAAGGAAAAGTTTCCACAAAATACAGAGAAAAAATGGATTTTGCAGACATGATTTTTTTTTCAAATGCACGCAAAGGAACAGAGGTGAATGAATGAGAACACCCACCAAAATTTCTCATTTCAAAACTAATGATAGTTTCCTCATAGTAATGTCCTGCTGATACTGAGTAGCTGTTACAGTGACTTGTGCTGTTGTGGAAGCAGTTGGAGATCCATTAATCCTGTTCAGATTTTCACACCCCACAAAAGGAGCAGGAAATGCTCCAAAAAGATCCTCTTTGCTTTGCATAACAAAACTACTCACCAGTCAGTTCATAGAAAGGAAGACCAGACTCATATGCATAATTCAAGTTATTGTGCTACTTTCTATGCAGCCAAAGAAGAATGAATTGTGTGCCTGCCAATGAAGTTTCCAACCCTCACCCGTCACTAATTCCAGTGTAGTCTGGAAACCAGCAGACTCCACATACTAATCTCATTTACCTCATTAAAACTGCACAACTTTACATGCAAAACTTTGGAAGTCATGTTTCCAAAGAATTAGTGAGTAATGTTAAAAACAGCTGAATCCCAGTCCCTTTGGGGTCTTTTCTGATGCATAACATGAACAATTACAGCCAATATTGAATAATTAAGACCCTTTAGCCTACTATGAACCCGGACAGCCTTTATTGACAAGCTGCAAAACCAGATCAGATGTTTATTCCCAAGAAGTGTTTTGCTTGCTTATTTGAACCTCGACTTTAACTCCCACCCTTCCCAGCAGAAAGAGTAGAAAGACAAAATGGTTTCAGATTGTGACAGATATGGCAATTTCCCCGTGATATTTCAGTAAGGTCTTCCAAGGATAAGTTTAAGTATCTTTGGGATCACTTGTATTAAATGGTTTATTTATTATTGTGGTCTGGAATTGTATATAACCTCTCAAGATGGGGACACGTGACAGAAGTGAGACCTGAGGGTTCAAAGGAATATATGGAAAATGTATCAAACAAGACTGTGAATGGCTAGCCAACTACAAAAGCAGTTTCTCCTCCCTTGGTGTTCACACCTCAACTGCTAGAAGAGGGCCTCATCCTCCCTGATTGAACTAACCTTGTTATCTCCAGACTGATTCTGGACTGCATATTTATACCTGCCTCTGGAAACTTCCATTACATGCGTCTGACGAAGTGGGTATTCACCCACAAAAGCTTATGCTTCAATACATGTTAGTCTATAAGGTGCCACAGGACTCTTCGTTGCTTTTTACAGATCCAGACTAACACGGCTACCCCTCTGATACCAAACAAGAACTGACTTGGGACAATGTGTGTGAAAATGGATTTCTTTGGGAAGTCTGAGGAGAGGTTAATGCAAATTGCCCGTCTTCAGTTATGCAAAACACAAGCCTTTTGAAGCTACTCCTGAGGGGTTATTGTTTGCTGATCATCTGTTACATGAGACCAAGATCAAAGGCCCAAAATGTATAAAGGAAAGACTGAACTATTCACAGTTGTTCTGGTTCTGAATCAGACAGCTATGAATTTGTAGCCATGGGGAAAATCCAGTTACAGGTTTTGAAGGACTGACACCTACCAGAGCCCAAGGTTGGATCTGGGGTTACCTCTGGTAAGCTTTTTAGCATGTGCGTAGGTTCTTTTATTGGTTTGAATAGGTTTTCTCTGAAATGTTGCCACCTTAAGAATAAACATGCTTCCTTAAAGGGCTGTGTGGTAACTTGTAACTGCTGCCAATTATGTTGTTTATAGCCTTTGGTGAGAAAGCAAAGCACAGAGGCTGGTCAATTTAGGTAGTCTGGCTACATGGGGATCTCATAGCATAGGCTGGGACCTGTTCAGCATGGAAAAACCCCGGTCAGGAGCTATGGTCACGCAGGTCTCCACTCAAAGGAGGTGATGTCTGAGGAGCCAGGAGGCTAGAGTGGATGCCCTTGGTGGACCACAGGGGGTAAAAACAGAGGTGCAGTTGCCCTGAACTGTGCACTGATTATCTTTTCATGATGTAGTCCTATACTACATATTTAAGATTATGGCCTATCGCCATAGACTATACCATACTCATGTTTTGCTAGATTGCAGCACTGCTGTTCTAGAATATAGGTTATTCATTACATTTTTACGTACTTCATTTCCCACCCCCCCTTGAACTAGAGGAAAACTGACCACACTCCAGACACTGTCCTGCTACTATTTTACAGCACTCTTAATAAAACCCACTCTATTTGCTGATAACTTTCTTGCTGCAACTCCTTCAGCCCACTGCTTCAATCCATCGAAGTGCTCTTGTATTCTCACTTTTAGGCAGTCACTTTTGAGATTGCGCAGTTCCATGTGCTGTTCCAGGGTTATAGTGTTTCAGAGTCAAGATGAGTTCTTTCTGGCTCATGCATAGACACCAGTGATAAAAATTATCTGCATCTGGAACTTAGTATAATTCAGTGGATGATGCATGAGCCAAGATAGACTCCAGGTCACTCTCCCAAAGGTGTACTAGTTCTCTAGGACTAGCAGGAGGAGGGAAAAATCAGATTTTTTTTTTTTTTTTTTTTACAAGAACTGTGCACGTATACATGTATCTGTATCTATCTTTTATTTTAGATATTTACGGGGCACCTATCACTTTGACTCAGAAAACAGGAAACAACTCTTAATTAAGATGCCAAATTTTGAGAGTTTTGTTTGTTTGTTTACTTAGTTCAGAATCAAGAAGGCAAGAGGGATAACAGGCTCATTGACTGGCAATGCAGCAGAGGCTGTCAAACAAGGATGGCATGGTATTTACCAGAGGTGGTTTTTACCAAGAAAAACATGGTGTCTTCCACCCCAGGAAAATCTAGTTAGTACCAGCTGAAGGCATTTTCTATTTAAAAACTGTTTCATTAATGCACATCACATTACGCTTAGCTTTAGTTATATATTCAAATTGCGATGACATAAGGCAGTTGATACACAGATTAATTTAGGGTTGTACAAATAAAAAATAAAACTGCATAGGGTGTAACACTACTGTAAATATTATGTAATATATGTAAGTATAATACTGAACACTGGAATGTCTGCATATATTCTGGTTCGATATTTTCTCAAGGAAATTATACGTCATGATTCATATTTCAGTATTATATAAAGAAAAGACAAAAACCATTCAATTATATGCAAACAACAATAATGCAGAGTTGCAGGCTTGAAGCATTAAGCAATCAGAAGCATGCAGAGTTGCAGATACCAGTCCAGATCCATTTGTCCATGCAGCATTCTGTAGCAGAAGACCAACTCTGATGCAGCATATAGGCCAAGCCTATTCCTCAGTTTTGAATGGATGTAACCATAGTTTGAAAAGATTTGCTGTATGCCTGCTGAACTTGCTGGACACTGACGCAATTATTGTTCCCAGTTTAAGGCAGGTTTAATCTGGTATTTACCAGCATCTTATCCTAAACTAGCTTTTCCTTGGAAATTGTCAACCCAGCTGTCAAGAGAGATTATTTCCTTATTGGTGTGATAGCCTCAATGAGTAGAGAAGATAGGAATAGTGTTTGCAGTTAATTTTTATTCCCTCTAACAGAAGAACAATTGTAACTTCCATGTAGTGGTGATTTAAAATACCCAAGATGTCCCATTTCAAGCAGTGAGATATTCATATTATCTAAACTGGCCATGCAGGACTCTCCAAAGTTCTACCTATTCAAAATGATTATTTACATTAATGGTTTGCTTGGTTTTGCCTTCAGTGAGGTTCTGGTATCAGTTCCACACCCCTTATCATACCTTTTAAGTGCACATATTATTTGCAAACATGTTACATTTGAAAATTGAACAGACACAAGACTGTATTTACATACCTTGTGTAAGTCTCCTATTAACTGTGGTTCTTAGCTCTTAAACACCTGGTCTTTGTCGCAAATGGTTAAACTCTCCCCCAATTTCTAAACAAAAGAAATCATGTATCAGCAAGCATGTAGGTTTACTGTGATAAGAAAGATAGACTACTGAGTTTAGTCATTCTCCCCTGCACTCCTCCCCACAAAGTACTAAAAAGTTTCAAATATTAAATTGCATCAGCAAAGTAGTTAAAGCCCTAAGTCAGCAAGTGATCACAACTATGACACTATACAAATAATAAATTAAGTTAGTTGCCAATGTATTTTATATTTGTTGCACACAAATAGGAACTGGTTCTCTTAATAACAGAATTTAAACATGAGAAGCAAGGAGCAAAAAAGCAATGCTTCCATGATCACAGTACGAAACCCAGGGGCCTATTCACTAAGCTTAGTAGTTTGTTGCCCTTCTCACAGCAGAAACTGAAATGAAATACAAATGAGAACAAGCTTGACACATAGTCTGGCTGTCTCTGGAAACTACAGCTCCTCTCTTCTTATAGCCAGTATCTTCTTACAGCCACATTACCACCATAAATCACGAAGGAATGATCAAAGTGGCTGGGAGCCAGAGTTGCAGCTGACATGTGGGGGCAGGGAGACACCAGGTGGGTCCTCTGTACATCCCCCTCCCCAGAAGTAGTGAGGCCCCTTTGAAATGGCCAGGAGAAATTTTTTTATTGTATTTCATTAATTACAACCAGAGAGAGGCCACGTGTCATATATGGAGTGGGCAGGGACGAAGGAGGGCACTTGGGTTGAATAAGGGCTGAGAAGGAGATTGACTAGTAGCTGAACTGAGGGGAGGATGGGTGAAAAAGGCTTATGGAGTGACAAGTGGAGAGAAACAGCACTGTAACTTCTGCCAAGTTGTTTGTTGTCAGTTTCTGTTTGTTTGTCTTATCATTTAGGCCCTTATCTTCATGGCCCTGTTTTCTATGTTTGTACAGCCTTGCACAAGGGGGTCCTCAACCTTGGTCGGGGCCTACAGGGACTACCAGAACACAAATATTTCCCTCTTCCATGTACAGCAATAGTGCACTGTGTATGGAGGGCTGTGGTGTGACAGTACACTAGGGCTGTTAGAATGAAAAATGCAGGGTGATCATTATTATAGTGAAAATAATTTACGAATTTCCCACAGATCAGGTACCAGTTAATATCACTTTATACTGCCATGAAACTATACAACGTTGAAACTTGATAATGGAATATGCAAATTACCCACAGGAGATAATTGAAAATAAGATCCTAGCATACATGCAGACAGCTATAAAAGAGCTGAAATCAAAATGCATGCTACTAGCTGGTACACAAGCCTAAGGGGAAAAACCACACGCACACTTGACTCATTACATGGGGAAGCTAGAATGGAAGTTCGTTCTCAGAAGGTATTTCAGAGAACAATCCCAGCAACTGCCAGTCACCCCTTCACAATGCTGCATCATTCTAGGATAAAGTTACATGGCTCTACTGACATTGCCCAGAACGGTCAGTGCACCATAAATTATTTGCTACGCAGCCTGCATATTCTCATATTTGAAGAGGCTTGAATTTTTCTGAACCTGTTCATCTTTACAGAAAAGAAAATGCCAGTGAAAGACTACTGAAAACAAAAAAAATCAAATGTCTCAGAGATTAATGTGTTCCACCCATCACTACCCAATACTTTAGTGTTCTCTGAATTGCCACTGTGTTCTATAAAACAGCAGCTTCCGGTTACCACGGAGTGAAACCATGCAAAGATGCATCTCATGCCAGTGAAAAAGTAATCTTATGTTATCACTGTTCATAGCTCCAATATTACAGAGCGAAAAAAGTAGAAATTCAAAGCTTTCTCACATCTAGTAGCAGTGATCACCTTCATTACCCTGCCCCTCTTTTTCAGATGCAATAATGCTCTTCAACAAGGGACAGAACGCAGAAAGACCTTTTCCAGCATAAGAGACCCAGGGAGTTAGACTGAAGTAGTCACCCAGAGAACCTTCAAAATGGCAGCTATTTCTCTCCAGCCACGTCAGAGCACTAACAGAACAGAGTAGGCCAAGACGAGCTGCTGTAGGCACTTAGATGTGCTTTCATCCTCATTCAGGGATCTGCCATCAAAATGTACAGGCCAGCTTCTAAAGTCACACCACACACAGCTGCGGAGTGGTGAACCCAGCCGGTCTAGCTTTCCTGAAGGAAGGACTCTAGTAACATGCCTCCAAGTGTGCAGTATGTTTGAAGGGCACACATATACTGACCGCAAGGAGTGCCACCATGGCTGTAATGGCTACAATTAACTCATGAGACACTGCAAACAGTTATCTTCCAAATATTTTCCAGTGAGTCACAGTACCTTTTGAAACCTAATGCTATTAAATCTATTTCAGATACATTTATCAATGCCAGCAGACCTTCACTAGTCTATATAAATGTAAAGCAAAAATATTCTCTCGCACACATTCAACAACCCTTCCTGTCACCATCATAACTAATATTGAAACAAAAGAGTCAGATGACCTCACACATTCTCTGTGCCAGGCAACTACTACCTGAACACATACAGGTAGTAAATACAGCTCAAAGTAACCTAACTTTTCCAGCTATGGAAAAGCATTAAGGATATGCTGCTGCTTAAACAATTATCAAGTTCTAACAAGCCAAACCATCATTCTGTAAAGACAAAACCAGAAGAGCTGAAAATCCAGCAACTGGCCACTATTATTTTACACAGCTGGTGGTGAGAGTGGACAGGGAATGCCATGGCCAAAGACACCCTCAGACTTCATCTGTCCACCTAGATGCTTACATGGCCTCCAACAGCATACTTTCTTTTACGCTACATAAAATGAAATCTCTTGATGTGAACGGGTGCAACTCCATTGACTTTAGCGGAGTTGCACCTGCTTTATGAGAGTGGCAAATTTCATTCAATTCTTTTTTTGTTTTCTACTAACATCCTTGAGAGTCTGACCACAATTAAAGAAATCCACTTCTTTATCTGGCTACCAAATTTCAAAACGCCTAACTGGTAATAAACATTCAGAACACAGCTCTAATTTAACCTGAAAGGCTGATTGCTTGATTTTAAAATGGAATTTGCAAAACTATTTGAATTAACCAAGCTGGATTATGCTGATAAGCCTCAATAACCTTTGTGCCAAACTGAGTGGTACTAAAGCACTATAGCACAGGCTATGCACATTTCATTTAGAAGCACCCATATCACAGAACAGCTCCACTAAAGCAATTCAAATTAAAATAATGTGCAAGGGGCCTGCTTTACCATATAGGCAAGGCTGCCATCAGGCATGTTTAAATTTGCGTCTCAAGCTCCCAAAACTGACAGTGCATACAGCTCAAGGAGGACAACGCCTCACACACTACTCAAGCAATCCTCCTTCTAATGCTTGTTATCCAAGAAAGGGTTGCCACAATGCCCTGGGCCTTGTCCAGGACAGGGCAGAAACATAGGGCAGGTAAAGTAATTTAGAGATGAGGGTGATTTCAAAGGAAAGATGAACAGAAATAGCAAAGCATATCTCAGCATGATCATAGACCGGACTTCTACAACCATCTGAGTAAAGTACAGAGCACCAAGTTTGGCCACACATAAGCAGGGTGGACTTGATTTAAATCACTAGTCAGGAAGACTCGATTTAATCATGGATTTCTACATAAAAGTTCATTCTTGTTGGTTGTTATAACCTTAATACATAGTCTTCACAAGTCAGAGATGGATGTAGGTTTCATTTTTAGAAGGTACACACTATACATTTTTAAGTGATTTATTTTGAAAACTTTTCATATTAGTTTTACAGCTGTATCAGAAAATGAATTATTGTTTGGCTATTTCATTTACCAAAGGTATTTGAAGCAGATATTTATGAAGTTTGGGAGTTGAACTATCTCCAACTCAACAGATTAATCATTAATATTTGGAGGATTTTCTTGCCATGCTGTATTAGGAGGAGAACATCACCAGACAGACATTTAAATTGTTTTAGTTAACTAAAACAACGTTATGTATTCTGGATTTTTTTCTTCAACAGCAAACATATAATATTTTAACAAAACAAGCATATGAATTTTTGAATTTAGTTAAACATTCAAGTTTTTTAAAATCAGGTTTGTTTTTTGTTAAAATTGTTTTTAACTAAAATAGTTAAATGAAATATTTAAAAAAAACAAAAATCAAATCAACTATCAGCCAGGTCAACATGAAAAACTTAAATATTGGCATCTTCACCTTCATTTTCCTGTTTGGTCATAATCTGGAAAAGAAAAACAAGCTTTCCTGCTTTTTCAGGTCCCAAACGATTTCTCAGTTTGGAATGAATTAGTCCAAAGGAAGAAAATATTCTTCCTATACCGGCAGAAGAAGCTACTGCTGTTAAAAGTGAGATTATCAATTCAACAGTCTCTGAATCCAAGTGCTTAAGTGATTTCCACCACTTCACTGGTGTGACTGTCTTTAAAATATCATCATCAAACAATGGTATGGTAGATCTCAAATCAATGAAGGCTACACTCAGAAAGACCTCAAGACTTCTGGAATATGCTGCTCAAACAGTTTCACTTTTATCCCCCCCTCCCTTCTCACATTTATCTCCAGACTTCTTCTCTTTGTCCAGATCTATTCCGCCCCCAACAATCTTCTATTCATTGAACTTTTTGAAACTTTGCACTTTTAGAGAGAGGTAAGAGATTGACTCTGTGTACACAAATTTGCAAAGGGACAATAGAGTTGAGGTCTGTTATTTCTCACCTCTATATATTAATTTATTTATTTAAAAGCATTTTTGCTGTTAACAAGCATATTCTCTCTGGACACACAAATCCACAGTTTGAGAACTGCAAAACTAAGCATCTCTGATGTCATCTTCTAGACTGAGCCCTGAGTCTCATTGGGTAGATAGAAAGATTAACCTAAATAATCTATACAGAAGCCCCTGGAACCCCTTAAGATTGGGTCCCTAATTCATGAACTATTGGAACTCATTTACAAAACTTTTCTTAAAAATTACATGACTATATTGTCTCATACTATAGAACTAGAATTTGTAATCCCTATTCCATGATGAGATTATCTTTGAGCTATAATGTATCTATCTTTAAATATGCTTTTTTGAGGAAAAAAACTTTTATCAAAAAAATCTGATTTAAATAAAAAACCCAGATTTTTTTTTTTTAATCACTAATTTTTATCCACCCTGCACATAAATTAGAACTTGTATCTGATGGTTGCCAATATACAGCCAGCCACTGACTACCAGATAACTCAGGAGCACATTAGGCATCAAATATTTTAATACTGCACTAAATGGGGACTGATATGAGCTCATATTTACAAGATAAGATTTGGTCTCCTTGCAGAGTGTTGGATGGTTAATAAGAACACAAGGCTATGAACAGGAAGAGAGAGAGAGAGCTTGGCAAATGTTTCTGCACTGTCATTCTGCCTTCAGAACAGCAATTACCCATTCCTCAAGCCTGCTATTCCTTCCCATAAGGAAGGTGTACACCCAAGGCTACCAGGAAATCACTTTGGCTGCCCAGGCACGCCAGCTTGGGTTTTCCCATTAGCACGTGATAAGACCTTCTGCATCTTCACTGTTTACTACATGCTGTACAGCACTGCAGTGGAACAATCACTTTGCCTCCTCCTGCAGAGAGAAACCCAGGATGAAGACAGAGCTATATAATACCACAACTATTAGTCCAGAGCTGTAGATCATTCTTCCTTCAGTGCAGGGAGAATTACTCCTCATAAGTTAATGATACATTCTTAATCTTAAAGGGTCGGAAAAGATTTGTTAAGAGATAAATAAATACAGTGATTCTAGATGTTAAAACTCAATATGTTTCAAAAACTGACCAAGGTCACTGGTCCCTCTGGTTTGAGATAACAGTCTCATACCAACAGTGTCTATAATGGCACTCTCCAAAACTTTTTGAGACAGCTCTTTTCCCTTGGCTTTCAGCATAGTGTCTTCTGTACCTGGCAAAAGAGAGACCAGCACTATTTTTTGGACTACTGTAGCTATGCTGGAACAGGAGGAAATACAGATTCCAAGAAAAGCTGAACTATGGCAAAAAAAAAAAAAAAAAAAAGGTAATAATTGGAGATATACCAATCTCCTAGAACTGGAAGGGACCTTGAAAGGTCATTGAGTCCAGCCCCCTGCCTTCACTAGCAGGACCAATTTTTTGCCCCAGATCCCTAAGTGGCCTCCTCAAGGATTGAACTCACAACCCTGGGTTTAGCAGGCCAGTGCTCAAACCACTGAGCTGCACCAGAAACTCCTTGAGGTATTCTGTGCCTCAAAAATATGCATTTAGCATGATTCTCCAGAATAACTATCTTGCTTCACATGCCTTTCCAATTGACCTTATATCAGAGCAGGTGACAATGTCTCTCATTACTCAGCCCTTTCCTCACACTGCTTTGCTTTCTCCCAGTGGATAAGTTCTTGCCTGTTCTATCTCAGATATCGCTGAGGTGCTTTCATTGTGATATCTAAGCATTTAGATGGTCACAAAAAGAAGGAATCAGATTCCTTCAGCAAATTCCGAAGGCCTAAGATTTACAAGCCAACTGTTGAGAAATACATCCTTTTCCTGGACTGCAAAGAGGGTCAGAATTCATAGCAACAGATAGGACAAACAGAAGCCCTCTACTGATACCAGCATCTAACTGATGAGATGGCTATACACATACACAGCATGCCTTAACACCATAATGTACCTACTGTCTTACTAGGTACATATATTACGGTTATCACAAGCATGCACATTAGCTCTTTGATTTTGGTGCCAAAGGGAAGAGAAAAAAAAGTAACTGCCTTTGCCAAACCATAATGCGAGGAAAAGCACATAAGAAGAGCATAGGCATTGCATCTGCTGTTGTGGCTCAATGTTCACTCCAACAAGCACTCTGTTTTGGCACTTCCACAAAGACTGAAGCAGATACAAAATGAGGCAGAGGGCTCTCTCCCTGCTTTTAAATATCTAAGTTAGCATACAGCACCCATCACTGTCGTGTCTTGGCACTGGCACAAGTTGGTCAGTTTTATGAAGTGGACAAACTGTTGTAGTCTCAATCTATTATGTTGCAAAGTACTTTGCTCCTTGTTCTATTCTGTGTGTTTGCCCATAATGTTTCTGAGTAAAAACACAGTTTTCCTGGGGGTTATTAAAAGACTTCCTTTAAAAAGTGGAAGTCAAATCCTAGTGAGGCAAATAGAAAGGAGCACAAACACTGCCAACTTAAGTGCAAGAGTGTAATAAGAAAAGCCAAAGAGGAGTTTGAAGAACGGCTAGCCAAAAACTCCAAAGGTAATAACAAAATGTTTTTTAAGTACATCAGAAGCAGGAAGCCTGCTAAACAACCAGTGGGGCCCCTTGACGATGAAAATACAAAAGGAGCGCTTAAAGATGATAAAGTCATTGCGGAGAAACTAAATGGGTTCTTTGCTTCAGTCTTCAGGGCTGAGGATGTTAGGGAGATTCCCAAACCTGAGCTGGCTTTTGTAGGTGACAAATCTGAGGAACTGTCACAGATTGAAGTGTCACTAGAGGAGGTTTTGGAATTAATTGATAAACTCAACATTAACAAGTCACCGGGACCAGATGGCATTCACCCAAGAGTTCTGAAAGAACTCAAATGTGAAGTTGCGGAACTATTAACTAAGGTTTGTAACCTGTCCTTTAAATCGGCTTCGGTACCCAATGACTGGAAGTTAGCTAATGTAACGCCAATATTTAAAAAGGGCTTTAGGGGTGATCCCGGCAATTACAGACCGGTGAGTCTGACGTCGGTACCGGGCAAATTAGTTGAAACAATAGTAAAGAATAAAATTGTCAGACACACAGAAAAACATAAACTCTTGAGCAATAGTCAACATGGTTTCTGTAAAGGGAAATCGTGTCTTACTAATCTATTAGAGTTCTTTGAAGGGGTCAACAAACATGTGGACAAGGGGGATCCGGTGGACATAGTGTACTTAGATTTCCAGAAAGCCTTTGACAAGGTCCCTCACCAAAGGCTCTTACGTAAATTAAGCTGTCATGGGATAAAAGGAAAGGTCCTTTCATGGATTGAGAACTGGTTAAAGGACAGGGAACAAAGGGTAGGAATTAATGGTAAATTCTCCGAATGGAGAGGGGTAACTAGTGGTGTTCCCCAAGGGTCAGTCCTAGGACCAATCCTATTCAATTTATTCATAAATGATCTGGAGAAAGGGGTAAACAGTGAGGTGGCAAAGTTTGCAGATGATACTAAACTACTCAAGATAGTTAAGACCAAAGCAGATTGTGAAGAACTTCAAAAAGATCTCACAAAACTAAGTGATTGGGCAACAAAATGGCAAATGAAATTTAATGTGGATAAATGTAAAGTAATGCACATTGGAAAAAATAACCCCAACTATACATAGAACATGATGGGGGCTAATTTAGCTACAACGAGTCAGGAAAAAGATCTTGGAGTTATCGTGGATAGTTCTCTGAAGACGTCCACGCAGTGTGCAGAGGCGGTCAAAAAAGCAAACAGGATGTTAGGAATCATTAAAAAGGGGATAGAGAATAAGACTGAGAGTATATTATTGCCCTTATATAAATCCATGGTACGCCCACATCTCGAATACTGTGTACAGATGTGGTCTCCTCACCTCAAAAAAGATATTCTAGCACTAGAAAAGGTTCAGAAAAGAGCAACTAAAATGATTAAGGGTTTAGAGAGGGTCCCATATGAGGAAAGATTAAAGAGGCTAGGACTCTTCAGTTTGGAAAAGAGAAGACTAAGGGGGGACATGATAGAGGTATATAAAATCATGAGTGATGTTGAGAAAGTGGATAAGGAAAAGTTATTTACTTATTCCCATAATACAAGAACTAGGGGTCACCAAATGAAATTAATAGGCAGCAGGTTTAAAACAAATAAAAGGAAGTTCTTCTTCACGCAGCGCACAGTCAACTTGTGGAACTCCTTACCTGAGGAGGTTGTGAAGGCTAGGACTATAACAATGTTTAAAAGGGGACTGGATAAATTCATGGTGGCTAAGTCCATAAATGGCTATTAGCCAGGATGGGTAAGAATGGTGTCCCTAGCCTCTGTTCGTCAGAGGATGGAGATGGATGGCAGGAGAGAGATCACTTGATCATTGCCTGTTAGGTTCAACTCCCTCAGGGGCACCTGGCATTGGCCACTGTCGGTAGACAGATACTGGGCTGGATGGACCTTTGGTCTGACCCGGTACGGCCTTTCTTATGTTCTTATTCATGTTGGAATATCTGTCGTCTATCCCAGCAGAAGTCTAGTGAGAAATGATGCTATACAAAGCAGTTGCAAACCTCAGCCTCCTGAGCCTATAAACAGTTATCTGGGCCCAGGCTTACAAGCCTAAAGCAAACAAATACCCCATAAGAAAGATTCAGTGAGGTAGCATGAATCTTCAGTACCTGCCGTATTCAGAGCAGCATAAAAGATAAAAGTCTAGTCCATTTTAGTCCTCCTATACAGAAGGTATGAGTATGATTATGAGACTTACAACAAAACTGTCATTTAGAGTAAAGTTCCAGTGCAATCACCACATTCTCACTTCTAAACATGGTGGGGAAAAGTCAAAGGATAAATATTATATTAGAGACACAAAGTGGGTGAGGTAGTATCTTTTATTGGACCAACTGCTGTTGGTGAGAAAAAGCTTTCAAGTTACACAGAAGACCAAAGGAAGAGCTCTGTGTAGCTTGAAAGCTTGTCTCCCTCACCAACAGCAGTTGGTCCAATAAAAGATATTACCTCGCCCACCTTGTCTCTCTAAACAATAGGTTACTAAATTATTCTGAGGAACCGCATTTTCTCAAGGGACTGGAAGTGGAATACACAGCATTTCACATCCATGTCACCAGGAGTCCTTTATTAGATGTTAAGTGACTAGCACAAGGGGGCCCAACCTGGTTGTGGCCTTCAGACTATACTGCAGTACACCTGTTAAATAATTTAACATTTTAATAACATTACATTGGCACTGACTAAATATCTTCAGGGATTTGGAGGGATATACGCAAAGGGAGACAGATCTTCTAGAAAAGTAGCTTCTCAACCTTTTTGGGCTCAGGACCAATTTATAAATGTTGATAGCCTATTGCAGGGGTCGGCAACCTTTCAGAGGTGGTGTGCTGAATCTTCATTTATTCACTCTGATTTAAGGTTTCACGTGCCAGTAATACATTTTAACATTTTTAGAAGGTCTCTTTCTATAAAAGTCTATAATATATAACTAAGCTATTGTTGTATGTAAGGTAAATACGGTTTTTAAAATGTTTAAGAAGCTTCATTTAAAATTGAATTAAAATGCAGAGCCCCCTGGATGCCAGGACCCGGGCAGTGTGAGTGCCACTGAAAATCAGCTCACATGTGCATGTGCCATAGGTTGCCTACCCCTGGCCTATCACAATCCAGTAAACAGGCTGGGGCTAGGGGGATGAGAGGTGTCAGGTTGCAGATCCCATCCTGCCCCTGTAGTGGCAGTTCCGGTTCCAAAGGGCTTGCTGGACTTGGCTTGCAACTCCAGGCACTGCAACATCTAGGGTTGCAGCACCACTCAAATTGGGCTCTGCTGGCCCCACCATTGTCATGGCGGCAGCCCAGTTCTGCCAGCCCCGTGGGACCAGAGCAACTCTGGTGATCCAATTTCAGGTCACAACCCATCGGCTGAGAAACCCTGTTCTAGAACAGTTCAAGCCCCATCAACATTGGCTGCAGGACGGGTGTTATAACACGAGCCATGTTACAGCCTCGTTGTGAGCACCTAACGGGGGACACGTGGGTCACTGTGTTTGCCCTCTTTTTCAACAAGGACTTCAACTTTGTTCTTCCCCACCCCCGCCCGTTTCACTGCCTAGAACGGTGCAGCGCGGTGGAGGTAGCTCTCTCTCCCCATGGGTCACTGCTACGAACCAGTCCCACGGCTGGCAGCCAGAGGATGTCTTGGGCCTAACCTACGCCTGAATGTTGCCGATTTAAGCCCCGGCGTAGCTGCAGTTACAGCAACCGAACGGCGCTTTTGCCAGTACAACCCGCCCCGCCCCGCCGATAGTTATGTAACCCGGGAGAGCAGCAACCCCCTCGGCACACGCCCGGCGCGCAGAGCCCGTCTGCGCACTAACCCGGGGCCCGCCGCCGCCCGGGCCCGCGGGGGGAGAAATCCCGCAGGGCGGAGGCTGCAGCTCGGGGTCAGCAGGGTCCCGCTCGCGGCGCAGCCCCGGGCGCTTTGCGGGGCCCGGGCCGTTACCCCGGGCGGGGGGGGGGGGCAGAGACCGGCCGAGGGGACCCCGGGAGCCCGCCCCGAGCGCGAGCTGCCCGCCTAGGGCCCAGCAGAGCGGCCGGGTAACGCAGGCCGAGCCGCGCGCGCAGGCCGGGTCGGGACGCTGCCCTGGGCCCAGCTCTGAGGCGCCGCCCGGGATGGGGGCTCGTTCCGGGGCCGGGGGGGGGAGCCCCTCGGAGGGGCCCCGCCCCTGGGCGGCCCAGGCCGGGATCGGCGGGACTCGCCCCTCAGGCCGGGCCCGCGCGGGGCTCCGCCCTGACACCGAGGGGCGCTGCGGGCCCGATGCCGCACAAGGGCTGAGGGCCGGGGGGGGGGGGGGAGGCGCTAGGCCCGCTCACTCACCGGCCCTTGCGGAACCCGCGGCCTCCACTGCTGCTGCGACCGCGCCGCTTCGCCTCCTACGACGCCTCCTCTCAGGCCCCGGCTCCCGCCCGCCGCGTGGGCTGCTGGGAGACGCAGTCCCCGAGCGGCCTCCGCCCATTGGCCGCAGCGGTGGCGGGGACTACAACTCCCGGCAGGCCCCGCGCGGGAGCCGGCCTCCTCCGCAGCACGCGCCGCACGTAGAACGGAGGGGGCGGTGCTTCGGAGGGGGGTCAAAGGTCCCCTCACTGGGAATGGGGCCTCATGGGGGGTGGGCCCAGGTTGGGGGGTTAAAGCCCCTAACTGGGGGTCAGGGAACAGGGGGAGGGTGGCTAACCTGGAGCCTGAATTGGGCAGTGAGAAAGATTTTAAAAATAAATCGTAGGTGCTGCTTGGCACTGTGGCCATTAAACTCGTGTCAGCCAGCAGAGCGGCTCTTTCCCTCGGAGCCAGGACTTTACCACCTCTGGCTTTGACAAAGCCTTGAGCCCGTTCTGTGTCAGGGCTTCTGAAACCTCTACATGTGATGGGCCGACCCCCAGGAGTTGGGAAGATTCATTACTGGCGAATAGTGTTGGGGGGAGCCGTGTTAAAAACAATGCGGAGTCTGGTGGCACCTTAAAGACTCAGATTTATTTGGGCATAAGCTTTCTTGGGTAAAAAACCCACTTCAGATGCATCCACCCACTATGAATGGATTTGGAGACTCAGCGAGAGGCATAGACCCTTCTGCAGGTCATGGGGAGCTATGGAATCATGAGTGTTAGAGGGACATCATGAAGCCTATACACTGCTTCCGGCCAGTACTGGGTTAAATTCATTCTCCCCGTGATAGGAAATGTCAGGACATGAGACACAATCCGACCTCTGTCACACAATGTGCCACAGAGTACATGGAACCCTCTGAAGCTGGGAGAGGCTGTGCCAAGCTGGAAAGGATGCCACAGAGGAGGTTAAAGGGGAAAGAGCTAGTTCACATGAATTAGCTGCAGAAAACACAGGCAGCCTTTTGCCAAAGCCTGGTGAGAAGGCAGTATCAGAACAGGCCTGCACTGAGTTGCTGCGGCTGCCTTTGCTCAGATGCTGCTTCCTTGTTTAGAGTTCTGCCCGCTTCCTGCGGCCATCTCTGCACTAGAATAGGATAGAACAAGAAGCCCACAAGTTATGGCCTAAAAATTCATGTACTGAGGCAGGTACAGGCAGTGCAGCTTTCACAGCAGGCACTGGGAATGTGCAAACTGGCCTAGTGAGTGGCAAATTCAAGGGATTGGAATCTGGCTAGGAACCAAGAGGTTTAGAGGCTGGGTTAGAGCAGAGGGTCCTGAGCCTGGACGCTCAAGTTCTATTCCTGGTTCCTCACTGCTTGAGTTTGAGCAAGTCACTTCACTTCTTTGCCTCAGTTTCCTCACCAGAGAGAGCAGTAATGGGAGTTGATCCAGGGCTGCGAGGGTCAGTTTGTAAAGTGCTGCCCAGGATTAGATCTGCAAAGCCAGATAGAGAATCTCCTGAAAACTGACTTGTGGTTTTTCAGTATTTGGGTTCCTGCCTCTGCCTGAAACTGGGAAATGAGGCCATTTCTCCTGGCCTTTTGAAAACTGAAGAAGTATGTATTTACAGTTTGGTTTTAGCCTTGGGCAGCGATCGGAGGGTCTGGACTTGTTCCAAGCCACCTCTCTCCGCCCAAAGCTGGGAAATTCCCCATGCGGATGCTCACTCCTAGGGATTCCTTTGTTGTACGCTGCAGTTTTAAGACTCGTCCCTATGGCTGTCAGGAAGTCTGGCTCTGGGGCCAGCAAGGCATTGCTTTCTGCAGGGGCGGGAAGGTGGTGGAGCAGCACAAAGGGGGTTGTGAGGTTTAGAGGCTGGGTTAGAGCAGGACTCTGCCTTTCCTTCAGAAAAGCACCTAGTTTCAGAAGCAATTAAGCAAACAGCCATTATTGCTTATAGGCCCCAAGCCAGAGGAGTCTGGATTGTTTTTCCCTGACCTTTGAAATTACCCAGGGCTGCTTTTGTGATTTGCAGGACCCCAAACTATCAGGGACAAACAGCAGAGAGTTGCCTCCCCTCCTGTGCCTGCTGCTAATGAGATGGTCTGTGTTAGAAAGCTGCCCTGGGATGGGGACTCCATGGCAGCAGAAGCCCAAGTGATTGTTTCTTTCTTTGTAAGCCTTGTAGCCAGAAAGATTTGTGTGTTCACAGCAGGGCCCTGCTGCTGCCACTACAGAGCTGCTCCTAGCCCACACCTGATTCACACCAACTCCTTCCTTGATGGCCTGCCCAAGGTCTTACTGGTCTAGAGAGCAGAGCCTGGGGCTCGATTTGAGATTCTGCCACTGACTCACTGTGTGGGCCTGGGTAAGACTCTTAATCTCTTTGTGCCTCAGGTTTCTTACCTGTCCAATGGGGCTGAGAATAACTTGCCTTCTTCAATAAGGCCCACTTCCTTCGTGGGTGTACAGGGCTTCCAGCAGGGAAGGAGCTGAATGTTATTTCCTTTATTATTCCTGGTGAAGGGCAGCTGGGATGGTCCCATGGCAATTAACAAAACAAACAAAGGCCCAGCTCAGCTGATGCCGATTTCCAGCTGGTGCCTGCAATCTTTCAGGAGCCCACACACCACAGCGCCTACTCAGCTGCCCCAGTGCGCTCTTTACAGACAGACTCTTGTTCTAAGTGGAACTTCAGGGAGTTTTGCTCGGAGCTGACACCTGTTTCATTTATTTGCCCAGTTGAGCCTCAGGCCTTAGAATTCAGCCAATAAAAACCCAGCTATGTACACTTAGGGCTTAGTCCTCAGCCAATGGAAAGTCTGGCCCTTGCTGCAGTGGACTTGGACTGGGCTCACTGGTGCTATGCCGCCCAGCCTGCTTTAGAAAGATATTGCAGTACCCAGATAACTGCATCACAGCCAGCTAACCAAGCACCACCTGTCCCCTTCCCTGGGTGGCCAGTGCAGCTGGGCCCTTCCTAGTGACAAGTGAACATGCAGGGGACTTGTGGGCTGGCCTTGTGCAGAAGCAGAGGACAAGTTGTGGGAGAAGACGGAAGATCTGGTTTGACTGTGAACCCTGCACTGCACCAGATGCTGCTCCGCCTCCTGGAGCCAATGCAGGGGCTGTTCCCCACCCATCACTCGACAGGGTCCCTCTGGGACTGACACATGGCCTGATCCCTGACATTTACAAGTGGAAGGAAAATCTGGGGCTTTCCACACTCACAGGCTTCTTGGAGCATTGCAGGGCCTGCCAGCGTGGCCTGTGGGTTTTTCCACCTGCAGATGGGATTGTTTTAATTCCTCCTGCCAGAGGCCCGTGATCCATCAGCCTCAGGGCTGGATTGGTGACGTGGTGCTAACTCAAGGCCTCAGATGTCTTTATGTGTGAATCTTGCCTCCCAGCCTCCACCCCAAGAGCCAGCCTACCACCTGATGTGTCCTCTGTTGGAACAGATCTAACAGGATGTCTCGGGCATGGAGGAGGGTCCTGAGATACACACCATGGTTCAATTCCCTACTCTGCCACTGGCTCCCTGTGTGACCCAGGGAATCACCAGCCTCTCTGTGCCTCACTTCCCCAGCCGTCGTGTGTCTCTGGGCCGGTGCAGCTCCTGGCACAATGGGACCCCGAACACAGTTGGGGCCTCGAGGTGCTGTTGTAATACAATTAATAGTGAGTCGTTTGCAGTCCTATTAAAAAGCATCACTCCTGGGTGGCTGGGCTGGATGCAGCGGAAAGGTCTAATAAATTCATGTTTTTGTCCCATGGCTCCAGCAGTGCTAACAAGCCACTTCACTTTGGATGGTCCCTTCAACGTGTGTGAACTCCTCCTGCGAGCAATCTGGTCCCCCCTGTACTGAGCTGTGATGCTCCGAGTTCCTTTCCCAGGCCCGTAAGCTCAGAGCTCATCTCTCTCACCAACAGAAGTTGGTCCAATAAAAGATATTCCCTCCCCAACCTTGCATCTAATAAACTCGGTGTCATTGGCCCGTGGCTCCTTCCCCACAGTTGCTGCTTGCTGGGCTGGGGGGTGGGTGGGCATTCAGCTCTCTCTGCACTGTCCTAGCCTCTTCCTGGGAGCAGGAGCACTGGGAGAGGGACAGCACTGCTCCTTACTCTGCCTCCAGGGTCCGTGCTGAGTGCTGGGAGGGTCCCCCACACTCCCTCCCTCCATGCGACGTTGTAAGGAATGATGGGCCATTTGATCTGGATAGATGCCACAGCAGAGCAAAAACTATTGAGATGGGAGGCCCAGCTGAGAGCAACACTGATCCAGGTGCTGGAACAGCCAGAACAATCTCTCCTGTGATGGTTACAAGCAGACACCCAAGGGAAGTCTGAAATGCCAGAAGAGCAGCAGACTTACTGCAGAGCCCTGGGACCAGGGAGCCCAGCAAAGCAGTGTCCTCGGGGTACATCAGACAAGAGCTATAGGGAGCGCAGTGTCCCCAGCATTGCTGCTGGAGTCAGACCCTGTCACTCAGCTGGTCACCTCCTGGCCTAGCTAGATGTGGGAGAAGCGTCCTGCACCCCAGGGATAGGGGTGGGCATGCTCATGAGAGTGGTTGCGTGACCCACAGCTCCATCGAACCCACCAGCAGAGAGCACCCCGCTGGGCCCGGTCAGGAACTCCCTCCCCTCAGGGCACCATTGAGGTATATGACCCACCACCTTCCTATCTGGTCTGGAGCACTGGCCCTTTAAGAAACAACAACCTAGTGCTGATAGGAGGCGACTTAGAATGTCAGATTCCAGCTGCCAAAGCTGGGAACGGATCCCGGCTTCCGCTGGTTCTGAACCCCCTCCTAAGACCCCAGGGCTTGCTTCGAATGGTTGGGCGCAGCCCTGCACAACCTGACATTGCTTTTGAGCAGGAAACTGGGAACCAGGAGAGCTGGGCTCTGTGTTGACTTTGCCAGGCTGTGTGACCTTGGAACCACTCTGTGCCTCAGTTTCCCCATCCCTATAAGGGGGGCACAGCCCTCTGAGCACTGTGAAAGGAAGAGTCTCGCTCTTTGGTTATTATTAGCAGCTCTACTGCTTTAGTGTTGGGCTGCAGCCGGACCTGCCCTGGCTCTGCTCCTGGCACTGGCAGAGCCAGCACCATCAATGCCACGTTCCTGCTGCCTTCCAGCTTGATGACACTTGGAAAGAACGCACCCGGAGGCCCCTTTCCCCACCCTTGCCAGGCTCTGTGGTTGGGCAGGGGAGGAAGCCAGCGAGAGCCATGCACCAGGGCCAGCCACGCTGACCTTGGTATGCTGAAGGGGGCTGAAAATAGACCCCCAGAGTGTCATCGACATATTAGAAGGGAAGAACAGCTGAGCAGCCAGCTCGAGGGGGAGGGGAGTCCTGGGGGCGGGGTTAGGAAGTAGATTTAACGCTTTGAGGAATCTGTTCCTCCAAGGGAGCAGCGGGATCCTGGGTCTCCAGGACTGGAGCCAGGCCGGCTGTCTTCGCAGGCCGGGGCGGAAAGTATCCAGCAGCCCACCACAGAAACCTTCCCCGGCAGCACACCCCTCCGCTCCTGTGATGGGGGACGAGCGGGATCCCCAGCCCAGGAGTCAACTAACGACTGCTCCTCGGCATCTCAGCGATTAACACAACCCTCACAAATCCTTTTCTCTGCTTGCATGTTACAGGCCTGGAGGCTAGCGACACAGGGCAGAGGCCAAAGGGGAGACCTCACCACAAATGGCTAAGAAAGGATCTGCCTTGCCCTGCTGTTATTAACTCGTACTTGCACTGTGGTAACTCCTGGCCACTGGGCACTGCCTGGCTACACCCAAAGAGACAGTTCTTGCCCTTACACTGTCAGCATTGCAGCTAAGCATCTGGCTAGCCTACGGCTGACTGCTCTGCCAGTCCCAATCCCCCAGACCACACCAAGCCAGGAGCGAGATCTTGAGAACTACAATACATCCCCAACCACCGGGCTCGCTGTGCTAGGACCAGCTTTCCCGATAATCAGAGACCTTCCATATAACTAACAGACCTTGCCGGTAAGAGGAAGTTCTGGACAGCAGAGGGTTCCTAAGCCCGGCTGGGCTGTGCACACAGACAGACACACTACGCTGGGGGTGGGCCCAGAGCTACAGGGCATTTGTAATAAACTCTCAGTCACAAAGAACTAACAAACTCCAATCTCTCCCCACGTGGGCTGCACGGGTGGGTGGCAGGCGGTCGCTCATGGCATGGGGAGAAGTGCAAGCAACTTGTTCTATACGTAAGGTTTGGGTTTTGTGAAAAATTCAATATCAAAAAACCATTCGCCTCGCTTCTCCTCTTTGATTTAAATCCTATGTTTACATTTTAAAGGGAAATTTAAAATACTGAATCCAGGTTTAGAGGCTTTCAGGTGGATGGAAAATTTCAGGAAAATATTTCAATAAATGTTACGATTTAAAAAAAAAAATCCCCAAACCAAAAAGTTTGGGGAGTTGTAAATTCTGCAAACGGAATCAGCTGCACAATTCCTACCCGGGCTGGAAAATGAGCTTGTGTCTCAGCTCCTGCTGGACGGAGCTCCAGGGTCCTGCTCTGCTCCTTTCAGGCACCTCCTGGGCTCAGTGCGGCTGCAGCAGGGCTGGACTCAGTATCCTGTAGCTAACTACATTCTGGCACCTGACTAGGCGAGAGGACAGGGCCTGCTGGGATCTCCCGGCCCAGGAGCAGAGAATGAAGAGCACGAAGGTTGCTGCCATCTCCTGGACTGCAGCGATAATGCGGCAGGAAGCTCAGCACCCGCAGCAGCATCTCTCACAGAAGAGCAAGGGGTGAGAGGCTGGGAAAGGCCAGGCTGAGCCTTGGTTCTCTGCACCGGGCCCAGCGCAGCAGGGAGAGGCCGTGTGCACTTGGCTCCAGCTTCAGGTCCGAGGCGCCGGCGTCACCGGCTGGAGATGGTAAGAGAAGCCTGAGCCCTCCCTTCTGCCCAAGCTGCCCCCTCCCGGCCCAGAGCAGGAGGCAGAGGCAGCGAGGACCGGCAGGCTCCGAGCACACACACAGACGCGGAGACGGGGCGGCTCTTCCATTTTATTGTTCAGATGCATAACACTGTCACGTTGGCACCGAGCGAGGCGGGCATGGCCCTGGCGGCCCCTCCCACACACACAGCACCGACACCCGCGCCCGCAGCGGCCCAGAAGCGTAGCACGTCGTACGGGGGGCACCAAGCGGCTGGCTGGGCCCGGCTACGGGAGGTTAAATGAGATCGAACCCTAGACCCATGAACACGGCCGGGGAGCGCCAGCCTCCTGCGCCCTCCAAGCTTGCGGGATGGGCCCCGCCTCCTGCACAGAGAGAGCTGGGCCCGGCGCTCGTCCCTGATGTCACACGGAGCTTTATTTACATTATTCACATACACTGTCCCCAGCAAGTTAAATAACGACATTATTACACCACACGTCAGGGGCGGCGCGGTGGGAACCGCTAGGAGGGGCGGGGGTGTCAGTCTGATAAGGTGCATGTTAAAAACGAACAAAAAGAGAAACCAAGAGTCCCTGGGGCTGGTGGGGGGGGCACGTCCTGGCCCCCTGCCCTGCCCGGTTCATCCTCTTCCTGGGGCGGTAGGTGGGAGTGACGTGGTTTTTCGTCTGGTAACAGCTATAGTTCGGTGAGAAAGTCTGGAATTGGCACTTCGCCTCGCCCCCGCACCGAGGCAGCCACGGCGCGGGCCACCAGGGGGCGCTCTGCCCAGGGAGACGCACCTGCCCCTCACAGCACTTCTGCGGGCAGAGGGCGAGAGAAAGCGGGAGGCGGATTAGGCCAGCGCAGCTCACGGACACCTTGCCAGCCCGGCCGGCGAGCAGAGCCGTGCCCGGCCCAGGGCTCCGCACGCAGCATCCGGCGGCCGTGGCTGCAGAGCCGGGGGGAGACCCGGCAGGACGGCCCGGGACACAAGGGGCCACGGTGGCGAGAGGAGGGGGCGGCACCTGTGCTGCCCAGCTGACGCTGTCGCTCTGCCAGGATCTGCTCCAGGGCCAAGCCGAGCCCCTTCCCCCTGCTGGGGCCACCCCCAGCCCACCCCGCTGGGGCTCTATGCCCCCACCCTGAGCCCCACCCCCCCCGCCCCCCGGGCCCATGCAGAGGATCCATGTCGGGCAGGCGCGAGCTCCGGCAAGGGTGGGCAGGGGAAGCTCCTACCTGTGACCTGGGGGGGCTTGACGACGGCCGTCTTGAGGAAGGGCTCCTTGTCCCCGAAGGGGATGATGGGGTCGGCGCTGCCGCTGTGCGGTGAGAGCTCCAGCACGCCCTGGCCCACCTCCTTGCCAGGGAAACCGTTCTCGTGCTTGCCGGGCTGCACGCCGTTCACCAGGGGCGCCGTGTCCTTGCTGGGGGGGCTGTGAGGGGAGATGGGGGGGCTGCAGTGACACACGGGGGGGAAGGGGGTTCACAGAGCCCAGCCGCAAACCCTCTCGCTCCAACCCTCACAGGCTGCAGAGCTGCAGCTCCCCCGGCCCTGGGGCTGGGCGCTCCCAGCCGCCCCCACGCGGTCCCGGCTCCCCATGGCCCCGGGGTCGGGTGCTCCCAGCCGCCCCCACGCGGTCCCGGCTCCCCATGGCCCCGGGGTCGGGTGCTCCCAGCCGCCCCCACGCGGTCCCAACTCCCCATGGCCCCGGGGTCAGGTGCTCCCAGCCGCCCCCACGCGGTCCCGGCTCCCCATGGCCCCGGGGTCGGGTGCTCCCAGCCGCCCCCACGCAGTCCCGGCTCCCCATGGCCCCGGGGTCGGGTGCTCCCAGCTGCCCCCACGCGGTCCCAACTCCCCATGGCCCCGGGGTCAGGTGCTCCCAGCCGCCCCCACGCAGTCCCGGCTCCCCATGGCCCCGGGGTCGGGTGCTCCCAGCCGCCCCCACGCGGTCCCAGCTCCCCCAGCCCTGGGGCCGGGCGCTCCCAGCCGCCCCTGCATGGTCCCTGCTCCCCCTGGCCTCCCCCGCAGGGCAGATACCTTTGCTGCGGCCCCTCAGGGACAGGGCCCGTCCGCACACCCTGGCTCTCTGTGCTGGGCGTCGCTGACTCAGGGAGCTCCTCTTCCTTCGCCAGCGGCCCTGCTCGCTTCCCACAGCCTGGGGAGCGGAGCAGAGATGGGTCAGCCCCCCTGGACCGGACCCCAGGAGGGATGGGTAGGGCTGTGGGACCGGTGGGGGGTGGGTGTCCCACACAGGCCTGGCCAGGGAGACCTGGTGTGTGTCACTTGTGGGTCTGGGCTGGATGTCTCCCAGGGCCAGTGGGGTGGGCTGGCCCATGGGAGAGCCCTGCATGATTGGCCTCGTGTGTACGGGTCTGGGGCGTGGAGGGGTGGGATGCCTGGGCTCAGGGGCGGGGGGGGGAGGGGGCATAGTGGGGTGTGCTGCCCAGGCCTGGAAGAGGGAGGTGGGGGTGTGCCGCCCGGGGCCCGGAGGGATGGGGTTAGGGGCAGAGGGGTGTGTGGCCTGTGGGGGGAGGGATGGGGGACGGAGCAGAGGGGTGGGGGAGGGGTTGGGGGGGCGGGCTGGGGCAGGGGCTCTCCCATGCAAGCCTGGTGGGGGAGCAGCTTTGCAGGGCCCCAGGCCCTGCGTTTACCTGGGCTGGCGTCAGTCTCCTGTTTGGCTTCTTTCCCATTCACCATTTTCTTCTCTTCCTTCTTCTGCAGAGGGGAGAGGAGCACGCTGAGCTGTGTCCCGAGGCCGGGGGGGCAGCCCTACAGACTCGCGGGGAATGCCCTGCTGAGGGGGAGGGGACATAGCCAGGGGAGAGACCCCAACTCCTCCAGGCCCATCCCAAGGGCTGCTGGGATGTGGGGCACTGACCTCCCCAGCCCTGGCACCTGCCCACTCACCACCTCCCGCACCCACCCGAGGCAGCCCTAGCCCAGGAGGGTTGGGCACAGGTCAGGCATGCGGCAACCCAGGGTCTCACCAAAGAACCAGGAGGGGCTGGGCCCAGAATCTCCTCCCCGGCCCATCACCGCGTGGCACGGCCTGCGGCTCACACTAGACGGGCAGCCCCACGCACAGCAGGGCACTCGCTGGCACGCTGCACCCACAGGCACCCACCTTGGCATCGGCTGCGTCTGACTTGCGCGTCCTCTTCATGATCTCCTCCAGCCGCTGAGGAGGGAGAAGGTGGGTCAGTCCCAGAGCCCTCGCCTGGCACCCCACGCTCTGCCCAGCTGGGCTCGGGGCGGCAGAGCTCCACAGGACGATGGGCCCAACCCTGCTTGGCTCACCCAACGTGGGCTTCAGGGGCAGCTGTCCCCACTGCACCAGACACCCACGGGGAAAGCGCTGGCAGCTGCCCCCTCCCGCCTGTTCTCCAGGGCACAGGGCTCTGACCCGGCAGCTCACCAGGCGCTTCCCCAGAGTCCATCTGTGCAGCACCCTGACACCACCCTCTGCTCCCCATCCCCAGGGCTCTGCTTTGCCCTACTGCCCCTGCACCACTGCCCCCCTTCCCCCCTCCTCCACTCTGCCTGGACCATGCCAGCCTCCTGGGCTCTGCCCCACGCCCCCCACCCCGACACTGCCCTGCCCCATGCCCCTCTCCCTGCCCCACCCCCTGCTCCACTCCCCCTGCCTCACCCCCACCTTCCCCTGCTCTCTGCCCCACCGTGCCCCACTCCCCCTGCAATGAACCACGACCCCCATCCCCGTGCGCCCCGCCCCACCTCCCCGCTCACCTTCTTCCTCTCCAGCCGCTCCTGCTCCTCCCTCTGGAAATGCTTCTCCCGTTCCAGCCGCTGCCTCTCGGCCTCCTCGCGGGCCCGCGCCTCTGCCTCCTCCCTCTGCAGGATGGGGGGGAGCCAGCCCCCAGGGTCAGAGCAGGCAAGGGCCCCGCCCCGCGGGGGTGTTTCCCACCGCTGGGCCTCGCCAGCCATCATGCCGGGGAGGCGGAGCGAGTGGCTAGTGGAGGTCCCAGCGCCACCCTGTGTGCATGGCACAGGCACAGTGGGCTGCTGGGGCAGTAACACCACCGGGAGCCAGGCCGGGGCTGGGGTGTGGGTTGCGAGGGGGGGTGGGGTACAGGCTGGAACAGCGGGGGGCCAGGGCTGGAGGCTGTTCCCATGCTGAACCTCAGCAAAGGCTGGGCTGAGGGCCTGGTCCAGGCAGCTCTCCACAGAGCCTGCCCTGGCACAGCCCCTCGCAGGGGAAGGGCCAGGCATCGCCAGCTGCCTGCCAGCCGCCGCGTGGGAATTCCAGCCGCTGGTGCTTCACCAGGTGGCAGGGCAGGTACGTGGCTCCCTCCCACATTGGGGGTCTGTGCCCAGGACCTGGTGTCACCCCTGCCCACCCCATGCCACCATGGACCCCATGGTGCCACCCTGTGCCCATCCCCTCCCGGAGTCCCCCATCCTGCTCCACTCCCCATGTGCCCACCCCCCACCCCACCCTGCCACCTGCACCTGCTTCTGCAGCCGCTCCATCTCCTCCTGCTCGGCTCGGGCCCGCTCCTCGGCCTGGCGCTCCTCCTGGTGGCGCTGCTCCTCCTGCTGACGCCTCTGCTCCTCCTCCAGCCGGCGGGCCTCTGCCTCCCGCTGAGCCTGCTCCTGGGCCTCCCGCTGGGCCTGCTCCTCCCTCTGGCGCCTACGGCACACGGCACCTCAGTCCCCGTGCCCGATGCCTGGCCCACCCTGCCCCCAGACCTCCGCGAGCTGCCAGGCCTGTGACACGGCGGAGGGTTCCCAGGGGAGCTGGGTGGGGCACAGGACACTGCTGCTCCAAGGTTTGCCCCTGTGGACAGTCAATGCCCCCAAGTGCCAAGCTCCAACAGCCCCTCTTGGGCCCACTGCGGGGTGTCGAGGCCACTGGCAGTGGGGTGAGCGCTGCCTCCCCATCCCTGGGCAACCCTGAGAGGCCGGGCCACTGACCTCTCCCGCTCCTCCTGCTCCCGGCGCTCCTGCTCCTCCCGCTCACGCTGCTCGCGGGCTTGCCGGCGTTTCTCTGTCAGGAGCCGGGCTGCCTCTTCTCGGTCTGTGGTGCCCGCCATGGGTTTGCCCGAAGGCGTGGCAGGAGCTGGCGTGGGGCTGGGGGTGCCAGAGGGGGCAGCAGTGCCTGCAGAATGCACACAGTGTCACGAACAAATTCATCACACCCACTTCCTCCCCAGGGACAGAACCCAGGAGTCCTGCTCCCACTCCCCATGATCTACACCACTAGACCCCATTCCCCTCACAGAGCGGGGATAGAACCCAGGAGTCCTGGCTCTTCCCCCGCCCCAGGGCCAGCGACAGAACCCAGGAGTCCTGCTCCCACTCCCCATGATCTACACCACTAGACCCCACTCCCCTCACAGAGCGGGGATAGAACCCAGGAGTCCTGGCTCTCCCTCCCTCCCCAGGGCCAGCGACAGAACCCAGGAGTCCTGGCTCTCAGCCCCCCTGCTCCAACCTACTAGACCCCCTGCCCCGAAGGCCTGGCATGGCCATTCCCAAGCAGGGAGGTGTGAAGCTGTCTGATGCAGGAAGAACCGTGCCCACACCCGAGTGCTGTGAGCAGATGCCCACTGGCTCAGGGGCCCGGTGCTGCACCCGAGCCATTTCCCGCCTGACCCTGCAAGGGGCCGGCGGGGGTTCTGCGAGACGTGGCTGGATCACGGTGCGTGTTCTCAGACCTGAGGGCTGCTCAGCGGGGCCGGGGGTCTTGGGAGCGTCGGGCGGGGCCGGGGAGGCTGCTCCCCTCTCCTCTTCCTCCTCCTTCCTCTCGTGTGCCTTCTGCTGGCTCACACGCTCCTTGCGCTCCTCCGTGGCCCTGGGCCGCCCCTTGCGGGAGGAGTGGGCGCTGCGGGGCAGTGGCGGCTTGTGGGGCGAGCTGAGGCCTGGGCTGGGGGAAGCCGGGCGGTGGTTGGGGGTGGCAGGCGATGAGGGCCGGTTCTTTGGCCCCGGGCTGGAAACGAAGAGGAACAAAGCATTAAGGGGGACCGCGGCTGCCCCCACCCTGAGCCTGCCCAGCGCAGTTCGCAGCACCGCAGGGCCCTGCCGAGCCCCCGGTCTGGGCCCAGGCACCGCGGGCAGGGCCCCCCGGCTCTCGGCTAGTCGGCTGTGGAGCGGCTAACAGTGCCCAGGCTGAGGCAGCTCCTGACCTGCTGTCCGCGGCGGGCCGGGGCAGTCTGGGCTGGCTGCCGGGCTGGGGCTGGTGCTTCCTGAGGCCCCGCTCGCGAGACAGGGCGCTCCGCTCCTTGGCGTTCTCCCGCTCCTTGTCCTTCTTCTCCTTCTTCTTCTGTGCGGGGGAGGAGAGAAATCAGAGCCCAGGAGCAGGGGATGATAACGACCTGCCAGCTCACTGCGAGATGGGGGCACACGAATCTCTCACAGTCCCCTGGCTGTCACCCCCCGGTACAGAGGGGAAACCAAGGCACAGAGACCTGCCCAGGACTGGGCTGTCTCTATGGGGCACAGCCTGAATGGCAGCCATGAGACCCCTCCAGGGGCAAGGCCTGCTCTGCAGGGGACACTAAGGCCTGGCCAGTCCCTCGAGAGCTGGTCCGGTCCCGCTGGTGGGTGGCAGGCAGCAGCAGTGACGTGATCCGTTCCTGCTGGGTTTGCTGTCCGGCCAGCACCCATTACGGGCTGGCTGCAGCGGGGCCCTGCCTGACGAACCACCCCGTCCCCCAGACACCAGGGGGCAGAGCCCGGGGGGCACAGGGGAGCCAGGCCCTGAGATGCGCCTGGGGAGAGGTGTGTTCGGGGACAGGCCGGAGCAGGGCAGCACTCACGGGCGAGGACTCAACTCTCCGGCGCGGCGTCACGTCCGGGCTGCTGGCCACCACCCTGCGGCGCTCCCAGCAGCGGTGCTGCACCCGGTGGTTGTTGCAGGGGCTGAGGGGGCTGGTGGAGGCGGAGCGGGGGCACACCGGCACTGCTGGGGGCAGAGCACACGGTCAGGCTGGCCGCCCTGGCAGGGGCAGAGATCATCAGCCAGCAGGCTGCAGGACCTTCCCCCCAGAGGAGTGTGGGGTCCCCGGCACGTGGGGGTCTCCAGAAGAACAGAGGCCTGGTGACAGACCAGGCTGAGATCACTAGCCCCCTGCCACACCGCGTTAGCGCCCAGGGCACCATGGTGTGGTGACTGGGGGCGGGAGCTGCACCCCTGGGATAATCCCCAGCTCCAAGAACAGCCATGCAAAGCCGAGAGGCACAAACCCAACAGAGCAGAGCCCCTGCCAGGCTCAGCCCCAGGGGCCAGCGAGCAACCGGCCCAGGTCCCAGCCCACGGCCTCCAGAGCGGATCTCAAGGGCCAGGCCACCAGAAAGGGGCTGTCGGGTGCAGACGTGCCCAGGACAATGCAAGGGGGGCGGGAGGGGGCAGACACCAGGCTGGGCTGCAGGAGGAGAGAAGAGGCAGGTTAACATAAGGCTTTTCTAGCTGCACTGTCTGGGACTGTCCTCCCAGCAGGGAACCAGGGCACAGGCACCCAGAGACCCAGCATCCTCCAGAGACACCCAGCTGCCCTCCCCCGTCAGTGTGCCAGGACCGGGTACTGCTCTGCAGGGCTCAGGGACCCAGCCGAAGCCACGTCTCGCCTGTCTGCTCCCCCAAGCTGGGTGAACCGGGGCTGGACGGCCGCCTCTCCGACCTCCGCTTGTCACGGACCGAGTCACCAGGCACCTCCTCGGACGGGGCCTCGTGCTGATCAGCCCCGGCCCAGCCCCATGGCTTTGGCTCTTCCTTGCTCCACGCACCCCGGATGCCCCGGAGAGCCCAGCTTACCCTGCTCCTTGCCAGTGCCGGCCAGCGTCACGGCGCTTCTGCTGCGGGCCAGGAAGGAGAGGGTGGGCGTCATGAGCCGGTCCACGATGCTGCTCTCCCAGGGGCTCAGCTGCAAGCTCCGGTCTGGAAAAGAAATAGAGTTTGGGGGAGGGGGACCTTAGCACCTCTCCGGGCCCAGCTGCACCCCCGTCCTCAGGCCCTGGGTCCATCTGGCACCAGCTGGCTAAACACCTGCCCCTTCCCCACCATCTCCATTCCCGGGGCTCCTCGCTGCCACCCCATTCAGTGCCTCAGGGACACCCCAAGCCCACGGAGAGCTCCCCAAGGGGCTGGGTTAGGGCCCCGGTGCCCCCGGACGCCTGCCAGCGCCTGCCTGCAAGGCCTTTGGAGCGGCTCAGCTGGGCCGGGCCCCTCCCTAGGGCTGCTCTCCCCCACCCCAACCTGTGGGCCCTGCTTGAGCCACTCTCCCGGTGGGCAGCCCACAGGGCCCACCCGGCACGGGAAGGGAGGGGGAGCCCGGCGGGCCTGCAGTTCCTGATCCAAGGGGGTGCAGCTTGGGCGAGGAGCGTCCAGGCCCTGCCTGTCCACTGCAGAGCCGCCCTCTGGCACAGCCCGCCAGCCCGGGCTCAGCAGAGGGCCAAGGACTGAGCCGAGCATGGAGCCCTCGCTCCTGCTGCCCGGGGGTCGCACTCTGCTGCTGCCCAGGTTGCCGCTTGCCAGCACCTTCCCCAGCCCGGCGCTCGCCTCGGGGAAGGCAGTGAAACGGGGGCAGGTGGGCAGGGACAGACAGATGTACAGTAAGAGGAGAAAAAGCTGGCAACTGCGCCGCAGGATGACAACGGGATAGGCACTGTCCATGCAGCTCCCCAGAGCTGGGCAGCCAGTCATCCCCCAAGGCCTCTTCGTGCCGTGGTGGCGCTGGCTCTGGGCCCAGACCCACGGCTTGCATCACCCCGCCTGTGGGGCAGGGGGCACTGGCTTTGGAGTCCCCATGGACCCTGGGCCCAGCTCCCGGCTCAGCCCCCGGACGGCGAACACCTGCTCAGCCACCCGGGCTGACGCTCCAAGTGTGACGGCACCGCAGCTCCAGGACCATGTGATGCCCTTGGCAGCCTCCTCCCGCCCATCCCCGTCCTGGGCCCTGCTGGGATCCATCTGTCCCTTCACTACAACCCCCACCCCCAAAACAGCCTCAGCCACGGGCCAGCGCCCCTCCTGGGAATCCCTCTCACAGGGCGGGAGCAAACACCCTCCAAGCCAGGGTGGGTAAATCGGGGACACGAGTGACAATGGGGGGCACCAGACAAGGACCCCCAACCCCGAGTTCGCTGCTCCTTCCCCTGGCACCACGCCTGGCTAACACAGCCCAACGGCTCCTGAGGGTCAGGCCCTGGGCTCAGACCGTCACACTCCTGGAGACAGCAAGTCCTGAACTCAGGGGTCAGCTGCACCTCTGTCCCACTGAGCCCCGAGACCCACGTGCCCTGGGCTTTAGCAGGCTGCCGCACCTGCTGCTTGGGCCCTGACCCGCAGGCCTGGAGGGCGGCCCGGCCCCTGGCAGAGCCAGCTCCCCTCAGCCCCCGTGGGGCAGCTAAGCCAGGTTCACACAGCCCTGCCCCCGCCAGTCACCGCCCCCATCAGCTGCTCAGCTTATTTATATCTCAGCGGGACGGGACGGGAGGGCTGCAAACTCCCATCACTAGGCAACCAGCAAACAGACCAGCAGCTCGGGGTTATAAATAGCCCCCTGGCTGGGCGAGCCGTGGTGCAGGGCTGGGCACAGGGCTCCGCTCCTCGGGCAAGCTCCTTGCAGAGCCAGGCAGCCCGTGCAGGCAGCCAGCCTTGTTCCCGGCGAGCCGCCCGGCCTAGGAGCCTGTATGGAGGGGCACGGCGCAGACAGACTCCTGCTCCACCCGCCAGGCCCCCACGGCCCATGCTGCCAGGGCAGAGGCGGAGCCGGCCCCAGAGCTAGCCCCTCCCCCTGAGCACTGCGGGGGGGGGGTCAGGCCGGCCCCACAGGGCACCATCTCTCAGCAACCCCCCATCCAGCCCCATTGCCAATGGAGCCCGCGCAGCTCGCAGCCCAACCATGACCCCATGCTCTGAGCACAGCAGCGCCATCCCCGTCCCCCCCGGTCACACATGCATGCAACCCCATGTGCCCCACATGCCAGTCACACTAACAGAGCATCACAAGCACTCTGCCAGCTCACCCCCCAGCCCGAGGGGCAGCACGGACCCCAGTGCATCTGGCACCAGCCCCTCTGGCGCTGAGTTCACCGCCCTGCACAGATTTCCCCCGGCTCCCTTGGGTGAGAGCTGGCGAGGGTGGGGAGCGGTGCCCGAATGGCCTCAGCTCCCACCGAACATGGGGGGGGGGGGTTCCCCAGAGAACCGGCTGGTTCCCCACTGGAGACCTGGGTCACGGAGCCCTGAGTCACAGGCAGAGCGGCACCCGCAGAGCGCCATGCTGACAGGCCAGGTGAGGGGCTTCGCCCAGCAAGCGAGGAGACGCCTGCGAGCTCCTGGCTCTCCCTGCAAGAGAAAACAGCAAACGGCTTCTCCCCTTTCCACGGGCGGCGCATTGCGAGGGCAGGGACTGGGGGGGACGGGCACTCCCTGGCACTCCAGGGGGCATCTCCCTAGTGCTGGGCTGGAACTGGGGTCAGCTCCCTCAGCTGCTTCTCCCCACTGGCCCCATGCACTGGTGGGAAAGGCAGAGGTCTCTTACTTCTACTGGGAGAGTTCCAGAGAGTGGCGGAGGATTTGGAGAGCCGCTTGTTGATTATAGAGTCCACGTGTTTGGGGAGGTTAACAGCGGACACTGAGCACCGGCTCGCACCTAAAGGAGGGAAAAGACACAAGGGCATTACGGTCACGGCGGCTGGAAGCCGGGGGAACCTTGCATGCAGGCATGCAGCATCGTGTGCCCCTCGAGTGGCAGGATGGAGCTCCCATCGGCGGGGATGTGGGCACTGGGGCGGCGGCCGGGGCTCCGGGAGGACGTCTGCCCCCAGCACAGGACTGCAGGGGTGGAGGGGCAGCGTCAGAGCAGCCCTGCGCAGACAGGACACAGAGCCCTGGGCGCGGCACACAGGAGGCACAAGGACAGCTGCTGGGATCCACGGAGAGCTGGCACCTGCTGGAACATCCATCGGGGGTGCTGGACCCTCTGCCCAGGAGAAGCACCCGCTGGAGGGAGCGATGAACAGTGCCAGTGCCCTGTGGCACTCTGGCTTCCTGGGGCAGGAGGCTCGGCTTGGCCCGGCCCATGAGTGGTTCTGCTCATCAGGCAGGGATCTCCTCTGCCAGGACAGAGCAGGGTACTTTGGGACGACGCGCTTGGGCCCTGTACAGCTGGGCCTCATGAGAAGCCAGGTCTGTGTCTGGCCCTGGAGGTTGCCGGGAGCAGGGGCGGTGCCAGGGGGGGCTGAGAAGTCGCTGGCTGAGGACCCCAGCTTGGGGTCAAAGGGCAGTTCACCTCTCCCGAATCCCAGCCCCCTTGGGGCAGTGTCTCCAGTGCACAGCGCAGCTGGTGCCAGCAGAGGGAGAGCAGCGGAGTTTGGTTGGAGAGGAGGTTGGGGGGCTGCGAGGGGCTGCAGGCACTAGACAGGTGATCCCCAAACATACACACTGAACCCAGCCCCCCGACTCCACCAGTGCCCCTCGATCCTGTCCTGCTCCAGCCTGGCCCTCTCTGAGCACAGCCCGGCCCTCTCACAGCTGTGCATCACTGCTCTGGCACGGTGGGAGTTTGCATCAGAGTGCCAGGGGCTGGGGGCTAACCCCCGTCTTAGACACGGGCCAGGGCAGGCTCAGCCCACCCGAGGGGCTGCCCCAGGATGGAACTGCCCCCTCCCATCTAACTCACTGCAGCTTGCCCTGGTCGGGGTGCAGCCTTCCCTGGGCAGGGCAGGGGAGGGGGAGCAGCTCGGCCACCGCCAGGAGTCCCAGCCAGGGACCAGCCATGGGAGGGTCCCTTCGAAGGTTTCGTCCCACAGTGCTCCAGGCAGCCCCACGCCTTGGAGGTGGGAGCTGGGGAGTTCTCTGTGCTGAGCCAGCAGCTGCTGAGTGGCACAGGCTGGCAGCCAGAGCGGAGCCCTGAGGCAGGGACGTGGCACTCAGGCCGGGGCTCCAGGGCTGTCACCATCTCCTCCCAGTGGGGCAGGTCTGGGCAGCCTTGGCCCAGATGCCAGGCGAGCCTGAGGGAGCAGACCTCCTGCGCATCCCGACGCCCCACTGAGAGCCCTGCAGCAGGGCGGGGTGTCAGACAGGGCCAGGGAGCTCCTGGTCAGTTCAGAGCTCGGGAAAGAGCCATTTAATAATAATAATAAAAAAAAGAGCAAAAAGGGGGTTTCCTCCCAAACTGCCTAGGGATGGAATCTGCAAAAGCAGCTGCTGACGGGCGGAGCTGGCCCGAGATGCCCACGGAGCTGCCCCATTGCAAGCTGCCCAGTGGGAGAATCAGATCCAGGCGTCCCATGCTGGGCCCCCCGGAACCAGAGGGCAGCGAGTCAGAATGGCTGGGGTGCTCCAGGCTGTTCAAGCACCTGTCAGAATTTGGGGCAGGGCCGGAGCTGGGCCCAGCTCCCCCAGGTCGGGCCCCTGCCTGTGAGCCCTGCTCCGTCGACGGCTCCCAGCAGAAACCAATCCAAACTCTGCCGTTCCCACCAAGTTCCCCCACAAACGGCACTTGGATTCAGCCAGCGCGCACCCCCACATCCCTCATGCCGCTGCCTCTCCAGCACCTCGGCCTGCGCCCCTTACAGCCAGCCTCTAGCTGCTCTGGCTGCAGGAGAACCCCAGAAACGTGGCCTGCGTGTAAATGAGGCAGAGACATTTACTTGAGTCTGCAGAGAGCCTGCACCCGCAGCTCAGCAAGGAGAACCCCCCCATTCGCTCAGCGGCCCAGCCACGATCACGTCAATGCCAGCACTGTTCACTATTTCACGCCGCACGTGGGGAAGAGCAGAGAGGGCTGTGGGGGTGCGTCCCTGATCTGCACAACTCCCGGGGAGCAATGCTGCATTTTGGTGCCCCAGGTGGGCGGCTTGGGGAGCTGCCTCGGCAGGTTTCTTTCCCCTCAGTCAAAGCGGAGCTGAGCCCAGCAGAGCCATGGGCATGGTCAAGCCCCCCCCCCCCCCCCGACTCGGAGAGGTGACCTCACAGGGCGGAGCTTGTTTGTGGGCAGAGCCTCCCCCATTCGGGCCCTGCTCAAACCTGTCCATTGGGGGAGGTGGCGCGAACCCTGGGCAGTGCCAGTCCCAGCTGAGTGCCCAGGAACGGGTGAAGCCGCAGTAAAGGGGACAAATGACTCAGAGGCCCGTCCCACTGGCAGCGAGGGGCTCCCCAGAAGGCGGAGCGAAAGCGATGGATGGTGCTCTGTGCAGCGCCAAGCCGGCTGCAGCCCCAGCTCAGCACAGACGCATACTGGACTGCGCCACGTCTCCGCCCGGGGATGGGGCAACAGCAGCGCGGGCCCCCAGAACATTGTGCCATTTCCACACGTGCTCACTCGTATCACATTCCCAGAGAGACAGAGGACGACACGGCACCGACGCAGCTCCGTATTCACAACAACCAGCCGACGTGACTCCCCTTCCTGCAGGCTGCCCAGGAACGGCCAGGCGAGGGCACGGCTTTGGAGACGGAGAGCGAGCGGGCACCAACACCCCTGCCCGCGGATAGGACACCAGCCACCGAACTCCGCTGGGCAATGCGGACCCGGCGCGCCCACACACAGGGCAAAGGCACCGAGAGCGACACCCTGGCGCAGAGGGAGGGGCCCCAGCGGGCGCAGGGTACCATGCTGGTGCTGCTGCGCAGAGGGCAGCTGCTCAGGGGCAAGGAGGTTCTGATGGATCCCCCCAGCCCTGCCCCTACCTGGGCACTGCAAACCTGCCGAGCCCCTCCCTCGGCCATTCCCAGGCCATCCTCCAGCCTCCAGGCTGCGGTGGGTGAACCCTGGCACAGCCGACTGCAGAGCATGGCCCGCTGCAGAGAGCCTGGTGCCCCACCTGGGCAGGGGAGAGTTCCTAGGATTCCACATCCCCCCTTTCATCTTCTCACGCCAACGGAGAGCCCAGGCAGCTTGTGCCCAGCCGTGCATGCGCCTGAGCCCCCGACTCACCATCCTTGTGCCGGGGGGAGCTCTGGTGCAGCGCGCCAGCCCACGACCACCTCTGCTGCCGGATCTCGGCCCAGGTCTTCTTGGCTGACCTCTGGATGGCGGCTTCGTAGCGCTCCTGCGACAAGGAGAGGAGGGGGTGAGGGGCGGGGCAGGCGGAGGGAGCAGGCGCAGAGCCGCCTGCAGCAGCACGAGCTGCATCCCGGCCTCGGCGCCCAGCCTGAGGGGTCAGGGTGAGGGACTGGGGCAAGGGGCTGGCTCTGAAACTAGTCCCTGGGGAGGAGGAGCCGCAATGTGGGCCCCAGAGGGAGCCAGGACACGCACCTGTCGCCGGCCGCACCCAGCACTGCCGGGGCACGTGGAGGGAGCTGCAGGGGGGGAGCTGGGGGGCAATTGCATGCTGGGAGGGTGCAGGGGCACAGGGGAGGCGGGGGATGGGACATGCAGTGGGGGTTACAGGTGTCCAGGGCAGGCGGGGGCTGAGGTGACTGGAGAGTTTGGGGTGGTTTTTCCATCCCGTTTTGTGCCCGGGAGGTCTCGTACCCAGGGGCACTGGGTGCCACCCAGAGGCTGCCCCTGCCCTGCCCAGCACCGCGCCCACCTTGTTCTTCTCCAGCTTCTGCCTCTGGCGCTCCTCCAGGACGGCCCGGCGCTTCTCTGCCTTCAGCCTCTGCTCCTCCAGCCGCTTCCTGCGATCCTCCAGCTGCCTCTCCCGCAGCACCTGGGCCTTCTCCTCCTTCTCCAGCCACAGCGCTCGCTTGGTGGCTGCGAGAGAGCCCGGCTGTCAGGGGACGGAGCCCGCAGCGCCCCGCGCCACAGGGGCAGGCTGGGCCGGGTTCCTGCCCAGGGCCTGGCTAGGGTGGCTGGGCTCAGTCTGCGGTGCCCCACCCCGGCCCTTCCACTTAAAGGCCACGACAGTGCAGGGCCCCTAGAAACAGCCCCCTCCCCTCCCCTCCCCTCCCACCGCCGCGTTCGTTTGAAACCTGGTCCGAACGAAGCCGCTGACGGGACCCGGCGCCTGGCCTCTGCCAGACCACACAGCGAGGGCCCCCGGATACGCTGCCCTGGGAAGACTCGGAGCCCCTGGGGCCAAAGGCCTGTGTTTCTATAAAGCACATGGCGCCAGGCAGTGCCCATACGCTGCCCCACAGGCCTTTCCATCCTGGGCCTCCCCGCTCCTGGGGCCGGGCAGTGCCAAACGCGATGGGGACCCCATCTAAGCTGGCCCCCTTTCACTGCCCAAGGCAGATACAGCGAGGGAGGGCAGGGGAGGGCAGCCTGGCCACGCTCCCATGCCCAGGATGCAGCCCCCAGCACAGCACTGCTGGCCACAGGGATGGGCTTTTCCCCCTTCCTCTGGACACTGGCCGGACAGCAGCGGGTGGAGCAGTGGCCACTCTGGCCCTGCCGGGCACGGGGCACGGCCCGAGGACGGGTGGGAAGCCCTGGGACAGCACCTCTGACTGTCTGCTCGCTTAGATCCCTCCAGGGAGTGCGGGAGCAGAAGCTCTGGAAAGGCCCAGAGCTGGGCACAGTGGGGCCGTGGAGCCGCTGGGGTGAGGTGGCCGGAGGAGCTGGGCTCTGCCGAGCTCCCTGCAGGCAGAAGCCACAGGTGTTGGAGGAGGATTTGGGGCAGAGGCACCCGCAGCAACGGCTGGGCCCAGAGGGGAGGAGCCTGGGGCCAGGACAAAAGGGAGTGGAGAAGCCGGCCTGAAAAGCACATTCAGGGAAACAATGGGGGAATGAGGGTGGAAATAGTTGGGAGACAAGGAGGCTGCTGTGTGGGGACGCGGAGGGGGCCCTGCAGCGCGACCGCCGGGAGCTGCGAGAGCACGAGGCCCTGGCTTGCTCGGGGCTCCTGGGGCAGCAGGGGCACCGTGTTTCACTGGGATCCCAGCGCCCGGGGCTAATCCTGCGACTCCCGGCTAATCCGCCTCCCAATGAACCCGCCAAGCTCCTCTAACTGGGTTTGTCTTTATCCCGCCTTCCCCTTTGAGAACCGAATCCGGGCCCAGTCCCTGGTGCCCACGGCACCCTCTCCACGCTCCTGTGTGCCCGTCGCCCACCAGAGCCCCCCCAGAGCCCAGGGCACCTGCACACACGGCCCTCTCCCCCAGCTCCCTTCTGCAGGGCCTGGGGCTCACCTAGGTACTTGGCCCGCTCCTCCCTCCGCTCCTTCGCCTGCCTCTGCCTCGCTTCAGCTCTCTGGGCACCTGCGGGAGAAAGGAGAGAAAATCTGCTCAGCACAGGGCTGCCCCCATCCGCCGGCCTGGGGCGGCTCCGGACATCTGCTGGGCAGAGGGGAGGCGCCAACGTGTGATCCATGAGGGTCGTGCCTGTGGCCTCGGCCAAGAGCCGCCCAGGGAACCGGACCGCGGCATGGGAGCACAGGCAGCTGCTCTGCGCAGTCCCTGGTGCAGCCCCCCCGCTGGCCAGGATGCTCCCGCTAATCCCTGCAGAGGGGTGCTCTGGGGCCGCACACCCACCCCGGGCCCCAGCTGGCCTGTACAAAGCCTGGCCCAGCACCCGCAGCCGGCTGCAGGGATCAGCGCACCAGCTCCTGCGAGCCTCCCTCGGGTCGTCCCAGCCCCGCTGCTCTGGGCCTGTCCGCCAAGCGGGAATCGTCCCCTCTGGCCAGGGCTCTGGTACCCAAGGCCCTGTGCAGCACTGCCCCAGGGGCGCACACACCTTGCTTGGGCCTGGGGCTGCTGGCCGCTGCGGCAGGGAGTGGAGAAGCGGCGGTGGCAGGGGATGGCCCATTGCTCCTGCGGGGTAGCGCTTCTCCCGTGGGGGCGGCTGCAGCTGGGGAAAGCCGGGCATTTCCTGGAGCGCTCTTTGCTCCTGCAGGGGTCCCTTCCACAGCGGCTGGAGAAACTACTGGGGCCGGCCGGTCTCCCTGGGGGGGCAGAGCTTCTCCTGGAGGTGGGGGGGCAGCGGCAGGGGCTGGCTGGTCTCCCCGGGGGGGCAGAGCTTCTCCTGGAGGTGGGGGGGCAGCGGCAGGGGCTGGCTGGTCTCCCCGGGGGGGCAGAGCTTCTCCTGGAGGTGGGGGGGCAGCGGCAGGGGCTGGCTGGTCTCCCCGGGGGGGCAGAGCTTCTCCTGGAGGTGGGGGGGCAGCGGCAGGGGCTGGCTGGTCTCCCCGGGGGGGCAGAGCGTCTCCTGGAGGTGGGGGGGCAGCGGCAGGGGCTGGCTGGTCTCCCCGGAGGGGGAGAGCTTCTCCTGGAGGTGGGGGGCCAGCGGCAGGGGCTGGCTGGTCTTGCCGGGGGGGCACGGCTTCTCCTTGAGATGGGGGGGTAGCAGCAGGGGCTGGCTGGTCTCCCTCGGGGGGCAGGGCTTCTCCTGGAGGAGTCTCTGCAACAGGGGCAGGTGTGGCAGGGGGGGAAGGCTGGTGGCTCGGGGGGGGGATGCACTCTCCCATAGGGGTCGCTGCGGGAGGGGCAGGCCAGTCACTCCTGGGGGGCAATGTTTCTCCTGTAGATGGGGAGGGGGCTGCAGCAGGAGCTGGCTGGTCACTCTTCGGGGGGACGCTCTGCCCTGGAGGGGGTGCTGCTTTAGCTGAAACACAGAAGCAGAAGAGAACAAGGTCAGTCCTTCCCCAGAGCCCAGGCCAGCCCCACACATGGGCCCCAGGGCACATCTCCAGCCACATGGGGGCAGGAATCGGGGGAGGTCGGCGCGCCAGAGCCCCACGCTGCCGCCCCACCCCAGCGCTCCTGACCGCGGCCTCACTCAGCCAGGGGTGATCAATGGCCAGGCAGGGCCGTCCTGGCATCGCACTGGCGCCACGGGGCACCAGTGCTGCCCGTCTGCCCGGGGCCATAGCGGCAGAGGGGGAGCTAGTCGGCGCCGCCCTCCCCAATGGCCACCGACTATTTTAGCCTTGAAACAGGAACTAAGGACGGGATGTGAGAAGTGACACTGAATGCTGCTCGCTCCAGTCCCAGGGCCTGTGACTCACAGCCTGTCCCCCTCCCCGCCAGCTCCCCGAGTACCCCTCTCCCCCAAGTCCCTCGGCAGCCCCCCTCCACCTCTGCCAGGCATGGGGCAGCCCCTGGGGGCCCCCATGTGTCTCATACAAGGGCCACCCAATGCTCGTTCTCTCAGGCCTGGGCAGACGGTTCAGCCCCACCGGAGGAGGCTGGGCTTGGAACCGCCCTGTCGGCAGCTGGCTTGGCCAGGGCGGATTACTGAACAAAACGGCCGCGTACCAGGCAGGGAGCTGGCCAGAGGGACAGAGTGGGGAGTCTGGGGGTACCCAGCCAGCCCAGCCCCCTGGGAGTGACCCTGCCACAGACCAGCCCACGGCAGCTCGCGCCCCAGGTGGCCTGTCCCCTGTCCCTGTGATGTGCACAGCACCATAGGTTGCCTGGAGCAGACCCACAGACTATGGGAGACAAAGCCCCAGGTGCCAACTCCCTGCAGGAGCAGGGGCAGCACAAGTAGCCAGGGTGTGGGTCTCGGGGGGAGAGGGGTGGCAGGACCCACAGGCCGGACTGGGGGAGGGGGAGATCTGAAGGAAGCAAAGGGGACCCAGTGCACAGGAACCAGGTGCGTGCTCCCATGGGGCTGCACGGACGGAGTCCCAGCATTGGCAGGACCAGCAAAGACCCAGAGCATGAGGACGGAGGGGACAGGGCGGGGGCTGGAGCAGCGGCTGGGTGGGTGGGACAGGTTCCAGCTGGGACGCAGAGGCCCTGGTGTCCCCGGGAGATGGGAGGGCCAAGCCGGAGGCTCCTTCAGCCAATCCACAGCCATTGGCATCCCCAAGGAGGGGAACGGAGTGACCCCCTGGGACAGCACTGGGCACTCAGGGCATCGCTGGGCCCAGATCCCGCAGGCCCTGCCTTGCCCCCTTCCGAACATGTCCCCCATGGAGGGCGGGGCCCCACGGCAGTTAGTCGCCCACACGCCCCACGCTCCAGGCACAGCACGTCCCTCCGGCCAGCTCACACAATGCACAGAGCGCCCATCGGCGAGGGCCTGGCACTGCCCAGCACCGGCCATCAGCCAGCAGGGCACAAAGCCACCCTGTTTCCTGTGGGAGCAGCTGCCTGCCCTGCTCCCAGGTGGGGGCTGAGGGTCCTGGAGCCTCGGCTCAAAGCGAAGCCTGCCCCCAAACAGCACCGCTCAGAAGGGAAGGGTTCCCGGGGTGGGGAAGGGGAGGGCCCGGGGCTGGACCCTGCACAGCAGGAGGCAGAACACCCCTGCCCCAGCTGGCTGGGGGTGCAGTGCCCCATCCCTTCCCAGCGCTGGAGCGGGAGCTGCCTTTCCCAGCCCAGGACAGTGCCGTCCCAGCTCCCCCGACGTCATCGCTCCAGCCCAGCTCTGGTCCCGGCAGCAGAGACAGAGCCTGCGGCAAGTGCCTGCACACAACAATTGACTAATGCTGCAAGAATGTCCATGTGAGGCCGACGCATCTCCAGCAACCGAAGGCCGCCTCCCCCGCGCGGGGCCACCCAGCGCCTCCCGCACCCCACCCGCTCCCACAGGAAGTGACAGACTGGGCCTGACCGGACGGACGTGCAGGCCTCTCCCAGGCCAGCGACAAAGCAGGGAGAACACCCCCCAACACACACCCTGGGGGTTGCTGGGAGTCAGCAGAGAACGGGGCCGGCTCCTGCCCGTGGCTACAGGAGGGCGTGTTGGGAGGGCATCGCACGGGCCATTCGGCGGAGCTGGCAGGCTCAGCGCCGGTTCAGATACAGGCTAGCGGGGTCGGGACTGAGGGGCACTGGCAGAGGTGGGGGGAAGGGAGGTAAGGATTTGCTCTGGCTCACTGGCATTGCCTCCAACACACCCAAAGAGCCCTCCCCAAACAGGTACGTCCCTGACACACAGAAACCCATTTCCCCCGTCGCAGGACCCGGTCCCCGCGCCCACAGACACAACAGGGGAACACACCGTCCCTGCCTCTGCGAGGAATTGCTCCCGCGTGCGCCTCTCCTGCCAGGCTGCTCCCACCCATCAGTCTGCATCGGCGTGGGCGCGTTACACGCCAGATCAAAGGGGCGTTTTGTTTACAAGGCAGCGGGTGTCAGCGCTGGCATCACAGCGCCGGGTTCCCAGCAAAGCTGCAGCACAGGCAGCGTGAGCCGGGCGGCTCCGTGACTCACGGCCCCCGTGCAGCTGCACCAGGAGAGCTTTGGCCCAACTTCTCACCGAGCTCAGCACCCTCCTGGGGGCTGGGTTCCTGGAGAGCTCCACTCAGTCAGGCTTGGAAACGAGAGCTGAATTCTAGCAGCCAGCAGCTCCCCACGGGGACACCAAGAGCCAGAATCTCCAGAGAACCCAGCACCCAGCGTGAGCTGAACAGGGGCATCCAGAGCCACAGACCCAGCTCCCAAAATGTGGTGCCAAGGCCGAGGGTCAGTAACACCCCCCACCCACCCCCGGCCTTCTGCTGCACTGTGTTCTCCAGCCGCTGCTCAGAGCCGTGGGGCCAATCTCCGCTCTCTAGCCGTTAGGTTTCAATGTGCCACGTTCGAAGGGCTGCCAGCACCTCTACCTCTAACTGCGAGGGCCCTGCCTGGGCGGCCTGGCTTGGCCTCGGAGGGGTTTGGGAGCTGGGGTGGCTGCGCCGGCAGTGGGATCCCAGCCCACACTTTCACAGCTCACGAGATTTACTGCACTGTGTCCTTCCATGCCCCTGCTCAGAACGCGAGCACTCAGCAGCCCCTGCCCGTTTACGGAGCAGCACACGGGGCAGTGCGAGAGAAAAGCCAGGCCATGCTGCAAGGGGACACATGCCAGGCATGCACCAGAGGGACGAATGCCACTTCCAGCCCATTCGCCAGCCCCAGGAGCAGGGCTGAGGCTGGGTCAGAACCAGGAGAGGGTGGAAACTGTAACCCGGCGTATTTGAGAACTCTCGGGAAGGGCGTGTGCCCGTTGTGAGGACAGGAGAGGCGGGCACACAGGTGTGTGTCCGTCCATCCATAGGAGTTTGCCTTGGTAACTCCCCATTCAGACACAGGCCTGCCAGGTTTGAGGGACTCGCGCTCACACCCAGAGACTGACCACGAGACCCCGCGTGCCTGGCAGTTCAGCAGCAGTGACTGGGCCGGCCTGGCCCTCGGAAAGCAGCCGATTCCCTGGCTGGGCTGACTGCAAGGCCATTGAATAATCACCTGGACTAAAACAAGCAGGGAAGCACAAGTAACCACTGCAGCAGCAGCCAGGGAGGGGCAGGAGAGACACCCAGCTCCAGGGCCAAGTGCTGGCAGGGGGAGGTCACTCCAGGGCAGCCCAATCTCATCCTTGGCACATTTCCTCTTTTCCTGACCTCGCTTGCCTGCACCTAAAGGTCCAGCCAGTGCCAAGCGCTTCCCTGGCCCCCGCGGCGATCCCCTCGCCACCGGGCGCAGTGGGAGGGCACGTGTGCAATGCGGTGTGGGCACACTGGACGTGCAGTGCAGCTCTGCCATCCTTGCACACGCACAGAGCGCCAGCAGGGTGTGTGGAGACACCGCTGCCCCATGGGGTCTCCTGGCCTCAGCCTGGGTTACGGATCCAATATGGATGAGTGAGCCACGGACGTTGGTAGCTCGCATGGGAACAGTTCAAAGCCCCTCGGTAGGAAGTGCCAGTTATAAGCAAGCAGTTGACAACTGATTAGCATCTATTCACCCTTTATAAATGTGACCTTAATAGAGTGCGTGACCCAGACCCCCGCCTCCGGCCAGACCCTGCTACCAGCATCCCTGGTGCGAAGGGCTGCCGGAGCCCTGTCTACACAAGGGCACCTGCCCGGGGAGAATTTTTCCTAAGCTTGTGGGTCACCCAGTCAGCTATGGCTCCGTGTTCCCAGCACGGGAACACACCGTGTCTGGGCTGGGATCCCACGAACCCCACTGAGCGAGCCCCAGACGGGAAGGGGACCAGGCCAGCAGAAACCAGGCACTGGGGGGGGGCTCAAAGGCCTGAGAGCAGCTCTGCCTGCAGCCCAATACTGTCCCCACCCCGGCCCGCCGCAGGAGCAGGCTCCGAGGCCCAAGGAGCATGCCAGGGGCTGGCACAGTCTGGCTGTCGGAGCCAACTCGGGGCATCATTCAGCTGCTGCATGCGGAGCTGGCGCCCTGCTCCATTTCGGGGAGAGGGTCTGCGTTCTGCTCCCTGGCCGTGTCTCTCCAGGGAGCCATCAGCCCCAATCTCCTCCAAGAGCCCATGGCAGCGGCAGCACCAGGCAGGAGACCCCAACGGGATCCTGGTGCCTGGGCCCCACAAGCCGCAGCGCATGGCAGGGAAGGGCGACGCTGCGGTGACTGCGGAGCATTTGTGTGGGGAGCAGCCCGTTCAGACAGACACACGTGAGCACAGGGGCACGCGCATGGGGAGTCGTCGCTGTGCTCGGGGAAGCGAGGCCCCCTCAGCTCCAGAGCCCTGATATCACAGCAGCGTGGAGCCTCTCGGGGGGTTCAGACCTTGCACTCCAGACTGAACAGACCCTGACGTAACGCTTTGTAAATAACAGTCTGATCCGGCACTATCTAGCGCTTAGAGCAGGGCCCTGGGAGCCAGGACTCCTGGGTTCTGTGAGGAGAGTGGTGTTTAGTGGTTAGCGTGGTGGGGGTGAGAGCCAGGACTCCTGAGTTCTATTCCAGACTCTGCATGGTTACATGCCTCAGTTTCCCTATCTATAAAACTCACAGGACAATTGGGAGGCCCAGCCAATGCTCTCAGATCAGTCTATGCATGGAAAGCTCCCAGCTGGGACGTGCTCCCTGCACTAGCAGTGGGGAGGCTGAAGTGCAGGCAGGCCTAGGGCAGTAGGCGCGTGCCAAGCTGCACGGGAGGTGAGATGTGGCTGCAGAGCCGGCCCCTCCCTGCAGGGTGACGTAATGCACCCCGGGTAATGTTTGCAAAGCGCTCTGCAACCGGGGGCTGGACAGGGCGATTGAGACAGACAGACACAGGCGCTGTCTAAAGGGCCCCGGCCACAGCCAGGACAGGAGAGAAAAACAAACGCGCAAGGACCAGCCCTGGTGGGCTCCTGATGGCAGCACGGTGCAGCCGCAGCGCCAGGGCCTGGCAGGCCAGGACGTCCCCCCTGGCGTCTCGTCACTTTGGCCACAAGGGCAGCAAACTGCCGGTCGGTATTTCTAAGCACAGACCCAGCCTGCGGCTGGCAAGGGGCCGTTTGCACTAGCGCTGGGGCTGCCTAGTGAGAGCGTCCCCAGGGATCCCGGAGACACTCCGCGCCACCGGCAGAGGCGTGCTCACCCCAGGGGCTTTGAGAGCAGCGCTGGCACTGGGAGGGGATGGCATCGCTTTCCAGTAGCGACCCAGCTCACAGCTGCAAGGGGCTCGTTCCAGGGGAGAACGTGGAAAAACTGCCAGGGATGGGCACCCCACCCCAGTGTCCCCCACCATCGCATGCATATGTCCCCCCCAGTACATGCTGCACCCTGCCTTGCAGCTCCTGCAGGGAGGCATCCTGGCAGGTGAGCCCAGCCCCCGGTCACTGCCAGGGCTGAGGATACAGAGGGAGGAGCGAGAGCTGGAGGTGGCAGCCTCATGGGTTCTTGGCTGGACCAGCTCCATCCTACTGCGTTGTAAGAACTGCCCCAGCCCTCTGCCCACAGCACTGGGTGTGTCTGAACAGTGGTTTGCCCAGTGCAACCCTGCAATCAACTGAACCAGCTCTGCCCACAGCCCCTCTTCCCCCTGCCACTACACAGCAACGCCCCCTGGCCCCGTGGCAGCATCCCCCCAGTGGGGCAGGCAGGAGGGGGACCAGCAGGGTCCCCCATCCTGGGGCTCGCAGTGCCCTACACAGCAGCTTGGCTGCTCCAAGGGGTTAGACACACACGCGCATTTCCACCTGCAGCGGCAGCTCCAGTCTGACCTGCGCTAATGCCCCAAGCCCTCCGAGTGCCACCTGCAGCGATCCGGCCTCCGCTCTGCCCGCCTCGGACCTAGCACGGCACCAGCCACCCCAGCACTGGCCTAGTGCACACAGGCCGGGGAGGGAGCCCCAGGGGGCCTGGCATGGGCCGACATGACATGAGCCAGAGACAGCCCGTTCACAAACCTGGCCTGTCCCATCCCCCCACCCCCGCCACACACACACACTGCACCCCTTCTCTGCAGCCCCAGGGCAGAGCTGCTGGCACGTTTGGCTGCACATGGAGCCAGATCTGGCGAGGAGACTCTGGCCATTTACAGGCCAGGGGTAGTTAAGGGTATCACCCCCTCCTCCTCCCAGGGTCCCAGCTCCCCGGGCACCCACATCCAGATGGCCCTCCATGGCCAAGCCAGACAAAGACTCTCAGAGGCAGCCGTGTCCCGCCCCACCCGGGCCTGCAGCCACCAGATGAGGGAAAGCTTCAAGCCCAGGATGACGCCTCAGAGCAGATGGCAATACTTTCCCAGATCCCCAAATGTGCCCAAGGCAAGGCCGGGGGATGGGCGACTCTGCCCAAAGCCCAGCCCAGTCAGGGTCCCCCTGCGAGCCCGGACCCTCGTCAGGGTCCCCCCTGCACACGATTTCCCTTCAGGCCTCTCGGACCTGCAGCCAAACCGCCGTGGGCTGCAGAATTCGTGGGCTGGGCAGGGTCAGGCTTGGCCAGTGGGCAGATGGGAACCCTCCTAGGGAAGCCCAGGCAGTGCTTCAGGAAGCAGGCTGGGGGGTCGCAGTCGGGGCGCTGACCCCAATGCGCCAGGGCTGCATGAGGCCAGGCCATGCGGCAGTGTCGGCTGTGCCTGAGATAAGATGTAGGATGGGGACCAGGCTGCTGGCGGCCATTAGGGACCCCAGCTCCCTCGCTTTCAGCTCAGCGCCTGTGTCGACCCCTGAGCTGACCCAGCTGAGGCACAGCCCTGCCCCGGCCTGTCGCCAGCTGTCGCTGCCTCGTCCCAGCAGCTGCCCCGAAACCCGACGCTGTTTGTCTGCCAGGACAGCAGTCAGGGTGGGTGTCCTGCGAGCGGGGAGGGAATTCCAGAGGGGATGAACGCCCCTCACGCATGCGCAGAACCAGGCTCTCCCCCCGTTCCCCCAGACACAGGTGTTTCCCATTCGCCTTGTGCAGACTGGCGGTTCCAGGGCATGCCAGGCAACTCCACGCTTGCTGTGGCGAGCCCTTGGGGGCTGGCGTGCAGGGGGGCCATGGCGCTGAATGGCAGGGCCTGCTCGCTCCCGTCTCAGTGGTGTCGGGGCGGGGGGACAGCAGGAGGGATGCTCGGGACAGGCAAAGTGCTGCTGTCAAAGCCACTGGGGCAAGGCAGGACACACACACCCCTGCAGCCAGCTCACAATCCTGCCATCACCACGGCACACAAGCACCTGGGGGCATCTCTGTTGGCGAGGCCTCGTCTACACTAGGCGAGAAAGCATTGCAACAAGCCAACCGGAGGGACACTTTGCTCTCTCCTTGGCTGCCTGCGGTGCCCATGCCGCCTCACTTTGGGCACGAACATGCGCAGCTGAGCAGGGCATGGGGCCTTAGCCTGGTAACACGGGCAGCTGCTCAGAGAGGCTGGGAAGCACATTGCTAATGGACTGGATGCTCGCTGGGACCCCTCAGGGCTGAGCTGTCCTGGGGATCAAGGAGGGGCCTGTGGGTACCTGAGGATGGAGGGGCGCGGCACCCCTGGCCTGGCTGCTGAGCAGGACGGAGGTGCTTGGCTCTGTAGGAGCCCTGCTGGGAGCTGCCAGACAGAGAGAGGATCAGAGTATCCCCTGTCACCACAGTCCTGGGGCCCTGCCCCTTCCCAGGCTTTTGGGCTGACATCACTTGTCCCTAGCAGGCTACAGCATGCCACGCTGGGGTCCCTGTGCCCTCACCCAGCCCCGCTTTCCGCCAGCGTCTCTTCTAGCGTCAGCAGCTTATGCAGGGGAAGATCCAGGCTTCACACACGCCTGGGCCCAGCAGAGCTCTGAGCTAACGCCCTTACCTAGCACAGGAAGGGCAGGGCATGGTGGTGACGCCAGGCCTGGCCCCGAGCCAGGGGCTGCATCTCACTGGCCTGCTTCCCTTCGTCCCCAAGCAAGGCTGATCCCGAAGAGAGGGCAGCCCAGTCGCAGCCCCTGCCTCCCTCTGCACTTGGGAGGGGGAGAGACGCCAGGACTCCAGCTTCGGCCTTGGCTCCCTTCAGAGCCACGGCGCAGAGCCCAGCCCACACCCCACTGCCCACGTCACTGAGCCCACTGCCTCTCCTGCTACCTCGTTGGTCCTGGCGCTCCCCCAGCCCTGCCGGTGCCCACCTCTTAGACTGGAAGCGCCGTGGGGCTTTGTCGTCTCTGTATCGCACCCAGCGCACCGAGCCCCGGCTCCGCGGGTGCAGCTCCTGGGTGCTGCCGGAGTGCAAATGAAGAGCGATCTCTGGTCTTGTTTCACGTATGCCTGGGCACTGCCCGGCCAACCCCAACCCCAGCAGCCAGTCACGAGCCTGTGGAAAGCCCAGCCTACGGCACTGCCTGCCAGAGCGGGCAAGAGGAAGAGCCAGAAGTCTCCGCCGGATGCTCCGGCAGCCCAGAGTCAGGCGGGGCAGCGGCTGAACAAAACCGAAGCGGAGCTAATTCCCAAGCATCCGTGGCTCCCCAGGCTCTGCCCTCAGCTCCGTGAGCCCCCTTGGCTGCTTGTGCAGCACTGACACAGCAGGGCCCTGGGGACCCGAGTGCAAAAGCAGCCATCCTGCGGGTACCTGCGGTCTCCCGAGCAACACTGCAGGACAGGCGATATCCCCGGGGGCGCACACGTGCACGGGCTGATGGCACCAGCGCAGCTTTCCTGAGAGGGTCTTTCTTGTGCAATCTGCTGCTGACTCAGCTCCCTGCGCTGCAACCCCTAACCTTGCTGAGCTCATCCACAGCTCACGGGGAGCCTCTGGCAGCCAGCGGGGCGGGGTGCCAAGTCTCTGCATGTGCACGGCTGGGATGGGACGGCGCCAGCAGGTTCCCAGTTACCGGGCAGCAGGTGGGCAGCCCAGCATTGAGCCAGGCAAAGGAAGTTAAAATGCAGCTTTCCAGAGCCCATCTGTGCAGCGTGCAGTCCACAGCCAGCCCGACGTGGGCTTCGGCAGCTCCCTATCCAGGGCCATACAGCGGCACAGAGGGACCCCCATCCCAGAGCAGGCTTCCATGGAGGGTGGATGGAGAGGTCTGCCACCGGCTGCCAACGCTCATTTCCGGCTGAACGCTGCCATGCTGGATACCGCTGCCAAGGGCCTGGGTGTGGGGCACGAAGCGGAGCCAATAGGGAACTCAGCTGAATGCTCAGGTCAGTGCAGCTGGTTCCTGGAAGATGCGCGAGCCGCTGGGGCTGGCTCGTTACTGCCGGGTCCTTGTTGCTCGCGGACAACAGGCTGCAGGGTTGGGCTGTTTGAGGAAGAATTTGTTTGGGGGAATGAAACAAAGAACCCAACGCTGAGACCCCGGGTAGCTAAGCAGTCACCTCGCTGGGCTCGGCAGAGCTCCTGTCCCTTGAGCAGAGGGATTCTGCTGCTCTGGGCGGAGGCCTCGGGCATGAGGCCATTGGTGTGTCGCTCCCTCCCGGGTTAGCACGGCTTCTGCCCAGGCCACTCACACAGCTCCTACCCCAGCTCAGCACACCAGGGCACGGCAAGTGCCTCTGAATCCGGCCGCTGGCCTGTACCCCATAGTCCAGCCCCTGGCAGACGCACCTGGGCTCTTCCCTCGTTGAGGAGCATGCGGGGCTGGAGAAAGGCACCCTGCTGCCTGCCCCAGGAGAGGGGTCCCCTCCCCATCCCCAGCAGGGATTCACCTCCTCTACCCCCACTCGGGCCCATGTGTCTCAGTGACTCAGAGAAAGCCCTCTAGCAGGTAAGGGATGGTGCAATCTCCATGGCTCATTCAGTCCTTGGCCTCCTCACTGCAACGGCCAACTAGGGTCCATTGCCCGAGGCGCCCACAGAAACCTGGATCACGTTACACAGGCCGGACCGTCATCAGGTGGGAACAACTCCTAGTCACTACTAACCTGATGTCAGATTGGAACCAACACCTCAGAGGGGAAAAGCCCCCATCCCATTCCCTGCCTCTGAGTCAGCCAGCCCCTGCCCTGGGGCCGGATCAGAGTCAGGACCCCTAGAGGGGAAAGCCCCCGGACTCCATTCTGCAGCCTTCCTGTCTTCCCACGGGATGATCAGGAGCAGCGGAGCGTGTCTCAGACATGATGCAAAGCCACACGCCCAATTGCTCACACACACGCAGCTTCCGGGGGATTAGCATGAACAACTGTATCCGTCACACCTGGATGACAGCACCTGAGAGAGTAACTAAGCAGCCCGCGCCCGGCGCAGCTCCTGGCAGGTACAACTGCTCCTCTGCCCACACCGCCGCTCACACGCCCACCCCACGACAGCTCAGAGCTGCAGGCCTGCCTGCCCTGCAGCAGGAAGCCATGGCCGACCCAGAGAGCACCCACCACAAGTCTGAGGGCAAAGAGCTGAATGGAGCCCCTGCCCTTCCATGCCAGCCCAGCGCAGACAGATGCCACACAAAGGGGCGCTCACGACACAGAGACTGCGACCCTCCCCCGTCATTGGCATGGGCTGGCAGCCCGGTCCCACAGCACCTGGGCTCGGTGCCCAGGGGAAGCCAACATCCCTCCAGGACCGTCTTCCAACCCTCAGAAATGAAAACTGGGCGGCTCCCGTTGGGGTCTGGCTCCCAGCTGCCCTGGGGCGTGAAGGGGGTGCAGCAGGTTCAGACCCAAGCCCTGACCTCCCCCTGGGCCTGGCAGGGGAGCTGCAGCCGGGTTTTTGAATATCCGCAGACCATGCCCCCAGTACCTTCCCCAGCATTCATTCATCCTCCCAGCGCAAACAGGGCAGGGGTGGGGTGTGGGTGTGGGTTGGGTTTAACCCGGGCCCGTGAGAACCCAAAAGCTAAACAGACTGGAACCAAAGCCTGAAGCTTCCCAGCTCTCCCCAGACTCTGGCAGCGGGGTGTCCAGATGCCCTCTCCAGGTCAGCCTGCATTTTAAGGGGCTCTCTGCTTCCTACGGTGCCCATCACATTTCCGCTTGCTCCTTATTTGGGGGATCTGGGAGGGCTGTTGTACCCAGCACACAGAAGCCTGCTGAGCTGTCACTGAGCTTAGGGGAGAACAGACACTGCCCCAAAGACCTTCCTAACCCTAAATCGACCTGCGATAGGGTAAGGGAGGCCACACCACAGCAAGCGGCCTGCCTGTGTGGGGTTGGGGACTACCCAGGAGATTTAGGGTCAGTTGCTCTACAGACCAACCCAAAAGAACTTGTTCTAAGAGGAGGACGCACTGGGGACCATTGGCTTCAGCCAGCTCCCTGTCCCCTCCGTGGATAACCTGCTGCACCCCTACAGCTTGTGGCGCACCGGAGCAATCCTTGAGGAGCAAGGGAGGCCTGCTTGCGGCGCAGGAGCTGATAATACTTCGCTGCAGTAGTGACCCGGCCCCCCAGCGCCAAGGCAGAGCAGCCATGCTACAAGGCAGTGTCCAGGATGTGGAGCGAGGCGTGACAGGAGAACTCAGAGAGGCAGGATCTCAGGACGGCGCTGGGATGGGGCCTCCGGTTGTTTCCAATTCATTTAAAAATAAACATAAAGGAAAACGGGCCAGAGAACCTGAGCTGCTTTCAAGCTCCATGCCTATATCTGCACTGGACCAGCCCCGAGTCAGCGCTAGACCCCCAGGGCACGCTCTGCGACCTTACACCCATCGGGCCAGTGACAGCAGCTGGGTAGGAGGAAGTGCCTGAACCGGGGGGACGCCCTGAGCAGCAGCAGCAGCTTACAGCATGGGCAGAACTGCTAGCAGACCTCGGTGGAGTCCGATGCTGAGCTCTGAGAAAACCTGCCCATCACTGCCACATGGCTGCTGCTGGGCGCTTCTGAAAGTCTGGCCCTTGTCCCAGTGCCTAACTAGGAGCTCAGCTCCTTCCAGAAATCAGGCCTAGCAACCTCATTTGCAGAGGTGCTGAGCATCTGCCGCTCCCCTTGACTCTAACTGGAGCAGGGGAGCCCAGCACCTCTGCAAATGAAGCCATTGGCATTAACCTCTAGATCGCTAGCAGGACCCAGCCCGCAGAGCCTGATTTCACCCGGCGGTTAGGCCGGCCATTTCCCCAGCACTGGGCTCTTGTCCCGTCCCGGAGTCGGCGCCCCGCAGAGCTCTCTGGGGTGAAAGCTGCACTAAGTCTTTTGGACGATGCACTCCGGGGCTGTCACACTGCAGTTCTGCATGTTGCATCGCTCAGAAAAGCAATCGGGCTGGCCTCGGCCAAGCCCAGGCCTCCACCCCACGCCACCTTCTTCCATCCTCTCCCTGACCTGGCTTCCTCCAGAGACCCTGCCTCGGCTGGTGTCCCAAGGTCTCTGCATTTTGGGCCGCCAGTCCCAGTGGGAAGAGGAAAGAGACCATACAGAACAGGCCTGCGCCCGCTCTGTCCTTGCCCTTGGCCAGCCTCACCCAGCTGCTTGCATTTAGCTACCGTCTCTCTGCTGATGGCTTCACAGAGCCGCCCTTGCTTGCCCTGTCCTAGATCTGTGCCACCAGCACCCCGGCTGGCTTGCTAGGGGACACGGTGCACCTGTTGTTCCTCTGCCACCCCCTGTCCAGGTCAATTGGAAGATGCCCAGCCCTCCCATGCAGGCCAGCCAGCTCGAGGCCACCCAGAGGAGTGTAAACACCTCGGCCAGGTGGAATTCCAGCCTAATTGAAGTCAATGGCAAAACGAGTTGAGCTGGGGCCAGATTTCACCCCATGTTTCCTCGTCCCCATGGGCTCAGGGCTGTTTCACGCAGCCAGAGCAATGGGCAGAGACAGGGCGATTCCACTCTCCAGGCAGTTTGGACTGACGAAAATTAACAGAAAGGGGGAAATGTTTAAACAAACCCCTTTCCACCAGAAATACAAACTCATTGATATTCGTGCCAGGCTTCAGAGAGACCCGTTCTGCAAAGTCGGGCCTAACACAACTCGATAACATCCGATAAAGAGCTAACTTGTCCCCAGGACTGTGGCATGCTGCAAAACCTTCACCACATCTTCCAGAGGCTTAGCACCTGGATCTGTCTCCCTCCCTCCCCCCACCCCATTCCCATTGTTTTCTTGCTAGGAGATTAACAACAAACTAGCTTCCCAACATATCGGTGGGACACACAAAAATCCCTTGGGTGTCTGGCAGCAGGGCACTATTCCCAGGGATGGGCAGGGAACTTGCCCCCACCCAGCCAGAGCACACGCACATGCACACGCCGTCAGGCACAGGACATCATCACCAGGAGGGAAAGAACAGTTCTGCTCAGCTATAAACAACGGAAAGCCAGGCCCATCGGAGGAGCCGAGAGCCAGGCCCAGACAATACGTCTGCAGTTTTCTTTTTAAACACAGTATTTATCAAACGCTGCAGGGCCCCAGCTCGGCATTTAAGGCCGGGTCGCCTGTCTGCGACCAGCAGCAGCGAGCTCGGAAGGGCCCTGGCTCTGGTTCCCCTGCCAACACTGTCCTCCCCTCCCCCCGAACGGCCACCACAGGCCCTTGCAGACTCAGGCCTCCATGAATCACAGCAGCTGTCCCTCCCACTCCTGCAACAGGGCATCAGGGAGGGAGGGGGAGGGGGCTGCCGGGCCTTCCCTCTTCCTCCATCAGTGGAAAGCCAGGCCTGCCACAAAGCCCTGCTTAGTCACAGCGCTGCCCTGCCTGCACCCGGAGATACCAACTCAGACAGGGCCAAAGAGCATTTGGCTGGGCCCCTTAGAGCGACTCGGAGCCAAAACAAATCCTGGCTCCGGCAGACTCAGCTCCAGCCAGCCGCTGCCCTCCCTCCGGCTGCCCCGGAGCAAGAGAATTCAGCAGCGCTGGGCAAAGCTGCAGCTTCAGGCCTGGCTGCTCCTGTGACCCACCAGGGAGACGGCAAACCCCTGGCCAGGGGAGAGCAGCGCTGCACCTGGGAATGCCATGAACCTGCCCAGAAATGCAGCAGGAGGCACCACATGTGGATGTTGCATCCTCAGCATCTGTCCCCCAACGTCCTCCCACCCCGCAGCCACCATGAAAGGCCTTTTGCCTTCCCACTCATAAGACCAGCCTCCTGCTTTCCTCACTAAATCTAGGAGGCGGCTATGCTGCACATGTAACCATGCTGGGGGGACCGGTTATGGGCTAGCACACCATTGCACCCTGTGGTGTAGACAGGACCATGTCTCCAGCCAATCCCAGGGTCTGGATAAGCTGTAGCACAGTTCAGGGACACAGTGAGCTCCACAGCAAGATGGAGCATTGTCAGAAGACAGACGCGTTGTACCCTGGTTGCCCGACACTGCGGACGGTCTGGGAAAGCTGCAGAGATGGGTACTGTGGCACTCAGCAGAGACCCAACAGCTAATCACATGGGTGCCAACCAAGCTCTGAGTGGGGCTGGCTCAGCTCTGCCCTCAGCCAGAGCAGGGGTATGAGGAGCAGCGACAGAGCCAGCACACCAACGGGGCAGGGCGGGCACAGAATCCCCTGCAGGTGCCTGCTTCGGTTCTGGATTTCATGAGCCAGCAGATGTGCCCTGCACCCTGTGTGCCAGGGGGCTGAAGCCGCTGGCATTGGGGAGGGGCCACCTGTGCGGGGTAGGAGAAACCCAGCGATGAGGGAGAATAAAATTAACACCCCCTTCACCCCAACTCTGCTCCTGAAGAAATGGGGGCCAGCAGGCAAGAGGATGAGACCTGGGGAAGAGATTCAGCTGATCCATGTCAGTGCCACCCCTCCTCAGGCCTGGCCCATGCCCCTACCATGCGTCAGGGCTGGGGACCCATGCCGGTGATGCCCCCAGGCAAAGGGAAAGGAGGAGCAGGCAGGTCCTGGGGGAACACTGGCCTGACCCACAGCAGCCCCAATGCCCCCTGCAGCTCAGTGGGCAAAGGAGCAGCACAGCGGGGGACCACGCACACCCAGAAACACCAAGATCTGCCCTCTCTGCACTGCAGGACCGAGGCTGCTACTGTCTGGAAAGGTCTCATCAAGGGCAACTTCTATCTTGCAGCCACTTGAGTGAATCTAATTAGCTCCTAGAGGCTGCAGGCTTGGCAATCTGTGGGCCTACTGAGACCACGTTAGCGCCTTTCCTCCTGCTCCCTAAAACTCCAGGGAGGGGGCACTGCCTTCCCCTGGACCCTCCATTGCAACTGGGTCTATCTGCCTGCCCAGCTGGGCCTTCATCACCCCCCAGTGAAAACGAACCCATCATTCACGCCCGGATGGTGAGGAGACCTCTCTGGAGAGCCTGCGGCCTGTCAAACGGCCCTGAGCTCTGCAGGGCTGGGATGCCGGCAGGAGCTGGTCGTTCAGAGGGACCCGCACCCCCAGGGGCCCAATTCTCCCCGAACCCTGCTTAGACTTGTCTGTTTCCCCAGAGTGACTCCTGATTTACGCTAGGATAGGCGAGCGCAGAATCAGGTTCCCTCTGGCACCATCTACTCAGGCGCCAATTCTCCTGGTGTAAATCATCACAGTCCCACAGCCCCCACGTCCAGATCAATGAATCTGGCCTGTTCATTCCAATGGGAGCTACATCCATTCACAACAGCTGGGGGGCCCAGACTGCAGGAGTCACTCCCGATTTGTATCAGAGAGGTAGCCATGTTAGTCTGTACCCACAAGAACAACGAGGAGTCTGGTGGCACCTTAAAGACTCACAGATGTATTTGGGCATAAGCTTTCGTGGGTAAAAATCCAGGCGTGGTGTTTTACCCATGAAAGTTTGTGCCTAAATAAATCTGTCAGTCTTTAAGGTGCCACCGGACTCCCTGTTACTCCTGATTTGCAGAGCCCGGTGTCTCTGTGCCCCAGCCCGGTTCAGTCACGTCTGGGCTGCAAACACTGCAGGGCGAGGCTGCCGTCCTGGGCCTGGCCTAAATTAGGACATCTCTGGGACCTGGCTCCAAAACAGCAGCCGCCTGCTTCTGCTGCGGGAAGACTCCATGAAACCCCAGGCCTAGGGCTGAATTCAGGGGTTTCTACCCAGCTGGAGGAGGGGCTGTGCCCCCCCCAACTCCCTCCTCCAGGGAAGGGGTCTGAGCGCCGCCCATCACCCCTCTCCCCGCAGCCGTGTGGCACCCCCAGCGCAGAAGCCCCCGGACGGGCAGGTTTGGGCGGCGGGGAGCCGGGCCCGGCCCCAGCGTGGCGCACCCCCGGTTACCCACACTCTGCAGCCCGGCTGGGGGTCCCCGTCCCGCCCCGCCCCGCTAGCCTGGGCGAGTGACTGTGCCCAAGGCCGGCGGCCGGTTGCCCAGCACCCTCCCCGCCACCCGGCCAGCCAAGGCGGCTGGTCCCAGGCAGCAGAGGCGCGGGGAGGGGAGAGATGCTCCAGCCTGGGCCCGGCGCTGGGGAGGAACCCGCGAGTTCAGACCCGCTCGGCTCCCGGAGCTCAGGGAGGCGGCCAGGCCGGGGACCCCCTTCCCCAGGCACCGCCACGAGCTTCCTCCTTCCCCCCCCACCCTGCGAGCGGGACCGGGCTCAGCCTGCGGGGCTGGGGCCGGGGGGGGGGGGGGTTAACCGCAGAGAGGGGCCGGGGCGCGCCGCACAATGGAGCTGGGGGGGGAGGGGGGGCTCCGACTGGACGCTGCTTTCGCCTCCCGGGCTGCAAACACCCCCCCCCGGGGGGGCTGGAGACCGACCAGCGGGGGAGGGGCGCGAAGTCTCTCATGACCCCCCCCCGCGCAGCTATTTACCTTGGGCTCGGGGCCGCATCGCCGCGGCCTCCCGCGCCTCCGGCCGCCGCTCCATGCCGCGCGGGGGAGGGCGCGGCTCGCTCTGTTGTGCCCCCCCCGCACACAGCAGCGGGATCGGACACGAACCAGTCACGGCTCCGCCTGGCTCCGCCGCAGGCTCATCCCGCCCCGGATCCGACCCAGCCCCTTCCAGGGGGGGCGGAATCAGCCCCGGCTCGTTCCCGGTCCCCGGGGCGCAGGACCCAGGCGCCTGCGGGGAAAGGGACGCGGGGCCCCGGGGGACGGGGACCGAGACTCCCCCAGCAAAGGCCCCCGCGCCCCCCGCCGGCGGCAGCAGCTGATGGGGCAGCAGCGAGCCCCGGCGCTATTCTGCAGCCAGCCCGGTCCCTGCCCGGCCTCCCGGACAGGCCCCTACCATGTCTGCGCGCCCAGCCGGGAGGGGGGCTCCGCCTCGCCCCGGGAGGGGCCGGGGCAGGGGGGCGCCTGCTCTGGGACGGGGGGGGGGCAGAAATCCTCTGCGCTGCCCCGAGGGCCGGCGCGCCCCGGTCTGCGCGCTGGGTGCCCGGCGCGGGAGCGCAGGGGCCCGGGCAGATCAGCCTCCCCCCCCCCGCCTCTTGGTTGTGTCCGGCCGCGCGCTGAGACTATCTAGGGAAAGTTGGATTCTTGGGCGAGCCGCGGCTGGTGACTCACTTAGGAAAGGAAAGAAGGGGCAGGAGCAGCGGGGGGCGGGGAGCGTCCCAGGCTGTGGGAGGCTGGGAGCGAGAGGGCCTCCAGTCCTGGGGTACCCAGCCAGGGGATGCTGGGAGCGGGGGTCCCTCTGTCCTGGAGATACCAGGCTGGGGGATGCTGGGAGCGGGGAGGGGGGAGTCCCTCTGTCCTGGAGGTACCAGGCTGGGGGATGCTGGGAGCAGGGGGGTCCCTCTGTCCTGGAGGTACCAGGCTGGGGGATTCTGGGAGCAGGGGGTCCCTCTGTCCTGGAGGTACCAGGCCGGGGGATGCTGGGAGTCCCTCAGTCCTGGGGACGATGCTGGGGTGAAGTAGTTTCCCTACCTAGCCTGTGCGTTCCCCTCCACGCCTGCCCTGTCTGTCTTCACTCTCCGCCTGCTGCCGGCTGTCCCTGTCACCAGCTGCAATGGAGCTCTGGGGCTCATTACACACATAGCACCTGCCAGACCAGTTAGTTGCATTGATTGGAGTTTGAATCATCCCGCAGAGACATTGGTTTCCTGACCAGGAATCACAATCCCAATTTTAATTCTTGCCTCTCCCTTGCTAATTTCTCTCCCCTGGTTGCTCCCCGCTTGCACGTGGCTCTGAAGACCGGCCACTTACTGACAGCCCTATTCTGAACAGCACTCAGCTCACCCTGTGTTTCCCTTATATGAGGGGAAGGGTGATGGGACCTTTCATTCCCATCTCAATGTGCTCCTACACTTTCCCCTCCCGCTTACCCCCGGGAGCCCAGGGTGCTCCGCAGCCACCCACTCTTCTAAACTCAGCCCTTTTGTCTGACAAAACTCCTTTGGCCTGAGAAGGTGATGGGGATCAGGGCCTGTATCTCTCACCCACCACTGCAATGCAGCCCCCTCTGGGGCAGCCCCCAGCGGCTAGCAGCTGGGACCTCAGGTTCGTGTCTCCCACAAAGGCTGGGGTGCCTCCCTCTGCAGCACAGGGTCCTGCTACCAACTGAGCCTGCTCCTTGCTGGGGGCCCCAGGGGCTTATAGAATCAGACTATCCGGGTTGGAAGGGACCTCAGAAGGTCACCTAGTCCACCCCCTGCTCAGAGCAGGACCAATTCCCAAGTATATCATCCCAGCCAGGGCTTTGTCAAGCCGGGCCTTAAAAACCTCTAAGGGTGGAGATTCCACCACCTCCCTAGGTAACCCATTCCAGTGCTTCACCACCCTCCTAGTGAAAAAGTTTTTCCTAATATCCAACCTAAACCTCCCCCACTGCAACTTGAGACCATTACTCCTTGTTCTGCCATCGGGTACCACTGAGAACAGTCTAGATCTATCCCCTTTGGACACCCCCTTCAGGTAGTTGAAAGCAGCTATCAAATCCCCCCTCATTCTTCTCTTCTACAGACTAAAAATTCCCAGTTCCCTCAGCCTCTCCTCATAAGTCATGTGCTACAGCCCCCTAATTTTTTTTGTTGCCCTCCGCTGGACTCCTTCCAATTTTTCCACATCCTTCTTGTAGTGTGGGGCCCAAAACTGGACACAGTACTCCAGATGAGGCCTCACCAACGTCGAATAGAGGGGAATGATCACATCCCTCGATCTGCTGGCAATGCCCCTATTTGTACAGTCCAAAATGCCATTAGTCTTCTTGGCAACAAGGGCACACTGTTGACTCATATCCAGCTTCTCATCCACTGTAACCCCTAGGTCCTTTTCTGCAGAACTGCTGCCTAGCCACTCGGTCCCTAGTCTGTAGCAGTGCATGGGATTCTTCCGTCCTAAGTGCAGGACTCTGCACTTGTCCTTGTTGAACCTCATCAGGTTTCTTTTGGCCCAATCCTCTAATTTGTCTAGGTCTCTCTGTATCCTGTCGCTACCCTCCAGCATATCTACCACTCGTCCCAGTTTAGTGTCATCTGCAAACTTGCTGAGAGTGCAGTCCACACCATTCTCCAGATCATTAATGAAGATATTGAACAAAACCGGCCCCAGGACCGACCATTGGGGCACTCTGCTTGAAACCAGCTGCCAACTAGACATGGAGCCGTTGATCACTACCCGTTGAGCCCGACCATCTAGCCAGCTTTCTATCCACCGTATAGTCATTCATCCAGCCCATACTTCTTTAACCCGACTGCACCAATAATCATCCCGCCCGTCCCAAAGGGGGAAGGGACTGCTCCAGGTAGCACCTGGATCCTGGACGTTTGTCCATGCCAGGTCTCCTGCTTCCAACCACAACCTAGTCACAATTGTGGCTTCCCACACTCAGTGGAGGCCACAAAGCTCTAAGAGGGGCCGATGGACATAGCTGGCTCAGAGGAGCATCACAAGAGGTAACGAGCCTTTCTGTCCCTACATCACTGACCCGAGTACACACCAGGTCAGCAGCAGCCTAAAGTCGTTACCATGTGATGGCTGTTTGGCGGGGGGCCCTGCGTGCAATGAGCCTCATGGGTCTCAGTCCTGTTACTAGTGGGACCCCCACAATGTCCCCCCCCCACCTTGTTGGGGCTGGTGGCTGGGTCCTGAACACATGCAGGGCCTAAATGAGAGCTTGTGCTTGGCTGTTTTAATTAGTTTGCAGCTAACGCGATGCTGCATGCCAGTCTAGATGCTCCCGGACACATTTCTGGTCATGTTCGTTAAAACAGGAGCAGCGTCTCCTGCAGAGGTACCCTAACTTTCCCTGGAGCTCTGTACTTGGCACTGCTTGGGCCTGCACCAGAGAGGAGAGGGTTCAATCCAGCACGAGCACCCCTCAAACAGGCAGAGGGAGCATCACCGGGCTCTCCAGCTGGCCCCCTTGCCCCCAGTCTAGACTCGCTCGCTGGGCTCTGTCCCGCCCGGCCATGCCACCAATACAGGTCCCTTTGGGCGTATGGGGCTGGGGGAGGAACAGGGTCACTGAGGGAGGAGGGACTCTAATGAAGCAGCTCCTGGATGTTTTTTGCTGCAGCCCAGGGGTCAGATACTTGTAGGGTGTAAATCACTGACTTTAAGGGGGTGACAGATTTGCACCAGCTGAGGCTCTGGCTCAGTGAGAATGACTCAGTGGGCACCACCCTGCACACCCAGCTTGTCTCTGACTGCGGCACCAGGAGGGCTGCTCACGTTTGCTGGCCCCACGCACACTGCTCTGGGTGGACGCTCACTCACAGCGGCGCTGTATAACAGTTGGCTGGAGAAGGAGCCACCTCTGCTACATTCTGCCTGCAGAACCTAATTACCCTCATTGGAATCCAGCCAGGAATGTGCAGAATAAAGTGAAAGATTAAAAAAAAAACCCAACACCCACTAGCCCCTTCAATCTGTGTTTTGAAGCCGCCAGTGGCTCAGTGGGATCAGCCTATTGATTGTGCTGCAGGGGTAGAGCTGTGCTCAATAGGCCGCTTGCCTGGCCCAGGGAATCGTTAGATTCAATACATTGTTCAGCTAAACTGCCTGTGGCTCTTTGAGGTCAGATTATCAACTGGCAGCATTGTGGGGGGATTAGCAGCATCTCGCTGGGGACTGCGAATTCCGGTGCTATTTGCATGTTTAAGGAAGGGCTCCGGTGCCAGCACTCGGATGTGCGGGCAGGAATCCGGCAGCAGGGAGGAGCTGGGAGAAGATGGGGAAAGCAGCCCATCCAGCGTGGAAGCCAAGGGGGCTTGGGCAAGGCGGATGGATGCAAGGACCTGGCCTGCTGCTGCTTGGGGTCAGTGGGGAAGTCGGGGCTCAGTAGCTGGTGGCTGCTCTGGGGTTCAGGGCTTCGCTCCCCAATGGGATCTGCAAACACAGGGGCTGCAACCACCATTATCACATGCTCACCCACATGGTCAGAAGCAGCAATGGGGAATAGACTGGAGGGAACAGTCCCTTCCGGGGGAAGGAGCCGACGGGCTTCCTGGCCGCTAGCCTCTGGGATCAGCCCATTGCCCAGCAAAGCGCATCCTTCCTTTAGCCAACTGGCTGCCCATCAACGAGGAGCAATTTAGCAATAAGGAACTTTGCCTGTAATTCGATCTTCTGTCCTCACCCTGCCATCACCCAGAAGAGCAGGGCCCCTCTATCGAGCTCTCAGAGCCAGGCTGCCTGTCTCGACCCACTGCCAAACGGTTTTCCCAAACCCTCCCCTCTCCGGGAATGCCAGGAGTGACTCAGGGGCCGGGGAGCCTGGTGGCCCCAATGGGCTGGCTAACCCGGGGCCAGTTTGGCAAGAGCAGGAAGCCGAGGGCCGCGCCCGGAGTGCCAGGAATGGAATGCGGGGCAGCCGCCCGTTCAGAGGGACGGCCCCGCAGATCCCACTGGGCAGCATCCATCTTGGCTCCGAGTAGAGCAGAGCATGCTGGGATCCAGCCCTCTCTGCCAGCCTCTGCCTTGACAAGGAGGGAGAGGAGGCCGCGAAGCTGAGCGCCGGACACGGACAGCCCGCACTGCAGGAAAGGCTGGCGTGGGACAGAGCCCATCCAGCCTGTGCTCGCCAGGAGCCCTTCCTGGGCTCAGCTCCTCGATATATTGGCGCTGGCAAGGCTGGTCTCGCCCGTCAGGGCAATAAAGACACTGACACCGAGGAGTGACTGGAAAGCGAGAGAGTGGAAGGGAGGCAGCCGTGGGGTCGTGGGGAGGATTGCTAAGCTGAGCTCCTAGCCCAGGGCTGAGCCCAGCACTTGGCATCCCGTTCCCAGCCCTGGGGCTTTTCGCCCAGCTCAGCGCAGGGCCAAGGTTTCCCCGAAACCCCATCTGTCCTCACCCTCCCGGCTGACTCCACACTGAGGAATGTTGTACAACAGAAGGGGAGTGAAGGGAGCCACTCAGCCCGATCCTGCAGAGGGGCAGCTGCGTGCCAGGAGTGTGCGGAGCTCAGGCACAGAGCCTGGGGCAGCTCCCAGCCAGCCTGTGCCCGCGGCAGAGCCCCTGGGGCAGGAGGAGACAGATGCTAACGGTCTCACACAGGCCCCTGCTGGTGGGTTGGGGGAGGGGGAGTGCTCTCAGCATCAAGGAGCAGGAGGCACAAGGGGGCAGGACCCTCCCTCACCACGTGCTGGCATCATGCTCAGAATAAACCTGCAGACACTTGGAGTGGGAGGGGGAAATAGGCCCAAAATATCCAGGGGACAATTTCCCAGTGGCCCTGCTAGTGACCGGTCCCCTATCCGCCAGTCAGAGCTCCAGTGCCCGGCTGGCCGGGGTGAGCAGGGGCACGGTGGACTCAGAGGGCAAACAGCAGCCACTAGGATGGGGACGCTGCCTTCCAATGCCCAGCGGTGGCTCACAAGGTCAGAGAAGCGCCAGGCCGAGCAGGGCAGGATTGTTCCCTGTGCCCAGCCTGGCTTTAGAGGAGGACCCCCCCGCCCCCCGCATACACCAACAGGGCAGCTCCCAGAACGGCTGGGTAGCTACCGCCTTTGCCCAGCCAGCCCTGGCTGCGCCTGCAGCCGCTGGCTCTGCATGACTGAGCGGCCCAGCGAGCCGCTGTATTGTCACTCCCCTTCCGGGGGTCTCCAGCAGCCCCCCCACACCCTTCCATTTCCATGACAAATGGCATAGGACAAGGGACCTCCAGCGGAGTCCAGACGGGGCTGCTCAGCAGAGACCTCGCAGGCGGCCACAGACAAGACGGCCAGGCAGCTCTCAAAGGCATTTTTGCTTGGTGAGGCAATGGCACTTGTGGAGGGGTCATTCGGGGACACAATGGGAGCAAGGAGACCCCTCCCCTCCCTGCATCTCCGGAGTAACCCCCCACCCTGCCCCTGCCCCTGCCCCTGCCCCTGCGATGGGGCTTTGCATCCCCCAGCCACAATCAGAGGACAGGGATTGGGGCTGCTCCCAGCAGCGCTCCGTGGTGCTCTGGGATTCTCCAGCGGCTCTCAGCCTGGGGGTTGCCAGCCTTGGGGCAGGGGTCCTTCCTTCCCCCTCCTCTGTGGCCAGGCTGACTCGGACACACTGAGCTTCTGGGACGGCGGGGGGTTGCTGGGAGGAATGGGGGGAGGGGATTCGAACCACGATGGCTCAGCTCTCACATGGGGTCTGCTAGGAATGGAGGCAGAGGGTGGGGGAGGATGTAAAGCAGCTGGGGCTCAGCTCCCACCCCAGGGGGCAGGCTCCTGGCTGGATGCAGTCAGAGTGGGGCAGGAGAGCTGGCATCTCCCACCCCTCTGTCTCCCCCGGCCCTGAGGACAGGATCATCGGCCCGACCTATTGCAGACCCAGGGCCTCACTCTTCCACACTCTCCTCCCCCAGGCCTGGTCCGGCTCCTCTCTCTGGATTCAGGGCCCCAGCCAGCCCCCCTTTCCTTAGCATCCCCATAATGCACCACCCCCGGAGACTCCTTCCATATGCCAGGGGATACGGAGCCTGGGCAATGGGGGAGGGAGTGTGCTATGGAAGGGGCGTAGGGGTGCTTCGCTGTCATGGCTCCAGCTGAGCACCCCTTCTTAGCCACTCACCGGCCTGCTAGGAGAGGAGACAGATTCTGGATCCTGGGTGTTTCAAGCCTCTGCAGTCTGAACGGAGTCCAAGCACTGTTCCTACGTGAGGGCCTCTGGGCACACTCCTGGGGTGCAGATCTTCTGTCCAGCACCCCATCCTGAGAGCTATGGCCATGCAGTCCACTGCCGGGCCCCTGGAGCCTCCCACAGCTGATACACACGCTCTATACCAGAGCCCCACCTGTGAGCCTGCTGCATCGCCTCTCCAGCTGGGCAGGTGGTAGGTGTCAACGCCTCGCACACACTTTGCGCCAGACTCTGAACCACCGCTGCTCTTTACTTAGTAGTATAAGAAATACACAGAGCGATGCAAACATCAGAAACCCTACCTGCATTGCCCTGCCTCAGTTCCCCCCCCCACACTCCAGAGCATTCTTTGGGCTGGGGTCAGGCTCCTCTGCCATTCAGGGTCCTCCTGCTGCAATGCGTGGCTGGGTTGTGAGACATGGAGCCTTCTCCCACCAGCTCACCTCCTCTGGCCTCAGCCAGCCCACGGCCTCCCCGTCTCCTGCCCCATGCTTCCTAGGGAGCTGTTAGTCTGTCCCTCCCCCCATAAGTCCTTTGTGAGGACACACCCGTGGAGCACCCCTTTGTGGCCAGGCGTAATGTCACCGGTGTCCTCCAGCCAACACACATTATGTTCAAGCCCCTTCTGGGGTAACCAAATGGCAACCCAAACAAGTCTGAATAATTCTTCTGCCCCCTTGGGCTACTGCAACCTTCTCTTCTGCTTCCACTTACAAACCCTGTCTCAGAGCTCCCCCCAGGAGCCTCCCTGGCCCCCCAGAGGCTTCTCTTCCTACCAGAGTCCTGCCCTGACCCCTTTCCAAGGCCCACCACAGGGATCAGTTCTGACCCTACCGCCTTCCTCAGCCTGCCAACTCCGGCCTTCTCAGGGAGGGGGGGATCTTCCTTCCTCCTAGGTCCTCTCTGTTCAGCTGAGCACCCCAGCTCCTTATCAGCCTAGCTCCACCTCCTCAGGCCAGAAGACATCAGTTCCTCAGCCCGCCAGGTGCAGAGCATGACTGATTGGAGTTCTTTCCTTTGCCCAGCAGGTAATGGGGGTTAAGCCCCATCACTTCCTTTTATAACCTTTCAGTCCCTTGGTCCAGTGACTCCTGGATCCGAGTCGACAGGTGATCACCAGCCCTGACCAGGAGGCTTCCTTGCCAGGTGCCTTCTCCCCTGGCAGACCAGTTCCCCTGGATGGGAGCCAGTCTCCTGCCTGGCATGTGTGTATTAGAATGGAGGAGCATCCCAAGTTAACGACCCTCTGTTGGCAGCCCTCTACCAGTCCCCTTGGAATTTCAGTCCAACATGGAGGTAAAGAGGCAACAACGAAGGCAGCTAGTTCCCTCCCCCTTCCCAGTGGCGTTGGCAGCACAGAGAGAGTTCTGAATCTCACCGACAATTCATACACGCAGCTCCCCCAGTTGTCACCTCTTCCTTACCCCAGAGACAATGTGAGGTGAGCTGGGTCCCCTTCCCTGTGCATGAGGCAGCCTGGGGCCCTCTGCCTTGGCAGTCCGTGTGTGATCTGCCACAGGACCCGCACTCCTGCCTTCCTTGCCAGACGGTGTTTTGGGACCCACCAAACTGTTATTTCTTGCCCTGTTCCTGGGAAGAGGCAGTGTTCCTGACCGGACAGCAACGTAACACAAAGAACCACGTTCCCTAAGCTGCCCCTCTCCTGCACTGCCCTCTGCCCCACTGGCCAGTGGGTCTCTGGAGCATCAGTCCCCAGAGAAGTGGGATTCTGGTTACTCTGGGAACTGTCATTCTGAGAACGCCCAAGTGGAAAACTACAATGTAGATGGAGCAAGAGCAAAGAGGAGCAAGTGCGCAGAGCCCTCCGCGACCCCGGGACGGTCAATACGCTTGTATAATAACCTCAGTACGTATTGATCGCTCCTCTGCAGATTAAGTCACTGCTGTATCGCTTGCTTTTTGCTGGTTCCTGTGGATACTGGGAGCAACCAGCCTCCCAATCCTTATGGAAAAATCTATGAGTTAATTATGATTGTGTCTGCACGTGCTAAGCTGGCCCAGCAGAGAGTCCCTAGTCCTCAAGGCAGAGACAGCGTGTTCCTCATTCTCCTCTGCACCGAGTGCAGAGCTCAACCACAAGGCAGCTCGACCTTGAGACCTGGGAGGCGGCTGTCTCTGGGCATGGGTATGTGTGGGGGTTACAGGCAAAGTCCCCCCACCTTTTCCCAGTGGGATCTGACCGGGAAGATGGGGATATGATCCCAGAGGCAGCTTTGCACATGGATCGCTGCTCCCGCTCCGGCCCCTGGAATGCTGCAGTCTGCGGGAGCTGCGGTGCCCACGGGTGCTCAGCACCTACTGTTCATTAGTGGTTGCTAGGTGCCCAGTGCCTCAGGGTGCCAGCAGCCAGTGAGAGCGTGTGCGGATGGGGTGACCCGTGGGTCTCTGCTGTGAATTGGCCCAGTGCCGTGCCAGCAAGGGAGAGGCACCAAACTGGGATGGATTCGGGGTACAGATCAGGCGCAAGGTGGCTCGAGCTGCCAGCCCAGGCTGCGCCTGCCTGTGCCGCTGAATTGTGGCTTTGGGCCGAGCCTGGCGGTCCTTGCTCACTCAATCTGTGTGTGCCAGCAGGAGCAGGGGACGCACTCAGGGAGGGCCGCTGCGTTTGGGGCTTTATTCATACGGAGCATTGCTCTTTCCTGGTCACCTCCTGCCGATACACTCCTGAGCCCCCGGAGCTGGGCAGGCCCGAGCCTGGGACACAGCACAGGTTCCTAAAGGGGGCTGGAGGGAGTGCAGGGGCAAAGGGCCCGTTCCCCTCTCTAGCCCTCAGCAATCAGGGGGAGCGGCTCACAGCGGAACGACCCCCCTGCCCACACACAGGAGTCGGCCTCTGGGGCTGCGCTGTCTCATCAGCAGTGTTGGAGCAAAGTCTAGAGCCGGCTGATGAGCTGGGCACGTTGGCTGTGTCCGGACGGGTCCCCGGCCTTGTGCTCTGAGCCAAAAACAAACAGGAAGGAGGTCGGGGCAAACATCAGGCGGTGCTGAGATCATCGAGCAAAGTACTCACTAGGGCTCTTTCCCTCTGCCTGCCAGTGCCCGGGGCTGCTGGTCACTCTCCTCTTGTAGCCAACACCCAGCAGAGCCCCTGACAGGCACACAGCTCCATCCCAGAGCCCCTGACACGCACACAGCTCCATCCCAGAGCCCGACACACATACAGCTCCATCCCAGAGCCCCTGGCACACATAAAGCTCCATCCCAGAGCCACCCAGAGCCCAACACGCACACAGCTCCATCCCAGAGCCCGACACACATACAGCTCCATCCCTGAGCCCGACACACATACAGCTCCATCCCAGAGCCCGACACACATACAGCTCCATCCCAGAGCCCCTGACACGCATACAACTCCATCCCAGAGCCCCTGACACGCACACAGCTCCATCCCAGAGCCCGACACACATACAGCTCCATCCCTGAGCCCGACACACATACAGCTCCATCCCAGAGCCTCTGACATGCATACAGCTCCATCCCAGAGCCCAACACGCACACAGCTCCATCCCAGAGCCTGACACACATACAGCTCCCCATCCCTGAGCCCGACACACATACAGCTCCATCCCAGAGCCACCCAGAGCCCCTGACACGCATAGAGCTCCATCCCAGAGCCCCTGACATGCACACAGCTCCATCCCAGAGCCCCTAACACTCATGCAGCTCCATCCCAGAGCCCCTGGCACGCATAAAGCTCGATCCCAGAGCCCGACACACATACAGCTCCATCCCAGAGCCCCTGACACTCATACAACTCCATCCCAGAGCTGAGAGGCCCAGCCCATTCATCCCAGCGATCACTGTCCCTTTCATCCCTGAGCTGGGGGATAGATAGATAGGGGGTGGATGGGATAGGTAGATAAATAGATAGATGGGGGTGGATGGGGATCGATAGAGGGAGTGGATAAGGATCGGGGTGGCTGCTGCTGTGGGTTCTGCTCTGCCGTAGCCTCAGCCAGGGATGTGGCGAGCATCCAGCTGTGGCTGTGGGTGGCTGGGAGGCCGAGTCACCCCTGGCGTGTGAGTTTCACCATGTGTGTGTGGGGGGACAAAGGGACCAGCTGGCCGCTCCTACCCCGCCCCGGCGTGGCCACACACCCAGCTCTGTGATGACGCTGGGCAGCACCTATCATTAGCATCTCAGTGTGATCTCATCATGGCCTGTGCGGGAAGCCAGTGTGCCAGCCTTGTTGGGCAAAGCTTACAGCAACAGCATTAGCTCCGCCAGCTTCTCCCTCAGCTCTCGCCCTCTGTGCCCACTTAGCTGGGCTCTCTCTCCCCTCCAGCGCCCCTGCCCTGAGAAGGGCACCCGCTCCCTCTGGGCCATTGCTCCACAGCACTCCTGGGCTTCTCTAGGGCCGGGGGAGGGGATCCTGCCCGTCAGGGCCTGGAGTTGGGCTGGAGGGATCCCAGAGCAGGCCCTGGTGACTCCTTGGCCCCGATCCAGCCTGGCACGCTCCCTACTCCTTGTCACCAGACCCCGCAATCGTTACTGGCCTCCTGCCTGACCCCCCTTGTCCACCGCCTGGGGGAGCAGCTCCCTACGCAGCAAGGACAGTGCATCCCTTGGGAATCTGCAGCAGGGCCGGCCCCTCACTCTCTGCCCTGCCCTCGCCCACCTGGAGTCCATGGCCCAGCGTGAATTCCCAGCACATTCAGCTCAGGCTGGGCTCTCACCCTGCCACCAGTGCCAGGGAACCCAGAGCCGGTGCCACTGGCCCAGTGCTGGGGGTGTGTGCTGGGGGCGGTACCCGAGTACTGCTCTGCAGCTGGCGTGGCAGGACCCTAGCTCAGAACTCTGCTTGTCCTATGGCTCTACCTGCTTCTCGGGCCCACGGTGCCTGTCCGGTTCCCAGGGGCACCCTCGTACCTGGGCGGCTGGGGAAGGACTCCCGCAGGCAGGCAGCTTGTATCACTCCCTAGAGCCAAAGGCAGCGGCTGGAAACGCCAGGGCTTATCTTCAGTTTGCTGGTGGAACAGATGCTGGCGGCACTGACACACAGACTCACAACCTCTGACACCCTTGTGCACCCACGTGCATACACGTTCATCCACACACCCAGTGCTACTCACACAACTGGTCACAGCCATGCACACGCCCCATTTCCCATCACCCTGGAGGAGAGGCAGCTCTGGGGCTGGCTGCACTCAGACGCCCTGGCAGCACGGGGCTCAACCCCACTTGGCTGACTGGTTTCTCTGGAGTGAGGGCAGGTTTGGGCTGCAGGGCCAGACTGCCCCAGCCTTCACCCCAGCACTCCCCCCATGCCCCTCCTGCATCACCCCGGGGCCGTCGGTCCAGCCAGCAGGGCCCAGGGCCCTTTCAGTAGGGTTCAGGTGTCCCACCAGGTGACTCACCCAAACTCCACTCCGCTCACTCTGCTCTGCCAACCCAATCCCCAGGAGCCCTCCCATGGGATCCAGCACCAAGCGTCACTCCCCGCCCTGACCGGCTGGGCAGCATTTGCTGTGTGCCATTAAGCAACTTCCATGGCACACCCCAGAGGCAGCTGCATTTCCGTGGGGGAGCGAAAGGATCCTGCGGCAGCCTTTCACGGCACCCAGAGGGAGCTGGGCAGCACCCCAGGCCGCTCAGATGGAAAGTGCCGTAGGAGAGCCGGCTCCATCCCAGGGACAGCATCTGCCTCCACCACGTGGCCCCCAGTGCCGCTGCTCCCTGCGTGGCACCGTACGCCCGGTGGGTACCCAGGCCCGGAGTCTGGGGAGAGCTGAGCAAGGAGCCCCGGCCTCCCACTTCTCTGCCCACAAGCCCCAGCCCTGAGCCGTTTGGCAGGAGATCAGCCACAGGCCCCGACGCACTGGGGTCTGCAGCCCTCATCCTTGGGAAAGTCCCTGTGGCAAGGGGCAGAGGCTGGTGTAGCCTGACCTGTCCCCACACAGGGCCTGGCACAGAGGGGAGGGGGCATCCCTGGAGCTGGCCATCGCCTGGCCCCAGCTGCTCCTGCCAGGAAGGGGGCTGCACCGCCTGGGATGCAGGAGCACAGAGCTGTGCCATGGCATTGTCCAACCAGCCCTGCCAGCCCACACCGGGCAGGCCCAAGCCCTTGGCAAAGGCCCCGCCGGGTCCCTTTCGTTACCCCGCTGCGTGGAAGGCGGAGTTGGGTCCATGCTCGCTCCAGCCCCATGGCAGCCCAGGCACAGCCAGGGCCCTGCGCCATCCTTCCCCTGCAGACAGGACCGAGGCTGGCGTGAGACTCCCTATGGCTCAGCCCAGACCCCGCTCCCCACAGCTGCAGCTCAGTCGCCGCCTCAGTAACTTACAGAGCCGCAGAGGGAGCAGCCGCGAAGGCAGCGGGGCTGGGCAATGCCCACACCGGGTGCCAGGGCTAAGAATTGTCCCCCCGCATGCCAGGGGCCAAACTGCCCCCCCGTGCCATGCCCCAAATGGTCTTCCCCCACCCAGTGCCCTGCTCCACCCCTGCTAACATAGAGAAATCAACGGAGGGCAGGGCTAGGGCGGGCCGTGTGTGTCGGAGGGACGGGCGTGCCAGTCTAGTGACCACACAGCCAGCCCCATCCATCCCTGCCGGGCCTGAGGGCAGCCCTACCCTGGTGTGGCACTCCCGGCCTCCCGTGCTCCCCAGCTCTGGGGAGGTGCACGTGGCCAGTGACTGCGTTCCGGCCTGGGCCCTTTCCACGGCCTGCTCTAGTCCCAGGGCCGCCCCTTCCTGCTGGGGCTTGCTGACCTCAGGCAGCTGCGGGACTCCCGGTCCCTTCCTGCCCATTGTGTGTGTGTGGGGTACATGCTGCCAGGCGGACGGGGGAGAGCCAGCAGGGTTTGTCATCCCCCTCCCCCCACACATCCTCCATCCTCCCCCTGCACTGTCCCCCTCCCCCCAGCACGGCTCCCGTGTCCATCCCCGTCCCCTGGCGCCGGACTGAGCTTGGTAACTCATTTCATACGGGGCACTGCTGCCAGCCCTTGGCTCCCCCTGCCCTGGGCGGGCCTGCAGGGCTTGCCCAGGCAGGAACAGCGCCTAGCCCCGTCCCTGAGCCAGCCAGCCCCCGCCTCTATTCAGCCAGACAGGCGGGGGCTGCCCAGGGGAACTGCTCCTGCCCCACTCACCCCTAAGCCAGCATGGCCCGGGCACAACGGCACAGACGGCCCTGCTGAATCCCGTTGGACCAGGAGCAAGTGCTGTCTGGAAACCAAGCTGCCCCTGGCGGACGCACGGGCCCCACAGCAGGACTGGGCTCAGCAGGAAACGGCTTGGTCCCTGCAGCCTGCCGGAGGGGAGGGGATGTGGGCTGGGATCATGCCCTCCTGTGCCAGGCTGGGGGGAGGGAGCTGGGCTCCAGGTCTCTCCTGACAGGTGGCACCTGCGGCAGCAGGGCCCTGGCCGACCCATAGCCGTTGGGCTGGGAGGTGGCAGGGCTGCCTGCTCGGCCAAGCTCCTGCCCCAGGGCAGCGTCCACAGCAGGGTCGCTCGCTGGGCACAGCTCCAGCCTGGCTGTGTGCCCATCGGTGAGTCACTCTCTGTGCCTGGGCTGCCCTGTCTGCGGTGGAGTCTGGGGGTCACTGGTGCTGCGAGAGCTCAGCGATCCAGGCAGAGCCCACGGGGAAGGGCGCTGGAGAGACCGGCCCAGACGGAGCAATGCCCCTGGCAGGGGCGAGCCCAGGGCTGGTACTTGCCCTGCTCTGCCCCAGTTCGCAGCCCCTCCCTGCACTTGGCCAGAGCCTGGCTGGGCTGTAAGGAAGGGGGGAGCCACCCAGCGGAGAAAGGGGGGCATGACAGCTGGGAGGAGGGTGCCTGGGGGCAGGGCAGGTGGGCACGTCCCACCCCAGTGCCAGGAGATTTGTGCCGCTCCTGTCGCCTGGGCACAGTGGGGGAGACGTGGCCCCCTTGGGGGTGCTGTTGCTGGGGGGTCAGGGGCCTGTCTGAGAAGCACCCCTCTGGTCTGGGGGAGGCTCCTACACAGCAGGGGTTCGACCAGCACCCAGGTGGGCTCAGTGCTCACCAGAGTGTGTGGCCACATGGCCCATGCAATCCCGCCAGGACCCCCTCCAACCCCTGCCATGGCTCCAGCGCCCCCTGCTGGCCTGCAGTGCGTGGCTGCAGGTGGGGGACAGCGCTGCCAGGCCCCGGCAGGGGCTGGCGGAGAAAGATGGGGGAGCCCAGTCCCTCAGCACCCCCATTTCCAGCTGCAGCTTCCATAGGAGTCAACACTGGGCAAAGTTTATTGTGCATCGAGTGAATGAGCTCCCATTGTCCCCCATACAGCCAGCCAGGTGCCGGGATGGCCCCCCAAATACAGCCAGCCAAGTGCCAGGCTGGTCCCCCCCGTACAGCCAGCCAGGTGCTGGGACGGCCCCCCAAATACAGCCAGCCAAGTGCCAGGCCGGTCCCCCCAATACAGCCAGCCAGGTACCGGGCCGGCCCTCCCAACCCCGATAGAGACAGCCATGTGCCCCCGCTTCCTGGTACAGCCAGCTGGGTGCTGGGCCAGATCCCAATCCCAACGCATATGGCCCCATCCTAGCCCCCCGCAGTACCCATTCCAATGCCCCAGGAACTGTGCCTGTCCCTAGCAGCGGCTCAGGGGTCGGGTGGTGCCGGTCACAGTGAATTCTGCCCGCAGGACCTCGGAGCTGGCACGTGTCTCCTGGCCTGGCTGCTGCCCGCCCACAAAGAGCGTGAAGGCGCCCGGCTCCAGCTGCCACTGCTCGGCCCAGACGGCGCGCTGCCCGTAGGTCACCAGGAACAGCAGCTTCGCCGCCCGGCCTGCGGCAATGGGCACCCGGCGGAATCCAACCAGCTGCCAGCGGGGCACCGGCACGGAGGGCTGTGCCCAACGCAGGTACAGCTGCACCACCTGCAGGGAGGGGAGCGGTGGACTAGGAACAGCAACGGGGAGCCAAGCACCCAGGGCAAGGCCAGCAGGGACCGAGGGGTCCTGCCAGGTGCTGCTTCTCCCTGGGCAGCGTCACCCCTCAGGGACAACCTGAGACGACGGCACTGCCTCACCCCAATGCCACAGGCGTCAGCAGAACACCACCTCTCCTGACCGCCCCGGCCCCACAGGGGAGGAGCCATCGGAGCTAAGTGCCGGCCTGGCACAGGGCCCACATGACAACCCCATTCCCCCCACGCCCCGCACCCGGGGCAGGGAGCGCTCTCACCTCTTCACCATCCCTCTGCCCAGTGTTCTCCACCACCACGGAGACGCTGAGGTTGGCGCAGAGGGGCAGCGCCGTGGGGCTCAAGGCCAGGTCCCGGTAGTGGAAGGTGGTGTAGGACAGTCCGTAGCCGAAGGGGTAGAGTGGGGCCCTTGGCCCATAGTACCGGTACGTGCGCCCCTCCATGGTGTAATTCTCCATGGCTGGCACCTGCAGCCACAAGGGAGGGAAGACGTCAGCCACAGGCTATGGTGCCACGCGGGCATGGAGGGGGCCACGGTGCCAAGCTGGCCTCAGGAATGGGTGGGGGAGCTGGGGGTCCAGGGCCACACAGGCTATGGGCCCATGGAGGGATGGCCACAGCTGCAGGGCCGTGCCAACCCTGGGAGTGGGAGGCAGAGCTTACAGCCCTGTCCTGTGGGGCTGGGGCTGTGCGGGGGGCTGGGCTCTGCAGTCGCAAGGGAGGTGCCGTGGGGCTGGGAGAAAGGTCAGGTGCTTCCTGGATCGAGCGTCACCATGCCAGGGCAGCTGGCGTCCCCCACTGGGCACCCAGCAGATTTCCAAGCCCCCAGCACCAGTGCCCCTGGGCCTTACCTGGTCCATGCCAGCTGGCCAGGTGGCCGGGAGCCTGCCCGCCGGGCTGGCCCCCTCTTCCCCCAGCAGCACTTTGACGATGGCGATGCCCGCGGCCTGCGCTGGGAAGAAGCACGCCAGGATGGCGCCTACTCCGTGGTGGGCCTGGGCCCAGCCCACGTCCAGCGGCCCCGCGTTGAACAGCAGCAGGATGACAGGGCGCCCGATGGCTGGAAGGGACAGGCCAGGTCAGTCCAGAGCCCGTCCCCTTGGCATGGCAGCTTGGGGGACGACAGCACCCCGGGAAGCCCGTGGGGCAGCGCGTACTGGGGTCTCACCCCTAGACCAGGCCGACCGAGGTTGGTGATGCTCTGAATACCCCAACTCTCTGTCCCGCTGGGCTCTTCCGTGGGAGCCCATCACTGTGGTCTCTGGGCCATCCACGCGCAGGGGCAATGGGGAGAGGGGCCCCCCCGAGGGTGGGCTGGGCTCAGCCTCAGGGGGGGCTGTGCCCACACATCCGGCCCCCTGGCAGCTCCTCACGGGTGCCCAGATTCCCACCCCCTGCAGGCCCCAGGGTGCGAGTGTGCCCCAAACCACCTCACCCCAGGCCACGGCATCCTGCAGCAGCTCCTGCTGGCGCCCGGGCAGGGACAGGTCCCATCGGTCTTTCGCCTCTGTCTCCAGGTCAGTCCCTGAGCAGGAAGAGCCAGCGCCAGTCAGTTGTGATGCCCCTGCCCGTGCAGTGCATGTGCCTCATCTCCACCCCTGACCCGGCGGGGACATGATGTGGGGGGAGCATCCTGGACCCCCTGGCCGAGGGCGCCACGAGGCCGGCAGGGCTCCTGGCGGAGCGTGGAATTGTGGCAGTTGCCATGCTGAGGAGGAGCCCATGCTGCACCCTTTGGGGAGCAGGCAGCCCGGCAGGGGGCCCTGGGCCCTACCCGCCTTGGGCACTCGCGGGCTGTCTTGGTGGGAGGCGCGTCACACAACCAGCAGCCTGAGCCCTGGGTCCGCAGGCCCAGCACTGCCCCCATGCCAGGCTCTGCCACAGCCTCTTGCGGATGGTGGCGGGGGGAGGAAGGCAAATGCCAGAGCGGCTGAGCCCACTCCCTCAGATCCAGACCAGGTCACCCATCACCGCCCGGGGACCCTGCTGCCCCCCCAGCCTGCCCTGGCCCCCCGTACCTGTGCCCAGGCACACCACGACGACGTCGGCTGCCCAGACCGCCTCCTCCACCTCGCGCGGCGAGTAGAGCAGGCACCTGGGCTCGCTGCAGCCTGCGGCGAAGCTGACGTTGGCCGGCAGGGTCTCCAGGCCCCTCCTGCACCGGGGGGACCAGCCTGCCATGAGCTATGTCGCTGATACAGGGGCCGTTGCCACGGCACCCGGGCACCCCCCTCTAGATGGAGAATCCGCCCCCCTGGCAGGGCCGAGTGGAACCAATGGGCAATTCTGCAGCAGGTGGGAATGGGGGAGTCCCACCGATGCCCCTTTGCCCTGCGGGTTGCCCGGCTCGGACCAGGAACCAAGCGGTGCCATGTGCCCAGCCCGCAGAGCAGAGAAATGCCTCCCCGGCCAGCTGACGGATGGAGCCTGAGCTCCGGGGTTGGGGGGTCCCAGTAACCGATGGGAGGGGGGTTGCTCTTGCCCTACCTGGGGGTGTAGATGTACTGGGGGTCCGGGATGGGTGCGTAGTCCCCAAACAGCACCCTGGGGTTGTCGGCAAAGGGACCAACCACCTGCGAGGAGGGGAAACAGCCGAGGGTGGGACAGGAGCCGCCGCTCCACCCTGGCAGCCCCAGGGCCCAGGTGGCGCACAGAAGCCAGGGGGAGGAGGGCCGGGGGGGCCATGGAATGAGCTGTGTGGGGCAAGCGCTGGCCTAATGCAGCCCCTGGCAGCTTTGAGCCTTTCTCTGGGGGAGGGCCTGCCGTGCTGCCCCCCACCCCCATGCAGCGCCTGCCGTCTCTGAGCCCCATCGAGCAGCGCCCACCCCAAGCGCACCTGTGCACTGCCCCCCCCGTGCAGTGTCCCTCCGTCCCCAGGCCCCACTGAGCAGTGCCCACCCCCCCATGCAGCGCCCACTGCCCCCGATCGAGCAGCACCCACTCCAAACCCCCCTGTGCAGTGCCCCCCACCGTGCAGTGTCCCTCCGTCCCCAGGCCCCACTGAGCAGTGCCCACCCCCCATCGAGCAGCACCCACCCCAAGCGCACCTGTGCAGTGCCCCCGCTCGCTGTGCAGCCTCCGTCCAGGCCCCCAGGTCCCACTGAACAGCGCCCACCCATCGAGCAGCGTCCACCCCCCATGCAGCGCCCACTGCCCCCTATCGAGCAGTGCCCCCCCACCGTGCAGTGTCCCTCCATCCCCAGGTCCCACTGAGCAGTGCCCGCCCATCGAGCAGCGTCCACCCCCCATGCAGCGCCCACTGCCCCCCATTGAGCAGCGCCCGCCCCCAAGCCCCCCCATGCAGTGCCCCCCCCCGTGCAGTGTCCCTCCGTCCCCAGGCCCCACTGAGCAGTGCTCACCCCCCATGTAGCGCTCACTGCCCCCCATAAAGCAGCGCCCACCCCCCCATGCAGCGCCCACTGCCCCCCATCAAGCAGCGCCAGCCCCAAGCACCCCCGTGCAGTGCCCCCCCCGTGCAGTGTCCCTCCGTCCCCAGGCCCCACTGAGCAGTGCCCACCCCCCATGTAGCGCTCACTGCCCCCCATAAAGCAGCGCCCACCCCCCCATGCAGCGCCCACTGCCCCCCATCAAGCAGCGCCAGCCCCAAGCACCCCCGTGCAGTGCCCCCCCACCGTGCAGTGTCCCCCCGGTCCCCAGGCCCCACCACACCTTGCTCCCTCTTGCTGTCATGGGCCAGGCTCCAGTGCCTGCCAGGACCCGCAGTCTGCACAGGGCACCCTTTGGTACTGAAGGGTGGGGGGCTGCAGCTTGCTCCAGGGGGGTTTGTCCAGGGGGGTTTGTCTGCCCCTGGCAGGCTGTCACGCAGTCCCCAGCCGAGGTGCCCGGTGTGGGGCAGGGAGCCCCAGTGCGGCCGCGGTTCTCTGGGGCAGGTCTGGGGCAGGGCACGCAGTGACTGAGGATGCCAGGGCCCGTGTGCTCTGCCGGGTGGTCAGCACCCCTGGGGCATGCGAGCCAGGAAGTCCCAGCCTGGGGTCCCCCGTGGCCTCCCAGCCACCACGGCCCCAGAGGATCCCCCCACCCCAGCCCCGAGCGGGACACTCACCGCGATGCGCTTGCCGGCCAGGGCCTGGGCGCTGAGGGGCAGCATCCCCCTCTCGTTCTTCAGCAGCACAAAGCTCTTGATGGCAGCCTCCACGGCGAGGCTCCTGTGGGCGGGGCTCTGCACGGCGCTCAGGTCGAGGGCGCTGTAGGGGTTCATGGCAGGGGGGTCGAACTCCCCCAGCCGCAGGCGTGTGTAGAAGAGTGGCCGGACCCGGGCCCTCACCGTCTGCAAAGGGCAGCGAGAGCCCGTTACACCGGCTAGGGGGCAGCCGGAGCGCCGATCTGGGGGGGGGCCGCTGCAGCCCCACATCCCAGTCACACCGGCGCAGGGGCTGGCTCAAGCTCTCATCCCATATCCACTCTCCCGCCAGTCCCAGGTACACCCAGTGCTCCCCCAGCCTAAGCAGGGTGACCCAGCCCAAGCAAGTCCATGCCCTGGGGCCCGGGGCCCTAGTGATGAGCTTGCCGGCCCCCTGCCCTGCTCCGGTATTGTCACCCCACAAGGGCGGGGGGCGTCCCATCCACGCTGCCCCAGAGGCTCTCACCTCCAGCGTGATGTTGCCCTTGGCCACAGCCTCGCTGATGCTCATGAAGACGTTCTCCGTCAGGCTGAAGGACAGCTCCAGGTTGCAGCCAGCGTTCACCGAGGCTGCAGCATGGCGGAGAGACAGGAAACAGTGTGTTACCTCTGGGCTCAGCCTCTGCCCTCCCTTTCCTCCCCCCAACCCAACCAAGTAGCCTCTGTGCCTGCCAGGCTGGAGGCAGTGAGCTCAGCTCTTGAACTGAGGCTCCAGCGCCCTTGTTAACTAGGCCTCATGGGCCCTTGGGAAGGGGAGCAGGAGGGGTTGTTCAGAGGGGAAACTGAGGCACAGGCGTGTGTGTGACTTGCCCAGGGTCATGCAGCAGGTCAGTGGCGGACCTGGGAATAGAACCCAGGAGTCCTGACCATCAAACCAGTGCCCAACCTTCTCCCTCCCCCACCTCCGACACCCCACCACTGACTATGCCCCTGCCCTCAGATGCCAGTTCTGCTCTAGTAGTACCAGCAGCAGCTGGGCCCTGCCCTGCTCCCAGCCCAGGCAGCTCTCGGCCAAGCGGGGCCAGGCTCCTGGGCCGTGTGCATCCACGCTCACCGATGGCCGTCTCCAGGAAGCTGTGTGTGTAGCGATGGGCCAGCATGATCAGCTCCACGGCCCCCTCGTCGCTCACCACGTAGCCCTGGAAGCCCCACTCTGCCCGCAGGATGTCTGTCAGCAGCTTCTTGTTGGCGCAGGCGGGCACGCCGTTGATCCTGCCGGGTTGGGTCTGGCAGTTATTGCAATGCCGAATGCAGCCACCTCTGGGGTGGGGCACGGCAGCTGTTTAACAGTGCCTGGCAGTTTGGGACAGGAAGTGAAGGACAATGCTGCACTCAGTTGGAATTGCAGGGGGATTTACTTCAGCAGACTGTAACTGCCCACCTGGGAACCCCAGGCCACGGGGCTCCCGCCCTGACTCCCCCGGAACTGCCATGAGATGCGTGCAGGGGCACTGGCTCAACAGAGACGTGGGTGGAATAGCGCCTCCTCCTGAGCCACTTGGGGACTCCACCCAAATCCCAAACAGAGCCAACCCTGCTCAGCTCGAAAGCTGTACAGCTGCGGTGCGTTCAGGCCCGCTTCCAGGGCAGAGGGGTGTGTGTGAGAACAGCCCTCGTCGCCCCCAGGAGAAGCTAATGCTGAGCACGGGCAAGGAGCGGCCTGCAGCAGGCAGAGACCCCTGCCCCATGCACAGCCCCCCAGCCGCATGCCCCGTCTCGGTGCCTGTCCGGCCGCAGGCCTGCCTTGCCCGGTACCTGTTGTAGCTGCACATGACGCTGTAGGAGCCAGCGTGCACACAGGCCTGGAACTGGGGCAGGAAGGTCATTCTCCAGTCCCGCTCTTGCACCTGCAGGACGCAGAGCACTCGGTCAGGGCCGCGAGCCTGGCGCAGACCCCACCCCCACCCCGTGGCCCCCAACATCAGCCCCGGCAGAGCTCACCGGGACCCAGGAATCTCTCGGTGCCAACTGGCAGAGAGCACAGAGACACCACAGAATCGTACAGGGATGCCCTAGGCCAGACATATGCACCCAAGGGTGGCACGTGAGGTCTCTCCCACTGGTTGTAAATGTGTGTACGGGTCATACTTCAGGCGTTCTGTATCTACACTGAAAAATATGTTCTGAAGATAAGGCAGATCACCAGGAGGTGACACACCTCAGCCAGGTTCCTGGCAGGCAGGGGGTGACAGAGGCTCATCTATCTGTCTGGTCACACGCGTATTGTGCATCGTAGGTCTTACAATGGATGCCTATGTGCACGCCAAGCCAGGCACCAGGTGTAGGATTGTGAAATCTCCAGGAGAAAAAACCTACAGGAAAAAAAAAATCAGCCAGGAGTGGCGGGGGCGCTGCTTATGACTAAGATCAAAGGATTAGGCTGGTATATCAGGTACCGCAAGGAAACGCACAGAAACTTTCGCCTAGCAGGCAAGCTGACAGCGTGACTCGTCTCCTGAACGAAGATCACAGCCAAGCCTGGAAGGATGGTGGGTGAGCATTGCTCTATCAGGCAGAAAAGGAGCTGGTTCAACAAGCCTGGGTTCTTCACACCTTCAGAGATCCCAGGGCCAGAAGGGAGCACTGGGCTCCAGACAGGCCCCTGTACTGCGCCGGCCAGAGACCTGCCCTACAATCGTTCCTGGGGCAGATCTTCAGACAAACTTCCCACGTGGATGTGAAACTGACCAGGGATGGAGACTCCCCCCACCCCAGGCCTGCTCTAGCGTGTGTGTGACGAGTTTATCTGAGCTGGTTTCCATCACTCAGCTTGCTCACTCCAATCTCTGGGCTGTGTTAAACGTACGTTCCCTTGTTCTCACTGCCCAGGGCTCGGAGGTGGAACTGGCCTGCTCCTTTGGGAGCTGCAAACCTGTGACTATTGCACGCGTCCAGTGGCTGGAGTGGGCCTATTGCTAGCGTGTAATCAGCCAGCGTGGCCTGTGGGGCAGCGCTTGTGGCCAGTGGAGTGGGGGAGCTGACCCCCAGCAGGCACAGACCAGACCCTCGCGCTAAGGGTCCCTCACCGCCCTGCGTATCGCCAGGGAGCGTCGCACTCACCTTGGCATCAAAGCTGAGCCTGGAGACGGGCACGTTCTCGGGGCCCCCGTGCACGCTGAAGTGCTTGCAGCCGGCGCTGGCCTTGACGTAACGGGGGTGGTCGCCCTGCAGCCCCTGCACGAATGCCACGGCCAGCTCTGCGCTCAGGAACGGGTCTTCGCCGTACGTCTCCTGAGGACAGACACACACGTTGCTGCTGCCGCCCCCTCCCCCCCTGCTGCTGCTGGGGCGCTGGCTGTGGGGATGCAACCCCTGCTCCCCCCGGCTGCCAATTCCCCGCCTGCCCTTCCAAACAGTCCTGGGGCAGCCGCCGCCTGGGGACCTGGGGGAGAGCGGGGGGGGGGGGGCGCTCTGCAGTCCCTCGTGGGCCCACTTCTCAGACACATTAGTGCCAGGGGCGATCAGGGCAGCCTTAGCACAGAGACCAAGGGGCCACAAGCCACGGGGGAGAGGGAGGGAGCTTGCAGGGTCTGCCAGAGGGGCCCTAACACATCTGGATTCAGGCAGGGAGAAAGTGCGGGGTGTGTTGGGAGAGGATTCCAGGGCACACACCGCTCTGCCGGTGCCCCTCAGTCCCACCTAGAGCCCCTGCTCTCCCCGTCCTCCCACCCCAGCTCTGCCGGTGCCCCTCAGTCCCACCTAGAGCCCCCGCTCTCCCCGTCCTCCCACCCCAGCTCCGCCGGTGCCCCTCAGTCCTGACCCACAGCCCCCTGCTCTCCCCATCCTCCCACCCCAGCTCTGCCGGTGCCCCTCAGTCCCGACCCACAGCCCCCTGCTCTCCAGCCCTGGGCTCCCCCCACCACAGCTCTACCGGTGCCCCTCAGTCCCAACCCACAGCCCCCTGCTCTCCCCGTCCTCCCACCCCAGCTCTGCCGGTGCCCCTCAGTCCCACCTAGAGCCCCTGCTCTCCCCATCCTCCCACCCCAGCTCTGCCGGTGCCCCTCAGTCCCACCTAGAGCCCCTGCTCTCCCCGTCCTCCCACCCCAGCTCTGCCGGTGCCCCTCAGTCCCGACCCACAGCCCCCTGCTATTCCAGCCCTGGGCTCCCCCTCCCCCACCCCAGTCCCGGTCCAGCTGTTACCTGGTTCCTGCCCCACAGCGGGTGTCTCATGATGTTCAGCACTGGGCTGAAGCAGCTGAGGCCTGTGTGGTCGCCGTAGCTGCCCGTGGACATGAAGTAGTTGTGCTTGGCTCTCACTTCCGTGGCAGTGGCATTGGCCACGCGGTGGATGAGCTCGGGGCTGTGGGGGAGGGGAGAGCAGCTGAAGCATCGGGGGATGAGCCGGGGCTGTGCCCAGAGATGGCACAGGTCCCCTCAGTGCCACAGCAGCTGCCCCTGCCCTGGGCAGAGCTGGGGCAGGCACATGCCCAGGCACAGAGCCTGCGCTGGTCTAGGCCCCAGCACGGCCTGGGGGGACATGGCAGCACGGAGGCCCCCCCTGTTCAGACAGTACCTGAAGGAGGCCGCCAAGCCCAGCGCTTGGGGGAAAGCCGTGGCCCAGCCGGGGGCTTCCCCATCCCCCCTCAGGCACTCGGTGTTCCAGTTGTAGGGCTTGATCCCCAGCCGCTCAATGGGGGGCGCTGGCCCGTTGTACTTAGCGCCACCTCTCGCCATCTGTGGGGCAGACCCCCCCAGGTGAAGCAGGGCACTGAGGGACACATGAGGCTGGGCACTCTGCCAAGCGGCTCCCTCGTTCGCCCGGCCTGGCCCTGCAGAGAGGTGGGGCAGCCGCACGCTCAGCTCCTCCATGCCAGCTCTCATTCTCCCTCCCAGCAGGAGACATGGACAGGGCTGGGGAGGCACCATCTGGGGGGATCTGTGGGATGGGAGATTCCAGGGGCACCCAGCTTGACCCACCCGCTCCAATTCAGACACCCCACCCCACTGGGCTCCCTCCCAGCTCCCTCCCCTCGGACCGAGGGTCTTTATAGGGTGCCCTGCCAGGCCCAGACTCCCCCAGTGGTACGCCGAGGCCCCAGGGATGCTGCCCTTGTCTCACCCACCCCCCACGGGGAGGGCAGAGGCTGTCGCCGCCCCACAGAGGGGATGCAGTGGTCAGTGCGTTGCTGTTCTGGCTGCAGAGACCCTCTCCATACCTGCAGCACCAGCTCCCCCAGGGTGAGCCGCCCGATGAGGTCGTCCAGCCGCTGCTCCCAGGGCAGGGTGGGGTCCCGGAATGGGTAGTCCTGGGCCAGGCCCAGCCCTGCCCAGAGCAGCAGGACCACAGCACCGAGCCAGCACATGGCGCTCAGGATCCAGCACAGAGCACCGGCTGAGGAGAGAACACATCCATCCATAGCACCTGACAGCACCAGCCCAGGGCCCGGGCACAGCTGGGGCGGGGGCTGGACTCGCAGCTGGTTCCAGCGAGGCTGAGCGCCCCCGGACCAGGTTCCTCACTCGGAGGGATCCCCATAAATCCGTCTGGGGCTTCCCACAGGCTGCACCGGAGCTCTCCAGCCTCAAACATGTCGTTTACCAGCGGGGCCGGCCCCCAGCCCCGCACACAGCAACAGAGTGAATTACTGGCAGCCTGGCCACGATCCTGGGGCGCGTCCCAGGTCGGTGCTGCGATAACAACCCCAGACCCATGGCACCAGATGTGGCACAGCTGCCCCAGACCCATGGCACCAGATGTGGCACAGCTGCCCCAGACCCATGGCACCAGATGTGGCACAGCTGCCTGCCACGCCCAAACTGGAGCCCCCAGGCTCCGTCAATTAACCACACTTGGCAGGAGCGGGGAACCCCCCGCCAGGGACCGGGGAACCCCGCTAGACGCAGCCCCCGAGACCTGGAACGGGGGTGACTGGGGAAGGCCTGGGGCGCCTGGCAGCCCCCCCTTCCCCGCAGTGCAGCGGGGCAGAGCCCGACCCTGCAGGGGGGCAGGCGAACCGGCGCTCGCCCCGGGCGCACGGGGCGCTCCCAGCTCCGGGCCCCGCCAGCGCCCCCCGGCGTGTGCCCAGCTCCCCGCCCCGCCCCGCGGGGTCAGTCACCGGCCGAGCGGGGCTCGCTGCGCGCTGCGGTCCGATGGTGGCTGCGGAGCGAGGATCACGAGGGCTCCCGGAAGCCCGGCGGAGGGAGGCGGCGCTGGGGAGGAGCGTTACGCGGAGGGGATCCGGGACACCCCCGCAGCGCGGGGACGAGCCTGGCGGTGCCCTCGCAAGGCCGGGGGCCGGGTCACCCCAGGCTGCTGTTCCCAGCAGAGCCCAGCCCTGCCCGCAGCTCCTCGGGATCATGCCCCAGGACTGCGCCTTGCGCTGGCTGCAGGCGGGGCTGAGAGGTGACCCCGGGGCTGAGCTGAGCCGAGCCAGGCTGGGGCCAGACCCGTGTCCGTGCGTACTGAGGCCTGGCGCCCCTTCCCAAGCAGGCTGGGCTGTGGGTGCAGTGCCCGCCATCCCTGCTGCGGAGGGCCAGGAGGCCAGGCCCGCTGGAGCCGGCTCTCAGGGGCCAGGCAGGCGAGGGCAGGGCAGGAGTCCTGGCAGCACTTCTCACTTGGATCGGAAACCCCAGCTGGACGGGGGAGCCCCGGCCTGGTTCTGGGCTCACGCCCCTTTCACCCTGGAGCGAGCGCCCTGAGCCCGGCGGGGTCATCCTGCCTGTGCCGGGGGAGAGGAGAACCGGCCATCGTGCCTTGGGCATCTCGGTACCGGGATCCAGCCGGACTGGCCTGGCGAGGCCAGCAGAGGGCAGGGCGCACTTACATCTCAGCCCCTGGCAGCAGCTGGGTTGGGCACAGCTGGTGTGACGGGGCGCATGCCTGGGTACTCAGCCTCCAGGTGGCACCATGGGGAGCGGGGTTCCCGTGCTCACTCGCCCCCTTGGCGTATCATGTCCCCCTGCGCCAGGCTCGGGGGCCGTTTTTATCAGAGCCCGTGGAAGCTGGGGTGGACCCAGTGAACTCCCCAGCACCCTACAGCCCTCATCCTACAATTTACCTTCTTCCCCTATCCAACATCAGCTGGTTGCGGGGCGCTGACTGGTGGCCAGATGTTACTCACATCTGGCAGTGCTCACAGCTGCTGGGGAGCTGGGCTGGAGAGGGGGGTGAACTTTCTCACGTGTAGACGGGATAGTAACAGCAGACGCTGCCTCTGGAGCAGCATCCTCTCCGGCTCAGGCTGTGCCCTGTGAACCCCCTGGAGCTGGTAGCACCACCAGCCAACACTTTGTTTCAGCTTCCCATTTGCTCAGCCTCTCCCTTGCCACAACCCCCTGCAGCCCAGCCACCGGGGGAGAAGCAGCCCATTACAATTTACTTAATGATAATAGGGATGAAATTGCTGCACGTGGTGGGATTCTAGGCAAAGGCCACTGTCCTGATACAGCGCACTATGAGGTCAGAAATGCCAAGCATAACCCACAGCTATAAGTGTTGATGTGGGGCTAGTTTATGAATTTGCCAGTGGGCCAATTAGATTTTCAAGCTGAAATCTAACAAACTAGATGGGCTGCAACATTTTTCAAAGTGGCTAATGCTGCAATGGAATTTAAATAGGAGAACCTCTTTTGCTGAGTCCAGAGAGCGTTAGCAGGCTAATTTTAATGCTAGGTTCTTTTGAGATCAGCTTTTACCTGGGAGAGTAAAGGGGCTGCTTTTCCCACAGGCCTAGCTCCTTCACCAGGCACTGACCTGAGAGGCCTCGCTATAGTCTGGATTGGCCAGCAGCACCTGCCCTCGCTCAGCTCTCACCTCTCCCTGCTGAGTATGACCAAGGCCCTGGAGGTTCAGAGGTGCCCTTGAAGAAGCCAGCCCCATCCACATGGATAATTAAAAAGCTGCCCGGCGAGCAGCTGCCAAGGCAAGGAAACTAACCCCCTGGAGTGGATAAGAGGCCTTTGAAATGCACCCACAAAATCTTCCCGCACAAGCTTTGCTTGCATGGAAATTCACATTTGCATCTGCACTCAGATTCTCATATGCAACCCTACAACAACATACCCATGTGTGCAGCCCAGTGCTCATGAACACAGAGCTCGTTGGGATGGGGAGCGAGAGCCAGGAGGCACGGGCATTTTGACTGCTGGCACATGGCAATTCTGGGGTCAGCATTTCAGTGCCAGCCAGAGTGGTGCCCCACGCCAACCCCTGAGCATGCCCCTCCTCCCTGGGAAGGCGGGGTCATTGCTGCGCTGGCCGTTTGGGGGGTGTAGACCCAGGGAGGAGGTAGCAGCAGCATAACTTTGCCTTTCCAAAGCAGATCCAGGCCCCAGTGCAGCTCTGACTCCTGCACGGTCTGGGGTTCCCTCTTTGTGTGCGTGTGGGGGAAGTGGCCTCCCGGCATCACCTCTGCAGAGCTGCTTTGGAGAGGGTGGATGGCGGCTGGGGGTCATGAACACACCACAGTGCCAGGATCCAAACCACCTGCCTTCCAGGGGCGCCTGGCTCAGCCCCTCCGCTCACTGGGCCCCGGACCCCTGTGTGCTGCGTGTGGTGCACCTGCCCTCCCAGCCACGCACACAACCCCAGCAGATGCCAATCCTGAGCCCAGGGCCTCGTTCACTGAGGGGCAGAGGCCTTGACACGACCCAGCCCTGGGCTTTGCCTGGGCCTGGCCCAGTTTCTGGTGCCTGCCTTCGGGGTGAGCAGCAGCCGGGTGAGGCAGCGCCTCGTGGCTTTGTGACGTCTCCATGGGGCTGTAACCGCCCCAGACTCTGGGCCCTGCTGGCAATGCCTGGCCCCGTGCTCAGCGGAGACGCGGTGCTACTGTGACAGAGGGGCAGAAAGAGCTTAGAACAGGCCACTGGGGGGCGGGGGTCAGGACCCCTGGGTTCTCTTCCCAGCTCCTCTGCTGCCTCCCTGTGTGACCTGGGCACATCCCTCGCCCGCTGGGTGCCCGCCCTTCCCTGGCTGGGAGGTGGGGATACCTGTTCGTGCTGCAGCCTCACCTGGCAAGGGCACAGAGCCCCTCGGCCAACCCCTGCCAGCCTGTGTCTCACCTCCCAGCCCCAGAGTGCTCAGCAGGCCCCGCTCTGGGGTTTCTGAGCCCAGGGGCCGGCTGCATGTTCTCAGAGCAAACCCTCACCCCGGGCTGACACCCTGCCCCTCCCTGCGGCATGAGGGGGGTGGGGGCGCCCATTTGCTTTGCACGCCAAGCGGCCCGGACCCAGGGCAGCCAGACTGGGGGAGTACGTGCTGGCGGAGGGACCAAAAGGCAGGCTCCGAGGGCTGCAGCCAGACCCAGTGGCTCCAGGTACAAGCCTTCTAGCAGCCCTGCCTCTGCTGGGCTGAGCCGCAGCCCTGGATCGGCGCCCCCCCCCCCGCCTCTGGGGAGGTTCAGCGGCTGCCGTAGATGTGGGGTTTAAGCTGTACAGCGGCTACGTGAGAGAAACCCCATTTTATCTGCAGACCCTGCTCCCCACTGGGGATCAGCCCCCCAGCTCCCGCCCAGGGACTCATTCCAGCACAGCTGCGCTCTCCACTGATGCTTTATCTGAACAACTTGACAGCAGTATCACCAGCCCCCGGCTCCCCAGGAAACAGCAGGATGTTTGTGAGCCAGCTCCTGGACCGGGAGGAGATTAAGACCTAGACGCAGGCTGCGTTTGGACGAGCGGGAGGGGGCCGCCTCTGCTCGGGCCCGTCCTCCATGGCTGCGGGGAGGAGGCACCGCACAGAGGCAGGGCTAAGCAGGTGTCCAGAGCGCTGGGCAAGCTCGCCCTTCGGGGCCAGACCCGCGTGCCGGAGGCCGTTCGCGTGGTGCCACAGGAGCCTTGGTGGAGCCGCCGCCCGGCCCGTCTCGGCTGCAGGGACGGCCCAGCCCCAGCGCCAGCCCCAGCGCGCCGGCCCGTCGGGGCCTCTCAGAAGTCCGCAGCCCGGATCATCAGGGTGGTGGCCTTGAGCCTGTGGCCGGGCCCCTTCCAGTAGTGCCACTTCATGCCGTTGTAGCGGACCGTCGCGGGGCTCGCGGGGTAGTAAATCCCATTCAGGTTGGAGGGGCCGCAGGCATCGAACCACCAGCCTAGGGCACAGAGAGGGGGTCAGGGGGACGGCGCACCAGAGCCCCAGCCAGCGGCCACTGGGCGAGGGTGGGGGCTGGGGCCGACTGGCTCGCTGTGGGGCTGTCGCTTTCCCAGCGCTGCCAGCAGCGAGCTCCTGCTCTCCTGTCTCCCTAGTCAGGCGGCCCGGCCTGCTGCGCGGTTTATCGGTACCATGATATGGCCCCGGGGGGGAGGGCTGGGGGAGGAGCAGCTGGGACGTTGCCAGAGCTGGAGTCGTTGGGGGCGCGAGAAGCACTGGCTGCTGCCCAGGCAGGGAAGGGCCTTTGTTATCTCACTGCAGTGCTAAGGAAAGCAACAGAGCGCGTCCCCAGGGGCCGCGGCTCCTGGAGAATACACGGCTGGACCCAGCGGGAGCCGATTCCTGCAGGGAGAGTTAGATGGACCACGACAGCAGAGGCCCAGTTACATGCCTCCCAGCCTCAGCATGGTCATTCAGGGCTGAGTCGGCTACGAGCCCCACCCAGCCCACCCACGGCCCCGCAGCGCCCCCCCGGGGGCAGTTACCTCCGGTCGCCATCTGAGCGCACTTGCAGCCGCAGCGGTCGTTGTCGGCATCCTTGGTGCTGAAGGCCGTCCCCGGGGGGCTGAGGCTGCTCGTCCTGCCGGCCGTCCCGCTGTAGTCCCGCACGTGGAGCCTGGGGAGACACAGACACAGGGCTGTCCGGGAGGCGCCGCTGGCGAGTCCCCACCAGAGCGGCCATGCCAGGCCTGGGCTCGCGGGAGGCCACGTGAGCACGGTACAAGGCAGGCCTAGAAATGGGCAGCACAAAGGGAGCGAACCCCAGAGGCTTCAGCGCCTTCCAAGCCTCAGCTTCCCTGGCACATGCCAGGCTGTCTTCCAGACTGTCCTTCCCGCGTCCCTCCTTAGGGCAGGAGTTTCCCCCAGCTCGGGGCTGGGCTGTGGTTCAGGCCAGGCGCAGGGCTTCTGACCAGCTTCTCTGCCAGTGGGGCGGTTTTACCAAACAGTCCTTCTCCTGCCGCTGTCTTTTCCCTGCTAACTCAGGGCCCTGCAGGAGCCTTCCAGCTGCCCAGTGTCCACAGACACCTGCCTTGTGCTAGGCAGAGGCAGCATTTACACTGGCCCCTTCTCCTAACTCATTCCTTGTTGGCTGGGTGAGCAGGGAGCCCTGCCCTGCCCCTCGCAAGGCTCCGGGTCCCAGGCCCTTAAAGATTCAGTAACAGGATCCCTTTTAACTGCTACTGCTTCCCTGGACCCTTTTCCTCTCTCCCTATATCTCCTCAGGCCTTGTGTGTCCAACCACCTGAAACCTTAAAGGCCACATCACCTGACAGGGGACTGACCAGTGGGCAGTACTGCCCCAAGGGGCAGAGTGCCCCATGGCACTGCCCATTTTCTATGCCTGCCTGGTGCTGGGTGCTGCCCGAAAACAGAGAGCGACAGGCCAAAGGAGTTGGGACTTTGTGAGCAGCACCAGAGCTGGCAATGGTCCCATTCCCTCCCAACCCAGGAGAATCCGCAAAGGGACAGACGTTGTGTGACAGGTCCCATGCTGTACCTGTCGCACCAGCTGTGCCTGGCCTCCTTTGCTGGCACTCCAGAGTGGGATGGTGTGGAGGATCTGCTGGAGGGCACTGACTGGGGAGGGAAAGGGGAGGTTGGAGTCATGCCAGATGTCCCCAGGGCCCTGGAGCCGTGTGGCTGGGTGAGAATAGGAGCTGCAGTTTCCAAAGCAGTTTCCAAAGCCAGTATTGTCCCCACAGCAATTTGCCGTGGGCAGTCCCTGCCCGTTCCTGCCTACTCTACAGAGACAATGTTTGTTTTGCTTCTGTCTCACACAAAAACACACTGCCTGAGACAGGGGTTATTTAGCTTGGCACTAGAACCCGCAGGGTCTATTGTTCTCGTGGTGTCCTGACTAGCTGAGGGAGCTGGTGGTTTTATAGGTAAGAGAACCAGCTTCCCACCCTGTATATGCACAGACACAAATATTATTGCCGGCAGGCATCACGGTGTTGTCACTTGCTGCAGCTGTGAAGCTGAGCGCTCCCTGCTGGTGCAACTGTGTTTGGCCCAACGGCCAGGTCAGGCAGAAACCCAGGGCCCCATTGCACAGCTCCAGCCACCCGGGAGCTCCGAAAGCAGGATGCAACAGTGGCTCAGGGTTTTCAAAAGAGGCCTCCCTGCACTTCCAGCTGCTGCAGCCAAGGAGCTGTTGCGGCTGTGTCTAGCCCTGGAGACCACGGATGGGGCACTCGGATGGACAATGACCCCTTTTTCTCATGGGCCAGCTATGGAATAACAGGGTAAGAACCCACAGCCCACACGGTGCAGTGCTGCCTCTGCGTGTGCCGAGCTGCGTGGGTGGTAACGGCTACTCTGGGCTGCTGGGCTTGGAAAGGGACCCGCTGGCCTTGCTTTTGATGCTGTCATTGGCCAGCCTGTCTGGAGCTGGATGGAATGCGAGGAGTCGAGTGAAGGACCTGCCATGGAGCAAGGGCAGCTGTTGGATGTGGGTTGTTACCCATGACCTTGTGTTTTGCTGGGGCCAATTGCCAAGAAGGACTCGGCGAGAGCCCTGCTTCTCATGGCACAAAACAAAGGCAGCATCAGGGCAAACCACGTACACAAGCTGCGAGGTCAGTGCGATGAAACACAAACTGGCTGGTGAGGACTCTTAGGTGTCTGCAGATGGAATTTCACAGCAGAGCCCAAAGCTGCCCAGGCATCCAGGATAAAAACGCCTCTAAAATTCCTGAAAAGGCTGCATGTGTGTCTCACCGGGTCTGGGGACTCAGAGCCAAATTCTCAGCACTTGGGGGAAAGCTGTTAGATCAAACAAATGGAGAACGAGCCTGGTCTCCTGCCAGGAACCCCGAGCCCCATTCGTGAATGGGGTGTGGCGCTGCAACGGCCATTCCAGTAACCATGATTTCTATTTTTCGGAGGGATCAATTAGAGCCATGGCCCAGTGCAGCCTCTGGAGAGACTCCCCCTGATTTCCACTGGCTGTAGATCAGGCACAGACTAAGATTTCTGCTCTTCATTGTAGAGACCTGAAGCTCCGGAGAGCAGGATTAGCTTGCCAAGCACACAACCCACTGGAAAAACCCGGCTTCAGGATTTAAAGCAGCTCTCAAAGCTCAGAGGCCAAGGTTCCACTGGGTTTTAGCAACAGGCATGTGCTTGGATGCTATAAAAAGCTGTTTAATTCCTTTGGCCTCTTTCGTTTGCAGAGTGCAGGCCACCCTGGAGGCAGCAGGACTCTCACTGTAAAAGACATTTGCATTAAGATGATTTCAGTGAATTGGGAGGAGGCGCGCAAGACTCTTGAAAAGGTTTCATGGAATGGTGTCCTCACGTGAGAAATAGCTGGGGGAGTCTTTGCCAAACTCCAGGCCAGGGCTGCCCGTCCTGTGTTGACTCACCTCATTGGGAAAGCTCTTCCCAGCAATAGGCCCTGTCTGTACGTGTTTGACTCCACCAGCATTGCTAACGTGGGGCCATCGGAGCAAGTGCTTTTGGTGCTGGAGCTGCCTGGAGTCTATGGAGCACAGAGAATCACGCGTTTCCACTGATCACGGCCAGGACTGAGCCAGCGCAGCTGCAGTGCCAGGAGCTCTCTGTGAGGTCACGCTGGTATTGTATGGCACGGCATCCCGATTCCCATGTCACCAAGCTGCTGCCATGTGCAAAGCAGACCCCGGGGGTTTCTGCAGCCCAGCTAGGAGGAGCCGTGCCCCAGCTGCCTGGTAAAGGAGCCGATTCTGAGCTGGCTTGGACGGTGGGTATGGGTGGGGTTGTTGGCACCGCTTGGCGTGGAAGGAGCCTGCTCTCTCTTCGAGAGTGGTCCTAGGCTGTTCCCCAAAAGCCAGGCTAGATGGACAGTGTGGACAGCCTGTAGGGTGCGGCGTGCTCTGCCGTGTGGGGAACCTAGGCTCAATTCCGGCTCTCCTCATGAGCACGGCAATGTGCCCAGCAGAGAGCAGGATAGGGCACTTCACAGGATCACGTTCCTCCCTAGCGACCGCTCTGCCCAGTTCCTGAGTCAGCGTCTGATCAGAGGCTCTGACAGCTCGGGGATGTTAAAGATAAAGGGGGTGAAAATGGACAAAATCCCAACGAGACTTTGCAGAATGAGCTCCGAGCCGGGGGTGCTCCGGGCTGGCTTCTCCAGGAACAGAAGCATCGGGACGGAGCCGAAACATCACTGGTGGGCTCCAGCGCATGGTGCAATGCGTGTAGTGGAAGCGCCTTGGGACAGAAAGTGCCTGTACCGGGGGCGGGGTGGGGGGTTGGGAGGAGCTGCCCCTTTGAAGTCCAGAGACCTGGAGCTGGCCAGCCCCATAGAGTTAGCCTTGCCTGCCGCACCTGGGATGAGGTCTCCTGTTCCTCCCCCCACGTCACCTGGGATCGGGGTGCGGTTTAATTGGTAGAACCAGCTGGCACGGAAGAGCGGATTCTCCTCCAAAGAGCAGCAGGAAGCTGCAGAGGAAGGGGGATGTTCAGGGACAGACAACAAGAGTGAAGCTGGAGTGAGACTTCAGCAGAGGCCTGCCACAGCAGGGAATGGCTGGCGGGAGGGAGTAGGCTCCAGCAGGGAACGCTGCGTCTTCAGGGAAAGGCTCTGGGTAGGGAAGGCCTGAGAGACCCCAGCAGGAAAGCCTACATGTCTGGAGTTGCTGCAGATTCAAGAACTATATTCTGGGAATGATTTGATGTTAATCAATCTAGTCCCCAGGGGGAAGGGGTGCCGAATGACAGAAGAGCTTGATTGACAGAGTCCTGAGACGTGGGGAAACTGAGGCAGGGCACCTGCAGAGCAACCTCAGGCCACAAGGGGGTGCAGAGGCAGCGGCTAGCTCATGCACAATGCAAGAGGAGCTTCTGCTGCAGCATGGGAAAGGCAGGGGATTCTCCATGCCACGTGCTGTGCCCATGAAATCTCTCTGGACTCTGCTGTGTGGGATAAGAGTGAGCAGGGATTAACCCCCACTTCAGGAGACCCAGAGGCTGGTTGGTCTAGTGGATTTGGCAAGGGCTTGATTGCCATCGTGGGCGGGGCGGGATCATCCTTCGTGCCCAAATCGTGCCGCAGCAAGCAGGACGGAGCGAGACTCACCGATAGAGCTGCTCCTCGCTGCCCAGCTGGAAATGCCCGTACAGGGAGTAGGCCTCGTTGCTGTCCCAGTCCCAGAGCTGGATTCGGAGGGAATAGGAGCCCTGAGCAGTGAGCCGGTGGATGAAGTCATTTCCCAGCCAGTATTCTCCAGATGGGGACCCAAAGCCCTGCATGAAAGACCAGAAACCCAGTGAAGCAGGAGGAGGCTGCCAAGAACCAGCCGGCGGCACTGGGGCTCAGCTGGGTTTGTGCTTAGTGGCTGCTACCAGAGAGAACCCGGAAGGAAGCAGGTTTTGCAGCACGTCATTCGCTCTCCCAGCCCCACAACAGTGTGTGTGGCTGATACAGGCACGGTCCAGGGAGCTCTGTGCTGGGCTTTGGAATTCTGAATGAATCCAGACAATGGTTCCTTGACCAGTAACTTCTCTGGAGAGCCCACAAGTCAATGGCCTTGGTTACCCCTGCTGTGCCCAGAGAGCTCCCCTGCATCACATTACAGCTGAGACTCAGGCTACAAAAGGCCAACCAGGGAAGCACCGCACAATACCACAGGCTGAGCCAGTGTATGAGGGGAAGGAGTTTCAGAGCCCCCTGCTCCTGCCATGTATGGAACCAGGCCATTTCTTGGAAGAGACACAGAATTTCCCCTACACCAGATCCACACCCACACCCCCTCTCAGCGCTGTGGCTACAAAACCGCTTTCCAGGGCCAGCCACACGACTCACATGTGAATGAGCTGAAACCACAGCCAGGATCTGAGATCTTTTGCCAGCATGTGCACAGACAGCTTTTCCACGGGAGCGTTGCAAATGGTGGAGAGTGTGTGTGCGTGTGTGTGTGCACCAGACACTTCACCATGTCGCCGCTTGCCCATGGGGCTCACAGAGCCAAATCCAGGCATGGTGCATCTCTGCGGACTTCAGTGGGCAGGCCCTGGGGATGGATTTGGTGGGACTGGCTGAGACATCACCTTCTAAAACTGTCCCGCCACATGGAAGAAGCCCTGTAATCCGGGGCTCCCTTGGAACAGCTGGGGTCTTTCCAAACGCCAAGGATATGGATCCTGATGTTCCAATCCATACAACACACACAACCAACTCCCAGCAGAAGGGCCACCCCCTGGTATCCGGGTAACCCTCCCTCCCTTGCCCAGTTAGCAATTTGGGCATCTACGTTTGACACCCCTGGACCCTGGGCCGTCTGTGGAAAGCAGGGCCTGGCCTGCTTTGATTCAGGAATGCTGGTGGCGCAGAATCTCCAGGTCATGGCCTCTCTCTGTCTATGGGACTTCTGTGCCCCGTTACCACAGTGTCTGAGCGCCTCCCCGTCTTTACATCACAACACCCTGATGAAAAGAGCCCTGACCCTGCAGCAGGGGGGCAACCTCAGCTCCCTGCTTGCGGTGCAGGGGCGGCCCCGCTCTCCATCCCTTCCCCCATCGCTGGGTTCCTGTTTGCAGCCTCCCGTGTGCCCTTCACCACATGCCCTGAACAATAAGGCAGTAACCTCTGCTCCTCTCCTTCCTTCCCACGTGTGTAGGGCGGCCGGGGGCTGCGGGTGGGGAAGCGAGGGCCCTTCGCCCCTGGGAGTGGCTGGCTATTCCTAGCCTCCACGGGAAGCTCTTCCTGCCCCAGTGTGAGGAAATGCCGGGGGTCCCACACCACGGCCTCGCCGGCGCGGTGCTGGCTGCCGACAGGACAGGGAAGCCTTACGTGTTTGTATTCCTTCCAGGTGCGGTGGAAGTCCACGGAGCCGTCCTTCCGGTGCTGGATGACAGTCCAGCCTCCCCCGCTGGTCTCCATGTTGCAGAACGCCTGTGAACGGGACAGCGTGGCCATGGCTGGACACATACAGCACAGCCCACGAGCCGGCGTGGCTCACGCCAGAGCGCAAAGGCCCCATGTCCAAAGCAGGGGCTCGGCTCTGATCCCCAGGCCTGGCTGCGGCCTTGTGGCTAAGCACACTAGTAACCATCCCCACTGTGGCATCCGTGAGAGGCTGAGGGGGTCAGTGGGGTGGGTGGTTGTGATGGGCAGGGGTTGTTTTGGTTTTACAAGTGCCATTTTTCAGGGCCGGGGATACTTGTCTGCATCTCAGGAATGCTAATGCTCAGCCCATCTCCGACACATCGCCCCCAGGTGCTCGGCGTGCTTTGCCTGCACTTGTTAACCGCTCCCCGCCAGCCAACTAGCAGACCCCATTTGCAGACGGATACGCGGCAGGGCAGAGCTGAAGCGATTTGCCCAAGGCCAGACAGCGAAGCAGTGGCAGAGCTGAGGAAAGACCCAGAATCCCATTGCCCTGCTCCAGACACTAGCCGCCCCCCATCCCCCAGAGATGGGACCAGAAACCAGGAGTCCTGACTCCCAGCCCCTCTCTGCTTTACCCCACTCCCCGCCCTCTGCCATGTGCTCGCATATCCCGGACCCTGGGCCCAGTCTGCCAGGGGCTGGGGAGCGGGGCTCAGCTGACAGGCTGCCAGGCTCGCAGACTTACCCTGGTGGTGGCTGTAGAGTTGGGGAAGCGCAGCGTGTAGACCCCGCTGGCAGTGAGGCCCGATCTGTACGCGGCCCCGCAGTCCCGGAACACCTTCTGCTCCTCCTGCGGGGCCGGGGAGATTTCTGGGTGGAGCAGAAAAGGGGACACTCAGCTCTTCCCCCAGCTGCTTCAATTCCAGACGCTGCCTGGGGGGACTTACCCCACCGTCCCCCCTCCCTGAGACTCCCCCCAGCCCTGCACTGCCTGTGGCTCTGCTGCCGTGCCATGGGACCTTGCTCCTTGTGCACCTCTGATTAGCAGCTCATGCCGCACTGTCCCAACCACATGACACCGGACCCTGCTCCAGCCGCCTGAGTGGAGCCAATGGGCCAGAATCTGCCGGGAACCCACGGGAGGAGGGAATTCTCAACAGGTGTAAACTCAGCCCAGCGGCTCCTACGCCAGCCCTCGACCCCAGCATAGGGGCATGCTGGGAAGGGATGGGGCCTGGTGGCGATAAGGCAATGCCCAGGGTCCCACAGGGAGCAGAGCCAACCCTCCAAATTAGAGCAGCCCCTAGGCTGCTCAAATTAAAGTGGGGTGGGGCAGCTTGAGAGTCGGGGAGCAGCTCCCCCAACACTTCCCCAGCCTTGCACCAAGTGAGCTGGGCCATTGCTTGGGCCCGACTCCCGAGCAGCCACTCCCGGTCCTCCCCCCTCGCCTCGCAGTACTGACGGTTGCACTGAGAGACCAGGCTCAGGAGCTGGTGCACTGTGTCCATGAGAGACGCCTGCTGTCTCTGCAGCACTGTGTTGTTGGCTGAGGCTATGGCGAGGTGCTGCTCCAGTTCCCGGATGAGCTGGGTTTGCTTGGACAGCAGGCTCTGCATCTCCAGCTTCTCGGCTTTGATCCCTTGCAGCTCCTCCTCGTGTTTGCCTTCCACGTCCAGGACTTTCTTCTCCAGAAAGCTGGGGGCAGGGGGCCAAGAAGGGGGGTGTTTAGAGGAGCCTCACAGAGAGGGAGCCAAGGAGGGGTGGGCCAGCCCTGGGCTGGGGGCTGGGAGTCCTGGCTTCCCCTCCTGGCTTTGCCAGCCTCCCGGTGTGACCTTGGTTGGGTCACTTAGTTTCTGTGCCTCTGTTCTCATCTACACAAGGGAGGAGAAACACACTAGAGACCAGAAGGAGCCCAGATACCACGGTACAGGGCAGATGAGGACCAGACAGGCAGATCGTGCACACTCTGCCCACTGCCTGCTACAGTCCCCAGGGAGGCACGGCTCTGGGGCTCTGGCTTTCGGCCCACACTAGCACAGTGCTGCCAGCCCCACGCTTTCCAAAGGCAGGGTGTCTTTTTCAAACTCCACACCCCAGCTCTTTTTAAATCGGCCTCCTGTGTTTTGAGCTTTTAGGGGACGCGTTTTCAAGCTGTGCCTCTCTGAAGCCGTCGGCCCTAGCACAGTGCTCAGCAGTACCGGCAGGGCTTGCGCCGTCTCCCGCCAGCGTCCTTCCCAAATGCAATGAGCTGGGCACAGGCCGCCTGCCGCCGGGGTGGGGGAGGTGGGGAAGAGCCATAAACCCTTTAATGACAAGTCCCTGCTCTAGCAGAGGCTCCTCTCCCAGCCAGAGCTGGTTGGCTGGCTCCCAGGCAAGCTCTCCCGGCTGCAGGGAGGATTTACCATGGAGAATGTTCCCAGAAGCATAAGCCGGGTGGTCACCTCCAGTCAATGGGGATCTCACCGGAGCTCAGTCCATTCACGGCACCCGCATTGGGGGCCTTTGACACAAGCCCTTCGCAGTTCTGGGGTGTGCAGTGCGGAGCTGCCCCTCTCCAAGCAGGCGCCCTAAGCCGGCCGGCCCCCTCTGCGTCTGTTAGTCACCCTAATCGTGGGAGCAACAACCTATTTATTTACAAGACAAGATGGGGGAGGGAATATCATTGGACCAACTCCTACTGGGGAGAGGGCCAAGCTTTGGAGCCACGCAGAGCTCTTCTGGAGGACTGGGAGAGATGCAGGTGGAACAGATTGTTAGCACATACTCTAAGGGAGCGTTCAAGGTGGAGTGCCCACTAACACCTCTGCAGTCATAGGACACAAAGGGGGTTGGGAGTGGGGGTTACAGATTGTTGTAATAAGCTCGTCTCTCACCAACAGAAGTTGGCCCAATAAACGACATTCCCTCGCCCACCTTGTCTCCCCAATCTTCTGGGAGCAACAGGGCTACAACTGCACTGCGTGTGTATTTCCAGTCAGCGCAGGCAGCAGCTGTCTGAGTTTCAGACACAGTCGCCCACCTCCCTACGCCGCACTCCAGGAAAGGGAGCAGGGCGCTTGCCTGGAGACACTTAGAACCACTGCTGGAAATGTAGGGTCTGGACAAGAAGAGAACTCCAACGCTCTGGAGTTTGGGATCCATTTTGCAAAACAGAAGTTCCCGTGAGCTGCGCTGACTTTTGTATTTGATTGTATTTTTATTGGTTGTTCTGCAAGCCAGAGCATGAATTTCATCCAAACAGGGGTCTTTATTATGATCACAACACAGGCTGCCAGTTAATTAGCCACATAGGAGTGTAAAATGAGATTTTACTGAATTTGCCATAAAAAATATTTGAAATGAAAGGGGGAAATGTTCCATGAAATGCCAAAGAGTCCCTGAAACCCACAACTTTTGTCAATCCTATGGGCCAGATCCTCACCGGGAAGGTGAAGTCATTGGAGTGGTGTGGCTTTACGCCAGCTGGAGATCTGGCCCTAGAAACGCTGCTAAGTCCCAGACCACGCTGGGTTCTCCTGTTTCTATTTTGTGTGGTAGAGACAGCCAGATCCCCACATGGTCACAGCCCTACCCAAAGAAGGGAGTTTTACCTGTTCTTCTCCTGGAGCTTGTTTATTTCCTGGGTCTGCAGCAGCAGCTGTTTCTCCAGCTTGTTAGTGGACAGAGAGTTCTCCAGCAGCTGGATCTCCAGCCTTGAGGTCTGATTGAGAACCTGGGGGTGGAAAAAAAGAAACCAGACTGGGATGGTCAGGAAGGGACAGGATCTGAGGGGATGTGAGTTTGGGAAACACGCTCTGAAGCCCAGCAGCAGGAGGAGCAGCCTGCATGGGGAAATGGATTTTGGCCTAAGTTTGGGTGGGGAGGAAGACTCTGGAGATTAGGTTTCCTGTCCCAGTGGAGCCCTCGGTGCAGATTTGCAAGGGCTCAGCACCCACCGTCTGTCATGGAGTGTGGGGGAGTCCGGGCCCTGCACCCCCACTTCCTGCGATTCACCCCGACTCTCAGCCAGCCAGTAACACAGAAGGTTTATTAGACAACAGGACACAGTCCCAAGCAGGGCTTGTAGGTACAGCCAGGACCCCTCAGCCAGGTTCCTCTGGGGGCAAGGATCTTAGACCCCAGACTTGGGGTTCCTGCCTCTTCCCAGCCAGCCCAGAACTGAAACCAAAAACCCCTCCAGCCGGCTCTCTCCCTTTGTCCAGCTTCCCGGCAAAGGTGTTGACTCTCCCCACCCCGCTTCCTGGCTCAGGTTACAGGCTCAGGTACCGTCCCTCACCTAAAGTCATCCCCTGCTCTCCCCTCCCCCATGCAGACAGCCCCAGTAAAACTAGACGACATTCCCAGGTCAATCCACTCCCTACTGCGTCACACTGTCGGGGCTGGATTTCTAGACCCCTGCACAGATACAAAATTTGCATTTGCATCTAATCCGCAAATATGGTCCACGGATATCCACATGCGGATATCCACAGACTTGCATGGGCTCAGCTCCCATGTAGGCACCAAAACAAAAGGCCAGATTTTCACAAGAGCCCAGGATGCAACATGCATGCAAGGTGCTGAGCAATTCTGATGTGTCCAGCCCCAGCCCTCTGAAAGCTGGAGTGCACCTTCTAAAACTCTGGGGATCAGGGAGAAGCAGTTTGAAATCACAGCAGCTTCAGTGGTGCACTTGTCATTTAGGTGTCTTCACCGGAGGTGGCATCGAATTCCCCTCTGTTTCTTATAAAGATCTCCAGTAAAAAATACAAATCCCAACGCACGGAGACAGCGAGATGCAGCGGAACATTCTCTGCCGTGAGTGGGGAACCCAATCCAGCCCTGGTGTATATGAATGGAATCTTGTTCCAGTCCGTGGAGTCACACACAACGACTCCGGCGCTCAGCGCCTGGGGGACAGCTCGGGAGACAGCCCAGCCAGCAGTTACCTGCGTCTCCACGTCGGTGAGCTTGCGGGTCTGCTCAGCCGTCTGGCTCAGGAGGCTGCTCCCGATCTCCAGTATGGCAGCTGTGTGGTTCTGCACCGTGTGGAACTGGATCTCGGCAAGCTCCATTTTCACATTCTCCTGGATGTAGCTCTCCAGCTGGGAACAAAACACAGGCAGAGAAGGGGTTGTGCGGGAAACGACAACTTCCCTCAGCAGTGGGCATGGAACCGGGGGGTTACACAGTGCGCTGACAATAGGTGATGGTGTTACACTGGTACATACAGGCCATGCTGTAGCTGTAGCTTGATGTGCTGACTTGGTTGCCTGCCTACTTACCTACCTACCCATCTATCTCTCCATCCCCCTACATGTCCCTCTAGCCAGCCAGCCAGCCAGCCCACCCCTGCACTCCCCTCTACCTGTCCCCAATCACACTTCTGTATCTATCCGTCCATCCATCCGACCCCCAGCACACACCTCCATCCATCCATCCATCCATCCATCCATCCATCCATGATATTTAGGCACCTGCCTTCAGTGAAACATGCAATATGAACTCTAGGAAACATGCCTCATAGTCAGGTTCTCACGTTGATAATATCAGCCAGCAGCACATATATTAGCCTCCCATGTCTGAGCTGCTTCACACGCTTTGGTTAAACCTCACCTGCCCCACCCCCACCCCGGAAAGGCAAGGCAGTGTTACTGATTCCCCCCAAGGAGACAGGTACAGAGACGTGCAGTGGGGCTGAATGCAGTCATGCTCCCCCCGGGCCTGGCACAGCTGGGAATGGGTTGTGCTCTAACCACTAGACAGTTCTCTCTCCCTGTGCTCCTTGTGCTGGAGGGGACGAGTGGTAAACAAACGAGAGTCTGGGAACGGGCGAACCGAGCCCCGCTTGCTTCTTTCTGCCTATTGTTTTGTAACTGACCCCCTGCCCCTGAAGGCTGTGGCAAGGGGGCCGTGAGCTTTACGCTCTCAGGGCCTCCTCACTGCATAAATATTGCTCTCCGCACTGTGTATGCAGATGACGTGCCCTGCCCATGTACAAACATGGTCGTCCCCACGGGCATTTGCCAAACTTCCTCCCATTGTAACAGGGGAGCGAGGAAGGGAATTCAGCTCATCACACCCGCCTGCGCTTGGCTCCTCTGCATGCCCGAGCCGAGAGCGCACGGGGCACGCTGCTCTGGAGCAGGGGCTCAAACCCGGTCACAGTCTGCTTCCACGGCACTACGCAGACTTCCTCCCTGGACTCGGAGCTCCCCGGGGAAAGGACCATCTAGCTGTGGTGTGTCTGTACCAGTGGCCCGTTTCACTGCATCGCTTTGCTTTCGTCTGTTACACACACAGATGTAAACCAGGACTCATTTAACCCCTCCACTGTGTCATGGAGCCCATCCTGAAGTGATGCAGACGGGCCCAGCTTTGCAGTGACTTCTTTAACTTGGAGAGAGATTTTTAAAAAGCAAGTTTAAAAAAAAGGTGGGGGGTAAATTAATAAACACTGATGGATTCCCGGTGACTCTGGGAGCGCCTCCAACACTCTCAGGTCGGGAATGAATGTGATTCCCTCCCTCACACCAACCTCTCTCCTTCGTAAAGCAGGATGGGAGCAAGTTTTCAAGGCACTTTTCCTACCCCCGAAAGAGACTGATCCTGGGTATGCAGCGGCTGTGACAGGCACACCCATTGCACCAGCCACACTGCACCTCCCGACGGCTCACACACAGGCTCACACGTTCTGGAGAGAGGCTGCTGGCCCAGACCCCCAGATCCTTGCCTCCTTCCAGGGCAGTTATCAGAGATGGGCAGCTCAGTTTAATGATGTTTCGGAAGAGAACAGCAAGGTCTCTCTATAGCCAAAGCCCCGAGGTTCATGGTAGTAAACCACCACCTCCCAGCAGGACATGTCTGCAGGACCCGGCCCCTTGCTGCTGTTTAAAGAGCATCTGCTGGTATTTAGTGTTGTGCTCTCTTTCATTAGGGAACTAGAAGCCCTTGAGAACTAGGGCTAGGAACCAGGCCAGAAACACCCATCGGAAACTGGGATGATACTGACCTTAGGAGCCAGTCGAATCCCTAGGGGAATTAAATCTGCCTCGGGCAGGCAGGACGCTGGGGCTGATTGCAGGGACTGCTTGGCCCACTGAATCCTCAGTCCTCTTACTTGTGCCCAGAAGTCCCCCCTCGGCGGTGCGCACTGCACGTGCCCGTAGCAAGGGACAGGCCCTGGCTGGCTCCGCGTGGCTCACGGTCTCACTAGACAAGACAAAGGGGAGGAGAAGGGCACAGAACTGACCTGACCAGGCTCACGCCCCGCATCTGGCAGAGCCAAGAACTGAGACTGGAGCCCCTGAAGCCCAGGCCAGTGTCTTAACCGCGCCCCGTCCTTCCCAGACTGCTCCGCCGCAGGGCCGCCTGCTCAGGCAACGCCAGGCTCCTTGAGCTGCCAATGGGCCAGGAGGCTCCACTATCATTTCCCTCCCCCAGCGGGTTGGCACAAGGCCGATTACTCAGCTAGGCTGACCAGATGTCCCGATTGTATAGAGACAGTCCTGATTTTTCGGTCTTTTTCTTATATAGGCTCCTATTACCCCCCACCCCCTGTCCTGATTTTTCACACTTGCTGTCTGGTCACCTTATACTCAGCAAATGCCCTTTCATTTTAAAATCTGGGTCTCTCTGATGTTACGCAAACCCGCCAAGACGACCCTGAAAGGGCAAAACGCTCACTGGGCTTTGGTCCTGAGCAGCCAGCAACTGCTGATTGGGATCAGGTTTTTCCTGCAAAATTGCAACGTAAATCAGAAAACCTCCTGCTAGATTCCAGCTGATTGTCGGCAAGGGGGTGGGGTTTATAACGACCCCCGAAATGGGCGCTGGTCAGTAAAACGCATGGAGTTAACACCAGTGGGGACCACCCTGATTTGGCCACTTCCAAGCCACAATGGCTGGAAAGCGTCTGACGGGCTTCCCCTGCCATATCCCATAACAGCAGGCCCAAGGCGGCCTCTCGCATTCCATTCCTGACGGCTGAGTCGCAGCGGGAAGGAGTTACAGGGTGGGGGTTGTTTGGGGAGAGTCGCCCGGGGGGGTCTCAGCAAAAGGAAGATTATAAACAGGAAGCGGGGTGTCTGGCAGGAATACCAGGCTCTGTCCATTGGAGGATCTGAAAGCACTTTGCAGATGTTAATGAATTGAGTCAGGGTCATGATCCCCGTCAATGGAGGAGACGCCTGAGGTACAGATTGTCATGGTTAAGATGGGGTCAGCTGGCCAGGACCAGGCGACAGGATGTTAAACCTGGCTTGTCCAGGCCTGCTCGATACTGTAACTCAGCAGGGTCGTCTTTCACAGCACAGACAAGCTGAGTGACTTGGCCAAGGTCACGTGCTGAGTCAGTGGCAGAGCTAAGACCAGGCCCCAGGTCAGCCAGAAAACCTTCGTTCTTGTGAGTGAGCGATGGCCAAGCGGAGTCATTCACAATACAGCAGTGCCGGCAGCGTCAGCGTGAGCTGTAAAATCCCCCGTCCCTTTGTCCTACCTCACCTGACAGAACTAGGCTTCGGTTCCCATGTGGCACCACCAGGGGCATGAGCCTGGCACCAAACGTTTGGAGGGGAGAGTGAGGGCAGAAGAGCTGGCAGTTCAGTGCCCGGGAACTTCTGAGTGGGCCACACAAGACACCTGGGCTTTCGCTGCTGCCTTCCCTCTGGTGTCCAGCTGACCTGGCTGGTCCAGCTCAGCGCCCGGGAGAGAGACAGGCCCTAAGGTCAGCACCTGCCTGCTCAAGGAGAGGCCCCAGGGTGGATCTTTAGCCGGCGATGAAGCCACCAGCCCAGGGCATCTTGCTCCAGGTGACCGCCACAGCTACACGGTCGGAGTCCGAGCGACCAGAGAGAGGCTGGTACGGCGCAGCCAGCTAGCCCCTGGCATCCCTCTTTGCTGTTCCCTCCCATTGCCCCTCGCTCAGCCACCGTGTCTCCTTTCCCAGCCACCTGTGGCAGAGCCTCTGGCTGGGCTCCCCCTGCTCCCAGGTGGCCATGGAGGAATCCTGCTTCCCCGATGGGTTTGCATGAGAAACTGTGGCTGGATCCCAGCAGTGCTGAAAACACGAGTGCCTCGGAGCAGCAGCCCGGCTCTGCTCGCGGCGCTGGGTCCCGCTCAGCAGGGAACCAGATCAGCACTGTTTACCTTCCTCCCTCAACAACATGATTCATGGCTTCTTGGGCAATAAACACACATCTGGGTGTCCAGGGAAAGGAAACAGCTGAGGGGAATGTTTTCCAGTCCACTTCCTAACAATCTGTGCATCTCCATTTAACCCCTGCAGTGCCGGAGGGCCAGCACCCTCTCCCAGCCAGACCGGGCTCTGTCCACCCTGCCCTCCCTGCGCATTCAGGGTGTGGCATGTTTGTAAAAGCAGTATCAGGACCTGAGCCTCTGGGAGGGCAGCAGCCTCAGGAACCTGTAACATGCTGGCAGACAGAAGGGGACTTTTCCATGCAGAGCAGGTTCAGCGGCACTGACGACTAAATCGCCACAGTTCCTAGAGACAAAACCCTGCTGCCTCATCCCAGACACACGTTTTCTGCCTGCCTGGAGTCTGGGTCAGCTGCTGCGGCTTCCCAGACTGTGCCTCTATATGGCACAATCACAAAAATCCTACAGGTTATGTTGTTGCAGCCCCTTGTCTTTCAACGGGTCCTCAAATGACACACAGTATATTCTGCACACAGCACCATGAAAATTCAGCCACAACTCCAGAGGAAGCCACAACTGACCCCGGAAAGGACAGAAGTGACACATCTAAGGATTCTGGGGCAAATCCCGTCCCGTGGAATCCTTAGAGTCCACGCTGAGCTGGCAGGACCGTGGGAGCTAAAGTCTCATCCAGAGATCCCTACACAGCAAACAGCATTGCTCTCAATGCTGCACCACATGCAATCCCAGTGAGTGGACAGGAATATAGATTAACACAAGGGCGTTGTAATGCTCGGTATTAATCACTTTCAGACACTTTCCCCTGCACTGCACAGTTTGATCCAATGGGTTTTTTATTTGGGGGGATTTATTTTTAATTACATTCTCCCCTAGTGCAAATATTTGCTTATTGCTTTGGTAGAGTGTAAAGAAGTTTGTTCTGCCCTGCATAGGTCATCTTTGGAAAGAGATGTAACGTAGTCTGAATTAGACACATGCCCCTCATAGCAGCCTGGGAACAAAGAGGAAGGAAATAACCCCTTTACTGCCCGACTGGTATCTGCATGCTAAGCAATTGGTATTTATGGTTTAGGAAGGAGCCCGATATATCCTGCAGGCACAGGGTGAAATTCTGGCAGCAGAGAAGTCAGTGGCAGAACTTAGTGACAACAGGATCAGGATTTCACCCATGCTGCTCGATTCTGAAATTGCTTCTAAACTCGTTTTACTTTGATGTCAGTTCACTGGTGTAAATGGAGTTATTCCCAATTTACACTAGTGTAACCGGTACCAGAGTCACTCTCAAACTCTCAGCTCGCGAAGGAGAGACCCATGAACCCAAGTGACTGTGATTTCCTGGGTTTTAAAATAACTGGAAAGAAAAACAGAAAAAGAATTTTTCCGCTCCGGCTCTGCCGGTAAAAGAACATCAGGCACAGCCAAGGAGCAGAACACGGGTCTGATAACAGAGACAGAAAGCATGTCACGCTCAGGAGGGGGCTAGTAGAGATCTAACCTTTTAAACAGTTTTAAAGGGGTCTTTAATATTAGGCGAGATGATAGATTCCCAGGATCAATAAAGAAGTTGCCCATTTAAATGATCCAAGCCCTTGCACTGTTTTCCTCATCTATAGGGGTAACTTACCTGCAGTAATGCTGAGACTGTCTGGATCAAGGCGAGAAGCCTGTTTGGTCCCTTTCACAAAGTAATTATACAGCAGTTCCCAGGCACAGACTTTGACCAAGTCCTCTCGAGGAAGCCAGCGCCACATGGTTATGGCCAGAAAAGTGACAGTGCAGCCTTAAGTCACATCCACCCACATTACTGCGCAAAGAAGCTTTTGCTGCTGCAGAGGCAGCACAGCTAGGGGAGAGCGACCTGGGTCCTAGCCTGGCTCGTGCATCGGCAGCAGAAAGGTAGCAAGCTGCAAGACGTCGCCCCTTGATGCAAGAGGCAGAGGGTGCCCCGTTTGACTCTCTGATCCCAGAGGGAGGTTGGCAACGCTGCATGTTTGCAGGCCAAGCCCTGTGTGTGGAAAGGGACTGGCATGCTGTGGGCACTGCTGCAATCTATACAAGAACCACTGCGATCCAAGCGGGCCCTGACTGGATCTTACCTTCTGCAGCCACTGTGTGTTGTTTTCCATGATGTTCTCCAGCTGCTGGAGCCGCTTGGCTGGCCACTTGGGCTCAGGCACGGACGGCGCATCTCTCTGCAGCGAGTTCGAGGCGTGGTATTCGGCGGTGGAGGGGTAACAGCCCCCAAGCTCTGGGAGCAGGAAGGTGTAGCTGCAGGGCCCATGCTGCACCTGGTGCTGAGGTCTGTCCTTCCCTTTCAGGTGGGAACCAAGTCCCAGAGCCATCGCAGCCCATGCAGCCCCCACTAACCACAGCAGGGCTCCCCCGGCTCCCATGCTCGCCTTCCAGGGGGCTTATTCCTACCCAGCTGAAAGGGTCCGGTTTGAACTTCGCACGCATGCACGTTTCCCTGCTTCTGTGCTGCCTGGTGTGGGACACTCAGTCCTCCCCCTGCTCGGCTGCTGCTGCTGCTGCTGCTGACATGTGGCGTCTGACAGCTCCGAGGCCGGGCGCGCAGCTGGCCAGGAATCCTGCTCCCTGAGCCTGTGTTTCCACGATAAAGGCCCTCGATTGCTTCCTATATCTCTGGCCCATGTTCTCCTGACAACTGCAGGAAGTTTTATTATTATTATTATTATTTTCAGCCCTCCCCTTCCCCCAGCTCCTCTCCCGCCCCCTGCGGGGCTCTGGAACGGGTCCCAGTCCCAGCCCTCTTTGAGGATGCTTTGTCCCTTGGAATCCAGCTCCCTCAGAGGAGATAATTAGGCCACAAGAATGTGTCAGCCCCCAGCCCAGGCCAGGGGCGCTGGGGCTTTCCGTTTCTCTTAGGCGGCCGCTTGGCCTCGCCTCCTTCCTGCCGTTCTCGGCAGATTCACTTTGCCTGGCAGAGCTTGGAGAATGGTCGGCCTCGCCCCCCAGAGGGAGCTGGGCCTAGGGTGACCAGATGGCAAATGTGAAAAATCGGGACGGGGGTGGGGGTAATAGGAGCCTGTATAAGAAAAAGACCCCAAAATCAGGACTGTCCCTATAAAATCGGGACATCTGGTCACCCTAGCTGGGCCCCAAGAGAGCTTCCCAGCACCCCGCTTTCTAATCCTGGCAACCCCCCTCCTGCACAGACAGCTTGTCAGTGGCAGGTCTGTCACAGGGGGGTCACATGTGCCAGGAAGGTCTGGAAAACCTGCCCCGCAGGGAGAGACTAGCGAGGCTCTGACGAGTGAGTTCAGAGGGGAGCTGCTCCGTCCGGATGCAGCTCTCAGGGCTAGGAGCTGAGCTGGCTCGAGGGGGATGTCATGGCTTGAGAACGAACGAGGGTCAAGTCAAGGGGCCGCATCCCTCCCCCTGCCACGCCACACTGGGCGACATCCAGGACAGCCACAGCGTCACATACACCGGCTGGGAGAGTCCCGGGTGCTGTACGTGGAGCTAAAATGGACGTGAATGTTCTTTGCCCTGCTAAGCTCGGGGCCACGCGTTTAAGGGTTTAATGTATTTGTTTTTAACTTGCACAGGGTTGTTTTGCAGCGTTTTTGTTACCCAATAACATTCTATTGTTTGGAAAAGAATCATGTGTTTCTTGTGGCGATTACCCCGGGTACCTTTACCCCCCAAGCAGGAGGGAGATGCTTTGTTGACCCTCAGGTTCTTGATGTTTGCTGTTAGGTCTTCTGTTTCCGGGGAGCATTACAGGAGGGTCAAATCACGGCCGGCTGAGGCAGGGTGTGGCCTGTGGAAACCATGGCTCTGGGCACAGGTGCCGACTTTCCAATGTGCCGGGAGTGTGTGTGTGTGTGCTTGGACCCCGGCTCTGCCCCAGGCCCTGCCCCCACCCCACCCCTTCTCCCAAGTCCCCACCCCTACCCCCCAGAGGGGATTGTTTTAGGCACCTCCTGACTGCCTTGGGGAGGGTGGGTCTCCAGGGATTACAAACAATCCCAAGGCATTTGGGACCAGCAGCGGCTGAACCCCCACAGATTCTGGGTATGGTCCAGATGAGCTCCCAAATGCTTGGTCGTTCAATTCTCCAAATGTCTCGCATCTGCAGAGCTGGGCTAGGGGTGTGGGGAGATCTCCCAAGAATGGGCTCCCTTGGGGTATTCGGTCATTTCCAGTCGCTGGCTAGACGCTGACCCAGACATTTCAGAACTGGGCTCGTAGTTTCCAAACTGGCTCATTCATGCCTACTCATGACCCAAGTCACACTCGAACCCAGGTCCCCAGCCAACCCGTCCTCAGCAGCATTTCTAAACAATTCTCCCCACCCGTACCGAGCCCTCCGAGAGGCCTGTGAGGTTAGCAGGGTTTCTTCCAGCTCGGAAGGGTCACTTGTAACATACTTGATCCAGTAAATATTTACTGAAGCGCCGCTCCGCGGCCCATCGCCGGGCCGGCCCCCCGCTGGGCCGCTCCAGGAAGAGGAAGAGTTCTGATCTCTGGCTAATAGAACAGACTTGATACTGCAATTCAGCTAATTCAAATGATTGTGGTCCATTGCTGAACTACATTTCCCAGAACTACTCTACCATAAAAGAGCCCACATTCCTTCTGACTTTAACCAGGGTACTGACAAACATTTAGCATCTGATTTTCAGGAGGCTGGAATGGTGGGAGCTGGCAGGTGTGGAGCACTTTTGAAAGTCTGTCCACTTCACTAAAGCACCCAAATGGGAACTGAGCCCAAAATGTGGCAACAAGGGATCAATGCTGCTACAGCGCACACTTCTAGCATCTTATTAGTAAAAGTTTCCCACTGCAGTCAGGGGGGTGACTTGTGGAATGAAAGTACTGCTCAGTGAAAGTAAAGGAGAGAGCAAGCCTGCCCTTAATGCACAGACTGGGCCTTTTCTATTTTGGAGTTTATTTATTGTTCCAAGGCAGCACAATCTAAAATAAGAACAAACAAACAAACAAAATAAATAAAAAACACACAATCAAATTTCGGCAAGGCCAGGAGCTAAGTAAATTCAAATCTTAGCAGCACAAATATTTATATGACTTACCAGCAGTACTTATCCCATCCAAAAAAAGAAGTTCCAGGTAGGCAATCTTGGATTTCATTGTGTATGAAATTTCTTCCAAAGGACCTATGGAATAAGGAAATAAAAATTTCAAAAGCAAGTGCAACCTGGAGTGAGGCTCCCCACCTCCTTAACTTTGTATCCAATGTGGACAAAGTAAATCACTTCCTGTTAATTTGCTGCTGAAAGAATCCCTTCTGCAGATAGGCGTCTAGCAGCACATGGAGTCACACAATATAAAAGTGGCCAAGAACAGTAAGTCCTTTACTGTTCGCCAAAGGTGCTATCATCAGCTGGTTGCACACCTGGGCTGGGATACAGTGCTTGCCATGAGGTGTAGGAAAAGAGAGAGTGGACAAGGAAAACTACAAAAGTGTAGTTGTTTTAGACATGCTGCAGTTAAAGGAATGTAAGAAAAAGCATTGTAACAGGGTTTACTCACCACTATGCACTTCCTCATGGCCAGGCAGAGCATCACAGTGTCCTTGTCAACAGTCACTCTGGGGCTGGGGTGGTTTCTTGCAGATAACTCACCCCTCCAGCCAGGGCACAGTCTTTAGCCTGTTCCTTCCAGGGTCCGCAATCCACACTAAAATTCAAAACTATTTTAACAGAAATAAAAAGCTTCCAACCTCTCCACAGCTCCTTCCTCAGCGAGGTCACATTCAGACTGCAGCCCCCTCTCTGGGCTCAGCTACCTTTGTACACCGCTTCCTCGGGGCTGGTAGGGGAATCCAGTCCCAACCTCACTTTCAGGTTCCAGCCCAGGGCTCTGTACTGCACAGCTCAATCAAATCCTCTACCCATGTTACCATTTCCCCTGTGCCATTTCCTTCCTCACCTCTTTCCTTCCCTTCTAGGTCTCCCAGTCTCTCCCCTGGGTGCTCACTCAACACCCTGCAGGCACCTTTTGACTCCCTGCATTCTGTTTCCTCCAGCCCTTCCTCAGCTTGGCCCACTCAGTAGTTAACCTGAAATCACCTAATTTCTCTCAGGTGGGGCCCATTCTGTAATCAGGGCTGGCTTCCTCAGGGGCTCTCTATTATTATCACAGAGCTCTGGATGAGCTCTGAGAGATGATCTCCCTCTTTCTCTCCATTTCTATCTCTCTCTCTCTCTCTCTCTATATATATATATATAGAGAGAGAGAGAGATGAATTTTATTATCAGGCTTTGGCTCTGACCCTCTTACACCAATCACTGTAACTGGCTTCTACTCTGGGTTATCTGTTTGCTTTTAATGCTATTGGGCCAGCCAATGGGGCCATGCTGCATTCCATGAGCTGAGGATCTGGCCTATTGTTCTCATGTTGGACCAGATTCTGCCACCCTTATGTTGACTATACAATACCCCACAAGCAAGTCCCATTGAAATCAGTGTTAGAAGAGAGAGGTATTACTCAGTGTGAGATAACACCTAGAACACCTCTGTCTTGTCTATTTCTCTCCTTCTGCTTGTATGTCAGTCTGTGTTGTGATCCTGTATGTCATATCAGTGCACTTACATTTTCTCATACATTATACAAAGAAGTATCTGACAGGTGTTTTTTGACAGGTGGGATATAAATTTGCTCCACGTTTAAGAATAGAAAACAATCCAAAAATCAGTAGGTGTGCTTCTTCCAGGTCCAGTTATTAGGTAGCCAAAATCTCATGAGCGAGTCTAAAAATGGGATTTGTTTTTATGATCAGAGTCGGCACCGGCACTGGAGTTGGTGACTTTCTTGGTTTCCTATAGATGCCAACAGACTTGGCAACAGTCTATTTGAATGATCTACATCTGCTTTTTCTATCCTACGCTTTTCCCAGGTTAATCATTACTGATGGGGAGTTTACATAAAGCCCCGGAAGATAGTATGTAAAAGTGAAGCGTTAAAATGGCCTGCTTGAAGAGAGGTTACATCAAATTGCTTCTATGCTTTGGTTGGGCCAATATTTTTCTTGCCCATTCTGTCAAAGTAAAGTGTCTACACTTTCTATGCTAACTCAGGGGTGGGCAAACTATGGCCTGTGGGACTGTCTTGCCCGGCCCCGAGCTCCTGGCCTGGGAGGCTAACCCCAGCCCCTTCCCCGCAGCCTCAACTCACTCGCTCTGCCGCCAGCGCAAAGCTCTGGGCATCTGGGCTGTGAGCTTCTGGGGCAGCGCAGCTGCAGAGCCCGGCCTGACCCAGTCTCTGTGCTGCGTGGTGGTGGCGGCAGCGGTGGTAGCATGGCCCAGTTCCAGCTGGGTGGCGTGGCTGCAGTGCCACCCGCCACCGCCGGGAGATGGCGTGTGAAGGCTGAGGGGCACTGGCAGAGCTGTGGAGAAGGGGGAGGAAGGGCTCCAGGACTGGGATAGCTGGGAGATGGCGTGTGGAGGCTGAGGGGCACTGGCAGAGCTGTGGAGCAGGGGGAGGAAGGGCTCCAGGACTGGGATAGCCGGGAGATGGCGTGTGGAGGCTGAGGGGCACTGGCAGAGCTGTGGAGGAGGGGGATGTTGTGTATTTGGTTGTCATGGTTTTGTTGCTATGGCAACTGAGTTAGATTATTATGGGTTAGCTCAACCGGTTTCAACCGGCTGAGGAGCTCTCTGTATATATGTAAATAAAATGGAGGTTTTGGTTAGCTGCCTGCTCTCTGGCCTCAAGTGATTGCTTCCTACACCGGCTGCCCCAAGGATATAACAGGGGAGGAAGGGCTCGAGGACTGGGATAGCCGGGAGATGGCGTGTGGAGGCTGAGGGGCACTGGCAGAGCTGTGGAGGAGGGGGAGGAAGGGCTCGAGGACTGGGATAGCCGGGAGATGGCGTGTGGAGGCTGAGGGGCTCTGGCAGAGCTGTGGAGGAGGGGGAGGAAGGGCTCGAGGACTGGGATAGCCGGGAGATGGCGTGTGGAGGCTGAGGGGCACTGGCAGAGCTGTGGAGGAGGGGGAGGAAGGGCTCCAGGACCGGGATAGCCGGGAGATGGCGTGTGGAGGCTGAGGGGCACTGGCAGAGCTGTGGAGCAGGGGGAGGAAGGGCTCCAGGACTGGGATAGCCGGGAGATGGCGTGTGGAGGCTGAGGGACACTGGCAGAGCTGTGGAGGAGTGGGAGGAAGGGCTCCAGGACTGGGATAGCCGGGAGATGGCGTGTGGAGGCTGAGGGGCACCGGCAGAGCTGTGGAGCAGGGGGAGGAAGGGCTCCAGGACCGGGATAGCCGGGAGATGGCGTGTGGAGGCTGAGGGGCACTGGCAGAGCTGTGGAGCAGGGGGAGGAAGGGCTCCAGGACCGGGATAGCCGGGAGATGGCGTGTGGAGGCTGAGGGGCACTGGCAGAGCTGTGGAGCAGGGGGAGGAAGAGCTCTAGGACTGGGATAGCCGGGAGATGGCGTGTGGAGGCTGAGGGGCACTGGCAGAGCTGTGGAGCAGAGGGAGGAAGGGCTCCAGGCCTGGGATAGCCGGGAGATGGCGTGTGGAGGCTGAGGGGCACTGGCAGAGCTGTGGAGGAGGGGGAGGAAGGGCTCCAGGACCGGGATAGCCGGGAGATGGCGTGTGGAGGCTGAGGGGCACTGGCAGAGCTGTGGAGCAGGGGGAGGAAGGGCTCCAGGACCGGGATAGCCGGGAGATGGCGTGTGGAGGCTGAGGGGCACTGGCAGAGCTGTGGAGCAGGGGGAGGAAGGGCTCCAGGACTGGGATAGCCGGGAGATGGCGTGTGGAGGCTGAGGGGCACTGGCAGAGCTGTGTGGGAACTCAGGACTGCACGGCAGAGGGTATTGCAGGGCAGGGTGAAGGTCTGTTGGCAGGGGAGCTGTGGGCCAGGCCTGGGCTGTGTGAGGGAACGTGCCTATCCATGCTGGCTTGCCCTGACTAGGAATCTCTGCCCTTCACTTCCAGGAGCAGTAACAGCCTGATCCGAAGCAGTCAATGCGGAAAGTCTCCTGCTGCCTTCAGCTGGGGTTTGGATCGGGGTCTTGCAAACTAAAACACTCGGGGAAACAGGGGGCGCAGGTTCCTGCCTGGCTGTTGGGGGGATAAATAATCAAGCCTAGTGAGTAATTGCAGTAGTGACAGGAGCTGAGGGACTTATAAGGAGCCGCCTGGCTGGGGGCTCATCCTGGTCCTGGCTGGCTGTAACTTCCTGGGCGCTGAACCGAGCGGTAGTTCTGCTCGGCTACGTGTTTACAGGCTCGCTGTGGTGCTGCGGCTCATTAAGAAATGTCCATTGTTTACGGGAAGTGTTGGCCTCCAAATCACGGGCTTGTGTGTTTGCAGAATGTTACTCATGGCAGGGAGAATGTGGAGGGAAAACAGGAGATTCTTCAGCCCCCGTCCAAGATTCCTCCTTGCCAAGTAGTTGGCTTCCTCCCTGTGTCACCCCCTTTCCCCTCCACCCCCACCCCAGCTCACACTGGCTGACTGGAGCAATGAGCAACCAAGTTCGAGATGCCTTATTATAAAACACTTAATCATAGGCGACTAAGTGCCCATCGATGGTGACCCTAAAGTGAGAGGAAGGATGATGCTGTGATTAAGGCACCTGGCTCCTGGGTCCCATTCCTGGCTCTGCCACAGACTCTCTGTGTCACCCTGACGAAGTCACTGAGTCTCTCTAGTCTCTGTTCCCCGTCTGTCGAATGGGGGAATAAAGTGGTGGGACCATCCCTGGCAGTCTGGTCTTGGGGTTGTGCAGTCGCCAGGGATCCACTGGAGCGTCCCCAGGGAGAGCATCTGAACAAGCAGAAGATCCCTTGTGTATTGGTTAGCTCCCCAATGCACATTTCCAGTTTCTGCTCACTGGGTGCAGGGACAGTGCAGGCTCCCATCAATCTCTGGAGTTAGACAAACCACCACTGGGGGAACACCCACCCCCCGAACTCTGAACCAGGGCACAGGGCTGGGGGTTTTGTTCTGAACAGGGTTCCTCCCAGAAGCTTGCCCAAGCAGGTTCCTCAGCCCTGGGCTGGCTGCTCCGCATTCCTTCTCCTCAGACAGGACACACACACAGGACTTGAACGGCAATTTGGCTTTCTGTGCCAGACCCAGATAGTCAAGAACAAGTGAAGCCAGGCTGAAGCACTGTCTCACTGGGAGGTTATCAGAGAGGAAGCAGCCTCACTGGTGGACACTTTTCTTTGCTCCTTGGAAAGCAGTCAAGACTTTTTTACATTGCTGGGAGTTTGCCAGATAGTTTATTAATCTAAAGCAAAATAAACTGGGAGGTGACAGAGAATTTTAAATGAGCTTCACACTGGCCTCTGAATTTGTAGGTGCGATATTTCACACCAAAGGTTTTGCACATGCAAATCCTCAGCTTTGTGCATGCAAATGGAGTAGCGAGGCAGCTAACTACCCAATTTGTGCATGCAAATAAAATTTGCAACAACACAGAATAAAATCACCCTCCTCAACATTAATCCCCCTATCTCATTCCCTTGTAATTAGACCCATTGTTCCTAAACTCCTCATTGAATGTAGCATCTGTCTAATCTAGAATGTAAATTCAATGGGGCAGGGACTGTGCACCCGCTGCTTTGGACAGCATTGTCCCAAATACTAAGTAAAAATGACAAATCCATATTTCTGTGTGCACCAAAACCAGGGTGTCATGTATGTGTGAACTCAGGCTTCAAGATCCCAATTGTGGCGGCTGTGTTTGGAAATCTGGCCTGGAGAGAACAAGAATGAGACAAAAAGATTGTGGTTTGGGGGGGCGGGGGTTGTTTTTTAATTTTTTTAATGGATGGCGGATTTGCTTTGCATTTCTGCACGTTCTGGGGTGTGAGCGGTTCAGCTGTAGCAGAACAATGGCCCGTTCTGCAGGGAATTATCTCATGCGGGCACCACACCAAGAGCCTTCCCACTTACTTTAATGAAGACAGAAAGAGCAGGGGCGTGGGTCAGGAGGGGAATTAAAACCACCTTTTCCTTTTCTGTCTGAAGCAGAGCCCGTGCTGACAGTGGCTCTTCTAGGTATGTGGGTGCCCGCACTGTCCCCATCCCCTGAACGTGCTGGTCCTGCACCTGGGGCCGGGGCTCTCGCGGAAGGACCGGCACTGCGAGGACCAGCAGAGCAGAGGTGCAGCCCCATGTGCGCTGGAGAGAGGGCGGAGGAGTTCCCTTGGAGTGAGTGGAGCTGTGTGCCTGAGAGTCTGGCCAGCCCAGATACTTGGGTAACACTTGGGAAGGACACAGCTGTCCAGGAGCTTGGTACGTGGTGAGACGAGGCAGGAGCTCTTACAAGCTGTTGCTTCCGGCAGGCTGGATTATTTAGTATCCCTTTTAAAGCTATTTCTTTGCCCTTCCCTGGCACCTTCTGTTCCAGGATCTCAAAGCAGGTCCTGTCACCCTCTCTCTGATAGACAGGGAAACCCACATCTCACAGGACACCTGCAGCAGAGACAGGAATAGAGCCCAAGTCTCTTGTTGCCCACTACTGTGCTTTAATCTGGGACCATTCCCCACCTCCCTCCTGTCTCGGAGTCGGTCCCTGTTACTACACTGGGAGGAGCACGAACAGATCTGTTGTAACTGACAGCACCTGGGGATCGCAGTGACAGCTAAGCACCGTGCTCACCTGCCGGGCCAGCCACGAGCTCCCTGCCAGGCCGAGGCTGAGTCCCTGGGAATGATCAAACATGCATCGGGTCTTCCATCACTGGGCTGCTGGGGCCATGCACCCCAGGTACACCCCAGCTTCAGCCTGCGACCTTGCTTGTAATTAGCTGCCCCTGTTCAATGGGTGACTGCCTGCAACTGGGGTCCCTTATAAAAGTCCTGAGCCTTGCTGCTGGAATACAAATTAGCCCAGTCCCTGCAGCTCCAGCTGCCCCCTAGTAGCACCTTGTGCCAGCTGCCAAAAGGAAAGTTTGTTTCTTCAACAAGAGGAACAGATAGTTTCTTCAACAATAGGCCAGATCCTCAGCTCATGGAATGCAGCATGGCCCCATTGGCTGGCCCAATAGCATTAAAAGCAAACAGATAACCCAGAGTAGAAGCCAGTTACAGTGATTGGTGTAAGAGGGTCAGAGCCAAAGCCTGATAATAAAATTCATATCTCTCTCTCTCTCTCTCTCTCTCTCTCTGTATATATAGAGCTCTTCTTGCCCTATATATATAGAGAGAGATAGAAATGGAGAGAAAGAGGGAGATCATCTCTCAGAGCTCATCCAGAGCTCTGTGATAATAATAGAGAGCCCCTGAGGAAGCCAGCCCTGATTACAGAATGGGCCCCACCTGAGAGAAATTAGGTGATTTCAGGTTAACTACTGAGTGGGCCCAGCTGAGGAAGGGCTGGAGGAAACAGAATGCAGGGAGTCAAAAGGTGCCTGCAGGGTGTTGAGTGAGCACCCAGGGGAGAGACTGGGAGACCTAGAAGGGAAGGAAAGAGGTGAGGAAGGAAATGGCACAGGGGAAATGGTAACATGGGTAGAGGATTTGATTGAGCTGTGCAGTACAGAGCCCTGGGCTGGAACCTGAAAGTGAGGTTGGGACTGGATTCCCCTACCAGCCCCGAGGAAGCGGTGTACAAAGGTAGCTGAGCCCAGAGAGGGGGCTGCAGTCTGAATGTGACCTCGCTGAAGAAGGAGCTGTGGAGAGGCTGGAAGCTTTTTATTTCTGTTAAAATAGTTTTGAATTTGAGTGTGGATCGCGGACCCTGGAAGGAACAGGCTAAAGACTGTGCCCTGGCTGGAGGGGTGAGTTATCTGCAAGAAACCACCCCAGCCCCAGAGTGACTGTTGACAAGGACACTGTGATGCTCTGCCTGGCCATGAGGAAGTGCATAGTGGTGAGTAAACCCTGTTACAATGCTTTTTCTTACATTCCTTTAACTGCAGCATGTCTAAAACAACTACACTTTTGTAGTTTTCCTTGTCCACTCTCTCTTTTCCTACACCTCATGGCAAGCACTGTATCCCAGCCCAGGTGTACAACCAGCTGATGATAGCACCTTTGGCGAACAGTAAAGGACTTACTGTTCTTGGCCACTTTTATATTGTGTGACTCCATGTGCTGCTAGACGCCTATCTCCAGAAGGGATTCTTTCAGCAGCAAATTAACAGGAAGTGATTTACTTTGTCCACATTGGATACAAAGTTAAGGAGGTGGGGAGCCTCACTCCAGGTTGCACTTGCTTTTGAAATTTTTATTTCCTTATTCCATAGGTCCTTTGGAAGAAATTTCATACACAATGAAATCCAAGATTGCCTACCTGGAACTTCTTTTTTTGGATGGGATAAGTACTGCTGGTAAGTCATATAAATATTTGTGCTGCTAAGATTTGAATTTACTTAGCTCCTGGCCTTGCCGAAATTTGATTGTGTGTTTTTTATTTATTTTGTTTGTTTGTTTGTTCTTATTTTAGATTGTGCTGCCTTGGAACAATAAATAAACTCCAAAATAGAAAAGGCCCAGTCTGTGCATTAAGGGCAGGCTTGCTCTCTCCTTTACTTTCAGTGAGCAGTACTTTCATTCCACAAGTCACCCCCCTGACTGCAGTGGGAAACTTTTACTAATAAGACACTAGAAGTGTGCGCTGTAGCAGCATTGATCCCTTGTTGCCACATTTTGGGCTCAGTTCCCATTTGGGTGCTTTAGTGAAGTGGACAGACTTTCAAAAGTGCTCCACACCTGCCAGCTCCCACCATTCCAGCCTCCTGAAAATCTGCTGCTAAATGTTTGTCAGTACACTGGTTAAAGTCAGAAGGAATGTGGGCTCTTTTATGGTAGAGTAGTTCTGGGAAATGTAGTTCAGCAATGGACCACAATCATTTGAATTAGCTGAATTGCAGAATCAAGTCTGTTCTATTAGCCTGAGATCAGAACACTTCCTCTTCCCAGGTATGAATTGCAAGCCCTGGAAAGTCTTGACAGAGCATCTTAAACAGCAAAGCGTAGAGCCCATCCAACCAGGTATGCATGGATGCCTAAATGACTCAGTTTCATTAGCCCCGATTTAGCTTCTCCCTCCAAAAACTCTGTAACTTCAATTTTCCTGTAATTATATGTTTTCTTAAATACTCCTTTTTCATCAGCTCGCTACCAGTCTGAGGGCATGAAGTGCATGGTTCAGGATTGCTTGTGTGTCTGTGTGTGTGTGTCACTCTCAAGATGCTGGACAGCAAAAAGAAGTAGGTAGGTGTCTGAAGCAGAACATATTCATGCAGACAGTAGTTGATTTGTATACATACATGCGCTTATTCCATATGCACACAGGAACCTGAGATCACCTGACTCATTTGTTCACTGGAATAGCAAGCAGCGATTCGCCAAGTAGAGGATCAGATCTCCCACAGGGTAATTGACAAAATAGAAGCACTAGGTAACTGTGAAGCTGATATTATGTCCAACTGCTGCCAAGAGTCAAACAACCATCATCATAGTACTTTATATAGGCGGCTAAAACCATTATTAAAAAAAAAATGTTCATTGCTGTATAGAAATCCCAAGGCCAGCGGGGGGCCGGCCCGGCGATGGCCGCGGGGGGGCCGGCCCGGCGATGGCCGCGGGGGGGCCGGCCCGGCGATGGCCGCGGATTCATAAAGATGTGATAAATGATGTGGGGTGGGGGAGGTAGTTCCCTTTTATGGATTTCAGTTATAAAATCCTTCTTAGCTCTTCTCTATTTGCTTTAGTTCCATGGAGTCTGCACCTGCAGCAGCAGCTAAACCGGTGCAAGGTCAACTGGAGTCTGAAATACCAGCTAGCGCACATGTCATTCCAACTGGGAGGGGTCCTTTCTCTAAGAAGACATCCAGAGGAAAGCTGTACATACTGACTTTCATGGCCACAATGCCAGGGTTGGTGTCGGCTGTCATAGGCGGCAGGTTTGTATAATTTTTGGTGGGGCCCAAAATGGTGGTGCCCCCCCGCTCCCGCCCTGTAAGCCGATATAAAATGAAGCTACAACGCGTCAGCGCCACAAGATTACAAGGGTCAATTAAAAGTGGAAAGTCAGAAGCAGCACTTGCCTACTTCAATATACGGTATTATATTTTGTTGCATCTGTTGTGATGAAGTGGGAATGTTCTTAATATTTTCTCTGAATACTGTGTGGGTGCCTCAGTTTCCCCTGCAAGATGCCAACTGAAGGTGTTGGGGACAAAGAGATCAGGTGGCCTCCTTGTCCAGAAGAGACACAGAGGCCAGAGGAGGGAGTGTCAGTTTGGAGCTGGCTGGGGAAATTGGGAGAGACCCAGAACTTGGTTCTGGGCTCCCCACCCCCCAAGATGGACCTGACAGAGGGGTTCTGTTTTCTGTACCAACAAGCTCTGTTTAAACTGTGTTCCCGTCATCTAATAAACCTTCTGTTTTACTGTCTGGCTGAGAGTCACATCTGACTGCAGAGTTGGGGTGCAGCGACCTCTGGTTGCCCCAGGACCAGCCTGGGCAGACTCACTTTGGAAAGTGCATGACGTGGAAGGGCATGCTGAATGCTCCGAGGTCAGACCCAGGAAGGTGTAAGCTTCTTGCCCTGGAGACAGTATGCTCCGAGAGAGGAGGCTCCCCCAGAGTCCTGACTGGCTTTGTATGGAGATGTTCCAAAGCATCACAGCATCCCCTTCCACACCGTGCACTTCCCAGAAGTCCGCACAGGCACTGACACTCCCTCCTCCGGCCTTTGTCTCTTTTCCAGGCATTAGGAGGCCACCTGATCTCTCTGTTCTCCAACACCTTCAGTTGGCACCTTGCAGGGGAAACTGATTTGGGAGAAATGAAGTAAAAGCTGCCCAAACCGAGCTTGAGCACTCCTGAATTTTGAGGTGTTCAAATCTGGAAGGCAGGTGCTGGGGGTGGGAGAGGGCTGTGGGCTCCATGGGGGAGCATGGCAGCAACTGTCTGGAGCTGCATGGAGCCAGATACGCTGGTCTGAGTGGCACAGTAAGCGGTTTGGGGGTTGGAGAAGAGGTAGGGAGTTCCGGGGGGCAGTCAAGGGACAAGGAGCAGGGGGAGTTGGATGGGGCAGAGGTTCAAAGGGGCAGTCAGGGGACAGGCAGCAATTGGATAGGCATGGGAGTCTAAGAGGTTTATCAGGGGACAGGTAGGGGGGTGCGGTCCTGCGGGGGGGAAGTTGGGTGGGGTCTCAGGAGGGGGCAGTTGGGGACAAGGAGAAGGGAGGCTTAGATAGGGGCTGAGGTCCCAAGGGGCAGTTAGGGGCAGGGGTCTCGGGAGGGGTAATTGGGGAACAAGGACCAGTGGGGCTTAGATAGGGGGTGGAGGTTCTGGGGGGCAGTTGGGGCAGGGGTCTGGGGAGGGGGCAATCAGCGGACAGAGGCTGGGATTCAAAGGGCTCTGGGCTGCTGGCAGCCGCGGGGATCCCAGAGCCCTTTGAATCCCAGCCCCGGCTGGGAGTCAGAGGACTCTGGGCTGCCTGCAACCGCAGGGAGCCCAGAGCCTTTTAAATCCCAGCCGGGGCGGGAATCAGAGGGCTCTGGGCTGCCCGCTGCGGCGGGGAGCCCAGAACCCTTTAAATCTCAGCCGCTGCTGGGATTTAAAGGGCTCTGGGCTGCCTGCAACCGCGGGGAGCCCGCAGCCCTTAAAAACTCAGCCGCGGCAGGGATTTAAAGGGCTCTGGGCTTCCTGCAACGGGGGGAGCTGAGACCCTTTTAAATCCCCGCCGCAGCCGGGAATCAGAGGGCTCTGCGCTGCCCGCTGCGGCGGGGAGCCCAGAGCCCTTTAAATCTCAGCCGCGGCTGGGATTTAAAGGGCTCTGGGCTGCCTGCACCCGCGGGGAGCACAGAGCTTTTAAAATCCCAGCCGCGGCCGGGAATCAGAGGGCTCTGGGCTCCCCGCCGCAGCAGGCAGCCCAGAGCCCTCTGATTCCCGGCCGCGGCTGGGATTTAAAAGGCTCTGGGCTGCCCGCCGCAGCAGACAGCCCAGAGCCCTCTGATTCCCGGCCGCGGCTGGGATTTAAAAGGCTCTGCGCTCCCCGCGTTTGCAGGCAGCCCAGAGCCCTTTAAATCCCCGCCGCGGCTGGGATTTAAAAGGCTCTGCGCTCCCCGCGTTTGCAGGCAGCCCAGAGCCCTTTAAATCCCAGCCGCGGCCGGGAATCAGAGGGCTCTGGGCTGTCTGCTGCGGCGGGCAGCCCAGAGCCTTTTAAATCCCAGCCGCCGCCGGGAATCAGAGGGCTCTGGGCTGCCTGCAACCGCGGGGAGCCCAGAGCCTTTTAAATCCCAGCCGCAGCCGGGAATCAGAGGGCTCTGGGCTTCCCGCTGCAGCAGGCAGCCCAGAGCCCTCTGATTCCCAGCCGCGGCTGGGATTTAAAGGGCTCTGGGCAGCCCTGGCGGCGGCAGCGGCGGGGGGGCGCTCCAAGCAGGGGAGAAAAAACATTGGTGGGGCAGAGCCCCTGCTTGGGATTTATTCATGGGGCTAAAGCCCCAGAGCCCCATATAAGTCGGCGCCTATGTCGGCTGTGGCCGCAAGGCCAGGGCTGGCGCCTGAACCATCTGAACTGAGGAGTTTGCTACAACTTTGACTTAAGGGGCACGTGGCTTTCAGCTCATACAGTCAAGGCTCTTACACTAAGATTCAAATGTCCAAGGTTCAATCCTGCCCACTGAAAACTAGGGCCTGTCAGCATTACAAGTGGGGGCTCATCTGAGATGTCAACTGGGAAGTTTTTGAAGCTCAGAATGTCCTTCAACATGTCCTCTCCCAGAAGTACACCCATAGGTGTTTTACCTCTGCCAGGGGCCGTGTAGATCGGGGTGGCCAACCTGTGGCTCTAGACCCACGTGCGGCTCTTCAGAAGTTAATATGCGGCTCCTTGTATAAGCACCGACTCCAGGGCTGGAGCTACAGGCGCCAACTTTCCAATATTCAGGGGGGTGCTCACTGCTCAACCCCTGGCTCTGCCACGGGCCCTGCTCCCACTTCACCTCTTCCTGTCCCATCCCCTGAGCCTGCCATGCCCTCGATCCTCCCCCCTCTCACCCAGAGCCTCCTGCATGCCACAAAACAGCTGATCAGGAGATGAGGGGAAGGAGGGGGAGACGCTAATCGACAGGGCTGCCGGTGGGTGGGAGACACTGGGAGCAGGTGGGGGAGCTGAGGGGAGGCTGCTGAGTATAACTGTGGCTCTTTGGCAATGTATATTGGTACATTCTGGCTCCTTCTCAGGCTCACGTTGTCCATCTCGGTGTAGATTATAACATGCAAACACTTTGCCCAGGATTCTAACACCCTAGTGCTATTTACTTCAACACACAGAAAATACACAGATTGGAACTAAAATTGTAAACCCTATATGCAATTCCCTGTCTCAGTTTCCTCAACACACCAAACCATTCTATGGGCCTGGATTAGGGTCACTTGGTGTCATACAACATCCTTCTGTTGCAATGCATCACTTATATGCACAAAAACCCAGCCTTCTCCCCCAGCTCAGATAACCTTACCTTGGCCAGTTTATCCCCTTCCTTCCTCTGCCCCAACTGTCCTGTGGGTCTTCCCCCAGTGATTTCTTTTAGAACCTTTTGTTCTCTGTCAACCTTCAGTAACTTTCCACTCCTAACCCCCATTCTCCTTAACATCAACTTGGCCAAACTGCTTCCCTACTTAGCATAAGTATGTTTCCCATTGTCCTCAGCCTAGTGAGTACCTGCTGTACGTCCTGTCCATCAGGATGGATATGCATAGAAAGAGGTTTCCTATGATTAGGAAATTTCATGACAACAACTTCATAAAATCAACTAGAATTCACAAGTCTTACAGACAGACACCCCCCCCCCCGCCGACATGCACAGAAACAAATAAAGACATACAAATCAGGCTTCTGTACACTCAAGTCAGCAATTCTATCCCTCAGTTTTCTGACCAACTGGTGTCACCGCCTCCACACCCTCCAAATCAGGCTTGTGTGCTCCTTGCCACCGACAACCAATTTGGTGTACAGAATGTATTAAACTTTCAGAATTAACATGAACAATGCCTACAAATTACCTAAAGCCAACATTTAAATGATAGTAATAAACCTGCTGGTGGCATCAGATCTAGTGAGGATCTACTTCTCTACCAACTTCTAGTGGTGGATAGTAATTCTGAAAATACTACTTGGCACTGAAAGGACGGGGGCAGGGAATCTAACAGGACCAGAACTGAGACAGATGCAAGGCCATGCAAGTTCATAATTATACAGCCTGAAAATAACACTAAGGTTTAATAACGCTTAAAGATGCTCATATTTTGGATTTATAATGCTGAAAGATGTTATTCTTTATTCTTTGGCACCAAGAAATGCATTTTTTCACAGTATTTGCTCAATTCTTAACCATCTACCTGTGACGTGTGTTAAAATGACCGTTTGACATGTAGCAACTCGCAATAGCTCCACTCTACATGAATTTCTGCTTATGTGACCTTGATGTATATTAGAGTTAGGTGTCACTAGCATTGCAGCTCTTGCCGCTGGCGGGCGTGTTTCATTGTGGCTGAGTTATTGCATATCAAAGTTGTGGAGTGGGTCATCTTGACTCTACCTCGCAAATTGAAAAAAAAAATTCACTAAAATATTTATTTTTGCAGTAAATTAAAGATTTGACATATTAATAAATTCTCAGAAGTGTAGAGAAATGAATTATAATTCATATTCCTTCTGTACGCATACAGGAATTGAAATGATGACTGTCACGAAGTGTAGGGGAGTCAGGCCCTGCACCCCCAGGCTCCCTGCCGATTCACCAGGACTCTCAGCCAGCCAGTAAAGCAGAAGGTTTATTTAGACGACAGGAACACAGTCCAACACAGGTCTTGCATGCACAGATAACAGGATCCACCCCTGTTAGGTCCATCTTGGGGCCCCATAACCCCCATCGGGGATCAGAGCCCTCTCTCTCTGCTTCCCCTCTGTTTCCCAGCCAGCTCCAGTCTCCCAGCCCCCTCCGGCCCCTCCTCTCTCCTCCGCTTCTTTCCCGGGCCAGGAGGTCACCTGACCCCTTTGTCTCCAACACCTTTAGATGCACCTTTGCAGGGAAGGTGCTCGGGCCATCAGTTGCTAGGAGACAGAGTGTCAGGCATTTGCTGCATGGACTTTTGCTACTAGATACTTAGGATCTGTACCCAGTCCCCAGTGCGAACAGTCCCACTTCGTCACACCTCTCCCCACTTTGAGACCGAACTGAGCGGGGTCACTCCAGCCAGTGACCTGGGGAAGTTCGAACCCACCTACATTCCCATGGCTGCCCCAGGGTCCCCCCCGATCTGGGGGGAGAGTTACCCCAGGCCATTCCAGTTTCCTGCCCCCCTGTAGGTCGGGGGGACTCGAGGGCACTTGCAGGTTGCAGGGGGGAAGCCTTATGCCGCCCGCGCCCTTTCCCCACCCCAATACCCCTGGGGTGCACGCTGGGCTGGGGCCTTCTCCCCACGTTCCAGTCTGGGGGGCTGTGATTCAGGCTCTCTCGGTTCAGAGCCCCCCTTTTGACCCTGGCCCCCCTCTGGACAGGCTCCTCGGGGCGGGGCGAGGGTCTTACAACCATCTTCCCCCTGTCCCGGGCCTTCCTCCCCCTCTGGCAGAAGTCACAGGAGCGGCAGTGCTGCCGGACATGGGCAAAGACCCCAGGCCAGTAATAGTTCTGCAGCAGCCTCTGCTGGGTACGCCAGGCTCCCGGGTGCCCTGAGGGGGGAATGTGATGGGCCCGGCACAGCAGCTGGTGGCGATACTCCTGGGGTACCACCAGCTGCCTCCTGATCCCCCCTGACTCCACTTTCCCTGGGGGAATCCATTCTCGGTACAGGAACCCCTTCTCCCACAGGAACCTTTTCCGGCCACCCCGTCCCATGGTCTGTTCCCCCCCGAGGTTGGCCAGGTCCCCTATCCTCCGCAAGGAGGGGTCTTCCCGCACCGCGGCCTGGTACTCAGCCGCTGGGGCAGGGGCGGGGATCTGCTCTCTCTCACCGGCTGGGTCTGAGGCCACAGCCTCTCTGAGCCCTGTCCCTGGGCGTTCCCTCCCCACCGGGTCAGGGTCCTGCGCCTCGGGCAGAGTACCTTCCCCGGTGTCAGGGTGCAGAGCTCTGCGTCGACTCTGACTACGGTTCATGGCCAGGGCACCCCGGGTGTTACTTGGCCAGTCCTCGAGGTCCCCCCCATTAACACCTCCGTGGGCAAATGTGGGTGCACCCCCACGTCTTTGGGGCCCTCCTTGTCCCCCCACTTCAGGTGCACCCTCGCTACAGGCACCTTGAATGGGGTCCCGATCACACCCCGCAGGGTCAGGTAGGTGTTGGGCACCATCCGATCTAGGTCCACCACCTCGGGCCGGGCCAGCGTCACCTCTGCGCCCGTGTCCCAGTACCCAGTGACCTCCCTCCCGTCTACCTCCAGGGGAACAAGGCACTCGCCCCGGAGGGGCAGCCCTGTGCCCACCCTGTAAACCCAAAACTCAGGGTTGGGAGCATCCAGCCCCTCGGAGGGGTCGACCCGGGGCCCCCCTCCCTCCTTCGCAGGTGGTACGCGGCCAGCCCCCCTTTCCTGCGAGCGCTGCCCCTCATCCGGCTGGGTCTCTACCCAGTTAACCCGGTGGGGGTTTGGTCTGCTCAGTTTGTCCGGGAGCCTGGGGCACTGGGACTGCAGGTGGCCCCTCTGGCCACAGTGATAGCAGCGCATGTCCCGTTGGTCCCCTCGAACCGGTCGGTTGTCCCTGGCGCTGGCCGTTCCCTTTGGGCGGGGGCTCTCCCGATTCCCCTTTTGGGTGGTCTCAGGATGACTCTCTCTCGGCGTCGCGACGGGCCTGTTCCTTTGGGGTTCCTCCCTGCCACCCCTCAACCGGCTCTTCACATAGTCATCGGCCAGCCGTCCTGCATGTCGCGGGTTCTCTGGCTTTTGGTCCCTCAACCACAGCCTCAGGTTGGATGGGCACCGCTCATACAGCTGCTCCAGTACCAGCAGTTTAACCAGGTCCCGCTTCGTCTGGGCCCCAGCTGCCCACTTGCTGGCGTACCCCTCCATGCGGACGGCCAGTTGCAGATAGGAGACCTCAGGGGTTTTATCCTGACTCCGGAACCTCTCCCGGTACATCTCAGGGGTCAGCCCAAACTTGCGCAGCAGGGCCTGCTTGAATGGTTCGTAGTTCCCTTTCTCCTCCTCTCCCAGCTGGCCGTACAATGCCACGGCTTTGGGGTCCAGTAAGGGGGTGAGAACCCGGAGCCTGTCCGCAGGATCCACCTGGTGCAGCTCGCAGGCCGTCTCAAAGGCATCTAGGAAGTCACCCCTGTCCTCCCCCTCCTTGCGCGGGGCCAGGATGGACTTATCAAAGCTCTGCGCAGTCCTGGGCCCCCCTTCACTCACCGCCGCCCGGGGCCTGCTGCCCCCCAACCTCGCCAGGTCCAGCTCATGTTGACGCTGTCGCTCTTTCTCCGCCCGTTCCTGCTCCCTCTGTCGCGCCTCATGTTCCCTCTGTCGCGCCTCATGTTCCCTCTGTTCCTTACGATCCTCCAGCTCTCTCTGTTTTAGCTCTCTCTCCCAGTCCAGCCGCTGGCGCTCCACGGATGAGCGTCGCTGGGACGATTCCCTGCTGGGGGGTGAGCTTCACCGGGAGGATCCCCGGCTGGCCGGGGGGGGTCACGGTGCCCTCGATAGCTGGGCTCCTCCTCCCCCTCCCCCTAGGCCTAGGGGTGGGAGGTCTCGGGGAGCCCTCAGCGGCCGGCTGACCACTCCCAGCGGGGACAGACACTGGTGCCTGCGCTGCATCTGCCCGGCTGCTTCCCTCAGAGACAGGGATCGGTTCATTCACACAATCTGCCTCCTCCAGCCGGGCCATCAGCTGGTCCTTGGTGAGTTTCCCACTGCGCAGCCCCCTGTGCTTGCAAATCTCTACCAGTTCGCACTTGCGCCGCTTGGCATACATCTTCCTGCTGGCCACTCGCAGGCCGGGGTGCTTGCCACTCCCCACGGGTTCCAGGGGGACCCGTAGTGTGCCAGTCCTTCAGGTCACCCCCTCTCTGCCAGGGTCGAGCTGCAGACTCCTCCGCCCCTGGGACCGCTCGCTGTGATCCCCCGGGGGACCCTGTTACTGCAAAGTCCTGCTCTCTGGTCACACTCTCCCAGGGGTTAATCACCCCTTCGTTTTACTGCTCCCCAGTCACTTACTGCAGGAAGCACCGTCCACGGGGTGCAGTCATCCCACCGCTCCCACCAGTTGTCACGAAGTGTAGGGGAGTCAGCCCCTGCACCCCCAGGCTCCCTGCCGATTCACCAGGACTCTCAGCCAGCCAGTAAAGCAGAAGGTTTATTTAGACGACAGGAACACAGTCCAACACAGGTCTTGCATGCACAGATAACAGGATCCACCCCTGTTAGGTCCATCTTGGGGCCCCATAACCCCCATCGGGGATCAGAGCCCTCTCTCTCTGCTTCCCCTCTGTTTCCCAGCCAACTCCAGTCTCCCAGCCCCCTCCGGTCCCTCCTCTCTCCTCCGCTTCTTTCCCGGGCCAGGAGGTCACCTGACCCCTTTGTCTCCAACACCTTTAGATGCACCTTTGCAGGGAAGGTGCTCGGGCCATCAGTTGCTAGGAGACAGAGTGTCAGGCATTTGCTGCATGGACTTTTGCTGCTAGATACTTAGGATCTGTACCCAGTCCCCAGTGCGAACAGTCCCACTTCGTCACAATGACATCGTCCTTATTTTATTTGTATTTTTTTTTCTTTTTTTTTCTTTCTTTTTTTTAATTTTATTTTTTTCCTCGAATTTGGAACCCCATTTAACTTGGCGTCCTAGGTGACCGCCTAGTTCACCTATATGAACGGGCCACCCCTACACACACTCTCTCTCTCTCTCTTTCATTCCTTCCTGTGATGGGGTGTTTACCCCACTGTTGCCTGGAAAGGGTTGATGCAGACTGAGAAGGGGGCTAATTAACCCAACAAGCCACAGCTGAGGAGAATCAGGTGGCCAAGTAATCCCCTGGCTGAATGAGGGAGCCCACCTGAGGAGGAACAAGCTGGACTGGGACTATAAAGACACGAGATTGGAAGCAAAAGGGACTGGTAGGAAACTCTGTAGTTCCAGCCTTGGAGAAGGGAGGTCTGGTTGGGCTAGCAAACCTGGAGTCAGGAGAAGCTAGGGCTCAGGAAAAGGCAGGAAGGTTCTAGAAGAGACCGGACCTTGACTGTTGACTAGTGGGTCCCTAAGCTGGAACCTGGAGGAGGGTGGACCCAGGTTTCCCTGCCAGTCACTGAGAGAGTGGCATGATGAAGCAGTGAATGGGAAGACTGCCTAGGGCTGCTGGTAAAGACAGACTTTCCCACCCCAGGAGGGGAAAATGCATACAGTGATCTGGCTGGAGGGCTGAGTCACAAAGAGGCAGTAGCAGCTTGTGGAGCGAGAGAGTCGTGTGCAACTGTGGGAAAGGGTGTTGACCTGGTGAGCTATCCCCCACCATGCCCAGGAGGAAGTGCCCGTCTAGTGGTGAATAGAGCATCCTGTTACCCTCCCCACTTGGTTCCTTCGTTCACTGTTGCCTGCTGTGCTGTGAAGTCAAGACATCATCAGCGTTATGAGGCGCTGAGTCTGTATGAACCACATAAAGACGTGATTCCCTCCATAGCCCTGATACATAGGAAGGAACCTTTTATGTAGCTCCACTATTCACTGACTGCCCCACTCTACCTTTCATGGCCTGACAGATCTTCAGTCTGTCCCCTATGCCTCCCAAAGACCTGTTGCTGCCTGTTTTTCTGTTTTGGCTCCTCAGGGTCTCTGTACTGAGTGGAGACAGAGGGAGTCAGGCTAGCAGCATCAGAGGACAGAAGTAGCTAGTAGAACTCAAAATGTCTATTGGCTTTTCATCCCAGAGATAAAGCAGGTAAAGATGGCCGCCAGGCCAGCAGCGGGCCGGCGATGGCCGCCAGGCCAGCGGCGGGCTTTGTTTCATAAAGATGTGATAAATGATGTGGGGTGGGGAAGGCTGCTCCTTCCGGGCCTCGCTGCACCGAACATACTCCCAGCTGGAAAGTCCCAGCTACCGCTGAGCAAGCCCAAGAGAATGCGATGAGAGAGTCGCGCCCTAGAGCCAGGAGCAAGCGTGCGAAGGAGTGACAGCTGGAAGTAAAGTAGGGACCTCCACCGTGTGGAAGTGTGTCACACACACTGCAGCCCTCCCTGGCACTCCTCATGCACAGGCACTCTAACCCACTGCACAACACGTGTGCACACACATTCCAGCTCTCCCACCCATCTGCAAACCTGTAATGCAGCGTCTTCATGCCACATTCTCATTCCAGTTCCCCCACCCCGATGTCAGACCCACGAGGCTTAGAGCCCCTGCGCCACGCCATCCCCCCACACGAGCACCCCCCTCCGGTGTGGACATTGCCAGGCTTGCTCCCAGTCCCTTACCGAGCATGCAGGGGAGAAATAAGATGATGAGTCTATTGCATGCAAACGAAAATCCATCCCATCCCAGAGCTCTGTGCTTTTTACCAGATGAAGCACAATAAGGGTTTTGTTGCACCAAGGTGTTGCTTTGGCAATGGCGAGAAAAACAAAGCTGCAGCTCCCTGGCGTAGTGTCAGTGGGGTTTGGAGAAACCATGTGCGGTTTCCAAAGAATGGGCCCAGAACAGCTGCTATCCTGGATGGCTCACCCCGGCCCCACCCCCATCTCAGGCAGACAAGAACTCTCTCTCCCTTTGCAAGCCAAAACAGAGACATGCACTCAGCGGTGCTGCATCCAATCCTTCCTGACTGGCAGATGCCCTGTGAGCAATCCTGAACTGCCAAATGAGAGTCAGACCATGTGACAGCATTCGTACCTGGCATGAGCTTCCCAGGACTGTTGGGCGTTGGGACCCGGGAGTTTGCCTGGCTGATCCTAGAGACAGGAGCTAGGGTCACAGGTCAGAACTTTCCCAGGGTTTGTTGGCCTTCAGATCAAGAATGGAAGTTTTTAGGGGCCAGAAGCCTATTTTCCTGCCTCAGAGTATGGGTAACTCCCAGCAACTTCACGTGCATCTCTGGGAAACCAGCGTCTAGCATGAAGTGGCCAGCCCAGCCCGACTGCTCCGTGCTGGGCTTGCATGGGCACCGCAATGAGTTCTCCAAGCCCGGCTGATTAGGAAGCCTCAGGATCTTGCGGGGAGGTTGTTTGCTTGCAGACCATGTGCGAATGCGGATGAGTTATGGGCCCCAAGGCTCCCCACAAGGGCCCTGCACAAACACATGTTCATGACCACACTCGAGCAGATAGGCCTTCAAAGCCATCTGCTTTCAGAGGATAAACACCAGGGAGGAGGAGCAGCCTCTGTTCGCTCTCTGCATTTCATCAGGCAGCGCTCAGCGCTTAGGAAGGGTGAAGACAAGCGCTTGGAACTACAGGCTCCAAACAGCTGGGAAGGTCGCTCTGAGCCAAGCTTCCAGTATCAGTATTACGGCAATGGACCCTTCAGAAGCATGGACCAGAATGTTCCCAGCATAAGGGATGCTCCGCTCAGGGGGTCTGGTCCAGGCCCATCACTGACTGAAGTGGTTCAAGACTTCCACTCCACTTTACTATTAGTGAATTCACCACTTCTGAGTCACCTGCATCCTTTGACAGTCCCTGGGGAGATTGGCGCACCTGTAGTCTCGGGGCCTGCAAGAGCTGTTTGCACGCACAGCCTTGGTGACTGTGCACACAAACTCCCTGTATGCGTGCAGCTGCTTTGGCTGGGATCTCTTGCTGCACAGCAGCAGCACACGGAGCTAACAGTATGTGGAGCCATGCAGGAGTCACACAACACAGGCAGCCGCTTGTCTCTTAGGCTGGAAAAAAGACAGTGCTGTTCTGTGCAGGTTCTTGTATCACTCATCACCAGAGTAGCCAAGCACCTTCCGGCTGCACATTAAGCCACAGGACTAACAGCTGCCAATGTTCATTTTCTCCTCCTCTCCCCAGGGGGAGAAGGTGTCAGTGGAGGGTCTCGGCTAACAGGGTTCTCGGGCTGGTGTCTGGGAGTCAGAGACTGTCTCTCCCTTTGATCTGTGGAAGAATCGGTGACATTCAGGCTGCTTGGCACTGCAAGTTTGAATGTATGGAAATTAAAAGCCTTAAGGGCCAAATGAGTGAAGCTGGATGCATCACAAACTGGCATTGCAGAAACAAAGCAGGTGTTTGCTCAGCTACCTATCTGTGCAGTGATCCAGTCATGAGCCACTAGAGCTAAAGGGGAATCTTTATAATGTATTTGCAGTACAGGGCCTATGACACAACTGAACAGGGCTGATTGTGTCCAACAGAAGGCAGGGCCTGTCTACTCAAACACTTTAGTTTGTGGCAAACTGTGGTGTGAATCTATCCTCCTGCCCCCCTCGGCTGTGCACTAGTTGGCCATGTGGACCTGCTGTCGCACACTAGTTCTGTTGCGTACTTTGTTCTACCCGCTTTGAAATGCGACTGGAGCAGCAGAGTCTCCCTGGCCAGTTAGCGTGCAGCAGACTGCCATGGGGTAGCTTTACACCCTAGCTCGCTGCGAGCTAAGTGCTCATGGAGACAAGCCCACACATCAGTCACCAGGTACCTCAGTAACAGGCTGTCCCTGTCCAGAGACAAAACTCTCTAACCTGGGGGGGTTGAAATCCCCTTTCTGAAATGTTGTAGGTCAAGATGGGGCACGCAGAGAGGCAGATTCATGCTGCGGACTCTGACTGAGCCCACGCCCCCCATTCTGCCGCCCCCACCCCCTCCCCATTAGGAAAAGCCCCTGCTTGCTGACAAGCAAGTGAACACCCGCAAAGATAGATTGATCACATCCCAAAAATGTCGCTCCCATGCCAAAACCCACAGCTGTTTAAAATTGGAGAATAGTGGAGAGGAAGCACGCACAGGGGACTAGCAAAACCAGAGGAAAGAGCCAGCACTGTAGTGGTTTAAAGCAATTACAGGCTGTTTGTTAGTAATTCTGACAGAGACTGAGGGCTGGGCTGGGAGTGGGGCACAGGGGTGGTTAAAATAAGGAGGGGAATATCCGCAATGGCTGCACGGCTGGATAGACCAGACAGGCTGCAACTGTTCCAGCCATCAGATCCTCTTCCTCCCCGTCCAGCAGGGGCTCAAAGCACCTACTCAGATGAGCATCTTTGCTGGGTGGCAGGAGAAATAAGGGCCAACACTTGAAATAAAAGGACATTTCAGGGAACCACCGTTCCCCAGGGCACAGCATGGAGTTCTCCCTCCAGCCTGTCCTCCTACCGCCCTCAGGCCCACAATGCAATGATCATAACTTACAAGCTTCCGTGTAATGTTTGCCGTGGTACCTGTCATCAGCTTAACTACATCTTACAATGAGGGAGGAGTGGTCACCCTCAGAGACAAGTCAGTGAAGTAAGGGGCAGGGAGTCACCCAAGAGCGGCACACGTGGGGGACAGGCCTGCAGAGCTTGTCGGCCGGGCTGGGAGCTCAGTCCCTGCCCCCCAAGACCAGCTCACGTGGTGGGGCCGGGAGGCGTCAGTAAATGGAGAGGAGGGACAGGCACGACACTGGGGCAGAACTAAGAGTCCAGCCAGTCCTTGCCCCGTGCACTCCCCTCCATCCTTCTCCCACTCCCACGGGGGCTGGGTCACCTCCCATACGTGGCCTCTTGGCAGCTCCGGGGGTCCCATTTCAGCAGGCGAGGGCAGGTCATTCGCTCCCCATTCTCCTCAGGGAGGGGGCAGCTGGGGCTGAGCACCTCTCGCTGAACCCCCCTCTCCCAGACTGGGGAAGTACCCGCCTTAGGAGGGTTTGGAGCAGGGCTGGACTAAGCAAAGAGCTGGCAAGGTCCCCTCTCTGGAGTAAAGGCCCGACAGAAGTTGCAGCTGCCCCTCGCCCAGCACAAGGCCCGTGTGCAAAGGTGGGCAGCACAGCTGAACCGGAGCCCTGAGCCCTGGCTCGGGTGTTCAGCCCCTTCCTGTCACGCGTCAGCAGAACCAGGAGGGTTCTGCCCCTCCAGGGGCTGCATGGATGGCGGGCGGCGCAGGAGGAGGTGTAAGGGCTGATACAGGCTCCTCCACCCATGGAGCACAGCCTGGAAGGAGAATCCCTCCCCCTGTGCATGTGTCCAGCGCCCGACCCGGATCCTCAGGGCTCCAGATTTGCTCCTAAAGTGGCATCTCTTGGGGTATCCGTTGAAGCCAGAGGGGCACCACTAATTGGCATGATGTTCATAAGAAATAGATGAGAAATGGAGCACTCTCTATAGATGCTTTATAACCCGCATGTGCTGGAGGTGGTAAGCAAAGGAGGATGTGTCTTTGCATTTTAGAAATGACAGGTGTAATATATTGCTGCAGACGGTGGAACCCAGAGCTTGGTCCAGAAAGCCATCAATCTGAGCTTAAAATTTCCTATTACACTAGGATAAAATACGAGTCCCAGGTCTGGAAAAAGAAAGAGGGAAAGTCTGTTTGGGGAATTAGGTCATGGGCACTCAATGTATATTTTATTCTTTCTGGCTCATAGTCAGTCAAACCGAGCCTTGGGAAAGCTACCATAATTATGATAAATTTAGTCTTGATTAACGACAAAAGATATTATTTCCTGGAGGTTACATATATCTTCGGACCAAGCTTCTCATATTCTACCAGGCGTCAGTGAAATAATACCAGAATCAGCGTGGTTCTCCACCTCGCTCAGTGCTGTCTGTGTGTGTGGAGCAGCGGTGGGGCCAGTGAAGTGCTATGACCCCTGGGGGAAGGAGATGTTCACTTAGGGCTCTGTTGCAAGAAACCAAGCGGGATGACGGGACGACTCTCCGCAAACACGGAGGTTGCAGCTCTGCAAACACGGAGGTTGCAGCTCTCTGAGGGCTCTTCAGTGCACCCTCATTCACCACCTTCCAAGCCAAGGTGTTCCCGTCTCCTAGCCTCATGGATCTCCTGCAGCTGGGAGTGGGATGTGTCTGTGTAACCTGTGGGAGGCAATCTGGGCCTGTGCATTTAAGATGTTGGGGGCAGCTATTCTCCAGCTACCCCATGAGAGCCCTGCTGCAGCAACGCCCTTAAGCACATGCTTAACTTTAAGCCTATCCCTGCTCACAGCAGCACACAGGAGCTGCTTCAGCACAGCCTGTAACGGGGTGCTCAACGGAGAGCCTGTGCACAAAGGCTTGGCTGAACTGGGGCCCAGGGAAGGGAGGTGGAAATGCCCAGGGGCACACTTAGTGCTGTGGTTATGGGATGAAGTGAATAGTGGGACCCGTGAATGTGGAGCTCTTTCTCCATCTATGGTCTTTGGAGCTCTCCTTCCATGGCGTTTTGAAGGTGTTATCCCCTAGGTATCGAGGGAGATGGAGCCGGGTCTGGAAACGTTTGTCTTATTATTTTGCCGTGCGCTAATGCAGAGCTCACAAGCCACGTGGAGTAGGGGGTGACGCAGGGAGGTGAGATCCCTGGGTCCATTTAGTCTGGAGGAACGATGAGTCTCGCTTTGTCATTGCCAGGAAATACGCACACCACGGGGGGTTGGTGTCTTCAGGGGAACTCCATGCTCCCACGGGCTCCATCCTGCCCCGTCACTAGGACAGAGCATTCCAGAGTGAGGAGACCCTCCAGCGAGTGTCAGCACCTGCTCTGAGACCTGCTCTTCCTCCTCACACACCTGGGAAACCATTCACCACACGGCAATGAACCCTGCCCCTGGGAGTCTGATGGCGACCCTCGCTCCGCTGAGTCTCCAGGCCCAGCCTTTCAGCACAGGATTCTGCTGCAGGAACCTGGCTGGGGCGGAGAGGAAATAGCTTCTTGGCTCTCTAAAGGGTATCGCTGGATGTGCTGTGAATCCTTTTAGCACTAACCTGTCCTTAATACAGCTGACTGAGCTCAGCATAAAGGGCTCCACGCTAACCTCTCTGGGAAGCGGGTACCAATTCCAGGCCTGGGGCAGGGGGCCTGGGGCATAGAACAGGGAATGGACTCTTTGAACCCGTCCCAAACTGACTGACCTGTCATGGGGTTAGCTGAGTTACACACACACACACACACACACACACACACACACACACACACACACACCATAGTCCAGCTGAGCAGCGTCTAGAACACTTTCCTCTGTTCTAGAAAGTGAGTGTTCCTGTATTCCATGCATTCTCACTGGAGCACGCGCCCTGGGACGCCCTAGGATCCACAGGTCAGATTTGGATCCAGAGGAAAGTATTTTTCACACAATGCACAACTAACCTGTGAAACTCACTGCCACGAGGATGGTGTGATGGCCAAAAGTATGAGTGAGTTCAAAAAGGAACAGGACAGGATCATGGAGGATGGGTCCTACAATGGCGATTAGCCAAGACGGTCAGGGATGCAACCCCGTGCTTGGAGTCACCCCAAAACTCTGACTGCCAGACACCAGGGTGGGTCTCTCCCATAGTTGCCCTGTTCTGTATCCTCCCCGTGAAGCTCTGGCATGGGCCACTGTCGGAGACAGGCTACTGGGGGAGATGGGCCATGACCTGGCCGAATATGGCAGGTCTTGTGTCTTCTGGCCCAACACCGGCTAGGCATCGGAACCAGGCCTGACAGTGCAGCTCTGACACCATCTGTAGCATGGAAAACAGCGGTGTGAGGCCCTACAGGGTTCCCTACGCAAGGCTGTGCAGATGGGTACCCCGCCCCCGCGGCTGTTTGGAACAACAGTCAGAAGCGCGGTTGTTTCTGGCATCTGATAAGGCCCGGGCATTAGACCCTGGAAAGGAGCAGCTATTGCAAACCTGACCTTGCCCAATCCCACCAAGACGTCCACCACGCCTCTCGGCCTCCTGCAGAGGTGGCCACAGGGCGCAATGCTGTCTGAGGATCCTGTCTGCAGGTTGGGCTGGGGGCTGGCTCAGCCAGTTGTAAAATCTGGGTTCAGGTTCTGAATGGCCCAGTAGAAAGAAGGAGACTCCTGAAGAAGACAGGTGGTTAGAGACTTGCAACTGCTACTGCAGCGTGTGTGTGTGTGTCTGGGACGGCGCTAGCGTGTGATGCTCCAGACAGCCCAGCAAAGCACCATGCAGCAGACCCCAGTGCCAGCGGCAGCCGGAAAGGATGGACGGCACCTGTTCACAGCCGTGGCGGCGTCATTGGCAGGCAGAAGGCAGGAGGAGCTGAGGGAGAACAACCTGGACAAAGCTGTGGGTAGACAGCAAAGACGCCCTTCTGCTCAACGGCTGGGAATCCTGAATCTCTAGAGCTTGTCACACAGGACAGATCGGGCTGGCTTTGGCTTATCAAGGGAACACAGGATGATCATGACTTTGGTCATGACTGAGTTGTGACGTTATAAGTGTGATATAATATCTCATTGAAAGGTGACAGGGCCAGAAAGAGTTAATTAACTCATAGACTGACCTGACCCATGGGTGAACCTTGAGGACTGGTTAGGAAGATATGTAATGACTAGAGCTTTGAAATGCAAGTCTGCATTGTTAGAGGTAGAAGGGGAGATGTTTGCTCAGGTCTTGTGATGTCAGCAAACAAGTCTTGTCTATTGCTATAGTTTTAATTCAAAGATCAAAAAAGGAATATTAACATTTATGATGATACTTGAGTGAAATAGTATTATTGTCTATGTGTCTCTTTGAAGGTTGTGCTAACCTGTATCTGAACTGTTTAATGGATAAATTACTCTGTGCTAATTGCCAGAATATTTGGGAGAAGGAGTTAAGCCTATTGTTTTCTCAGGCCGAAAGGCTGCTGGAAATGTATAAGAAGCCTGGGACATGATCCTGCTTCATCTCAGATCTGCTTTGGGTTTCAAGACGGGGAACCCTTAAGCCATAAGGATTGAGATCCCCAGTCATTGACTGGAGCCACCCTGAATATGGACATTGGACTGTAACCTATGGACTGTTTCTAAAAGGACTTTTGGCAACTACAAGCTCATCTCTGTTATGTATCTGAACCTCAAGAATTGAATTCAAGTCTGTCGGTATATTGATCTTTTAACCAACACTCTCTCTCTTTTCTTTTTTAATAAATTTTAGCTTAGTTAATAAGAATTGACTATAGCGTGTATTTTGGGTAAGATCTAAGTTATAATTGGACCTGGGTATGTGCTGATCCTTTGGGATTGAAAGAACCTTTTCTTTTATATGATGAAGTAAGATTCTCAGGAATCATCATCATATCTGACAGGTGTGTCTGGACGGAGGCCTGAGGCTGGGCACTTTAAGGGAACTGCGGGGTTTGGACTTCTAAGTGACCAGTGAGGTACTGTAGAAGCTGTTTTGTGCTGGTTGGTAAATCTACGTATTGGAATAATCACCAGCGTTTGGGGTTTGTCTGCCCCGTTTGGTTTGCAGTTCACCCTAATTGAGTGACCTCAGGTGGCTCCCACAGGCAGCACCGTCACATGAGTCACAGTATGTCACAGATTCCCCGGGCCACGCTCTGGCACTGCTCCCTATGAAGCCAGGCAGGACTCTGGGGGAGCCTCCTCTCTCTGAGCAGACTGTCTTCAGGGCAAGAAGCTTCCACAGCTTCCACCTTCCTGGGTCTGACCTCGGAGCATCCAGCATCCCCTTCCAAACCGTGCACTTCCTGCAGCGAGTCCGCCCGGGTGCTGCATGTGGAGGGAGGCATAATGGTTTGAACAAACAACTGAGACCCAACTCTGCCACTGCCTTTCTGTGTGACCTTGGGCAAGTCCCTTCTGTCTTTGAGCCTCTGGGTTTCTATCTGTGGAATGGGGATGATAATGGATGGGTCTCTTTAAGGAAAGATGCAAAGTATTATTTTATTACTGACACTATGGAAGGCAGCTGCTTAATGACTAGCACTGCTGCTGAAATGGCTTATGCTGGCAGTTATAAAGAGAAGAGCAGCTAAAAGTCCATTGGAAGAGATTTTTTCAGGAAGGGTCATTTGCAAGATCAGTGGAGATAAGACGTCTCAACAGGGCTTTATTGCCATTGTGCAGCTGATGCCCCCAAACATCAGAGTGCTGCTATTCTTGTGATCGGCCCCCTCCTCTCTAGTCCTGGTTTGGATTTCAAACCCCTTGGAGAGATGGAGGGAGGGATGCTGCCTCCCTGCAACGCTTCGCTTGAAAAGTTCCATTATGATGTTTTCCATAAGGTCCCTGTAAAACCCACATACATTATAGAGCCGAACTGCTAAGCCAGGCTCTCTCCAAGGCCTGCTCGACATATTCCTGGCACTGCAGTGCTCTTCGTCAACTCTTGTATCTTCAAAGCTTAGTGAAATTCCTTGGCCAAAAAAAAAAAGAAAGAGGAATTATTGGTCTCTGGTAATCGTGGAGCCTTGGAACGCTCTGGTTAAGTCTGGGGATAAACATAACGCACTCCGGTTAGCATCTGGGACTCCCAGCCCCACGGCTGCTGCCTGGTCTCCATTCATAGCTGTTCAAAGTTGGCAGCTAGGCAACTGCCTTGAGACGGTGACCTGTTATGCTACAGCCAGATGGAATATGCCTCTAGCCACGGGTTACAGGCTGGAGCAAAGCCACTCACCTCCCTGCTTTGTCACAGACAAATTATTTGCCAAGAGATATACATCCAGGCCACGATCTGGGGGGCACCCACCCTGAGACACCTTAATGGGGAGCCTTATCTTCAGAAAGGGTGGAGCACCCACCCTCTGAAAATCGTGTCTCTTGAAAGCATCTCAGGTGGGCACCCAAAACCACTTCTGAAAATCCTGGCCCTGGCATCTGTAAGTGGCACTGATGCACATGGAAGAAATGCAGAAGAGGGGCTGGGATAACGCTCGCTCTGTGGAGCAGCTCTTCTCTGAAACGGCTGTCCCAGTCCAGCCTGGGGTGGTGTTGGTAGCTCAGGGAACCTTCCTTGATTGTTTCTTTAATGAGGTAGATTCACTGAGAGGCTGGGGCGAAAGCTTTATGTGTGTAAAGTCTGGTTCAGTGGGACGTGCTGCCTGGTGGCAGCCCTGCGCCATGGGAGGGCTCTGCTTGTTCACTGGACATGGAGTCCTAGAGCTGGAAGGGACCTGGAGAGCCCAGCCCAGCCCCTGCACTGAGGCAGGACCGAGTAAACCCGTCCTAGACCATCGGTGTCAGGGTGCTGAGCGTTAGCACCTACTGAGTTCTGGGAACATCTGAAGGGCCCTCTCCCAGTGCTCAAGCAATTAATGAGAAAACAGGCGCAGGAAGGAGACCTGCAGGTGCAAACTCGGATCCAGAAGGGCATTTTGAGACAGTGACAGGGATTCCACAGGTGTGGCACAGGCAGCCTTTCCCTACCCTGCCTCTGTGCCCTGGCACATCACCTCTAGGGGGAGAGTGCGGTCTCTGTTTCCCCTGTGGTCTTTAGCCTCTCATCTGAGCCCACCAACCAGGAACCCAAACAGGCTGGGGTGGGGGTGTGATATGGGCACCTGCTTCCTGGGAACAGGACTGAGAACTCCCAGAAACCAGCTCCCAGCCATCCATGGCTACCTACAGTGGGTGAAATGCAAACCAGTGGCTGAAGCTAAAAGGCCCTGGGTACCCCCTTTGTCCACTTGAGCTGCAAGCCAAAGCCTTCACAATGGCGAGGGTTCCTGATGTCCCCCAGTCGGTGCTCAGCACCGTTTACCTTCAGCTTTCCAGGCTGACACATGCTATGTAAGTGTAAGAGCCTCATTTATTACCCAGCTTGGATATGACAGTAGATGGGCCTGTACTGTGTGCAGCACTCATTTCCCCTTTAAACACATACACAGCGGATGTCTTGAGACATAAAAGCCTTAATCCTTCATAAAGCAAACACCACCCCCTACTAATCTCAATCAATGTAAACCTTCCCCCATGGCAAGATGCTGCAGTGTTTCCCCCAGCTGGATTCATTTCAGAAAGGGCTGCAGTGTTGCACCAAGATGCTTTGGGCAGAGCACAGAGCACATTTCTCCTGGCTTTCTGTCTGCAAAGAGGTATCTGAGCTTCAGCCTAATTTCCAGGGAGAACAGGCACACACATCTGGCAAGTACAGTATATGGCATTACCTTGCATCAAGAGCAGCCAAGGAGTGCATTAATGTTGTAAAATGGTCCTGCTCAAACAGCTGAGAATCCCAAAGCTAGAGTCTTTCAGCCTAATAATAACCAGCTCATTGCTCCCTGGGAGCCTGTTACTACTCAATAGGTACATTAAACATTTCATTTAGCAATCCCATCGGGCACTCTGAGTGCTAGTGCTGCTGCTACAAGGCAGAATCTGCCAGTCCTCCCACCATGAACCCCAGTCACTTAGGGGTCCTGAAAGCAAGCAGCTTTCCTAATCAGCCTCTATCACATCTCATGGATGCACATTGGCGAAGGGTCAAGCTGACCCCCTTCCTGGGGGTTCCTTTGCTGTTATACAAACATCCTGCTAGGACTGCTCCCTACTAGCCCACTATAGCCCTGTTCTCCTGCCCCAGGCTCAAACCCTTATATATCTTGGATTGGAGCTAATAGGATCCACCTGGTCTGATTGCCAGGATGAGTCAGCAGAACAGCTCTGCACCTTAATGCTGGGTCCTGGGACCTGACCCACAGCAGAAGAGATTAGGCACCTGGTTAAAGGTCTGTACCAGAGATATCACAAATTTGCCTCATGGTTGAAACACCGCAAGAAGCATGAAAGATAGAGTCAGTAAGATATATTCATTAGAAGAAGCAACCACCCTTCTCTGGACCTCCCCTCAACCAGGCCAACAAGCCACTACCTGTATGCACTGTACTCCTGTACCACATCTGCTGAGAACGCCTACTGTAGAACTCCTGGCACAATGTCAGCCTTCCCTATGAATTTCTTGGTCTTTGTAGGTTGAAACCATTCACTGCAGGCTGAGAGATCTTTATAAAGGGATCACATGGACTATTAGCTCTGTGTTTCAGCTGGTGCAGGCTTTGCTTCGGAAGGAGGGTGACTACTGTGAAGAACTGCTTGTGTGGCTTTGTCTTGTTGGAAAGACATGCAGGAGATTTCGTGTTTGGGACATGTGGGAAATACAGGGCTTCATTAGGCAACTATTAACTTTAACGCTGATCCATCAAGGCTGCCAGACATCTGAAGCCAGAAGGATAACTATAGCACAAGAGAAGCGAGCACTCCGCAAAGCCAGAGCTGTAAATGTTGTAACAGTAGTACCCACACATGTCTGCCCGACATGTGGCAGAACATTTCGTGCCCGTATTGGCCTTATCAGCCACCTGCGGATGCACTGTGGACAGCTCACAACCTGCTAGATGTCAAGGTCTTCTTCGAAAACGATGGACGAACATCACATTAACTTTAAACACATGAATATTCTCATTGCGTTCAGGGGGCAAGATGTGATAACGATAAGTACTTGCAGGATGGGGCCAAAATTTACAGAGAGAATAACAACAATTCACACTTATAGAGGGAGCCCAAAGCATTTTATAAGCTATGTGCCAACAGTGCTTCTGAAGTGTAGCCACTTGTGGAGCGCAGGGTGGCAGAATCTCACTGGTCTGCAGGGGAGGGGAGCTAACTGTTAGATCTAGGGATTTATTCACCTTGGATCTCTCGGATCTGAGGGATTAATTTTGATTGATTTATTATCTTTATCACATCTTTTTAATGATCACACGCTCATTGAAAAGCTGGAAACGTAAGAATAAATATTGCATCTGGAGAATGGTTTTTGGGGCCACTTCTAGGAAGAACCTACCAGAGAAATGTCTGACAGCAGTAAGCGTTGGTCTAGGCGCAGTCCAAGCAGTGAGCCACTTGCATATAAATTCACTTTTTGCTCATACATGCTTTATGGATCCACATAAACCCCCTGACATTTCTCATTATTAATCATGCGCTGAATGTGTAACAGGAGGCGTAGAAAAACCACTGGAGGATGGAGAACACAACCTGTCTGCACAAGTATGTTTGAGGGACTTTTTCAATTTTTAATGAATAGGGCCCTATATTTAGTAATTTCCCTTTCAATATTATTCATCAGACAAAAATTTAATTTAAACTCCATGGGCACTGAGGAGTCTTTGCAGAGTCAGTTGGATATTTGCTGGTCCTGTCTGTAGCTGGGGCTCTGATGGATTGCCATCTTGACTTAATTTGAAAGAGACGCCTGGAAAATATCACAAGGAACATTAGCAATTTCATCAATAGAAAATAGCTCTGCTCTCCTTTCTGTATGTTTAATGGGTACTATTCCTAGCCGTCATACGAATCATGTAACAAGGGTTAGTTTAACTCCCATGCAGAGACTCAAGGAACTCAAAAGCCAATGGGGAGAAAGAGCTACAATATATTTATAACTGGGAGGTCACTCTGACTGTAGGCATAAAGGCAAACATGTCTGAGGGGTGCCAAACCAACATACTGATCTGCCTTCTAACTGTCCCAACTGGGCTGTTTGATCCAACACTCTCCAGAAATTGGCTGCACTTACAGTCAAAAGCCTTTGTATTCTAGGCTCGACCCAGAGCACAGATACATTAATGTCCCTGCTCTCTGGGACACCTTGTATTGAATGCCACCCGGTGCTCCAGCAGATCTCAAAGCACTTTGCAGTGATCCATGAACTGAAGCATCCTTCATCCTTCTGAAATATCAGTATCCCCCACTTTGCAGATGGGAAGACTGAAGCACAGAGCAAGACAGTGACTTGCCCAAGGTCACCCAGAGAGATTGCAGCAGAATGGGTAACAGATCCCAGATTGCCTGGCTCTCAGCCCCACGAGACCAGGCTTTCCATGCTGCAAATAAAGTATCTACGGCACCTGAAGTTGGAAGCTGAAATAAAAACATCTTCTGCCACTAGCCTTTGCTTCTGGGGCTTCCATCTGCTCTTTGCACTAGGCCGACACACCTGATGTCTAAGGAAAGGCGAGATCTTCCAGAGCCACGAAGAGGAGCTACTGTGTTAGGGGCAGGAGGTCCAAGGCTTTGGAACATCGGACTAGCCCTGAGTGTGAGGAGCTGTGGCAGGGAGATTCATGAGCACACCTGTTCTTAGCTTGCTTTCAGTGCCTTTCAGACAAGGATCCCACAGTGCTTCGTTAAATTAATCAGCAACATCTCACAGTGTCTGTGTGGTAGGCAAGTGTGTGTTACTAAACACATTGTGGGGGAGGGACACGGACTAGACGTGAGGTGGCTTACTCAAAGTCACACAGCCGAGTGTGGAACCTAGGAGCCCGGGTGATCTCTGTACAAAGCAGCACAGGAAAACCATGAATAGACTTCTATGGCACACACCTCTCAGGGCCCTCATCACAATGGCCACCATGAAAGCTTTGTCCTTGTGGTTACCATGACCTCATGAGAAACCTGTGAGAGGTGTGTGTGTCTGGTAGACTATTGTGTGTGTCTGATAGACTATTGTGTGTATGCTGCAGTCAAGTATCCGCTGTCCCATTCTCCCTCTCTCTGTAGGGATAAAACCAGTAACTGACTTCTCTCAGGACCCCCGTGTCCTCCCCAGCTGCACAGAAAGCATTTCACTCTCCCAGGGCCTTGGGTATCATTGTTACAACAGAATTTCCTGTTATTCCAGCGGTGTCAGAACAAACAGCTGGGCACCTGTCCACCCTTCCTCAGCAGGGGCCAGACGGTTGTTTTTCTTGAAGTGTTAAAACACTGCCGATGCCAAGGGCTGTGGGGCGTGGGCTCTTTTGTAGTCTAGGTGCTTTGACAAACAAGAATCTGAGCTATTACATAAAAGTCTTGACTTGCTGCAGTGAGAGGGCCAGAATCTGATCCCTTTACTCACACTGAATGGTCCCTTAGGCCTGGTCTGCACTAGAAAGTTAGGTTGACCCAGCTATGTGAAAAATCCCCATTCCTGAATGACATCAACCTAGCTACCGTTGCTTGGGGTGGTGGATTACCTATGCCGATGGGAGAACCCCTCCTGGCAGTGTAGGCAGTGTCTATGCTGAAACGCTGCAGTGGTGCATTTCAAGTGTAGACAAGCCCTCACTCCACAAATAAGCTCCTTGAAGTCAGTGCTAGCCCAGATACGCAAGGGGATCAGAACCTGGCCCAGATTCTACTGTGCTGCAGAGCTGTGGCTTGAAAAATGTACTTGTGGAAGAGATAGGGCCAGACTCTTCATGGCACTGTAGTGGGGGTAGCTCTCTGCGAATGGGACCTGTGGATACTCCATGCCCCATGTTGCTGCTGGAAGTGGTGTGGCATTACAACAAAGGGATCAGCAGGAACAGTTATCTGGGTAACAAGCTTTCCAAAAGCCTCAGTGAAGTAGATTGGGACAGAAGGGGAGAGATAAGCCAAGGTGGAAAAGGACCCTGGGCAGTGACTTGAGCTTCTCCCACTTCATCTGCTTTCATTGTTGACCTAACTTCAGGCTATTGGTTATTGTCTTTTTTTTATATCGTTCTGGAGAAAAAAACTCCTAATTTAATATCTTGATGTTACTTTGTAATGTAATAATGACACCCCCACTTCCACATGGGTCATCAGCACAGCACAGTATGAGCCTGGCACCTTCTGCAATGCAGCACAAGTAGCTACAGATTGAGCTAAAACAGTAAGTATCTGCAGGCAGCAGTAGTAGCTTGCTCTCCTCTAGTGGACCAGCAATCGGAAGGAGATAGACAGACACACGGACGGACGTGCACTGCCAGTATGTTACACTAAGAACATGTCAGACTTGGGTAAGAAGGTAGAAGTGATTCAGACAACACGGCTCTAGTAGATAGAGAGGTATAAGCCTGCATTTTAGACTTCAAGCTAAGAGAAAACTGATGCTGTTCCAACCGACTAGACCAAAGAAAATGGGACGGCAGTGGTATCGTTATACAAACTGACAGCAACATTTCTGGTCAGATTAATTTTGGGGTAAACTATTGTTTTGCAGAATCAGACTTCTAGGCGTGAAACACTCAACTAAATTACACAATCTCTGCAAAGAACAAGGAGTGCCCCAGAACCCTGGCATTAGCTGAAGCACCATTTCTCCATGAGATAACGCATACTGTGTTATCTCATAAACGGAAGGCCCTTAGATACTGTCACCATTGTGCAGTATTAACACAGGCACTGTGGGTCCTTATCTCTAAGAGCCAGTTATGTTCTGTTAACATGTGCAGTATGGAGAATATGGGCACTGAATGTTGGCCAAATAACTAGGGTGACCAGATGGCCCGTTTTTAAAGGGACAGTCCCGTTTTTGGGACTTTTTCTTATATAGGTGCCTATTACCCCCTGCCCCCTGTCCTTTTTTTCACAGTTTCTATGTGGTCACCCTACCAAATAACACACATGGCATATATCACCCATCAAATACTTAGTGATAGGCTTCCTTGGATGCAGCTGACTGCTTTGCTTCCGAGCGTCCTGCAGACAATGAGCTCTGGCTATTTAGCTATGGTATGTGATGGAGTTAATACTATTTTCTGAACTCAGTGGCTATGAAGCAATTTCAGGAAATAGATGAATAAACCAGCCTTTTGTTTCTGAGAAATCACACTGCAATTCAAAGCTCGGGTCACAAGTTCAAATGTTTGTGGGTTCCTAGCCTATTGTCAAAGGTTCACACTGCAAATCCAACAGAGAACTTGGCCTGATGTGCCTAGTCTCTGCTCAAGAAGAGCCAGGACTGGAACAGTAATTGGAGTTTCAGGCTGGGAATAAGGTGCATTGGCAGAGTTGTATAAAGTCCTAGGATTGGAATTGTAGGAGGGCTGCAGGTCAGGAATGAAGGACACTGGAAGAGAGGTTTGGTGAGCCTGCATGTTTAGCAGCTGGAAGCAGGTCTGGCTTGAAGTGAATCAGTGAAGTCACTTCTCTCCCCTGTAGGTTTCCTGAGCTGACTCTCCTACCATACAAGGACATACTCAGCTACAAAAATGAAAAGTTTATATTTCCTGTCAGTTTCCAAACCCACTTCCAAATGGGCCTCCTGGTTTCCAAAGCTCTCCCTGGACTTGTTCCTTCACTTCTCCAGACTCCAGCTCCCTGATTTTACACCCTATAGCTGCTCCTCCAACCCCCTCACTCTTCTCCTCCAATTCCCATCCTCCCACCTCCCACCACTTTCCCACTCTGTTCTACCACGTGGACTCTTCAGTTAGGTTTGCTCACTTCCACTGCCGTATGTCTCAAGGAAACAATTACATACTTGGAGAACATATAAAGTAACATAAAACAGTCGTTGCACTTTGAGGACTCCAATCCATGTTAATTCAGATTTAACTGCAAACAAACCGCCCTCTTTTTGTGAATTGCCTCTAGCCAGTTGCAAGAGTAACTGTGGAATAACACTGGTAGCAGCAGGAACATAAACATACTGCCCCACGTTTGCTAGTGTAGCATTCATGTGGGGGAAAGCTACTGTGTGAGACCAGGGTGCCTGAGAGGCCGCAGAGCAGGTTCACCCTGTGAGCGTTTTTGTGTCTGTATGTTAAGTTAGCAGCACATGGACCGGGGTTCAGGGTGGGTCACGACACACACACCCTGCTGAGTTTCACTGGGAACAAAGTGCCCCTCACCCAGACAGGTGGCAGCCGCCCGCACCCTCCTCCCGGGGAGCTCCCGGGCTGGCTTGCCAGAGGAGTGTAATCCCAGCCAAGAGCCGGATGACCCTGTGCCCTCACTGCAGGGGTTCACGGCCAGGCGTGCCAGCAGGCCCCACTCCACCCCCGTGCCAGGGAGATGGGTCCTGCCCCACCTGGCGGGAGGCACTGACCCCAGCCCAGCAAGACGGACACGCCCAGCCCCTGGTGCTGCCCAGGGCACCAGGCTGGCCAGGCTGGCACTGCTGCCGACACTCCAGCTCCTGGGCCAGGCTGAGTGCAGAGCCTGGGCCAGGCACCACCCCACGTGGCAAGGCCACATGGCAGGGGATGCAGCTGCTCCTCCAGCAGCCTGCTCCCCAAGTGCCACCTAGAGGCCAGACTCGCCGTCGCTGGGCATGCTGGGGATTGTAGTCCTTCCACCCTGAGCCCGCCCAGGGCATGCTGGGAGCTGTAGTTGAGTCACGCGCTGCTCTCCCAGGGCATGCTGGGAACTGTAGTTGAGTCACGCGCTGCTCTAACAGGGCATGCTGGGAGCTGTAGTTGAGTCACGCGCGGCTCTCCCAGGGCATGCTGGGAGTGGTACGTCTCCCTCCCTCTCGTTCCGAGCATGCGCCGTGGGCGGCGCGCGGTGTATTGTGGGGGCGGTAGTTCTCCTGGCGGGGCGGCCGCGCCGGGGCGGAGGAGGCGCTGGGCCGAGGGGACTCTAGTTCCCGTCACACCCCGCGCCAGGCCCTGCCCCGAGGCTCTGCGGGAGGCTGTCGGCTGAGCGGGTCCGGGCCGACGCACACCGGGCCGGGCAGGATGTCGCGCCAGGCCGGTCGGGGCACCGAGAGCAAGAAAATGGTAACTGGGGGCGGGAGGCGCCGGGCCAGGCCTGCGTGGGGGGGGCGGCTGAGGAGAGAAATGGGGGCGGGGGCGTTTGGGGCCTGGCCGGGGGGGCTGGAGTCGGGGTTTGTGTCTGGACCGTGGGGGCGGGGCGGTGTCTGGAGCTGCGGGGGGTGTCCGGACCGGGGGGGGCTGGAGCTGGAGCTGCGGGGGGTGTCCGGACCCGGGGGGGGGCTGGAGCTGGAGGGCGGGGGGGTGTACGGACGGGGTGTCCGGGGCGGGCCGTGCATGGAGCTGGGGGGGTGTCCGGACCGGGGGGGGGCTGGAGCTGGGGGGCGGGGGGGTGTCCGGACCGGGGCGGTGTCTGGAGCTGGGGGGTGTGTCTGGACCGGGGGGGGGGCTGGAGCTGGAGGGCGGGGGGGTGTCTGGACCGGGGGGGGCTGGAGCTGGAGGGCGGGGGGGTGTCCGGACGGGGTGTCCGGGGCGGGCGGTGCCTGGAGCTGGGGGGGGTGTCCGGACCGGGGGGGGGCCTGCAGCTGGGGCGGGGGGTGTGTGTGTGTCCGGGCGGTGCCTGGAGACTGGGGAAGGGGAGGGGTCGGGAGCCCGGGTCCGCTGCGCCTTCGGCGGGTTCCCAGCCGTTCCGACGTGGGGCGGGCGCGGTGGAGGGGCCTCGGTGCCCGTCACCGAGCTGCTGGCAGGAACCGGCTCATCCTGCCGGGCACGGGCCGCTTGCGCCGTCCAGGGACTGGCTGCATCCCCCGGGCTGCCCTGCAGGGAGGGGATCGCGGGGGTCAGTCTGGGGCGCCGTTTGCTGACTAGCGCCCTGGCCGCGCTGGGTGCCCCTGTGCCTGCTCCAAGCTCTGCATCACAGAACAGCGACTCCACCCCACCCCACCCCACCTGGGGTGATCTCGCATAACTCTGTGATGCCTTAAATACCTGTCCCCTGGATCCCTGCCATGTCTCCCCAACATGCTGCTGCTGCGTTAGGAACGTAGCATTGTCTGATAGTGGTGGATGTTCTGTCAGTGTAATAGTAGAGGCCTGTTTTAATGTTTATGTGGGAAGTTATCAGTCTTAAACCATCACTATCCTAATTCTGAGAGCAACACCCACAGTGTAAGGAGCTGAAGTAATGCTGAGTGTAATAGTGCTGCAAAACAGGGCTTTGGAGCAGAGCCTGGAGCACGGACCAGTAGGTTTTTGCCCGGAGCCGGAGCGGAACAATTCAAAAATTTGATTGCTCCAAATCCCTGCTGCAAAATCCTGGCTTCCTTAGGTTAAGAGCAGGAAGGCTCTCTCTGTTTATAGAAATGTGCCTTTGAACTGCACAGTACATACCATATGTTGCCTTTCCAAAAAGGTGATGCCATGTTTGTGTCTTGCCTGTCTATAATCTTATTCAGTGTTACCACTCCACGTGAACCTAGGAGTGTGAAAGATACGAGGAGTAAAGGTATAGAGCAGGGATTGGCAAATTTTCAGAAGTGGTGTGCCGAGTCTTCATTTATTCACTCTAATTTAAGGTTTCATGTGCCAGTAATACATTTTAACGTTTTTAGAAGGTCTCTTTCTATAAATCTATAATATATAACTAAACTATTGTTGTATGTAAAGTAAATAAGGCTTTTAAAATATTTAAGATGCTTCACTTAAAATTAAATTAAAATGCAAAGCCCTCTGGACCGGTGGCCAGGACCTGGGCAGTCTGGGTGCCACTAAAAATCAGCTCGCGTGCTGCCTTTGGCACGTGTGCCATAGGTTGCCTACCCCGGTATAGAGCTTAAATTTCAACACTAAGATAAATGGAGCCAAACTCATCCATCCTTGATATAATAGCGCCATTAAGTCACAAGTGAATGTGGCCTGTTGACTTAAATAGAACTTCATTCATTAATTTTATTTTCTCCCTCAGCCTTTTCTAAACTTGGATGAATATCTGTTTCAGTTTGCAGGTTTCAGCAATGAGTGCAGATGCTGAATTTGGTTTGTCTGTACTCAGCAGTAATTGAGCTCCATCCATTGCAGACCCCTTTTGTCAGCCACTGACTCCATTTTTCTTGTGTGGACACGGCTTGTGTTTAAGGCATTGGATTTATTTAATTAGCATTCAAACACTCTTGTTACCACAATAGTATTATGCTACTGAAGATGGTACAAAAGGCCAAGTAAACTTAGATTAATGATTAGTTTGCTGAGCTTTCATATATATAAATGAGAATGAAATACAAAAAGGCTACCTGCTGTAAAGCTGATAATCAATTTGAGTCTATCACATTACGTAAAAACCAAGCATTGATCTACAGGTCAGATCTCTGTGACTAAGTATTTTTAAATTGTATAGGTGCGTTGACTGTAACATTTGAACATTACTAAATGGCATCCTCTAGCCCAGGGATGGGCAAACTATGGCCCGCGGGCCGGATCCGGCCCTTCAGGGCTTTGGATCCGGCCCGCGGGATTACCCCTGGTGGTGCTGCGGGCCCGGCGCTGCTCTCAGAAGCAGCCCCCAGGCCGGGAGGCAAAGGGCTCCATGTGCGCACGCAGAGCCCTCCCCCCCCCCCCCCACCCAGGGGCCACAGCACTTCCTGGAGTGGCGTGGGGACAGGGCAGGCATGCAGGGAGCCTGCCCTGGCCCTGGTGTGCGCCACTGCCACCCCGGAGCCACTTTAGGTAAGCGGCACCGGGCTGGAGCTCAAACCCCTCCTGCCCCCCGCCCCCCAACTTCCTGCCCTAAGCCCTCTGCCTGCACCTCGCACCCCTCCTGCACCCAACTCCCTGCCCTGAGCCCCTTTCTGCACTCCTGTGCATTCCAACCACCTGCCCTGAGCTCCCTGCTGCACCCTGCACCCCGTGCACCCCAACTCCCTGCCCTGAGCCCCTTTCTGCACTCTATGCATTCCAACCACCTGCCCTGAGCTCCCTGCTGCACCCTGCACCCCGTGCACCCCAACTCCCTGCCCTGAGCCCCATCCTGCACTCCGTACCCCTCCTGTACCCCAACCCCCTTCCCTGAGCCCCCTCTTACACTCTGCACCCCTTCTCTGCCCCAATCCCTTGTCCTGAGCCCCTTCCTCCACATCCCGCACTCCACCCCCCCTGCCCCGGCCCTGCATACAATTTCCTCACCCAGATGTGGCCCTCGCCCCAAAAAGTTTGCCCACCCCTGCTCTAGCCTCTTCCTTTCAATTGTGGGCTCCTTTTGTACACGTCTTTCAGACTGATAGCAGTAGATGAAAGCTTGATTACAGGATGCAGTTAATTTAAACACTTTGGAGTGGTAACAGCTGGATTTTCTTCATCTGTTCACCTACTGCTCTGTCTGGCTGCCAGGCATGTGACTTCACTGAAATGACCTGGTCCCTTAACAATAATTTAACCTTTTTGGCATGTTGGTTAATTTTTTCCCCCAGGTTCCTGACTATCCCAGTTGAGCTAAAGGAGCCTTCTGTCGTGTCATTTTTGAGAAATGTAAACTTAATCTTTGACTTTTAATGATGAATTTAGCATTGTAAATGCTAAACAAAAATGAATGCCAGAGCTCTAGAGCTGTAATTCTAGTGGCTTTCCTGCCGGTTTTGCTGATTCTCTTTTAACCCAACAGGAGAGCCTAGATCTGTATTCTCTCCAATTGTTTACCTTGTTAATTAACATTAGATCTTAATGACAGGACAGAATACTCTATAACTTCTAACAAATCCAAGTTCTACTCATTGAATGTTGCAGCTTGGGAGTGATTCCTTCCTGTGTTTCAGACTTGGTTGTGTGTGAACTTGTTCAGAATGTGGTGTGATCAGTGTGTCTCACTTAACTCTGATGTTGTCTCTTTTCCCTTCCTTTCTGCCTGCCTGCTGCTTTCATTCTGTAGTATTGGTATTTGCCATTCATTTCACCTTCTGCATCTATGCATCTCATGGTAGGTGATAGGCTACTTAATTTGAGACGACACTTTCCGTGATATTTCTAACAGCTGCAAAAAAATGATACCAAAAATCTTAAATATTGAAAATAACATGTCTCCTTGAGTTTTTTATTTCAAGTAATGTGAAAAATTAACTTTGGTGTAGATTCTTTGCTTTTGTTTTTCAGCAACTTAGGAGAGAGTGAATTGGTAATCGCTGTTCGGATTAATGGCTACTGAGAAAACACTAACCATGTTTTAATCACTTCAGGCTCAGGAAATATAGTGGGAGCAGCTGTGAGAGAGCATCTGTTCTTTTATTCATCTTCTATATGAATCTGGCACTTGTGGAAGAAAAATAATCTTGATTAGAATTGGGCATAGTGATGCAGATGCATTGCATAGGGTCTACCAGTGTACTTCAGTCCTGACCTGAAACAGTCCCAGCTGTTCCAGTCCTGGTCTTTGTGAGCAGATACAGTCTTTTGTGCTAAATTATGTGCTGTGGACAAATCACCTTTGAGGGCTGGGATGTAACTATCAGACTGACCAAAAAAAAAAATCAGTTTATGAATGCGGGGTGTTTTATGTTCTAATGAAGAGAACTGCTTGTGGAATCTGAGAAATACAGTGCAAACGTGACACAGGTAAAATATGGATTATAGAGGTTGAGGGCTTTATGGGGTATTTACACTATCTCCTCTTTAAGTCACTAGTCCAAATCTAGCTCACATTGCTAGTAGTTGTAAATTGTTGTGATGATAGAGATTATTTGGTGGTCTGTATGAACCGATTTGGAGGTTTCACTCCAGTTCTTAATGGTGTGTGCTGATTATGATCTAGAGCAGTGGTTCCCAAACTGGGGTTCGTGAAATGTTACAGGGGGTTCTCGGGGAAAAAATTCCCTAATGGCGGACAGAGCTGTCCCTAGGGACCCCGGGCAGCAGGGGCCAGCAGCCCACAGCCCCTGGACTTCCAAGAGCTAAGCAGATCAAAGCAAGCATCTCTATCACACTGAGGAGACTTAAACTTCAAGACTTCTTATAAGAAACAGAAAGGGAGGTGAATATTTTTTGCTGTTTTTAAAATTAAATAGGCAGCTAGTATTGTTTTAAAAATTATTATGAAGAACAAGTTTAAACTTTGTTGTAACGTGCGCTGTTTGCCTGGACTGCTCAAGCCCTGAATGCTTGTGTAGGAGAAACTCTTCTTAAATACCTTCATGCTGTTTCACGTCTGATACTCCTTGATGAAACATAGGAGCCTTGTCTTATAACAGACTTATTCAAAGTGATACAAGCTACGAAAGTGAGATCTTGGAAGAGTGTTGCCGTTTTCATAATGTAATAAAAATACTGTAATGATAATAAATAATAATAAATAGTGTGTAATAAGCATGTCATAAAACACATTTTATATTTCCAAGATCACGGCTTTTATAATTTATATTCAGGTAAAGAAGAAAATCCCTGGAAATATTCATTTTTAAGAGGGGGTTCGTGAGACTTGACGTGCTGGTGAAAGGGGTTCACAGGCTGTTAAAGTTTGGGAACCACTGATCTAGAGACACTGACTGGCAGTCTACCAGAGAGGCTAAGGATTGAATGACAATGGAGACTGAACAGCCCTATAGATGGCTCCTTCAGGTCAGGGCTGGACACATTAGTGGGGAGTGCAGTGTGTACTGGGTGCGTGTAGGGGAATGTGCTTTGCTTCTGCCCATGTGGTTCATATGGTGGAGATGGAAGATTTCTGTCTCTGGGGCAGTCAGTTTGTCATCGTTGAGCAACACCCCAAAGATTTTCAAATACACTAAAGTTTACTGTGAGGTTAAAGTTTCCTTAAAATAGGAAATCTGGGACCTCTGTAGAGTTGGTTTAGTAATTGATTCCTTTGAATTGGAAGCTTTCTGGCCCCCTCTCCAGGCCAACCAAAGTAAAGGTGGGAACAAAACCCAAAAGTGCCCAGGGATTTTTCTGCCCAGCTGATGATAAATTCCTTTTGAATCTGTTTAGAGCTCGGAGCTCTTCACTCTGACCTATGGAGCTTTGGTCACTCAGCTGTGTAAGGATTATGAGAACGACGAAGATGTCAATAAACAGCTTGACAAAATGTAAGTTAACATGTTGGAGTTTGAGTCCTTTGGGAAAGTTTGTACTAGGCAGAACTGTTTAAACTGCTGTTCCTTACTTTCTGCACCCAGCCCAACTGGCAGACTGAACACTGTTCACTTGTGGTTTTTTTCAGAATTTAAAACAAAATATTTCCCCCTTCTTTGGTATCTCCTCACATACTTAGTTTCAGAGAACAGCTTTATTGCATAGATTTAGAACATCTTCCTGGAGCTGAGCTGAGCTGTTATGATTCTATAGTTTGTTGCTGTTTGGTGCATTGACAGGGGCTACAACATTGGAGTTCGGCTAATAGAAGATTTTCTGGCCCGGTCCAATGTAGGTAGATGCCATGACTTCCGGGAAACTGCAGATGTAATTGCAAAGGTAACCCTCCAAGTACAACCTTGCATGCCTTTATCAGTGCTGGTCCCATGCATGTCCCAGCACCATATCCAGGCTGTCCATGGACTGTTAAGATGAACCATGCAGTGGGTCACCAGGGGCACAGCTTCTGATTTAGAGTGAGGTAATGAATGGTGCACAAATGATATTCTCATAGACTCATAGACTTGAAGATCATAATGGTCCCTTCTGACCTTATAGTCTGACCTCCTGCACAACGCAGGCCACAGAATCTCACCCACACATTCCTGTAACAAAACCCTGACCTATGTCTGAGGTATTGAAGTCCTCAACTTATGGTTTAAAGACTTCAAGGTGCAGAGAATCCTCCAGCAAGTGACATCTTTAAACCACAAGTTGAGGACTTCTGAAATGTATCTTGTGGCTTCTTGTTTCCTGAGCTTAACTAGAGACTTTGAAGTATTTTGTATCCAAACTAGAGTTTCCTGAATATGGGGAGAAAATAACCCAAGAAAATGAAAACTGCTCCAAACTAGGCAGAATCTGATTCAAATAGTATTCTTGGATTTTTTCCCCTTGAGGGAATATTGCTCCCCTCAAGTTCCCCACCTGTGAGAAGGGGATAAAATTACTCACAGGGCTCGTGTGTGGCTTTGGGTTGGATTTTCCAAAGCACCTAAGGAAGTTAGATCCCTGATTTCTCTTAACTTTCGATGGGCGCCAAGGATCTGATTGCCTTAGTAAATATTTGCGAAGCTCATTAAGATTCTTTGATGAACAGTATTGACGGGAAATATTACCGTTTGGGTCACTTGCTTGTCTCTGCTCCATATCACTCAAAGGTGGCATTTAAAATGTATCTGGGCATCACCCCGAGCATCACCAACTGGAGCCCAGCAGGCGATGAGTTCTCCCTCATCTTGGAAAATAACCCTCTGGTGGACTTTGTGGAGCTGCCTGATAACCACTCATCTCTTATTTACTCCAACCTCTTGTGTGGGGTGCTGCGAGGAGCCTTGGAAATGGTGAGGCTTCACTTCTCTCCCAGGAAGGGTGGAGGTCTTGGCTGGAAATGAAAAAATGGAACCTTCTGCAGACATTTCAACCCACCCCCTTGTGCAAGTTTGTGGTCTTCATGTTTTCTCTTGCTGTGAATCTGTCAAGAGCAAAGTAGAACTGGAGGAGCCGGTTGGTATTGTCCAAAGGGAAGGGTCTGTGCTGAGTAAAGTTTATAACTCCGCCTCGATTAATAGAGGGAGTGTGTAGATGCCCTGGGGATAAGGGTTAGCTGGACTCTGTCTTCTAGAAGCAATGCAGAGTTCTGAAGAGAATCCCAACCGCTGCTCTTGTTGGGAGGTTTGTCTGTCTAGGGAATGATATGGCCCCATCCCCATAGTATCTGAATGCCTATGGCATAGGGGGAGCCAGTGATCTTTGATACAGTAATCAGTGCCCTTTCTAGGACCCCATATGACGCGTCCTGTCCTGTGTCCTGCACTATCCTAAGGGGTGGACAGATAACAGGGAAGCTGTTAGTTTAACTTCAGAGCAACTTTCCTTTTGGTTTTGCTTTTCCTCCGTCCCCCAGGTTCAGATGGCCGTGGACGTGAAGTTTGTCCAGGATACGTTGAAAGGAGATGGTGTCACAGAAATCCGGATGAAATTTGTTAAGCGGATTGAAGACAATCTCCCGGCTGGAGAGGAGTGAGCCACAGCGCAGTCTCCCCAAGGGACTGGAGGGACCAGCTGCTGTGGCCTATAGCTCTTGTCATGGATTCCTAGGGATTTAGTGCCCCTTTAAATTCCAACTCCTCAAGACTCACTGACTGTTTAAGTTGTTACATTTCCATTTTCCATATAAGACAACTCTCTGGGTTACTCTGCTTATCCCACAGGCTCATTCTAAAGATTTTCATAGGGTGGATAACTTTTTCATACGACCCACAGAGACTCTTTCTACACTCAGTTTTTAGCTGGATATTCGGCTGTGGGCAAAGTTTGCTCCTTAAACGCTAAAAGATCTCCAAGCGGTTCGAGTATGGGACTGAGTTTCATAACCAAAAGAGAACCCACCACAGGAGCTGTTTTCTTCTTGAGACACAGGCATTGCTCCCACTGGTGGTTGTGAGGGCTATGCTAGGCTTGCAGATGGAGGGGGTGAAGCATGTGACTGGCTGGCTAACACATGTATGTAGCAGCAAAGAATGAAGCATATAAAGTGAAAGGAATGGGAGCGCCTAATGGAGCACACCGTAGGTCCTACTCTTTCCAGCTGTGCCTCTTCTTACTGAGGACACAGTATCTGTTGTTAAAACTCTGCAATAGGCTCATGGAGTGAAAAAGGGATGGCAGAGCACTTCAGACAAGCTCTTTTTGTCCAAAATAAAACTTGGGGGCTTTTCAGTGCAAATGATCTGCTTCCATTTGGGGTAAGGGTTCTCTTGGGTGAGAGGGGTTTGGTGGCAAAGCGAACTTCTGGTTTGTCAGGGACTGTATTTGAGGGTCAGCAGCGTCAGGCTCTTAGTTCATTTTGCAGAACAGAATTTCAGTCGCCATATTAGAACCCCAAGGCTCTCACTTTTGCACTAGTCCTATGAACATTTCCAGTCTCTGCTGAAAAAAATAGCCCTGGTTAGCTTGCTATGAATATTAAATATTGTTCTCCAAAATATACACTGAGATGCTGCACTGATCTCAGTTTCTTACTCAAAGCAAACTACTCATAGCTAATTCTGAGTTTAATAGTTAAATACACATAAAATTAAAACCTCATTATCTTACGGATTAGCCAGGAAATGCTGCCTTAGAGTGTAGCATCCTAACAGGAGGCTGGGCGCCTTCCTTCAGAGGAAAATGGTATAAAGATGAAGAGCATAACCAGCATCTCGGGAGATTCAAATTACCTGGTTCCTTCTTTTTGGCGGCAAGAATTTTCAGTTCTTCCACAACAGTGCTGCTGGAACCCGATCCTGTGGAACAGTCTTGTCTGGGTATATTGTGCTATGGTGGTGTTCTGACTCTGGTATGTGATAAGGTTCATAGGGGTCAAGTAAATTGCATTATAATGCCCTGAATATTTTTAATAGAAAAAATAAATTAGTGGCTGAAATGCATTTAGCATTTCATAGTGTGTACAGCCTGGATTTTATTTCCACTATCTGACAATATGTAGATATCAAATCCAAACAGTACGAAGTACTAAATGCATTTCAGCCAATGTAATTCCACTTTCCTGCTATGATGTAGAAATACTCCGCAGTGTGAAATGGGGCTTTGGTACTTTCTGTTGTGCACAGTTAGGTTAAAATAGAAGTTTCCACATTATTTTAATTGTTAAGGTACAGCAATGTATATCCTCTGCTCTTGTTTAGGATAACTAAATGAATTGAAGCCGTGGTACTAAGATAAACCAAGAGGCTGGAAAATTCACACCTTTTGACACTTTATTCAAATGAAAAATTCAGTTGAACGTTCAGAGTGCTTGGAGGATGAAAAGCATTTAAGTGCGACGTTGTAAGAGACAAATTTTAACAGGCATTTTCAAAATTAACCCCTCTGGGACATGAGTTGCGACTACCTTAATGTCAGCCTTAGCCAGGAAGTCGTGGACTGGACTGTGCAGACAAAAGTCCCCTTTTATTTGTGGTTGGGGGATGTCTCCAAGTTGAAGATGATGAGCGCACACTGAAAGATGGTGTGAGTGAAGCTTGAGCTGCTGCCGCCACCTCTGCAGTATCTCTTCTAGGGATAGACGCTGCCAATCTGTCGCCTTTCACTAGCCTGAAATGCCCTTTAGTCCACTTCTGTAAAATCCTTTGCTGGGTACGTGTGTGACCCTGAAAAGCTCCCCCTATCGGAGTCACAATTTACCTTGGAGTTCAGTGCAGTTACATCTCTGAGCAAATCCTGCCTCTTTCACTTGATTCCAGAGGGCAAAGGTAGGTATGGTTATAAAGTCACCAAGTTCATTTCTCCCAGTCAGTGAGTAGGGTGCAGAAGGGTTTGAAAGGGAACTGTCTAGATTGTGAATTGTGTATTGGTCCATCTACTGTCTTATTTATATCCCTCTGTGGGATGCCAGTTCCTGTTTTGAACATTGAGCTGTCTGGAATGTCACCTGTTGTGGAATTCCTGCCTCACTCAAATGAATTCTGATAGCTACAGGAGTCGAATGCCCAAAATAGTATTTTGCAGTTCTCCCTTAAGGGGGCAGTAAGAGTCTATATTTAAAGAGTTGCATTGACAGAGCTGATGTTGGGTGTACAATTGCAATGTGGTGTTTCAAAGATGTGTACGGATCACTCATTTGTTTCCCTTTATTGGTCCTTGTAAACCATTTTAAGGCTGCATTTTAAAAGCCATTACATTAAAAAAAAAATCCCAATGATGACTTTTCAGTGGTTTCCTGATCCTTTCAGTAAAGTCTGGGAAGGGGCTGAGATGAGCGTGGATGTGGCATGCTTTCTTGGGGTGACAAGGTGATAGGAGTGCTGTAGAAGGAATGTGTTCGGCCACGCGCATGTGTGGTGGGAAGGAATTTCAACAGTGGCAATTTAGAAACAGTCATGATTGGTTATCTTAAAGGAAGTGTGTGTAGTTCTTGCCCAGAAGGATGGTAGCTTGGAGAAGCTTTTGTGTGTGGATCCCAGACTCCTTGCTGGGTCGCATTAGGGCATGGCACGGACTCTGTTTTTGCTCATTCAGGAACTGGCATTCTGGCACGGTCATCCTCTCCAGTATGCATTCCGTGTGCCAGTGCCGGGTGAACATACTCTGCAGACCAGTCACTAACTTCACAAGTGGCTCCTTTGTACTGGAAATGTACACTAGGAAAATGCCTTGGCCACCCTGCAAGGAGAGAATCTAGCCCTTATCCCCCCCGCTGCCTCTTTCTGTTCGGGCTCTTTAAAGAAATGACAGGCTTGCTGGCTGTAGACGCACCGTGACTATTTTCTGTACTAAACAGCTTAATCTTAAGGCCCGGTTCAGTGTTTATCTAAGCACAGTGCTTTGCTCCCTCTTCTGCCTACAACCTGCTCCTACACGTATGGCCCGAATAGAATTTGCTGAACTATAAATTAACTACCTGGAAACGATGCAGAAAACTTTCCCACACTAAATAACACAATGTGAGCAATGGTGAAATAAGGCTGAGGTAGGTGAATGGATGCTCGTAGCCACAGGCCCTAAAAGGCAGCAGACGGTAGGTTGTGATGCACTTTCTAGCTCAAAGATACTAATCTTAAAGCTGCAGAAATGGTGATGTAGCTGACTGAATAATTTACAGTGGATAATGTTCCTACCAGAGGAACTAGGCTTAAAACTGATTGAAGATGCTTCTGTTTGTGACAGTGTGGCCTGTATTTCTTTTCCCAATGAGGTCCTATAAATGTGAGAGATTTGCAAGGGATTGAACCAAAGCAGAGTTAGTGGTTAGTAGAGTATCACTTTAAACAGGAATAGATACCCAGTGACTGAGGGACCCAAATTCTGCTTTTGAGACTTCTCTAAGTAGGTATATCACTCTGTTTAAAACAACGTAAAACCCATCTCAGCATGGAAACCTTTTACTCTCAGCTGAGGCTTCAGCCAGTAGGAACTCTCGTCTGCAATACTTTATTGGGTAGGATTTGTGCCAAGGGTTCTTTGCTGGAAAAGTTCAATGCCAAACTGTAAAAAGGTGGCCCTGAGAACTATGGCACACAGCTGCCAGCAGGTGTCTCCAACCATCAAATGTAGGAGCACAGAGGCAGTTTCAGAACGCATTCAATTGGCTGTGTAGCCATGTCCAAAACGTGTACAGTCACACTGATGACAAGCTGTAAGTCCTTGGTGGGAAGAATGGACGCTGGTTGAGGGTGCAGAAATCTCTAATTCACCATCACTGCAGCAGCTGCAAGGAAAAGAGCTTTAGAGACTAAAATCTCAGCTTAAACTTCCCTTGCACTTCCTTCTGTCACTGCTGCCTAGGAACTTGTGTGACGGCAAGGGGCTCTCTGCAGTGCAGACCCCAGCCCTATACAGGCTTCCTGGGTACAGCTCTGCCTATGAGCCTCAATCCTCACCTTCTCCCACATGCCGTTAGTCCTGACCTGAGCTCCCAGACAGCTCTGCCAAGGCATAGGAGGAGAGACTTTAAAGCTGTTTGTTGTTAGTAGTAGGTAGCAACCCTCATGCAATATCACTATCCACGCACAGTCCCTGCACTAAAGAGCTAATGGAAAGTATCTCTCTAACCTTTAAAACTCTTAACTCATTAAAATTGTATTATGCCTAATGTGGCTATAAATGTCTGGATACTGGGTGTGACAGGCTGGATCACAGAAACCCTCTTGGGAGCTGCCACCTGATATGCCAAGACTACTTCTACCTCTACTTTCCCTGCCAGCTCAGGACCCCAGCACCCTGTCTTGCTGAGCCAGACACTCCCGTCTGCTCCAACACAGACCCAGGGTCTGAATTACTTGCCCCAAAGCTGCAGGCTTCACTGAAAGCAGCTCACAGAAGTGTTCCTGTCTTTAACACTCAGATGCCCAACTCCCAATGGGGTCTAAACCCAAATAAATCCGTTTTACCCTGTATAAAGCTTATACAAGGTAAACTCAAATTGTTCACCCTCTAACACAGAGAGATGCACAGCTCTTTGCTCCCCCAGGTATTAATACATACTTGAGTTAATAAGTAAAAAGTGATTTTATTAAACACAGAAAGTAGGATTTAAGTGGTTCCAAGTAGTAACAGACAGAACAAAGTAAGTCACCAAGCAAAATAAAATAAAATGCACAAATCTATGTCTAATCAAACTGACTACAGATAATCTCACCCTCAGAGATGCTTCGGTAAGTTTTTTCTTCAGACTGGACACCTTCCAGGCCTGGGCACAATTTTTCCCCCCAGTACAGCACTTGTTCCAGCTCAGGTGGTAGCTAGGAGATTCTTCATGATGGCTCCTCCTCTTTGTTCTGTTCCACCCCTTTATATATCTTTTGCATAAGGCAGGAATCCTTTGTCCCTCTCTGGGTTCCCATCCCCTCCTTCTCAATGGAAAGACACCAGGTTAAAGATGGATTCCAGTTCAGGTGACATGATCACATGTCACTGCAAGACTTCATTGCCCACTTACCAGCGCACACGTATACAGGAAGACTTACAGGTATAAAACACCCATCTGTGGACAATTGTCCTGGTTAATGGGAGTCATCAAGATTCCAAACCACCATTAATGGCCCACACTTTGCATAATTACAATAGACCCTCAGTTATATTTCATATTTCTAGTTTCAGAGACAAGAGTGGTACATTTATACAAACAGGATGATCACACTCAGTAGATTATAAGCTTTGTAATGATACAAGAGACTGTTTGCATGAAGCATATTAGAGTTAAATTATAGTTACTCATTAGCATATTTTTATAAAACCATATAGACTGCAACGTGACACTGGGTCTTCAATATAGCTGGCATGGTTTAAATAGTATAACAGTAGCTAATTTCATAATAAAAATAGTTAAAGATTTGTAAAATATTTTAGCATAGCATCTTGTGCCCCACCCAATTCAATTCTCATGCCTCTCAGTGCAGCACTCCCAGCTCTTCCACTTCCCAAAGCACCTCTGTCCTTGCTTTTTGCTCTCCAGCTATTCCCCTTGTGAGCCAAATTTTGATGCCATGATGCCACTTGATGCTATACTAAAATCTCCAAACTCATTCCCCCACCCTTCAGAGCTGGGACTCGAACCTGCCTCCTGAGAGTCAGACTTCCTTTTCTAGCTCGCTCCCTGCAAAAAAACCAACAGACTCCCCCCCCCCCCCATTTGAAAAGAATAATATCCGGGTTAGATCTCCATTACAGCACTTTGTTTTAAGATTACAAAGCCCAGTGTGCAAGCTTGCATGGCCTGTTTCTATTGTAGTCATAACACTTGTTACAACACTGGAGCTCTCCTGTGCTTTCAAATGGCGATGGGATTGAGTCCAAGGCAAACATTACCAAATGCCAATTTTCAAGTCTGTTTCCCCTGTAGATTAGAAAAACTGCGAGTGAGCCCCTTAGCCTTTCAAAGGGAGGCCGTGTCAGCCTCCTGCTGAATTCACTCGGGAGGTGGGGAAGTAGCAGAGAGCTGCTAGAACCAGGAAAAGGGAAATGTGCCCCTGGTTAGTTTGCCGAGGTGTTGAAAGGGGAACAAAGCAATTTCTCACCTGCTGCCAGAGCTGGGCACAGAGAAGGGTTTTCAGAGCTGGATCCTGTTTTAGCCAGACCCTTCGGGGGGGAAGTGGTGAAGGTGTTGGATAAATGCCCTCGGCTTTGCTTATTTTGCCACGAAGCTCACCTCGGCCCCATAGCAAGATTAATTTGGTTACTTAAAGTTTGCAGGAAAAAAACCTACCTGGGCCCTAATTTTGAAGTGGATGCGGCTTATTTTCTGAGAGCGGATTTTGAACCAGGCTTAAACTCAGCCTTACCTATGGCCCAACCGCTGCAACTCCATCATGTAGGGATGCTGAGAGCTCTGATGGGCCACAGCTGAACTGGGCAAAGTGTGAGGTTAAATTGGCTCTGTGAGAGGCTTTACGGGTGTAAAGTGTGGGCTCATATACAATTAGAAAGAGCAGAAATTGCCAATGATTTATCCGTGAGTGGAACCAGCCTGTCGTGAGCTTGAATTATTGAGGGCTTGTCTACATGGGGAGAGGGACCAGACTAGCTATTCCAGAGTAGCTCACTTTGTGGGCACTCAATTCTGGAATAAAAATCAATGTATTCTGGAGTAATTAGTGTTCTCACAAAGCCCACTAATTATTTCCACATGGGCAGCTATTCTGGAATAGCTATTTTGGTCCATTCCCCCACGTAGCTAAGCCTGGACACTCCCTGTGTTGCTCAGCAGAATGCCAGTTCTGAATTGTTTCTGTTCCTAGTAGGGTGACCAGACAGCAAATGTGAAAAATCGGGACGGGATGGGAGGTAATAGGAGCCTATATAAGAAAAAGACCCAAAAATCAGGACTGTCCCTATAAAATCGGGACATCTGGTCACTCTAGTTCCTAGTAATAAGCAAATTGCATTCCCTGTCCCAGGGAGGCCATCACTTACTTTTTTTCTAGGGGGGAAATTCTTCCCTCGATGTGAATTCCACTGGCTGTTATATCCCTGCTGGTTGTTTATATTTAAGTATAAAACTCAATGTGTCCCTAACTATGAAGCTGGGCCAGATGCCACCACGTTGACAGTATTGCTTGGGAGCCGAGCCCTGTTGCGCCAGGCACTTCAGACAAGGACCAGACAGTCTCTGTCCCAAAGAGCGAGCTCAGGCAGGACAGAACTGACACGTGGAGAGGGTGCCCTGAGAGAATGAGAGGGCAAAATGAATAAAGTTGTGCTAGAATCACAGCTCACCACTTGTCTGAGCAATTCCAGCAGGACGCAATTTGTAGGCATCACAGCAGGGGTAGGATTTGTTGCTGATGCTGTGCAGCTCCTGCAGGAGAGAGTCTGAGCTCTCTTTCTTTGTTTTTTTTAAGTGCTAAGACAGCTTCCTCTTTGCTTTGTGGCCATTTCACCCAAACAGTGTGAAATGCACCTGTCGAGAGCTCTTCCCCTCTGTTGTACCTATTCGTAGATCTGAGTGTGCTTTTGCTGCTCAAAACTCTTGTTGAAGACCTCGACCGGCAGAGGGCATTGACAGCACATCGGTGCAGCTGCTGTAGCTAGCGCAACTAGCATCTCTGAATTTTAGTTTAATCCTGTTGCATGGTTGCAGATCTTGGTAGTTATGTAGTTTGTTTCAAACGGGCTCTTTAAAGAGTCAGCCTGATGCTTTGGTTGTAACACCACAAAAATCTGCAATCCTCACGGAGCAAAGTCTCTGCCTGCTCAGGATTACGTCTTGGGCTGCTCAGCAGAGTCTGCTGATGTAGGTTGGCAGATAGTAAATGGGTCCCAGCTCAGACTGGGTATCTTATACTGAACGGAGAAGCCTGAAGTGCACTAGCTGGCATGTTGGCAGCTGCACCTCTTGAGCAGCCGTGTCCGACTGTCTAAGGCGAAGCCCCGGGAAATAGGAACTGGAGCGCCAGTGGCTTTCTAGGGAGCCTGAGGTCGGAGAAGAGGTTCAAGAGTGCTAACGAATAGCCAAAGCCCAGTGCAAGAAATGGAGACCAGAGCCCTCCCCCTGTACCAAAGGTAGGGCTAAGCCGCAAAGGCCACCAGTCAAACCTGGCTGGGTAAATGCTATTAGAGCAGCGTACAGCGGCGTCCAGGTACAGACCTAGCAAGAGGCAGTCTCTGCCCTGAGGAGCTTAGTCTAATTAGACAAGACAGAGTGCGGCGCAACAATCCCAGAGACTGGCTGACGGTCACACCGCAGAGCTGGGACGGGCACTAACATCGCCCAGCCCAGGGCCCTGTCCACTGGGCCAGCAGCTTGTCGGTACTTGGTATAATGGCAATTGGCTTGTTACCTGAAAGCTGCAGGGCACTGAGCAGAATCCCACTGATGCATGCAAACACGCGGCCCACTTGGAGTCTGTTATTAAAAACAAGCCCAAACGTCTGATATTTAATCTGCCTGCTGAGGTGGCCGGATGCGATGCTGAGGCTGTGCCCCGGAGAGCTCTGAACTACAAAACAGGGGAAGCCTGAGTGTTAGTGTGAAAAGTGCTGGTGTTCCGGGCTGTGGTAATAGTGCGGGTGGTGCCATTGCCAAGGGAATTCTGGACACGCACAGGTAGAGGGGCAGGTGCTGTGCCAATTGCGGGAGCAGGGGGGCCACCCATTCCTTATTTTTGTTCCCCGAGGAATTCTTGGCCTTTTCCAGGCAGCGACAGCCCCCCTCGTCTGGTGAGAGAGGAGGACACACCAACTACCAGAGGGGGAAGAGGGACTTGTTTCCCCTGTTTAGGGTGAATGAACATCCCACTCACATACCCGCAACTTGGCACTTTGGGCCTACAGCTGCCTGTTTGCAGCTTTCTCTGAACACGGAGTAGCAGCAGCTGTGGCTCTCTGGTGCATCAGCAGGAGACAGGCTGCATGCCCAGTTCATTCACGGCAGTGCACATCCCTGGGGTTCTGCAGTTGTCCGAGGTGTGGCAGTCAGGCCTGGCTGCTGGTTGTTTAGGGCTGCCTGGCCGAGACAGGTGAGCCAGAGAAAAGCACAAAGCAGGGTATCCTCCCCTGCATCCCCAAGGCTGTGGAAGGGGGACTTCAGAGCTGCAGCCAGTTAGCTACCGCGCTGCTAGTGCTGTTACCCGAGTGAGAATGAAGGAAGCGGAAAAGAGCCCCACAGCACACAGGGAATCTGATTCTGATCTCATTTACACTGCTCTAATTCCGCTGGCTTCAGCAGAATCACTCTTGGTTTACACCAGTACCAGTGAGGTTAGAGTCAGGGCTCTGGTCACCGCACAGCCCAGCTGGCAGTGAGCTTTGAATGCTGAGCATTGAGCTTGGGGACTCTGCTGCCTGCTCATCCTTGCCGTGCAGATACGTGGCTTGATTTCCAGCTACGTGGCTTGGCACCTACAGCTCCTGCTGCCTTCACAGGGGTGAGCTGAGAATCAGTCCAATGGTGCCATGTCCCTGGGGGCCCTGCATCACCCTGTTCCTCTGACCTTTCACGCGCAGCGATACTCAAGGCTCTGCTAGACCAGAATGCGAATTCCCAGGGCACCACGCCTGGTGGTGGGAGCCAACCCAGCCCCCCCAGGAAATCTCCATGGCGGAGTTCACAGCTGTGGGATGGAGTGGTAAACTGTATTGAATGCTTGGCTCTGCTCTGGCTCCCAGGGAAAAGCATCACCTCCTAAATCACGAACGTCACTTCCTGGGTTTGCAGTGGAAGTCTTCCATCCAGTTTCACTTGGCTTATCAGATCTGACATGATTTCAGCTGGTGGTGGGATGGCTTCTGGCCTTACTGAGCCAGGGCAGGTTTTAACGTGGGAAGAGCAGATGACAAAAGTCCATCCGGTCACCTGCTCAGTGAGCCCTGGGCATCCAAACCCAACAACAGCCCTAGAGCAGGTTAGGATTTAGAGCCACAGTGTCCAGTCTTCTACACCTTTGAGAAATGGCTGCTCCTAATCCTTCCCTGCTACTAACGAATCCTAAAAGCCTGATCTCAGCGACTTTTATTTACTTTGCAGTCTATGCTGGAGCTGCTGAACAGGGCTGGGGGAAGGTGTGGCTGAGTCATTAGAGTGGGGAGTTAGGATTTCTGGGTTCTGTTCCTGGCCCTGGGAGAAGAATGGGCTCTAGTGGCTAGGGCAAGGAACTACGAGTCAGGGCTCTTGGGTTTTATTTCCAGCCCTGCTACACACTTCACTGTGTGATACTGAACTAGTCACAGCCCCGCTCAGTGCCTCAGTTTCCCCACTTGTAGAACAGGGGTAGTGATCCTTGCTGGTATGGCTGTGAGAATTAATTAGCATTTGCAAAGCACTTGGAGACCCTCCGATGAGAGCTGCAGAGTACTGATGATTGATTAGCATCGATTTATGGTCTGGGGAAGAGCTGCGGCCGAACGGCTGCGGTTGTTCCTACCCTCTTCTGGCAGGACTGTCACATTTTCCCTACAGCTAGTACAGTACAGATTGTCACAGTACAGTTCCTGTCCCGCCAGCCCCGGAGAGAGGGAGCACGAACAGGCTTTTGCAATACAGTGGCTTTTTTACTGGAGCAGCTGGGTCTCACATGACTTCCTACCCAGCCTGTAGCAATAGAACCAGGGCCTGCCAACCAGAACCTCCTTCAACATCGACCGCCTTGAAACGCTCCCAGCTTCTCCTAAGATAACCTTTTGTATCGTCGAGGAATTCGACCACCCTGGGCTCTGCTGGGGGCTTGGAGGAAGCAGGACTGTACTAAACTTCCCTATAACTGCAGGTCTGGCTGGAGAGCCGAGATTTCTGGTCCCACTGATGCAGCATCCCCTCCTTGGCTTAAGCTGCATCCAAAAGGGGGTTATGTTGCAATGGCCGATTTGCTCCAATTAATTTTCCCCTCTTCATCAGAGAGAGAAAATGCGTAAGCTTCCTCCAGATCCTCCAGGAAGGGAGCAAGGCTGTGGAAAAGCAGGTTCTGAAATCTCCCTCTCAGCCCCCACAGGAATTATAAAGCTGTGGAGTAATGTTCTGGGGTGACTGGGTCAAAAGCAGCCCAGCCCCGCAGTGAGAACAAAAAGCAGAAATTGCAGTAAGTGAATTAACTAACAAGTAGCTCATTGTAGACAAGGGAGAATATGCAAAAAGCTCTGTTTGAAACCTACTAAATATTACCATGTGCTGTTTATAGGAAACAAATGGGAATGGCATGCTGCATCAATAAAACCTAGCCATGGTTGGAGTTTGGACGAAAGCTTTTCCAAGGCTTTAGGTTATTGAATACCCTTCACTTTGATGTCGTGCCAGGCCTGACCCCTGGACACATACCATGGAGGGGAAAGTTGACTTGTGGGAATAATAAACATTCCTGGTGAACAATTTAACCTGGCAGGAAAAGAGGCAACTTGCAGCTTTTCATATCTCGGACTGATATTAAAGATGACAATAGCAATGTGTAGACAAGAAATGGAGAGAGAGAGGGAGAGAGGTGGGAGGGATGACTGAGGCCGGGTGTAATGTAAAGTCATGTCTTGCATGAAAATCTGCCTCCGGACTGCAACATTGAGTGTGCGCACACACAGCCTGCCCCACAGAGACATGCATGGTGCACACACAACCACACACTATCCTCCAGATATACAAAAGCACAGAGAAGCACAACCATACAGACAGGGGTGCACACACATGGGAACAACCAAAATCCAGAGATTCACAAACACACAAAGTTCCATAGACAGGCAGCTAGGTGCACACAAAGACATGCAGACAGGAAAAACACAAGCCCACAAAACCCCTCACACACTCAACTTGCAAGAGAAGCCAAATTTGGATTAAAACAAGATTGAAATAGTTGTGAACTGGTCACTTTAATCCAGAGGTTCCCTGGGCCAGGGCCAGGCCTACATCTGGGTAAAACCTGCTGCTTGTTTGGGTTACTTTTATAAATTGTCTCCGCTCCTCCTGATTTGCTGGCTCTTCGTTGAGCAGTTCCACAGGCCAGCCTGGCTCCTGCCCTCAGAGCTTGTATGGCAGAGGGGTCTGACTGTGATGTTTGGCCTCTCTCCTACACTCCTTACCTCTCCCCCAACCCAACACGTGCCCTGTACACACACACACAGAGCCATGCACGCACACCCCATAACCCCCCCCCCCAATAACATATCCCATATACACGGCCATGGAACGTACACACCATAACACACACACACACACAGAGCCATGCACGCACACCCCATAACCCCCCCCAATAACATATCCCATATACACGGCCATGGAACGTACACACCATAACACACACACACACACACACACACACAGAACCATGCATGCACACCCCATAACTCACTCCCCCCCAATAACATATCCCATTTACACGGCCATGGAACGTACACACCATAACACACACACACACACAGTGCCATGCATGCACCCCCCATAACAACCCCCACTCCCCAATAACATATCCCATATACACAGCCACGGGACATACACCCACCATAACACATATGGCACTATTTACGCATATACCCGTAACTCCCAACACAACCCATATGCACGCACTGAGCCAAGCATGCACACACCATAGCACACACATGCACCATAACACACACACAAATGGAACTCCGCACACATTGACCTATAAACACCCCCCTCCCTGCATACAGCCACCCCACTTCCCCAGACACACATGTGGTGCTATGTAAGTACATGCCCCTAACGCACCCAGCACACATCTCATATGTCCACATGGGCACCACACACACAGCCATGTAGCACAATTAACACCCCCCACCTACACACACACACACGCTCATAACATACCCGCCATCCTGACCATGTGGTGGGGGGAGCCCAGGGCTGGAGAGCAGGGGGCTGTGGGTCGGGACTGAGGGGCACCGGTAGCGCCGTGGTGGGAGGAGCCCAGGGCTGGAGAGCAGGGGGCTGTGGGTCGGGACTGAGGGGCCCCGGCAGAGCCGTGGTGGGGGGAGCCCAGGGCTGGAGAGCAGGGGGCTGTGGGTCGGGACTGAGGGGCACCGGTAGAGCCCAGGGCAGGGGGAGCCCAGGGCTGGAGAGCAGGGGGCTGTGGGTCGGGACTGAGGGGCACCGGTAGAGCCCAGGGCAGGGGGAGCCCAGGGCTGGAGAGCAGGGGGCTGTGGGTCGGGACTGAGGGGCACCGGCAGAGCCATGGTAGGGGGAGCCCAGGGCAGGGGTATTCTGCACAGCGCTGTGGTGGGGTGAAACCTGCCTCTGCTGGACTCATCTCACTGGTTCCAAGCCCCAGGAAAGGAAAGAGCCAAACGCAGAGAGAGACTGAGAACTGAGGCGGGGCAGCGCTGGCTCTGGGAGCCCAGGAATCCCCGTTCCAGGCTGGCCACAGCTCCCTGCCCTCTTCCCCTGTGGTCCCTGCTCACACAGGAAGGCTCCAGGCAGCAGTAAATCATGCAGAGTCACTCTGGCATCGCATCACTCACCCCCAAACTGGAGCGCTGCCCTGGGCCTGCTCCTGCCAACGCTGCCGATAGCCCAGGGCCTCCTCCCTTCACTCCATCCTCCCGTCCTGGGTGATCAACAGTCTGGCTGCGGCACGAGGCTGGCTTGGCTGAGGAGAGCTGTCCTGGGATCAGCTCCTTGGGGTGGCTCGTAGGGTTCGCAGCTCCATGCTGGGACCATGGGGGGCTAGCTGGGGCTGTGGCTAGGGTGGTTTAACCTCTTCCCTGCTGTCACCAGGGAGGATTTGTGGGTGAATGGCAGTGGCATGTCTGCCTGGCTGCGTGCAACGTGTGCTCCTTATTCAAAGCCAGCCAGCGTCTGTCTGGGGCAGGGCTGGTTTCTGTCTCATCCTCTCGTTGGAGTTTGTTGATGCTTCATTTCAAATGTTTGAAATCACCAGATAGTGTCACCAGCTCGTGTGCTTTTTGGGGTTTTCTTTAAAGCACCAGCTCATGGAGTCAGGAGAATCTCCGCTTTCATTTACAAACACATGGTGAGTTTCTAGGCCCGGTGGTTGTGGAGAACGTGACCCTGAAAGGCTCTCTGGCCAGCACCCGTTCCGGCCAAACCATCTCCTGCTCCTTAACCTCCCCCTCGGCAGGGAACAGCTGGCTCTTGTGGCCCAGCTGCTGTTGCTGCTGGGAAATACTCATCCTGGCTGCCCTGTGTGTGGGGGAGAATCCAAATGGCTCAGCTGTGTGTCACAGGCCCCATACTGCTAAGGGCGGTTCCGCTGCAGCTCTGAGTCCTAGCAGCGGCTGCAAGCCAACGAGGCGGGACACAGCTTGTTCCTTCCCCTGTCTGCTGTTGCAATATCATCACATCTCCCTGCTTTCAAGCTGTGCAAATAACGGGAGCCTTTCAATCCTTACGGGTCCGATGCCCTTGGGTGGGTTGTCTGTGAGGCCTGAACCCAGGATGTCAAAGCAGAAACTCCTGCCAGCTGAGCAAAAGGATCAGCTCGAGTAGTTCACAGGCAGGAGCAGACTCATAAACCTCGACACTGGGCTAGGCACTCAACGGGGACGAGGCTCAGCGGGTATTACACGTGCACCCTGCGGTGGGGGTTGCTTTGGCTTCAGACTACACCCCAAACTTGGTGGGAACTCGGTGGGAACTGCTGAGTTGTACTTGGATTTGTGCTGCCACAGGCGGGCCCAAGAGTTCACTGAACACAGGACTCAGGGTCCCCCGGAAGCACCAGGCTGCCATCTGGGCCACGCGCACTGCACAGCACGGGGTTAACGAGCCGCTGCTGCTCCTGAGTGAGCGGGTTCAGACCCTTGGGGTTCACACACCTCTGCACCTGTTCTTCCCCCAGGGGGACGACACCCGTGCTAACACCCTGCCACATCATAAATCTGAGATTGGAATTAAGCAATAAGGCACCAGAGGCTGTGAATTGTGTTGCACTGTGCCAGTCCCCGGTCTGCTGTTAGACTGGAAGCCGAAGGTGGTGTGAACCGAATCCAATGCCATTCCCACCCTGCAGTGGTGGGCTGCCAGGCCTGTAATGTTGGAATATAGCTAGGGTACGGCATCGCTGACTCTTGGGCCTGTTGCTGACACAGCTCGGGATGCCCCGTAGCAGCAAGGGACAGGCCGAGGTTTGTACAGGAACTGTGCTGGGGGCCAGATCCTGCTCTCGGTTACACCTGTGTTAATCCAGAGTAATTGAGAACCCTTTGTTTTTCTTTCTTTCCTATCCCCCTTTCTTGGTCTCTCTCCTTCCTCCCAATCTCTCCTTTCTTCCCTCTGCATTTCCTTCCCTGCAGTAATTCCCATCCCCTGGCTTTCTCTCCCACCTCCCTGCCTGATCCATCTGCTAAAGCATTCAGCAATGCAGTCGTTAATATTGATGTCAGTGTTGTCATTTCAGCTGCTGCTCCATTTTTAATAGGGGGTGGGAGTTCATGCCTCTTCAAGCAATGGTTTCAGGCTGTCTGCAGACTCCGGAAGGCAATGCTGCAGCGGTCCCTTCTCTTCACATTTGGAAGCTTTTCTTTGCAACCATAAGGGCTAGACGCTTCCTTTCTGAGTGGCAGCTGAGATGGGTGCACTGGTGGGATGTGTCGTGCAGGCCATATGACTATACCACACAAGTTGGAGCTACTCCGGGGGCTGCATGTTTGATGCCCCTGCTGTATGCTGCCAAACTTTGATTTTGTAATTTGTTCATCCAGTCAGCAGCCCCTGAGCATCTTCCTAGTATCACCCCCAGAGACAGGCTCAGCACTGCTGAGCTGCCAGCACTACTTCCTCCAGCACTGAGCCTCCTTCCAAGGTCTCCCAGCCCAGTGCTGACCTACTCCAAGCTTGAGAGCTGACTGGCTGCAGGGCCTCATCCCCCTCCCTGGTCTCCTGACCAATCAGCCCCTTAGGCCGTGAGCCAAAGCCCTTGGGAGGCCTTCCATTGACTTCGCTGGGCTTTGGACCAGGCCCTGGGAGAGGCCTGGAGAACAGATGTCTCGAACCTGGGTTTGGATATTCTGTGCCCCTGCAGCTCCTTATGGCTCAGAGCAGCTCATTCCTGGCCGACCCTGCTGGGGAGGCGGGGAGCCTGGGGCTGCTCTTCGCCCATGCGCCAGGAGAGTCGTTCCGATCAGCTGGGAATGTTTTGGAAGGGGCTTTGCAATAATAAACAGGGCTGATGCAATCCCTCAAAGCCTGACAGTGGCAGGAAGCGTCCACGTCACCTGCACTGACCTGGTGAAGGTGGTGGGTGTGGAATCACTTCCCCCCCACACCCCAAAGCATACGTGCATTTGGCAGAGCCCAGTGGGTCCCGACCTGCCGGGAAATGTGCTTCTCCCGCACTCTTCGCCGCTCGGCTGCCGCCTCCTCCTCCCCCGGGGTCCTGCGCCCAGGGACGGAGCGCGCTGTGACACGGAAATTGCTTCCTCAGCAGGCAACTTGGATGCTTCAACCCTTCAGAGCCAAAGTCTCTTCTCCCCTCTCTCAGCCAGGCCACCCCTGTGACATCCAGGGGGCAAACGGGGAGCAGAACCTGGCTCTCAGCCAGGGGCAGCTCCAGGCCCCAGCACGCCAAGTGCGTGCTTGGGGTGGCACGCTGCAGGGGGGGCTCTGCCGGTCGCCGGGAGGGTGGCAGGCGGCTCCGGTGGACCTCCCGCAGGCGTGCCTGTGGAGGGTCTGCTGGTCCCACGGCTTCGGTGGAGCATCCGCAGGCACCCCTGCGGGAGGTCCACCGGAGCCGCGGGACCGGCGACCGGCAGAGCACCCCCCGCGGTGTGCCGCCATGCTTGGGGTGGCGAAATGGCTAGAGCCGCCCCTGCTCTCAGCCTGCACAGGTTTCCTCCAATGCAGAGGGATTAAGAGTCCCTCACTGGGCACCCTGGAGAAGACTGTAACGTCTGTCCCGTTGTTTGAGAGAGGAGGCTGAATGCTGGGGCACGGCTGGGGCACAGAGCGTGGCGTTAAATCAGCTCCCTGGGAATTAGGATGGAAAAGGCTGTGAGGAGTGTGGGTAGCCTGGGCCCGGCCATGTTGTTCTCAGTTCTGCTCTGCGGGGTTATTCCAATCCCAGGCGCTGCCGTGTGTGGGGTGAAGAGCTCTGCGCTCTTTCAGGAGTTGTCTCCGGTGGGTGTCATGCACAGAGATCCATGGGGAAGAGCCACTCCTGTAGCAGGTCCCTTTCGGGTTTAACTTGCCTTTTGCTGCCCTGGAACTCCAATCACCTGTTTTATCCCTTTAGCAAGTATTCATTTAAAAGGGTGTTGGGGGGTGGGGGCTGTGTCAGTGTAAGCAGGGTTCTGAGAATCAGGGTAGATTGGCTCTCTTGGAGTAAAAAAGCACCAGTCCTCCAGATACAGTGTGTGGGCAGCTGCCACTTCTCTCTCTGCACGAGCTAACAGGCAGCAGAGCTGCCATTCAGCAGGGAGCTCATGTGCCAATCCAGCAGCTCAGTCCAGTTGCTCCAGAGGCACAGCTACACTGCTGTAGTGTAGATGCTTCCTACATCAACGGAAGAGTGTTTTCCATCCATGTAGTTAGTCCCCCTCTCCGAGCGGTGGTAGCTAAGTCAACAGAAGTGAAAAGAGGAGACTAGGTGGTTCCCAGCAAAAGGTCAAACGCTCCCAATCTCTGCGCTGCCGCACTTTGGGGCAAATTCAGATTCGCTCCTCTTTGTGTTGAAATGCTTGCGTAAAACCGCTCCGTTCCCAAACAGCACTGTGCAGCGGGAGCACAGGACACGTGGATGTTATTTGCGAAGGGGCCGCTGGTTGGTTCCAAACCACGCTTGGTGGGCCTGATCTGAAGCCCGATAAAGTCAGCAGAAAGCATCCCATTGATTCAGAGCCCATGGAAATCGGGATTGATCTCAGTCCCAACCCCACATTTCTTTGGTCACTTGTCCATGTCGCGAGAGCCCTGACGAAAGAGTCTACATCCCGCATAGGGAAATAGAACAGGGAGGCTGAAATTCTCCCCAACCAAGGCCTAGGCACCACTTCAGCCCTCTAACGTTGTGCCTAGGCCTTGTGCTGCGCCGATGGGCCATCGCCATAGGCAAATTTTACCCAGCATGACTACTCTTGCCATAGGGCTGCAGCACGGCTTAAGGAGTGCCCTGCCCAGCCCTAGAGTTTCACCCCAAACCAACAGTGCTCTGGCAGAGGTAGGGCACAGGCCCTCATGAAATTAACCCATGAGATCTGGAGATGAGAGCTATGCCCTTTGGCCACGTTCGTTCCCTTTGCAGCAGAATGTGGCCTGGAGACAGATTCTGATCTGCTGGGACAGACCAGGAATGCCACGTCCTCACTGGATGCCTAGGCCAGGGCGAGGGTCCCTGCCTGGCATAGAAAACGATGGTGGCTGGTGGGGCTGTGGGTTTTTTCCTGCTTCCATAGAGTCTGACACTCAAGGAGGATGGGACATTTGCAAGCCTTTCCTGCCTCAGCCAGCCAGGCTGCGACAGAGCTTTCCTTCCTCGAGTGGGATTCCAGTCCATGCCAGGGAAGGGACCTTCCCAGGCTGCCTCAGGAATTCTGAAGTCATGTCCCATATTTGAAGCTGGGGGGGTGAGGTGGAGGGAGCCATGTTTGTTTGAGGCCAGGGCACCCGCTCCTCCTGATTTCTGCCTGGATCTCTTGGAGAGGAAGAACGAGCTGCTGTTGGGGTCTTATTTTCTTGTCCTTTTAGGGCCTGATCCAAAGCTCACTGGCATCAGCAGGAGTTTTTCCACTGACTTCAATAGGCTTCCCTGGATATTCCAAGGCCAGAAGGGACCTCTCTGATCATCTAGTCTGACTTCCAATACAACAGGCGAAAGAACTGCCCCAGGGTTACGCCTAGAGCAGAGCTCTTAGAAAAACAGCCAGTGATGGAGAATCCGCCACAACCCTGGGTAAATTGTTCCTCACCTCCCCTTCCCCTGAGCTCACCCTGTTCACTAAAGCCAATGCCTAAAGCTAACGTGCTGAAGCTGATGCTGGTGTGAACAGAGCTGGCAGAGTGCAAAGCCCAGGACTGCTGGACTGCAGTGAGCATGGAGACGGCCGCTCGCTACTCTTGTGTCACCAGCAGTATCTAGGGAGCGAGCCAGTGGTGCTTTGTGCTTATGAGGTGAGAGACACTCCTATACAGAGGGCCAGCTGGCACATTGAATGGCACATGATGTGTGTGTGTGGGGGAAGCATGATGTAATGTGGTGTTTCTCAATGACTGGTCCGTGGACCGGCGCCGATCCCTGAGATCTCCCTGACACAGTTTAGAAAGGCAGCAAGCCGGTCCTTGGAATCAAAAAGGTTGAGAAACACTGGTTCTACTGGGTAGGACTGGGTCTTCTGGGGACCTGGACTCCATTCCTGGCTCCATACAGGTCTCCTGCTTGGTGCTAATTCGTCAGTCTCCTTGTCTGTACAATGGGGATAGCCCTTCCTCCCTCCCGGGGTGTTGAGGCTAAATCCATTACTGGTCAGGAGGTGCTGAGGTGCTGAGGGCCAGGCTAGGGGAGCTGGGGGTATGGAACCTCTCAATCTCAACGACTGTCCTTGTTCTGGGTGTAGCTCCCCAGCTCTTGGCCAGACGTGCGGTGGGTCGGGTCCCTGTGTGCTAGCAGGAGCTGTGTAAATGTCTGCCTGGGCTGGGATGTGTAAGAAGGAGTCGGCTGTTTCTTAGCTGACGTTGGCTAAGCTGTCTGGGTTGGGGCCAACCCCTCAGTAGGTGTAAACCCATCAAGGCTGCTGAAGTTGACACCAACGATGAACCAGGCAACTTGATAAACAGTGCGTTCCTGTCCCACAAGCTCGTTGCCAAACAACACAAATGTGGAACTACAACAACCCGTGTTTATTTCTCTCCAGTGCTCCTGGGCCCCGCATGTCAGAACACCCACACTCGGCTCAGGCCGAGGCACACACGCATCGCTATGGCGACGCTGGATGCCTCTCCCACAGTAGCCGAGCGACCTGGGCTCTCGACCCAGTGGGATGTTTGTGCTGTAATCGGGTTTCTGCTCCTTCCTCAAACACAACAGACAAACCACATTTGGACAAGCGGAAAACCGCGATTGGCTGCGTGTTCCCTGGCTCCTGCAGGCCACAGGATGCTGGGAGGCCGCCAAGCACCCACTCCACCTGCCTGCCCAGTGGATAACGCCATGATTGGACCTCTGCTGGGCCCTACCCGGCTTGCCGCTCGCTCTCACACCCACCCCATCTCCCTCCATTTTTCAATACCCACCTCATTTTCCCCACAGTTTATATACCAGTTGTGTTGACTGAGGTAGGGACCCGCTGTGCTAGGCACTGCACAGATACATAGTGAGAGAGTCCCCACCCCAGCGTTAATTTAAATAGGCAAGAAGATGGACACAGTGGGTACTGTTCTCCACACTGTAGAGCTGAGGAACCAAGGCACAGAGAGATCAAGTGACATGTCCAAGGACACACAGCGGGTCGGTGACAGAGCCGGAAATTGAACTCAGATCGTCCCGAGTCCCAGTCCAGTGCTTTAACCACTTGGTGGGGCTAGTGAGTATTTATACTTTGGTCTCGTCTCGATTTTTATTACTTCTTAGATTTGTTTATTTTGATTTATCACACTTTTAAAGCACTACTCCGGCCTCCTGGGATGATGTTATTTCAAGAAACAAAAGAACTAGAAAGAGCCTGCAACACCCTGAAAAACTCCATCTTCTGTGTGCCGCTGTAAGGTCTCCCATGTAGTCATTCTGCCCTAATTAAACCATCTCCAATGAGCGGTGTTAACTGTCCACACCAGCACTTTTGTCAGTGATACTTAGGTGGTCCCAAATGACAAAAGTTTTGCTGACAAAAGTACTAGCATAGACAAAGCCTTAGTGTGATCATTCCTGGCCTTCCCATGAATAATCCAAACTAGCTGAATTAATTGCTGTGAATAATATTCATTGAGAAATATAGTCCCTTTCTCTGTTCACATATCAGTCCTGCTTTCTGAAGCTATCTATCTAGCAGAGGAGGTTGGAAAGCCAACATCTTCCATGCAAACAACGTTTTCCCTGTCTGAAGTTTTTTCAGCTGCAAAATGTTGGTTGTCTGCAAGAAATTTCATAGTGAATCACAATGAAAATATTTGTGTGTTTCAGGTTTTGTGAACTTGAAATATTTTGGTTTGCCAGCTTCAGGTTTGGACTTGTTTTTTTAAAAAGTCACCTTTTCCCCCCAATGAAAAAAGTTTAAAGTACAAGAAAGTGTTTGTGTGTTGGAGGGGAGAGCCCATTTCTCACACTTGTTTTTTTCCTTTTTTAAACTGTTTTTTCCAACTGGAGAAAGCGTGAGAAAGTAAGCTTCCCTGTTTCCCGATGGGCTCTAGTGATTGTCATTTAATTGCTCATCAGCTCTGGATTCTAGGGGTGCCCCAAACCTGAGCTGGCTTTTGTAGGTGACAAATCTGAGGAACTGTCACAGATTGAAGTGTCACTAGAGGAGGTTTTGGAATTAATTGATAAACTCAACATTAACAAGTCACCGGGACCAGATGGCATTCACCCAAGAGTTCTGAAAGAACTCAAATGTGGAGTTGCGGAACTATTAACTAAGGTTTGTAACCTGTCCTTTAAATCGGCTTCGGTACCCAATGACTGGAAGTTAGCTAATGTAACGCCAATATTTAAAAAGGGCTCTAGGGGTGATCCCGGCAATTACAGACCGGTAAGTCTAACGTCGGTACCGGGCAAATTAGTTGAAACAATAGTAAAGAATAAAATTGTCAGACACATAGAAAAACATAAACTCTTGAGCAATAGTCAACATGGTTTCTGTAAAGGGAAATCGTGTCTTACTAATCTATTAGAGTTCTTTGAAGGGGTCAACAAACATGTGGACAAGGGGGATCCGGTGGACATAGTGTACTTAGATTTCCAGAAAGCCTTTGACAAGGTCCCTCACCAAAGGCTCTTAGGTAAATTAAGCTGTCATGGGATAAAAGGAAAGGTCCTTTCATGGATTGAGAACTGGTTAATGGACAGGGAACAAAGGGTAGGAATTAATGGTAAATTCTCAGAATGGAGAGGGGTAACTAGTGGTGTTCCCCAAGGGTCATTCCTAGGACCAATCCTATTCAATTTATTCATAAATGATCTGGAGAAAGGGGTAAACAGTGAGGTGGCAAAGTTTGCAGATGATACTAAACTACTCAAGATAGTTAAGACCAAAGCAGATTGTGAAGAACTTCAAAAAGATCTCACAAAACTAAGTGATTGGGCAACAAAATGGCAAATGAAATTTAATGTGGATAAATGTAAAGTAATGCACATTGGAAAAAATAACCCCAACTATACATACAACATGATGGGGGCTAATTTAGCTACAACGAGTCAGGAAAAAGATCTTGGAGTTATCGTGGATAGTTCTCTGAAGATGTCCACGCAGTGTGCAGAGGCGGTCAAAAAAGCAAACAGGATGTTAGGAATCATTAAAAAGGGGATAGAGAATAAGACTGAGAATATATTATTGCCCTTATATAAATCCATGGTACGCCCACATCTCGAATACTGTGTACAGATGTGGTCTCCTCACCTCAAAAAAGATATTCTAGCACTAGAAAAGGTTCAGAAAAGAGCAACTAAAATGATTAGGGGTTTAGAGAGGGTCCCATACGAGGAAAGATTAAAGAGGCTAGGACTCTTCAGTTTGGAAAAGAGAAGACTAAGGGGGGACATGATAGAGGTATATAAAATCATGAGTGATGTTGAGAAAGTGGATAAGGAAAAGTTATTTACTTATTCCCATAATACAAGAACTAGGGGTCACCAAATGAAATTAATAGGCAGCAGGTTTAAAACAAATAAAAGGAAGTTCTTCTTCACGCAGCGCACAGTCAACTTGTGGAACTCCTTACCTGAGGAGGTTGTGAAGGCTAGGACTATAACAATGTTTAAAAGGGGACTGGATAAATTCATGGTGGCTAAGTCCATAAATGGCTATTAGCCAGGATGGGTAAGAATGGTGTCCCTAGCCTCTGTTCGTCAGAGGATGGAGATGGATGGCAGGAGAGAGATCACTTGATCGTTGCCTTTTAGGTTCACTCCCTCAGGGGCACCTGGCATTGGCCACTGTCGGTAGACAGATACTGGGCTAGATGGACCTTTGGTCTGACCCGGTACGGCCTTTCTTATGTTCTTATGTTCTTATGTTATGTTCTTAACTGCAGTGCCTGCGTTGGGTGACGCAGCTCCTGTTCATCCACCAGGGAAAACCAAAGACTTTGCTGAGTCTTTAACATTGGTGGATTTGAAAATGGTTGAGGAAGAATCCCTTGTGGGCAGGGCTGTGTGGTCAATGCTGCAGGCTGCTTTAAAAGGAAACATATGTGTGGTTTTTTAGTTTGTTCCCCTGGGCTTTCTGGCACCAGCTAAACAGTAAAACTACAAGTGTGCTCCTCCCAGTGCCCTGTATGGGGGAGGAGAGGGAGCTCTAGACAAAACATTCAGCAGGGCCTTGAATCAGCACCTTTCAGGGTATTAAACAATAAAGGGCTCACACTGGGCACAGACACTCCCATCCTGCAAAGGAAAACCCTGCAAAACTCCAGCAGCTTTTTCACTCAGAGGCATAGCCCTGGGCATGGATGGAGTCACGGGACTGGCGGGGAGATCCGTGATTTATGCTCCTTATTGCTAGATGTGGTAGGAGGTGGTCCAAGCTGCTGCCAAAATATCCTACGTTAATCTTGGGAAAATATCCTGTTTTACTGTATGTGGATGTACAGAGATAGACCAAACATGGGGCTGTGGAAAGACTTCAAGGTACTCGGTTATTGGAGTGTCACTTAGAGCCTTTGATCCTATCTGCTCTATCCTCCGTAAAAATCTTTAATATCTGCTTAATCTGAAAAGCATTTTTTCCAGTGTTTGGGCATTAATTAACGTAGCCTTTAATAATGTGGTCGCCGTTGGAGACAAGATACTGGGTAAGATGGACCATGGTCTGACTCAGTAGGGCAGCTCTTATGTTCTCTCTTCTCCTCTTGCATTTGGGTCATCCAAGAACCTCCTACATCCCCAAGATCCACAGCAAACAGTGCTATTGAGCGGAACGGTGCTTCCCCAAGCGCATTCCACACTCAATACTGAATCAGGCCCCACCCCGCCCCAAAAGCTCCCAGCCAAATACTTTCAAACTCCCTTTTGTGATAAAGTCATGAGTTCTGGTTTTAATAATACTGCTGGAATTCCAGTCTAGGATCTGGCATTAAACAGGCTGAAACGGGAATGGTGTGAACCATCACTATCCTTCCAGCGTAACCCTTGGCCATAACAATCGCCAGCACAGGGTTAAAGGAGTGGCCCCCATCAGCGGGCATGGCATGCCTTACAGCCAGCACCAGGGACTGTGTCATCATTCTTTCCCAAGATGAAATAAATATAAAAACAGAGGCACGGAACAGGATCTGATAGAATCACAGTGTAAATAAATACGCACATTCTTCTCCATGGGAACCGAGCCGGGCCGTCCATAGGCGGGTGGGCTGCCCTGACCATTCCCACACTGAGTGCGCTATGTCAATAGAAGGCGCAGCGGCAGGGTTACAGGGAGGGAGACTGGATGGGACCAGTGTCGGTGAGGAGGCCCTGTTCGGGTGGCGTGGCTAGACCGCAGTTTGCTTTGTTCATTGGTGGCATCAGTGTGACGCCCAGTGCAGAGGGAATTGCGCTTAAATATGGGAGAGAAGCTAAATTCCGAGTGTTGATGTTCTTCACCCCAGGATCTCGGGCAGTGAGTTCTTCCTGGTTAGGTCCAGCTGTGATGGGGCATTCCCTCGAATCAAGGCCTATTGCATCTTAAATACACAGGCTGGTGGATTAGTTGGTTAAATGGGACATTCTATGAAGAAAGGGGAAGTTTAGGCTGATTACTATGTCCTGATGTTGGGATCTATTAAACCAATTAATGTTCTTCCCTAGAGAAGTGGTGGATGTCTAAGGCTTGGGTCTCTTAAAGGTGGAGCAGACAGGGCACTAGTGAATATATGGTAGAGGTTGAGTCTCCGTTAGCCAAGGGGAATAGAGTAGATGGCACAATAGGCTTTTCCTACTTCTACCTTCCCTGGACCAGGTTCTGATCTCATGTACTGCAGGCTAAATTGGAACAACCCATTGAATGGAATTGCGCTAGTGGGAGATCAGAATCTGTGAGCCATTGGCTTGTTTTACCCTAGGGGGATTTCAGGTCACCTGGCTCCAACCAGCTTTGAAATTGAATTAGCTGAGCCAGTTTTAAAACAGCTTGGAAGGTTTCGGGAAATTTCCCTTGTCTACACCAGTGCCATGAAAGGTAATTTGAAATGAAGGCTGGGATTGACCTCTTTGTAGGTGTAATGATATGTGCCTGCAGTCATGAGGTGTCTCTGTGTGCTGTGTATATTTCCAGGCAAGTGCGGAGGCAGGTAAACAAGAGAGACTAATATGGAATTCAAGCTGTGTGGAGGCCTGTTTCTCTATGTCTGTGACCATAGCTGTTTACTTTAATAACTGTCTCCTAATTTAGAAGGACTGAATCTGTATATCATGGTAGCACCCAAGGCCACCAAAGGAGATAGTGCGAGACCTGGGATTAGAACTAAGGGGTACATGGCTCCTTACTCCTGGGGACGAAATCAAGCCTCTTTGCAATACTTTGATCAATGTGGTTATCAAACATATTTGCTGGCTAGAAAAGAATGTGGCAACTTGGTATAAATACATTAAAAAAAACCCTTTGTGAGCCCCTGGATCTTGAATGTAGAGTGCCTGGCTAAGTCTGTTGGTTACCATATAAGTCAACAGCTACAGTGTTTGCAATATTCCAGCTATAAAGCAGACTAAAGCAGGGACAATCTGGCAGGGCTGTGTATTGCTCTGTGCACAGACAGTGCTTCGGAGCTAGAAAGTATCATTGAAATTGGGAAAGAATGACTGGAAGTGCTTTGATACACTCAGATAAACAGTGACTGGCAGGAAGCTTGTCAAGAAAGATTAGAGCCTAGATCCTGCTCCCATGGCAGGTACCCCAAGGATTCCACTGGTATAGGAACAGCTCCTAAAAAATAAACTAAAGCATGGATAGTTTAGCTAAATTATAACTGTCCACAAATAACTAAAGGGTGCGAACACTGTGGAGGGAGAGGAATTGCTAGCAGCCGTAACGCACGGGGATGAAACCGAACGAAAGAACATTTAGGATGCCTATCAGAAGAAATGTCTTGTTAGTGAGATGTCAGCCTGTAGAAGCATCTCTGGAGGGAGACAGTGGGAGCGCCATGGCTTGGAGAATGTGAAATGAGGCTGGACAAAGCACATGGAGGGTGCAATCCTACGGTGGAAGCTAGGAGATTAGAGGAAGGGGTTTTTTGTCTCCCGTTGATGAGCCTGGGTGGAATTCACCCCCATGTGGAGGGCCCATGTGCCATGAGAGTCCTCAAGATAGCTTTTAAATAGTGCATAGGCCTAGTGCAAGCAATGGGCATGAGGGCAAATCTCTCCCTCCATGAATCCAGTGTGTGCGTGAGACAACAAAACGTAACCTTGCCAGTGCACATGGCTGGGAGCAAGGGTCAACCGGGTGAATGCCAGTTACCATCGACCAAGGCTCCTGCTTGCAAACTCCGAGAGCGCTTGGAGTCTTGAAAAAGCAGAGGGGCAGGAGGGTTTGGGACTTCACTTATTGGCACTGATAGGATTGGTGCATCCGCTGCCCTGGACATTGTGCAGGGGGAAAAGGAAACTCCCAGCACAAAAGGATCAAAACCAAAACGGGATATTTACACCAGGTTATACTGCTTTACTTTCAGAAAACTAGGCATCCTTCCACAGGCTGTGCTTGGTGCCAAAAGAGTTGCAATGGCAGCCTATCGTTCTAATTAACATTATTATTACTATTGCAAGATACGATCCCACTGTTATGGAAAAATTGTTTGGCCGACAATGCCTGCAGAGTACAAAGTCGATGGGGAGCTTTACAAGAACTAGCCCTACCCTACCCAGACTGCACGGTTATTTCAGCGGAACGTAGTAAGGATCATCATGAACGGGAGATGGAAAAATAAATTCCACTCAAAAGGAGACCTCCCCGCTGCACTGGAGAAGAATGCAGAAGTCGGCCAATTTAGTTAATGTCATTGGAATATGTAACGATTACTCACTGGCTTTGTTTCTGGTGCACTCTGGAGGCTGTGCTAACAGGCAGTAGCTCTTGCTCAATAATACTGCACTAGCAACACACATCACCCCATTGGCAGTGAGCTTACTGTGCCACCGGGATGCCGCATAGCTTTCGGCGCGGGTTGGACTGTCTGTTATGGCCATGGAGACTGTGAGCAAAAATTCCAACTCTGGCTGCCCAACTGAGTCTCCTAAATCTGTATTTCGGCCCCTTATGTGGAAGTGGCCTGGTCTGGGGAAGTACCAAGCATCAATGAACCCTGCGGAAAATCAGGCCACGTTTATCGAGGCAGCCAGGCTTGAAACTTTGGCGTTAGGGTTTTGCAGTTATCTGGTTAATCCCAGCCCAGGTCCCACTTAAGCCTTCGTTGTGGTGTTGAGGCCTCGTGCTGACCTGCACAGGAGTGAATGGCATCCTGTGGCCAAGGCTGTCAGAAGGTAATAGTGATTTTTGGCACCCAATTTGAGACTCCGCAAAGGGGGCTGATTTTCAGCAGATGAGTACCCAGCACTTTCTGAAAAGCCAGGCCTGCTTATGAGATCTCAAAATCTCTGGTCACTTAAAGAATCTTGGCCTGTGTGTATAGTTTGTGCCATCACAACACTCCAGCTTGCCGGTGGGGGAAGCCACTGGCACGGTGTCTCGGGCAGCTGGACTCATCAGGGTTGGGTGAAGGTGACAAAGGAATTGCAAAGTTTAATTGAAACTAGTAGTAGTTTTGCTCCAGGCATGAGGCTCATGCTCAAAATCAGCATTGTTCTTAGGTGCAAACCAAGGACACTTCCCAGGTTTGTCACTAAATTGAGCCTTTTCTTCTTCTTCTTCTTCTTCAGGTTGAGGTTACTATTAATAGCGCAGATACAAAGCACTGGACAGCACTGATCTTGGAATGCAGATTCCCCTTGGGAGGAGGGTTTTCTTGTTGAATCATTTCTGGGCAGACGTGAAACCCGCAGGAAAACAGAGGTCAGACCAGCAGCTTCAGACAGAAAGATACTGCTCTGCTCTGTAAGGCAACGGGCGATCTTCCCACCGGGTCCTTGCTGCACTCCCACATCCTCATGCAAAGGGTGTTAGACACCTGGGAGGGTGAAGTGTCTATTGTGCTCTCCTATGGCCACGGTTTGAAGTCAGTCTGTAAAGCAGTTAACAAGGCTGTGGGCTGTCTCTGTAGTGGAGGTGTAACCTACTGACCATTGGATGTTACGAGTCCCTCCAGTGGGTTAGAGAGACTCAGGGCTTTAGTGCCTCAGTGTGAGTCTTAGACCTTGTCTACACACACACTTGCTCTGGTTTAGCTAAGCCAGCATAAACCCCATGTAGATACTCTTGTTTGGGTCTGTTTTAGTTTAGCTTCAACCTGTCCCTTATGATGATAGACCGGGCCTCAAAAAGCTGAACCAAAAGAAGCCTTATTTAAACTGAATTTCCAGGGCAAAAGTTATGAATTTTGCTCAGCTCTACCTCCAAGCTTCCCACTGGAAGAATATGAGGCTTGTTGAAATTCCCAGCAGTAAGAGGAGAAGGTGCTGTGACTGACAGGCAGATGTTTGCACAGTACAGGGTAGCAAGAGCAAAACCTCCCTTCCAAGACAAGCCAGCACTAAGAGAAAACAGCACCAGAAAACTCGATACAAACCTGATCTTCCTGCATCACTGACCTGAAGCAAGGCACAGCTGTGAAGGGGCAGGGTGAGAAAGAGCCATTCAGACTACATCAGCCTGGCGGGTTCATCAGAGGGGAAGGATGGGGTTGTGGTTAAGGCACTGGATTGGGACTTAGCAGATTTGGATTCAATTCTTAGCTCAGCTGCTTGACCTTTGGTGAGTCACTGAATCTCTTTTGGGCCCCAGCTCCATGTCTGTAAAATGAGGATTGTTCTACTTCCTGCCTCCCACCTTTTGTCTGTCTCCTTTATTTAGACCTTAAGCACCCCCGGACAGAGATTGTCTGTTGCTGTATCTCTGCACGGCTCTTGGTGTGATGGGACTGTGGTCTTGGCTGAATCCTCTAGGTGCCATCGTAACATGGGCTGGGATCTTCAGCACCTAGTTCTATGAGACCCCTTTGGAAATTCCAGACAGAATTAAGAATAGTCAATCTGACCCCTAGAGACGAAGCCAAACCAGCTACGTTAACGGCTGGACAAAGCGCCGTCCTCGAGTCACGCTGCTCCCCCATGTCCTTTGTGGTTTTACTCGGACTGCAGGCTGCAAAGCCAAGTATCTGTGTTAGTTCCGAGGCACCTCTGGGGAGGAGCTGGCATGCTTGGGTGCTGTGGGATGCAAACGCCCAGCTGCAGCACTCCAAGATCTTGTTGCTGAACTTCACTCGACGCCAGCGTGGGGACCGGGCAGCCTAGACTAGTGACTCAGGATGAACCGCATAGGGGGGGACTAGGTGACCTCTCGCGCTCCCTTCCAGTCCTACGAGTCTATGATTCTTTTAAAAAATATGTCAGTGGCTGAAGAAGCCACGGCCCATTTTCAGGGCAGTCCACTGAGAGCCCTTTGAAAATGGGCCTTCGATTCTTAGGTCTTGTAGACGTTTTTGAACATTTTGCCTGAAATCTTATTATGAATGTCCCAGGCTGTGGAATACCAGGGATTCCTATATCTCACAAAGAAAGGAGGCCATCCCTCCTTCCACGTGGCCCTAAGGATGCTGTACAGTGGTCTTTCCAATGGGAGAAAAGCAGCTCATCTGTTTTGAAGGTGCATGTAGATACTGTAATCTCACAGGAACGCATCTGCGTGGACGGATTTAAAGAAGTGAACGTAGATTCCCTGCAGTTGGAAGCCTTTATTCAGTGCTATCCCTCTGAAATCCAGGCCAGATGTCTGGGATTCGCTCCTCTGAAGAGCCCGTGGCTGTCTGCAAAGCAATGAAATGATGCTACAAGACCACTGGCCCAATCCAAAATCAAAGCAAAGTTCCTAAAGATTCAAACATGGCCACTGGAGATTTGCTGCTCAGACAAGACAAGGTCAGATCGATGTTGCCCACAAATCATAGAATCACAGAATATCAGGGTTGGAAGGGACCTCAGGAGGGATCTAGTCCAACCCCCTGCCAAAGTAGGACCAATCCCCAACTAAATCATCCAGCCGGGCCTGGTGATTCTGTCCTGTGAACTGAACACAGGGCTTTTCACTGGTAGTGGGCAGAGGCAGCAGGGGTACATGACAATGTAGGCATTCATGTCCTTGACTCAGGCTGTCTGGTGCCATTGACACCCCCCTTTTCTAGGACTCAACCCCGTATAGCATTGTGGTTGCTATTATTATTATTATTCCTATTAATGCCGCTATGCTTCCAGCACGCCCACCACCACTCCAGGGACAGACTGCTCCAGCTCCATCCATTCCCAGCACTCAACCGGGTCATAGCACCAAATGGGGCCCAACAGACCTGTCCTGCCCCTGGGGTTGGTGAACCAGACAACCATTCCTCCACTCGGAGTGTACCACGGCACAGCCCACTATTTCACCTACCCCAGTCCAAACTGGGAGGAACTGCCAAGGGAACAGCAGAGCAGACCTCAGAATAGGATACCAGACTTCTATGATTTAACCACTGCGCTGGACAATTACCTGTCGCTGGCCTGAAGAACTCAGCACAGAGTTACCTGAACTAAAATCGGTGCGGATCAATGCAAGAGCCGTCACCAGCAAACAATACACGGCCTCCTCAGTGATGAATCACCTGATACAGCCTGCATCACTGAGACCCATGAATCCAATCCATGCCCTTCCGGGCTGGTGAAAGAGCAACTGGTGCCACTCATGAGTGAGATAGCCACCACATACTTCAGGGAAGACATCGTCCCTTCTTCTTTCAGGCACGCAATAGTGAGACCAACACTGAAGAAACCCATCCTGGATACACTGGTTCTAGTCAACTACTGCCCAGTATCAAGCCCCCTGCTCTTGAGAAAGTGTCAAAGGCCAACTACAAGCTCATCTAATTCTATCAGGTCTAGGACGGGAACAGCTCTTGTGACACGGAAGAATGATCTCCTGCTGTCAATGGACGAAGGGCAGACGTCTCTCTTCTGCCTTGATCTCCCTGCAGATTTCGACACTGTTGACCAAGAAAGATGTGGAAGGCGTCCAAGAGAATTCACTAAAATGCATTAAATTCCTTCCTGGAGGGGTGCACCCAAAGATTAGGCATGGGGAACTGCATCTCCATCAGTCACCCCCTCACTAGAGATGACCTGGCCTTCATTATGAATGCCTTTGTCACCTCCCATCTGGACTATAACAGGCAGCATACCTAGAAATGAAGCCACCAGCCCTCAGCAAAGTGCAGCTTGTCTCTCAGCAATACAGGCTACCATGAGCACACCAGACCTGTCCTCTACACTCTACACTGGCTTTCCATAGAATATGGGGTCAAATTCAAGGTCTTGGTCTTTCTTGTCAAGGTGCTCAGTGGTCTGGGACCAGCATTTCTGCAAGAGCTTGAAGCTCCAGGATGAGGTCTGTGGTGGACAGCTGTGCTCTTCTGGGACAATGGAGTTTTCTAGCTAAGGGTAAAGCTTGTCTGTACAGGAGACTGAGCTTCCTTGGGGTGGTCCAAGACTGTAGAACGAACTCCCACAGGAACCAAGGACCATCGCAAATCTCCCCGCCTTCCATGCCAAGTGCCCGTCACACTTCTCTGACTTCCCTTCTCTAACAGCAGCATGGACATTTAACAAAATTAAACCTACCAAAACTATCCACTCCACCGCGCACACACTTCTGGGGGGAGGGACGGGGGATGAACCACATGTGACCGATGGTCACATTGCTTAATCCATGATGGAAGGTGCTTGGATACTGCAATGACGATGAGGGAGGGGTAAGAACCTACATAGAATAGAATAGAACTGCAAAAAATCAAGTTATTTATTCTTCAGCCAGCACTAGTGCCGCCTGTTTCAGCAAACCTCAGCAGGGAAGACCGTCTTTACCTGGGCTCGGTAACCAACCATGTGGTCTTTGGTTCACTTTGGGATAGTCTATAACCTAATTTTCTACAGTGAAAAAATCCAGCTGCTGGGGAGACCCAGCTCAGGGCAGAGGAGGACTCTGAGCTCTACTCTGGATGACCTTTTAAAGCAGTAACCCACAGTCGCTGGCGTATAAACTCGCCATGGTGCATATTTTTGGTTTTGCCTCTTCCTGAGCAGACGTGAGGCTGCAGGGAGTTGTGGTTCTCGGCTGTCATCTGGGGACAAAACAAAACTCCAAGTCCTTTCAGCTTTCGTGATTATCCAGGCCAATAACTGTGGTGAGGTGGTTGCTTTATATTCTGATGTTTGCTCTGAATGAAGTGTGGGGAACTCCTCCATAGATGCCCATAAACATGCCACCTGTCCCCACACATGCAGAAAAACACAACTTGCCCATGTACACCCACCCACAGAAATACTTTCCAGCTACACCCACCATAAATACACATCCTGGCTGCCCGTGCACACACAGACCCCCCCATATACTCTAGTTCAATCACAAGTTGTTGGCAGAATCACTGGGTGAAATCCTATGGCCACTCTTATGTAGATCAGACTAAATAGTCATAACGATCCCTTCTGGACTCAACAGCCGTGAATGAGATCTTCTGGGTACACACCCAGAGTACGCAAGGGGGATGCTACCAGAGTAAGGTTCTACGTCACACAAATAAAGACAGCAGGATCTCGGTTAGAAACTCCAGTGCAAGTTTTGCAGAGTCAGACCTGAATAACATACTTTCCTCACTTTGTGAGAATCTTAAAGAGGGACTTGGAACATTACACACATGTTTTATCACCTGCTGAAGGGAAAAGAACATTAGCATTACTAGCCAGAGGCTTCTTCAGAACAGCCACTGGAGACTCAAGAGATGTTTCAGTGGGTCAGAACTTTCCAAATTTTGATGGAACTTTGATAGAAAATGAAATAAGATAAATTTTTCACAAGTTTTTTTTGGGGGGGGAACAAAAGGGAGGATGAAAATTCATCTAATTTCTTGACCAGCTGTAGCGCAGCTCAGAGGATTTTGAAATTTAAAGTTTCAATGAAAATTTTTCATTATAAAAACAGAGATTAATTTTTCACAAAACTTGTTATGAAAAATGTTTCTCTTACTCAACCAACTCATAGACTCATAGACTTTAAGGTCAGAAGGGACCATTATGATCATCTAGTCTGACCTCCTGCACAATGCAGGCCATACAATCTCACCCATCCACTTCTATAACAAACCCCTAACCTATGTCTGAGTTATTGAAGTCCTCAAATTGTGGTTTGAAGACCTCAAGCTGCAGAGAATCCTCCAGCAAGTGACCCATGCCCCATGCTGCGGAGGAAGGCGAAAAACCTCCAGGGCCTCTGCCAATCTTCCCTGTAGGAAAATTCCTTCCCGACCTCAAATGTGGCGATCAGTTAAAACCCTGAGCATGTGAGCGAGACTCACCAGCCAGCACCCAGGAAAGAATTCTCTGTAGTAGCTCAGATCCCACCCCATCTAACATCCCATCACAGACCACTGGGCATACTTACCTGCTGATAATTTGGCAATTGATCTTTGATTAATTGCCAAAATTAGGCTATCCCATCATACCATCCCCTCCATAAACTTATCAAGCTTAGTCTTAAAGCCAGATATGTCTTTTGCCCCCACTACTCCCCTTGGAAGGCTGTTCCAGAACTTCACTCCTCTAATGGTTAGAAACCTTCATCTAATTTCAAGTCTAGAAAGCCTGTTTAGAAAGCAGGAGCATGCAGTGAATCCTGGCATCTGAGCTTCTGGTATAGGCGAAGAAGCACGTGCAGTGAATTACTACAGAAAGCATATGTGGCAAAGCCTCAAAGGATATTTGCTCAAGAAAAATCTATGTCTGTCTTGGAGTTCACCTGCACCCCATTGCTCTGCATCCTGGTGGGATTCCCTTTCTGTTGATCTAGCCAGCAGATCTCTAGTTTGTCATGTAGGTGACAGTAGCTGAGGCCGGGCCTTGTTAGGAAAAAATAGCTGCAGGCAATGCAGTGACAGTGGGGAGAAACATTGACTATGGTCAGTTTGTTCTAAAGGTCTGTTTTACCACACGCTGCAGAAAGGATGTCAGCGTGTTCCCATTAAATGAGGACTGGCCCTGCCTCTTCCCTGAGTCTGAGAAGACGCCAAGTGGGCGAAAGGTGAAACAAAGTCGTTTTGTCATCATCCTTGTGGTTTCATTGCTTGCAGTTTCTCATTATACTAGACACAACTAAATGCTGATTATTAAAAACACAACCTGGCAACACGAGATTTAGCATTCCTAGAGTTCCAGGCCAGAATGGATGTTAGATCAACTAGACTGACCTCCTGTAAACCCCACCCAGATAGCCCTGTACTGAACCCAGTGACTAATTTGATCATAGCATTTCAGCCCTCCAAGGACAGCACTAGTGTGTGCCAGAGGCAGAGAACAGGAGGGACTGAGGTGCTACCAGCGCCCAAAGCCCCTGCACTGGCAGGGAAGTCATTAGGTGAGCCATGCCCAGATAATCCAAGCGGGCGACCCAGGCTCCACGCTGCAGAGGAAGGTGAAAAACCCAACGTCCCTGCCGAGCTGACCTGGGGGAAGATTCCTTCCCAACCCCAAAGCTGCAGATCAGTAAGACCCTGAACATGTGAGCAAGACCCACCAGTCAGGAACAGAAAGGGGATTCTCTGTACCGCCTCAGAGCACTGGTCCTCACCCTGTCCTGCGTCCTGTCTCCAGCTGGGGATGAGGGAGCCTAGGGAAATGGTGCTACAGGGAATAGTGGCGTCTGCTGATGGTACTGCGTCGGCTCCAAGCGAATAACAGCATGATGTGCTGCTGGAGGCTCTACATTTGGATGAGACACAAAAGCAAGGTCCCGTGCACTTGTTTGTTGACGAGCTGAGGCTCTCTGTGCTGGTTGCTGGGACAGCCGGCTACTACTGCTATTTGGCAGGGTTACTCCTTTGGCTTGCGTGGTAGAGGGATGTGCTTGGGGGCTGAAGGACCAAGGGTCAAACCTGGCTGATGGATGGAGGATACAGCACTAGCCGTGGTGTTGTGACTCAAGTCTGCTTTAGGGATTGCGTTCTGCTGAAATTAAATCCCTCCTGCTGTTTCAGCTGGATACAATATTCTTTCCCCCTTCCTGTCCAAAAACAGTTGGGTAGCCTTGCTTTGGCTGTGATGTGGTTGCCTTCAGTGGAGGGTGAAGTGACTCCTGAACACCTACGCACACGTTTATCGGTACTGCCAGGGGTAGCCCAACTGGGTGACGGGATTAATCCTGGTGGGGAAGTGGAGTATGTGTAGAAGTGTTTGGAAGATCAAAGCCATCGCTTGTAAAGACCTTCTGGATGAAAGGAATGATACAAATGTCAGATGTTACTCATTAGTCAGTAGAATTGGAAGATCCTGAAAGGATCAAGGCAGTCATTACAATCCATTATTTCCTGCATAGTCTTATGCAGAGGGGGTGCAACTTCAAAGGCCATCTTTGCAAATGCAATAAGGACCCACAGAGCCAAAAAGTGAGGGAGTTGGGCTTTGGGGAAAAAATTCTGGTGGATGAGGAGCAATTTGGGAAGAGTTTAGAAAACAGCAATTTTGGGATGAGCGTGTGATAAGGCCGTTAGCCAATGGCTCCCTGCTGATGAGGCAGAAAAGAGACATTTCCATTAAAACTCTGGTTTGGTTTATTTATTTTTTAGCTGGAGGGAAATTCTGGAGCCATCTGGGTTTGACAATGAACATCAGTTTTAACTGCAGGAGGGAGGATGGTCTTGCGGTCAATGCGCTAGAATTCAGGGAGTTTGAGCTCAATTCCTGGCTCTGCCACAAAGTCACAGTGTGATTTTGGGTGAGTCCCATGACCTCTCTGTGCTTCAATTCCCCGTTCGGGAAATGGAGATAACGGCACTTCCTTTGCCTCTCTTGCCTATTTAGATGACAAGCACTTTGGGGCAAGGACTGTCCCTTGCTATGTGTATGTACAGCGCCTGGCACAATGGTAGGCAGTACTGGCATATTAATAATGTCTAAAGTCTATTTCTTGCTGGTATGGTTGGACCAGCAAATCCACCCGTCACCCCCACTAGGTTGCCCTGTGGTGGGCAGGAGTTGGCATTGACTGTACTACGCTCAAAACCCAGTGTCTGGATTTAATCATCCCCATCTATGCATTCATCAGGCTCCTGCATGTCTCTCTGCCACCCTCTCTCGTGTTGGTGGGCTACCCTCTTCCTCTTGGCTTATGAAACGTTTCTTCTCCTGTGACTATAACCACCAGCGTGTCTGGAAGAGGAACACAAGTGGCTAAAAATAGCAGGGCGCTTCCAGAAACCCTGCCCTGTTTATCAGCCTCATGGGCAGAAGCTCCCAAGTACCAGCACTGCAGCCTGCCTTTACTCTTTGATCTAGGCTTAATTAAACCTTGGGAAGAGGTCTGAGGCCTGAGAGACAATCTGATACCCTGGCTCCCTGGCTGTCCCCTCTGCTCCCCCAGCCCTTCCATTTGTTTCCATGGTAATTTCTCCAAATCCAAGTCATGTGACCTTCTCGGCTTCTTTTGTTGATTTCTTCTTTTCCTATTGTCATTAGTCTGTCCGTTAATCCAACCACCATCTGTCCCTGGCAAACAAGAGCCGAGCCCAGGCCCCTGCCAGCATGGAGCCTGAACACTGGCCAGCCTCAAAAGTATTTCTCACTGTTTGCTCTTTACATCTGGACAACAGCTGAAATAGTCTGCGGGGATGGGGGGCGGCGGGGAGAGACCGAGTGAGGCCATTGCTTGGCTCTGTGAAAGGAGCTCGGATTTGGCCACTTGGTCCTTCCTTCGGCTGGGGCGCAAAGAGTGAGTATCGTTGGGCCTTTGCATCTGTTGGACCCTGAGCCTGGAACAGGTGTGTGTGTGTGTGTGGGGGGGGGCTATTGAAAGTGCCCAGGGGGTTGGATGGCGCAGGTCTCGGGTGACAGAAGGTGCCTCTCGAGCAGTAGTTTGCAGAGAAGGAAGCCAGGGAATCAGCAATGCCCCCATCTGAAGTGCACAGGCTCTTCCAGCACCTGCCGTTGTCCATGTGGGAAGGCAGGGAGGGCATTCAGCTCACCGGGCCCCAGACAACAAAGAGAGATGGAGCGCCACCCACCTGAATGCTCATCCTCCAGCGATGCCTTGCAGGGCTCAGAGCTTCTAGCTAATTCTGCCCAGCTCGGCTGGCAAATCCAGGTGCTCCACTGGGGAGCAACTTGATACATTTGCCTAGGATCTGTCTGTACCGCACTTGGGGTGGGGGTGTGACTGCAGCTCTTGTGGTGTGGACACACCCAAGATAACATTAATCTGTCTATCGATAGCAGCGAAGCTGCAGCAGGAGGGACGTCAGTGCAGGCTAGCCTTGCAAGGAATCACCCAGGGTCCCAAGCAGGTTCGTGAAGCCCATGCTGCCATGACTTCACTGCGATCACAGCTAGCTAGATTAAAGCTGGCTCAGGCACATTGTGCCGTCATACATCTCAACTGCAGCGCTCCCTTGCAGCACTCTCCGATGGAAACCAGCAAATGAAGCACTCCTGGATTAGGAAGCTGTGCTCGCTGAGTTCGGACTCAGGTTTATTCACAGCTCTTTATAGCAGCAGGGCAGGGAAGCGGCAGCTAGGACTCCTGGGTTCTTTTTCCAGCTCTGTCACTGCCCTACAGTGTGATGTTGGCTGAGTTGTCTCAACTTTCCCATTTGTTAAACAGGATAATGCCACAATCACCCCCCCCCCCCGAGGGGTGGTCGTGGGGCTTCATTAATGTTTGTAAAGCATGTTGAGAACCGGACCGGGGTGGGCTGGTATGAGTGGGGCTGTTGGAAAAGTAGGAATTCTTTTTTCTGAAAAAAAACCCCCAACAACAAATAGTTTTGTTCAAAATTTTCCCAAAAATTTTGGGGGAAAAAAGTGAGGAAAAACCCAGCCTCCCACGTTTGTTCCCAGCCCAGGCCATGGAGCAGGGGAATGCTGTGCAGTACCAGTGCATCTGGTCCTGGGGGGCTGCTGTCACCCACTGCTGTCCCCCTCTGTGAACAGTCCAAAGAGAGTACGGGTTTGTTACAGCCCCAGCCAAGGCGAGGTGGCTCTTCGGCTCAAGCTGGAGCAGCTTATGCTCTGATCTCTGGATGTCCCTGCTTCAGTCCCCTGGTGTATCAGCCAAGATAGCTGTGGTCTCTGGAAACACCTGGAATGTCCCACTGCACAGAAGCAGGGAGTGCTCCTGTATCTCCCCCATTTCATTAGCGAGGAGCGGAGCAGAGCATGCATGGAGGCCTATGTTTGTCACTAGCAGCCTGACTTGAACCCTTGATGTCCCCCTTTAAATGTCCCCCCTCCTTCCATCCCACTCCCCATGCTACATCCCGTTGCAAATAGCAGTGTTCCCAGGGCAGCCCTCGGTCACAGTTAAGGACAGGGAGGCGAGCGGGCCGGATGACCCGCTCTTGCAGCAGAACCCAGGCCTGGGAGTGCTCCCCCATGGCCTCTGTGTGGCTGGGTTTGGCAAGAGCTTCCTGCCTGCTTACAAAAAACAAACCAGCTCTTCCTAGTTACTTAATGGCTCCAATGTGCTTGCCACGGTCCGGTGCTTAGACAGAACAGGCAGCGGGGCGGGGCGGGGCTGTCAGGAGCTTTAACTTTGCGTCAGGATGAATCTCGTCTCGGCACTGGGAACATGCTGTACCGTTTAGCACACAAGCTGGCAGCCTGGGCTTGCACGGTAACTTAGGCTGAGCGCTGTCCTGAGGGCCGAGAGGCCACATGGGGAGGAGCAGCACGTTGCACAGAGGGTGCATGTACGCCCCTTGCAGCAGTCCCTGGGAAGCAGTCAGGGGGGCGTGGACATCCGGGACGGGGGCTCAAGGGGGTAAGGGATGTGGGCAGGGCTGCTAACTCCCACGATTTTCTTGCGAGTCTCAGATTTTCTTAAAGCTCCAGCTCCTGGAGTCAGATGATTATGGGAGAATCTCAGCTTCCATTTTTTTCTAAACAAGTCCGTGTCTAGCTCTTTTGGTTGCAGAGAAAAGCTTGGGAATGCGACCCTGAAAGGCGCAGCACCCAGAAGGCCTATAAACAGCTCCCAAACTTCTAATTTTACATCTCTTGATTTTAAAATCCATCTCTTGGGTCTTGGGAGCCTGACTCGATCTTTGAATGTGGTGGGTGATAGTTCAGTGAAGGTGAGATGCCATGTTTGGCTTTAAAAGTGTCAGTATGGCACAGTGGGTGGTACACGGGGCTGGGAGCCAGGAACTGCTGAGTATCAAGGCTGGGTTTTCAAACAGGCCCATGTGACAAAGAACATGAGTCCCAGGGACTTTCCTGGGGCCTTGTGTGACCCAGTCATGTAAGGTATGTCACCATTGCAGTTAAAGACCCATGGCTGGCCTGGGTCAGCTGGCTCAGGTTCATGGGGTTCGACCTGCCGGGCTCTAGACATTCGGGCTTAGGCTGGAGCAAGGGAGCAGGGTCCCACATCTTGGGCTCCAGCCCAAGCCCTTGCGTCTTCACTGCAGATTTACTGACCCACAGCCCGAGCCCCTGGCACCTGAGTCAGCTGACCCTGGCCATCTGGCTGTGTCACAGTGGAGACATAGCTTTAGGGGCTTCTGAAAATCCCAAGCTCAGCTCTGGCACTGACTCACTGAGTGACCTTGGCAAGCAACGTGACTCTGATATAGACCCATCCATCCATCCATCCATCCACATAGTATTTAACAACCAAATGACGAGTCACATGATATTTGCCTGTAAAGGATGCTATTTTACGTTGCTCCTTTCATTCAGGTAATTGTCTCTCTCTCTGCTTTCCCTCTCCCCATCTTTTCCTTCTTCTCTCCTTCGCTGCCCTTCCACAAAAGACCATTAGAGCATCTACCTACCCCTCAGGGAGTAGAACTCTACAAAGACTACTAACGTTTTCCCCTGGATGAGGACTCCTCCCGCAGGGAGAAGTGATGTATATAGTGTGAATGAACTATTTACGCTAAGGAAATACCCACAGATTTCGCCTCTGACCTGCAGGGTTCCAACAGCCACTACCACTCCACACAGGGACAATGTTATCATTAAATGAAAATCCCTGAACACACAGGTACCAATTAAGGCATTACACACAATAGGCCTCAGCTCCAGGAGTCACATGATCACCTCTGAATCTTTGCTCTCATTGGGAAAAAAATGTTTTGAGCCCTCAGGGATGCAAAGAAAAGTTTGAAAGCACAACCCAAGCTCTGCCTGAATCTGCAGAGAGCCTGAAACAATAGTTCTGAAAGGTGTGAACCACCCTGTTCATCTTAACTCTGAAATGTGCTGCCACCCCAAAGAGAAGCAGGGCTATGGGGCGGTGGTGAGACCGCAGAGTGCCTTAATGGTCCATGTGAGAGAGAGAGAGAGAATGTGTGTGTGTGTGTGTGTGTGCACACGCACTAGTCAGACACTCATGCCTTGATTTGCAGTGACTGTTGGCAAATAGATGTGTTTCATGCCCGCAGCTCCAGCATCGCAGTCTCGGTGAGAACCCAGGAGCTATTTTACAAATGACTATTGCAGAAACCACTTTCTCGGGGCCGTGATTAGGGATATCTGTTCTGTAATTTACTTTCTGTCTGGGTTTGATACGAGGCTGGGTCCCACCGGTACTAAAGCCTTTTAAAGTAATAAGAGCGTGCATGTGGAGAGCTTGCGCTGAAGAAAGTTGTCAACTTGTTTGCTTGCAGGGACACCTGGCTTCTAGATTTTAGTGGCTGTCACTTCTGAAGCAATCGCCCCGTTGTGCGATGAGAAGAGGGATTCCAAACTCCAGGGGTTAGGTATGATGGGCAAGATCCTCAGCTGGTATAAATGAGCCTAACTCCCTTGACTTCACTCCCTGGATCTCCATTCATATTCACTAGCTCTGCATCTAGCCTGCTGCAGATTTCACGCAGTGGGAGTCCGAGGGCCAGGCCAAGGAGTCAGAAATAGTTCGAGTCTGCAGTGTGCATTGGATATTGGGAAGGACATTAAAGGTCTTGGCGTCCCCTCCCTACCATCTGCTGGGACTGAACTTACTCCCAACAGCCGCGGGGCTGTCATGCAAGTGCAGCTCCTCAGGGTGGATGCAGGGGAAAAACGAAGGCAGAGAAAACAAAAGAGGTAGGAAGTAGAAAGGGGGAGGGAGACATGAAAGAGAGAGAGAGGCACGAGAAAGATGAGCAGAAAGAGATGGATGCCTGTCTTGTGTGCGGGAGGGGGGACAATTTATGGAGTTTTTCAAGCTTTGTCCTTTTATTATTATTATTTGATGATTATTTTGAATAAAAATGTCACTACCCCAGCACTCACTTGCAGCTCTACAATAACAATCTAGTCTGTGCCACCTAGGGTCAGGGAGCGACCCTGCAAAGCTCAACTTTCAGGAGCCCACAGCAGTAACAAGCTGATGCTCACACCTCAGTGCTTCACAGCAACCTGACTCTAACCAGCCAAGCCGCACACCCCATCCAGCCCACAGTAACACACCCCGGTGCACAACTCAGGGCCAGTGAGCACCCCGACAATACTAAACCTACGTGTGCAGCTCAGTGTTCATCAGCAGCCCGACAGCAACAGGGGGTGCACATGTGAAAGCTATGAAGGAAAATTAATCTCTGTAAGGATCCCGGCTTATGTTTCCAAGTGGTTACATTTCTAGGATTGGAGAGACGAAAATGATTATTTAAAAAAGACCTTTTATCTAAAATCTGCCTCCCCACCACAGCATTTGTGTGCGTGCGTGCGCGGGAGGGGGGTGCGTCGAGGTGGTCAAAATATGGGAACATTTACATTTCTAGGGAAACTGTTCACAGAAAAGTCTCTTTCTAATGGCAAATGTTGAAATTTGAAAACTTGTTGACTAGCTCTAGTGTTGAGTTCTGCCTCAGGTCCCGATACAGGAAGACTCTCTGTCCAGGGGAGCCCAGGTAAGTCCCACCGCAATCAGTGCCACTTAAGCACATGAATAAAGTTCGGCATGTGTTTAAGTGCTGCCCTGAATCGGGGCCCGAGATAGCAGTCTGGGCTGTTCTCGTTTGGTAATAAATGGTTAGAGCTGGTTTGAGCTACGGGTCCCCTGAGCCCCGGTATTTTTAATGTCAGTTTCATATTTTAAGCATCTTCTCACTCAGGCTTTGGGTTTTAAGCTGAGGTTGTGCCTTTATTTCCCCGACCCACTTTGCTCTTAGCAGAGTGGCTGAAAGCCATTGCTGGGAAAGCTGTTGGGGGAGAGAAATCACAGACAAGCTCCAGCGCGGCCGCTGGGAGAGACCGTGCTGCACAGTGTCACTCCGCCCACGGCGTTCTGGGAGGGAAAGATATCGCCTGAAACCTGCCGGGCCCTTCAGCAGCTGATGGATCACAGCCACAGTCCAAACCACCAGGTGCTGTTTGTATGTCAGTAGCATGTTCTCAGCAGCACTGGCTACCGCCAGCACATCAGACCTGCCCTCTGCTCTACATCGGCGTCTCTCACAGATGAGAGCGCCCAGTTCAAGGTCGTCATCCTTATCTTCAAGGCCTGGGCCCTGTATCTCTACAGGGTCCCTGAGCTCCAGGCTGAGGACTGTGGTTGGCAGCTCTGCTCCTCGGACTCTGTGGATCTTTCTACCATCAGGATGAAGCTTGTGCATGTAGGTGATAGAACATGGAACCAGCTCCCCCATCAACAAAGGACCCTCCCAACCCTCTCCACCTTCCTCTCCAAATGGCAGGTGCACTTCTCTGGCTGGCCTTCCAGAGCAGTGTGCACCTTGGAAAACAAAACGCTGCCAGAACAAATGTGCACTTCTGGGAGGAGGGGGTGAGAGATGCTGGCCACACCGCTCAGTGCGTGACTGGAAGGTGCTCGGACGCTGCAGTGATGAGGATGGGCCAAGAACCTGAATGGAATAGCTGGACTCCTGGAGGGGTAGGCTCGGCATTCTCAGTTTACAGGTGGGGAACTGAAGTGACTCCCTCAAGATCACACAATGACTCAGAGAGAGAGAGTCGGGATTAGACTCCAGGAGTCCTGACTGCAAATCCTCTGCAACAGCCCCTAGACACCCACCTGGAAATTGCCTGAAGAGGCCATGGGACTCGGAAGGAGGCCCAGAAATGCTACACGATGACTGATGAGGAAATGGAGCAGGTATGCAGGGTTCTTCACCCCTGAACCTCTCAGCTAGCTTGAGGAGCACATAGCGGAGCGGCCTGTGCCGCAGGTCAAGAGAGCCGAGGGAGTCGTGCAGCGGCAGGAGCTGCAGCAGGTGGGCCTGATTGGGGCCTGCTGTGGTTTCCAAGGCCCCCCACAACCCACCCTCACCTCTGTAACTGAATAACTGATTTCAAGCCAGTGACTAAGAAGGGACTGATGTGGGGCCTAGGCCTTGTAGGTGTGAAGTGGTTCTCGAGGGGCCACTGCAATGATCCTCTGCACCCTGAGAGCGCAAATCATTCCTCACCCCCCATCCCCTTTCTACCCCCCTCATTTCACATTAAGGGCCATCCTCCCCTTGAGCTTCAGGAATGAGGGACCGGATCGGGGGAGAGAACTAAGAGGCCTCCTCAGTGCTGAGGAAACCAGACAGCACAGAGTTAAGTCAGGAAGCTAGAAATAATAATAATAATAATAATCGGAGCCTATGGAATGAGGAAGTTAAGGGCTGGGTACCTCGTCGTTTGTGAAGCTCTTGGCAAGCACTATGGAAAATGGAGGCCTAGAGAAATGTCACAGCAGGCTCAGCTTGTTCGGAGAACCACACAAGTGTATTTAAACCATCAAGCCTGCCATTGTTCTCCCCTAATTATTCCCACTCCCTGAGTCTTACACCCCATAATTCAGGGAAGCTGAGTAATGGAAGAAACAACAACAGTTTTAATCTCTCAGTACCGGTGGTCTCCACCAACAAAAATACTTTCAAGAGCTCTGCGGTTGCGGCTTCCTCAATTTGGTGGGCAGTAAAAGGAGGGGAAGAAAAAAAGCCATTCACCTATTTGGGAAGGTCTTTTTTAAAAAAAAAAAAAAGGGAGAGGAGGAGGAGGAATCTTCTTTCAGATGGAAGGAAAGAAGAGTTAGGAAGATGTGTTTGAAAGCCGGTCCAGGAGCCGCTGGATCCATACCGAATGTGGTAATGAGATGTTATATCACAGACTTGGTTAGGCCGTCGATGGGTGATTCGTGTTGTACCAGAAGCCATGATGCCTAGTAGTGATAGAAGAGGCCTGAGACTTCTGGGTTCTGTTTGCCAACTCACTGGGTGATGTCTGCAAGCTGCTGAGCATCTCCATGTCTCAGCTCATCCATGTGCAAAGCAGGACTAATAACCCCTGTCTCACAGGCCTGCTGCCAGGATTAACTGGTGCTTGCGAAGTGCTCAGCAAGTCACTGGCACCCAGCTACGTGCAAAGTGCGGTGACTGTGATGGCAGCTCACTGTCCAGGACAGCATGGCATCGGAGAGACGTTTGCAAGAGCAATGGCTCTTTGATGGCAAAGAATGCATCACCAGTGCGACCACCATTGGCCTCTAGTGGCTCCCTCTGACAGACAGAGAACAGAGCTGGGTGGAACTTCTTGGTCAAAACGTTTTTTGGTCTTTTCAACTGAAATGAAAATGTCCATTTCTGTAGAAATAAAACAAAACAACATGATTTTTTTTAACCAAAAAAATTCAGTTTTTCATCTACCCACCCCCCTCCCAAGTGGACATTTTTCAATGTTTTGGAGTCTACTGCTGCATTTGCCCTAATAAACCCAGTCCTTTTGGCTCAAGCAGCAGATGCTTGTGCTTTTAGATCCCCAGGTTCAATCCCCGCTGGTGACCCCAAGGACACTGTTACAGATATCACTTTGGGTATGTCTACACTGCAACAGAACATCCATGACTGGCCCAGGTCAGCTGGTTCAGGCTCACGGGGCTCAGGATGCAGGGCTATAAAATTGCAGTGTAGATATTTAGGCTCAGATTGGACCCCGGGCTCTGCGACCTTCCCATCTCATGGGGTCTCAGAGCTCAGACTCCAGCCTGAGCCCAAATGTCTCCACTTGGAGCTTAAATGAAAGCAAAATCTCCTCCCTCCCCTCTGGCTTTTGGAATCTAAGTCCCACTGCAGCCTGCACCGTTTTCTGCAGCAACTTTGTGAAGGCACCTTAAATCCTTCGGGCTTGGTTCAGCTAGTGAGCCCCATGTTCTCTAATGGGAAAGCACTGCGCAGTTCTGGTGATGGCTCCACGGGTCGTTTGTTTCCGGAGCCCTGGGCTGCCGGCTGGCGCAGAGCACAAGTACAATGAGTCGGTGGTTTCAAACGAGGCTCTAGTCTAATTTAGCAGAATTTGCTGTCTGTGGCCAGGAGAGGCCCGGGAGTGGACTAGCAGGGGGCAGGACTGAGGTGTATTGGCAGTGTGTGTTTGGGGCCCAGGGACTGGGATAGCAGCAGGGGCTGCAGGGCGGGACCGAGGGGCGTTTGCAGAGCTGTGTATTTGGAATCCAGGGCTGGAGTAGCAAGGACTGCCGGCTGGCGTGGAGGGCCCTGGCAGTGCTGGGTGTCTGAGCACGGACAGTATGTGCCCACTGAGGTCTGACACTAGCCACTGATGTCAGTCCCTGACTCTCTCACGCATTAAAAATTCACCCCCCAAAAGGAGAAAATTAAAGGAAACTATTTAACTCCCCGACCCCACTAACCTTTCAAACCCCTCTTCCTCACGCCGCACTCATGCCTCTGCTCTCTCCCCAACACAAATGCCCAAACTTCAGCTGTGCAGCTCAGGGCTTTACCAGCCAGCCAGGAAATGGCACGAGCAAGAAGAGGGATGGTTGTAGCGTGGCGCTGCCTCCCAGGGCTGCCGGGCGCGAGCTGAGCCGTGCTGCCCCGAGAAGCTGCTGTGGCACTGGAGTATCCTGGAGCTGCCCTCCTGGGATGTGACTGACGCAGAGGATCTGTGTATCCAAGGCGAGGAGCAGATTGGAAGGGGGTACGAAGGGCAGGCAGCGTGGTCTAGGGTTTAACACGGGATTGAGAGCCAGGCCTTTCTGTGCTGCAGTTTCCCTTCTGCGATGTGGGGCCATAACACTGATGTGTTCCACGTGGGCACCATAAGACCAGCTAACTAATGTGTGTGACGTGCCTGGAGAACCGCAGGTGATGCTGCCAGTGGGAGCAATTATTATTGCTGTCACCCTTGTGCTAACTTGGCTGGAATCTGGGCAGAGGAAGAGGAACTCTGGGGCCAAATCCATGCCAAAATATCCCCCCGTTGCTAATGCTGGCTCAGCTCCCCTGGTGTTAGCAATGCTGGAGCCCTGGTGCAGGTGGGGCGACTGGCTGCCACTGCCAGTTAGATCTGGCCTGGCCCAGGCCAGGTGAGGGGGTGAAAATGCCAGAGCTCTGCCCCACTAGAGATGTGCTGGGGGGAAATGACCCTAAATGGGCCCGATTCACCCCGGAGCGCCTAGGCCCCATGCTGGCCTGCTGCACATTGGCCTTCGCCGCGTCATATCCTTCATCTCTGCCTCCTCCAGCCATTCCTCCCCACTCCCTCTAAGCTCCTTTCTCTCCTGCTCTGGCCCCTCCCTGCTCTGTGCCGCTAACCATTTTGCCTGATCTGCCTTAGCTTGTTTTGTGTGTTCATTCATTCCACGGGGCTCCGCACTCCTGTCCCCCTGTAACTCCTTGCAGATTCCTTTGGCTGCGCTGCAGAGCGTCACAGGCGTATTTATTTGCTGTCGAGCTCTTTATTTATGTCCTTTCCCATTTTTTCCCATTTGAGACATGTAGCTAAGCTCCCCCACCCCGCAGCTCTGGAAAGTCACTTTGTGCCACTAGACTATTAAGATGTTATTGACAAGTCTCACAGCCTCTTTCTCTCTCTCTCTCTCTCTCTCTTTTCTTCCTTGGCTCTGCCTTTGCAATACATAAAACAAAATGAGTCCCACCGTATTCCTACTTGGCTTTCTGCAGATGCGGCCACTAACCTATAATAAATTTAAAATGACTGTTTTCCCTCCTGTTTGATGTTGCTGCTTTCCCAAACCCCTTGTAAAAATAATAATAATTATTATAAAAAATAATAATGCAGCAACTTGTCATACACAAAACCACATCGCAAAGGGCGGCAGGATTCGAGTCTGACACAGTCACACTTGAGGGAAGGAGCCAGACGAGAAGAGAGTCATTTGGATGCAGTATTTAGCATCAGTTCTGAGCAGCTGATTGATAGTTTATTCTAAAAGACTCAATGAGGTTTCCTAGTGGCTGGTAAAGCCTCTAGCAGGCTCCTTGTTCCAGTGGGATCTATTTACCTGTATGCAGATGTACTCATGTGAAGAAGGGGACTGATAGTGCTGGATAACACTGGGGTTTCTATCCACCAGCCAGAGAGAGCAGCGCAGACTCCTTCTGCCCTGCCCTGCCAACAGCTTTCTGGAATGACCACCTCTATGGCGAGAACCACCTCCGCCTTTCAGCTTTTGGCTGCGCTGCTAAGTCTGACAGCCTGGCTGTCTGATCCATCTAGCTCACTGTGATTGATCCCTGGAGCTTCAGGTCAGAAGCCAACCACCAAGCAATGGGAGTTCGGAAGAGGTGGGAAGTTTATTTATAACCGCTGACAAGGGTTAACACTCCCACTCCTGTGATAAGTTCCAAGTGATCAGCACCTGACCCCTGGGACCACTTGCAGCGGCAGGGAGCCTAACACCAGTCTGGGGTGGTGGTTCAGTCCTGCCTCAGAGGGGCGAGCATCCCTGCCTGAATCAACAATGCCTCTCACTGCACCAGTGTGTTCCTTAAAGGGCTCCTCCCCGCCCTGAAGGCGCATTCAGCCCTGCCTGCCTTTGAGCTGGCACGATTTAATGGGATCACCGCAAATGCTGGCATGGCTGCCGGCAGAGCGTCAACCCATGTGTGCGTGACTGTCTCTTCGTGGTCTGCAGACATATGGCCATGTTGAGAGCCTGGTTACAGCAATTGTTAAAAGATCAAAACTATTTAGGGCCACCTGGATTCTTCTTGCCTTCTTTGCATTTTTGAGGACTTCAGTCTGCAATCGGACAGTGAGGCAGGGCCGCTGTCTGGGCTGCTGAGGGAGGGTTTGGCACGGCCTCGCGGAAGCTCTGAGGGCCTTTGGCAAACTAGGGCAGGGGAGCTCTGCAAGGACTATTCTGACATTGGTACGCTGGCAGCATTGCAAAACCGCAGTGGGCCACCTGGAGAACAGCTCGAGGAAATGTTCTGCTCTATCGTTTGTTTGTATCTTGTGCGCAATCACCAGAATTGCGCCAGGCTCCGGGCCCGGAGATTTTCATTGCAATGGGCACAGAGCTGCAAGAACTGCAACAGGCAGGAAAATGCTGCAGCCACCTTCAGTCTATACTTGACACCCCTAGTGAAATATACATGAGGTGAGACGTTCCGCCAGTGGGCGAGGAGGCGGGAGAGCTGGGGGTCTCTGAAGGGGAGCTGAGGCGCTGACTCACGGTGTGACTTCTGGCACGCCACCCGCTCTCTGCTCCTCCGTCAATCCAGCTGTAAAACTGGGCAAAATGCAGAGACTTCATGCTGAAAATCTTCCTGGGGGAAGCGTGTCGCAAGAAACCAAAGAAATCCCTTTCTGCCTGAAATGGCAGCCGAGCCTAGTGCAATGCTTTGGAACCCAGAGCGGAAATCTGCATCACTCCCAAACCAAAATCAAAACACTCCAAAGAGATATGTGTGTAAATGCAATTCAGTGCCTCCTTATTTGGGTCACTGCTTAGTCTACAGGCAGGAAGGGAGCCAATGCCATGGTCCCACTAACTGTGGGGGACAGCAGCCGCCTCACACTCAATAGCCACTCGTCTCCCCACTAAAAGCAAACAGTTCAGCTGAGGGCAGCGGTTCTCCAGCCGTGGGATGGGGGCTGCAATCAGGTGGTGCATGGTGAGGTTTAAAGTCCGGTGTCGGAATAGAAACCCTTTCTAATGACACTGCTTAATAGGAAGCAGGTGGCACACCGGGTGCTTTTGCATTTTCGATGTGGTATGCTAGGCTTTAAAGTCAAAGCGTCCTAGGGCCTGGGCAGTGAGTACGGGCTTATGGAACAAGTTTATTCCTGGAGGAACGGGCACTACGCCCATGTCTGTACCTGGCCAAGCATCCATGTTGGAAACCAGCTTCAGCCCCGTTGGAGGACAGCCTCAGCGGGGCTGTGGCCTGTGCTGCGGATGGGCATTAGGAACCATGCTGGGCAGCTAACCCGGGGCACGATTGCTTAAAACAAATCCCCATCCACACGACTGTTGTTTATTGCCTGTGTTACCATAGCCCTGAAAGGCCTGGACTGAGACTGCACCCAGAGGGGGCGTCAGTCTCCACCCCAATAAGCTGACAGTCTTACTAGGCATGCTAGCATTATGCCCATTGTACAGACGGGGAGCCGAGCCGAGGTGCAGAGGGATTAACGGACTCACCCCAGGGCTCTGTAGCACAGCCAGGAACTGAACCCAACTAGCCCAAGGCCATAGCCAGCGCCTTAATCCCATGGCTGGTTTTTGAATGTTGCTGTCAGCAGCATGGGCTCGTTCTGAAGGTGGGCAGAGGCCAAGCACTAGGCGCTGAGTATGGAACGGTCTTCAGCAGGGAGTGCGGGTTTGAGCTCTCTGTGTGTTCTTGATGAATCGAGAGTTGGACATTCAGGATAGGGGCACTAGTTGGCTCCAGTGACTTGTGACTGGATGTGGATGGACCTGATCTGGCGGGGGTCTGTGTTTGCAATGGGATATTTATGAGACTTGCATTCTAGGTTCTAAATCACTCGGTTTAACTCTGGGTAGAATAATATTGCTGACAGTCATTCCCAGTCACCGCACGTTTGAGCACTCAGAGGCTACCGTGTCAGTGGCCAAACAAGTACTTACATAGCTAGATGGGAACTTGGGTGTTACCAGACTGGATCAGACCAGGCCATTTGATCCTGTCTCTGATAGTGGCCAGCGCCAGCTGCTTCAGAGGCAGGTGCAAGAAACTGAACCTCTGTATTATTGGGGTAACCTGCCCCCTGGGGAAGTTTCCCCTGTCCCCATCAGTTCAAGGTTGGTTGTGCCTTGATGCAGGAGGGCTGAGATCCCTGCCAAATTTCTTGTCGTTTTGTTCTTTGTCATTTTGCTCTGGAGATTCTTGTTATTATAGAAACGTCTAACCCTCTCCTGACTCCTGCTACGCTCTGTCTTAACACTTATCAGCCCCTCATTGCCTTAGACCCTCACAATCTGCCACTGTCTGTCCCCTCGCTCAGCCCTGCCTGCGCGGTAGGGCTGAGCTGTTACCTCCATTTTCAGAGGGGAGCTGAACTGCAACACACAGTGATTCAGGCAGTTGCTGAAGGCTGCACAGGGAGTCTGTGTCAGAGCAGCAGATAGAACTCAGCTCTCCCGAAGGGCAGGCTGGTGTCCTCAGGGTGGGCCCACCTGGCCCAGCCTGTCTCTCAACACTGAGTTCTTGCATTCAGCACTGTTCACGGGCTGTGAAAAGATCCTGCCATGCCAGTCACCACCCATATGCATGCTGGGAACCTGTGCTAATGGAGCGATGCAGGCAAACCGGAGCCTCCGAGCGCAGCACCCAGCAAAACACATTCCTGCGGTGCACGCAGCGGCGTGAAATGAGAACAGGATGTGTGCCCGATGTCTGGGCTCTTCCCCCACCCCCGGCTGTAGTTACATGCCTGCTGTCAGAACATGCCCCAGAGTGAAGGAAACCACATCAGAGACGGGAGGGGTCTTGTCTATACAGCACCCGCTGGCTTCGCTATTTCACACTGGAGCCTGTCCTGGGCTTCTTCCTTCTCTCTGAGGCTGCCCCTTCCCCACGGCCTTGGTGAGTTGCAGGAGCTGCCCCTTTGCCCCCTTTCAGGAGAACGCCGGCCTAATCTTAACTTCCCCCATCGGGGAAAGGCATTCAAGAGGAAAAGGGGTAAAATCCCCCCAATTCCAACCCCAGCTGATTTCAGGGCGGGGGGACCCCCTATTGTCTTTACTGCCCTCTAAAGTCTCACCTGCTTCCTGCTTGAGGCAGTTGAACTTTTCTGAAAGCTGCTGTGTATTTTTAGTTCTCCTTGTGCTGCTTTCCCGTCCTGAGCACTGTCCTGGGTTTCTTATTGGCTGGATGGGAGAAACTCCACCTTGTCCGGCCTCGCCTGGCAGCATCTCTGGGTCTTTATTAGCTACCTTCATACAGACAAGCACTTTTATAGCTGTTCCATTCTCAGTGCCAGGCCCAGCCTGCTGCCATAGCAAATAGCTCCTCTGATGCAGATTTTTGCAAACCAGAGAAAGCGTCTGTTTGAATATGCTGTGGGATCTACGATAGCCCCCTTCTAATCAACAGCACATGTCTCACCCCCGTACCCCCCATCAATCCATATCACCTCTTGGCAGCGCTAGCCTACGGTGGATGGTCTGGATTACAGATGGCAGATGTGTTTTGTGCCAGCCACACCTGTAAGGTTTTTCTTTTCAATTCCCTTTGAAGCACAGCGATAGGAAATATGTCAGAAAGACTAGTGCATCTCCATGGCTGGAGCGGGCTGGAACTAGGTTCTCAGCGCTTTGAAACAGAGCCCACTTCTGCGCTGATTTACTACTAGTTGTGAATAAAGATGGCCTAAGTCCAAAGTTGTGCATTTGGATTTCAAACACTCAAAGCCTCGGGTCCATTTGGATCAGATCATTATAAAAATTGTATCAGCTACCTGGGGCTAGGAACCCACTTCCCCAGGGCTGTGCCAGTGCAGAATTGTCTACAATGGGAGCTTTTCTCCATCTTCCTTTGAGGCAGCTGGCTTGGGCCCATCTGTGTTTCTAAGTTTTAGCATTTACTCAGCCCATCACAGACTGCAAGTGGCTCTAACACAGGGGTCTCGGCAAAGGAGAACCAAGACAAAGCAATACTCACAGGGACTCCGCCCCTTAACGCCCATGTTCCCTCTCTCTGTTTATAATGGCATGTTGATACAATGCATGGCCCCGATGCTGAGAGCTGGGAAGCCGTTGTTTCTGCTTGGCTCCTGCCGGTGTTTGCACAGAGAGGAGGAAATGGCACTGGGTTTAGTGTGCCCATTTCAAAAGGCCGCCTACATCTGTATAAACACAAGCTTGTTACGAAAGCCCCATTAATTGCTGAAGCCACATGCTCAGCGTTTAACTCGGACTCAGCTGAATGGCAACGTGCATCCTAATGTTGTAGCACCAGGCGACGGCAACCAGGGCAGGCCCATCAATCAAACCCTGGTTCACATGTGTGTGCTGCTCTTTAGAGTTCAAATCCAAACAAGCCAGCAGGATCTCAACTTTATTATTGTAACAGCAGATCAAGGGAAGGACCCTTCAACAGAGTTCCCCCTCCTGGCCCAAAGTGTCTGCAGAAAAGTCGCCGTGTTGATTTTGGGATGGGATAAAAGTCGAGCTATTCTGGTGGTGTAGCTATTCCACTCGCCTCCGATAATTCAAGAAGATTTGCAGGTTTTTCCTGTGTGTGGCTGGGGTTTATTAGGGTTCTGGAGGGAGGACAAGGGCAGCAGTTTGTTTCAGTGTCTGAGAGGTCTGGGGGATCTAGTCAGGTGTTATTTTTTTAGGCCCAGATTCAATGGGACTCAAGCGTGTCTCGAGCGCTTTGCTGAATAGAGTTGGACACAAGCACATGTTTAAAGTTAAGGCTTGGCTGAGTCAAGGCCTTCGTATCTGTACAGCATTCAGACACGGGCAGGAAGCTTTACAAATCACTAATAACTGTGAAATCTTTCGGGTACATGATGTAGGAAACAGATTCACCCCTGTGCAGGGAGCCAGCCCCAGGCCTAGGAACCACCTAAGTGTTGCAGCCCTAAGAGGCCCAGGAACTACTGAAACCCTCACCCACTTAAGGAAGAATTCACACTCCTTGGAGGCTCCAACCTCCACCCATTTGTCAAATGTTTTTCAGTCCCAACAGAGCAAAGTGTGTGACAAGCCCCCTTGCAGGAAGGCTCAGGCCTGACCCCGCAAGCCCCACCTGGGCATGTGTGTTCTCAAGGCTGTCAAAGCTCCCAGGGTGTAGAAGGCAGCATGGTTAACACATGAGGCCAGAAGTCAAGAGCCCTGAGTCTGCCAGATTCCCTCTGTGATTTGGGGCAAGTCACTACACCGCTGCACATTAGTGTCCTCATCTCTGACATGGGGATATAGTAACATAAGAACAGCCGTACCGGGTCAGACCAAAGGTCCATCTAGCCCAGTATCCTGTCTTCTGACACTGGCCAATACCAGGTGCTTCAGAGAGAATGAACAGAACAGGGAATCATCAAGTGATCCATCCCCTGTCGCCCATTCCCAGCTTCTGACAAATGGAGGCTATGGACACCATCCCTGCCCAGCCTGGCTAATAGCCATTGATGGACCTGTCCTCATGAATTTATCTAGTTCTTTATTGAACCTTGTTATAATCTTGGCCTTCACAACATCCTCTGGCAAAGAGTTCTACAGACTGACTGTGCGTTGTATGACAAGAAATAGTTCCTTGCGTTTGTTTTAAACCTGCTGCTTATTAATTTCATTTGGTGATCCCGAGTTATTGTGTTATGAGAATGAGTAAATAACACTTCCTGATTTACTTTCTCCACACCAGTCATGATTTTATAGACCTCTATTATATCCCCCGTTTTTTCCAAGTGGAAAAGTCCCAGTCTTATTAATCTCGCCTCATATGGAAGTTGTTCAATACCCATAATAATTTTTGTTGCCCTTTTCTATACGTTTTCCAATTCTAATAGATCTTTTTTGAAATGGGGTGACCAGATCTGCCCGCAGTATTCCAGATGTGGGCGTCCCATGGATTTATATAGAGGTAACATGATATTTTCTGTCTTATTATCTAGCCCTTTCCTAATGATTCCCAGCATCAGCCCTCTGACAATACCCGAAGCTGGGGAGGTCTGACTCACTGGTGTGTGCAAAGGGCTTTGCAATTGCACAGAAAGAAGGATCTATAAAAATGCAGATTATTCTCTATGAAGCCATTGCAGGGGCTAGTGCTGTCCGTGACCCTCTGGGTGCCAGTAATCTCCTTTTCAGTAAGCAGTGGTGTCCGAGCGCATGGGAGGGGCTGGGAATATGTGCAGGGAGCTCCTCTGCTTTCTGAAAAGCTTCACACGTGAAGCAAAGACCCCCCAAGCCCATCCCAGACCATTTTCTCTTTCTGCCTATGATTTAGTGACCTGTTACAAAAAATCCCTCTTTGCTGGTGCAGTTTAGAACCTGAGTTTCCACCAGGAGTGAGAGATTTTGGAGGATAAAGGAATATTTTTTATCAAGGAAGCATAAGATTTCAGAAAAATGGCTAGTTCTGGTGTCAAAAGAGTAAGTGGGGAAAGCACCTAACCATCAGTGTGTCACTTGCAAGCTTTGCCCAGCAGAATCCAAGCAGTGGATCAAACTCTTGGCCTCCACCCTCTGGACTTAACCAGATGTGGTCACGCAAAAGGCTGGTGCACTACTTTTCAGAGCGGCACTCAGCTGGTATTAACCCCTCAGTTCCAAGATTTTAAGCCCAGAAGGAACCATTTTGATGATCCCCTAGTGACTAGTCCGACCCCCTGTATAATAGGCCAGAGAATCCCGCAAGGGATTTATTCCTGCTGCGGCAGGAACTCCTCTTCTCTACTGTGTGAATGACACCGTTGAGCCTAATCTGCCTGTAAGTGCTTCACATGACGGTGAGCTGTTCCCCTGGTTCATGTTCCTGGCGTCTTATCTAACCTCAGCCTTCAGCCACTGGCCCTTGATCCCCCTTTGGCTGCTGGAGAGCTCCTCCCCAGGAAGGTGTTTACAGGCTCTGATCAAGACACCTTATTAAATAAGCTAACTAGACCCAGATCTGTAATACAGGGCCAGAACCTCAGCTAGCATGAATTGGCATAGCTTCTACTGGAGTCAATGGAGCTATGGAGAGCTTGCCTACACCAGCTGGGAATCTGGCTTATAATGGTTTTCTATAGACCGAAGCAAATGATTTGGATCCTTGGCTAATGGCTGAATGAGGCTGCTGCCAAAAGATCCCTCTTTTGATGTTAAAATGAATGGTCTCACCAAAGAGAGACTATTTCCCAGTTCTACAGGGACAGAAACATTCTGAATGCCGCTTCCCTCATGGGAAAGCCCTAGGATCCCACTCCTACTTTGGCCGACAGTGGTGAGTGATGGGTCTTTCTCCAGTGCATAAACAGGACATTAATTATGCGTTGTGAGTGAAACGTTATCCCTTGTATTTCTCTGCAAACTTTTTCAACCAGATCATATCTGACTTCAGGCGCTGGCAAAGAGGAAACCAAGAGAGAGGTTTTTAAAGAAGAAAAGAAAATGCACGACAAATGTTACCCTCTGTGCTTTTCAGTACAGTTGCGTGACTTTTGGAGAAAGGAATGTTTCACTAGGAAAATGAGGTAGTGTTACAAGCCCAAATGGAGTTCCCTCAAGGGCAGATGTGCATCTGTGTTTGAAGGATCAATGCTCTTGATCCCACATCCAGCCATGAAACTCCGCTGCCTTGTATTGTCACAAATACCCCTATGGTTACAAAGCCAAGCCCATTTAAAAGCCACCACTGCTGCCTGATGTTTAAGCGGAGGGCAACAAAAATGATTAGTCGGCTGGAGCACATGACTTATGAGGAGAGGCTGAGGGAACTGGGATTGTTTAGTCTGCAGAAGAGAAGAATGAGGGGGGATTTGATAGCTGCTTTCAACTACCTGAAAGGGGTTTCCAAAGAGGATGGATCTAGACTGTTCTCAGTGGTGGCAGATGACAGAAGAAGGAGTAATGGTCTCAAGTTGCAGTGGGGGAGGTTTAGGTTGGATATTAGGAAAAACTTTTTCACTAGGAGGGTGGTGAAGCAGTGGAATGTGTTCCCTAGGGAGGTGGTGGAATCTCCTTCCTTAGAGGTTTTTAAGGCCCGGCTTGACAAAGCCCTGGCTGGGATGATTTAGTTGGGGATTGGTCCTGCATTGAGCAGGGGGTTGGACTAGATACCTCCTGAGGTCCCTTCCAACCCGGATATTCTGTGATTCTATGAAAGCACTTTGCCCATGTGCTAACTGCTGTGTGGAGAGTGGCCTGAGGGCACCTGGGGAAACACGCAGAGAAAAATGGAACCTTAAGGGATTTCTACCAGTTGGGTGCTATAGATATGAAGAGACATGGAAAAATCTAGGCCTATGCCTGGGACAAGGTGTTCTTAGGAAGTGTTGAGATGGGAAGAGCTCTTGGAGCACTCTTTATATAGGGAGGTGCCTGAGACGGAGTTAGAGGCTGGACTCCACCCACATCACATCCGAGCCCACCCACAGCGGGAGAGAGTATAAAATGTGAGCTCCCGGGATGAGATCTTTTCCTTCTGCTCTGGGGTTTGGAGGAGGAAAGGTCTGTGATAGCTGCGAGGGCAACAATCAGGTTAGCTGTAGAAATGGGGATTAGGTAGGGGATCCCAGTTCCCCATCCCAGCTGGGATTGAAAGGAGGGTGTGGTCTTTGCCCCAGGTGAATGGCTGCACAGGCTGTGGGAAATGAGGCCTTGTGCATTCCCCCCTGCTCTCTCTAGCTTCTCTTTTCCTGTAACTGACCTTCCAAAACAGGTGGCTTGTTCTGTAACAGGCTGGGTGAACTGTCTCGTTCAGTGGTGTTCAACCTATGGCTCATGGGGATCCACAGACTAAGATTTCCAAAGGGGTCTGCAGCGCCATTGGAAATTTTTTAGGGGTCCACGAATGATGAAAAGGTTGAAAACCACTGGTTTAGCTAATGGCCACATGGGGTTGCTCCTCTTTGCTCTGCATCCCTCATCCAGCGAGAGTTGTGATCCAAGATGACTGGCAGTCAGACAGGTGGGTACCTTCCCCTTGCCACGGCAGGACCCCTATCTTATCTGGAACCTTCTTTTGATGAGACTCCCAGTAGCCTTATCCCCTGCTCTGATGTCACTAGGGGGCCGCCGGCTGTTGTTCTGATTTGTATTGCAGTGGGACCCAGAAGTCCCAAGCAAGCATCATGTCCCCATTACGCTAGGTGCTGTACGCCCATGTAACAAAAATAAAGTCTGGTTGGCTTCTTCCACATCCCGGGCCTTTAAGGGGCACTTCCTCCCAAATCTCCCTCCTCAAATTTAAGTCTAGCTCTCCATGAATGGGGGCAGCACTTCCAAAGACTGCCGCTCCCCCCCGATTAACTCTCCAGCCCTAACAAACGTCTCAGCCCGCCATCCCCTTCCAGGTTAAGTTAAGCTAAGAAGGTGAAATTCTCACCCTGTGCAGAGGGGCCAGTACATGGCCTGGGCACCACTGAAGTCCTGCTTCAGCCATCTGGGTGCCCAGGCCTTGTGGGGTTTCTGCGGTGATCACGCCTCATACTAGCCCCTCTGCCTGGAGGTAAGTTTCAAGCCCCCACGGGGAGAAATTTGGCGAGTGTTGCCTAGCAACTGTCGCTGCACAAATGACCTTCTCCTCTGAGGGTACGTCTACACTACGGGACTATTCCGAATTTGCATAAACCGGTTTTGTAAAACAGATTTTATAAAATCGAGTGTGCGCGGCCACACTAAACACATTAAATCGGTGGTGTGCGTCCATGGTCCGAGGCTAGCGTCGATTTCTGGAGCGTTGCACTGTGGGTAGCTATCCCGTAGCTATCCCATAGTTCCCGCAGCCTCCCCCGCCCCTTGGCATTTCCGGGTTGAGATCCCAGTGCCTGATGGGGCAAAAATCATTTTCGCGGGTGGTTCTGGGTACAGCCTCACCCCTCCCTCCCTCCCTGACAGCGGCAGACAACCGTTTCGCGCCTTTTTTGCTTGGTGAACCGTGCAGACGCCATAGCACAGCAAGCATGGACCCTGCTCAGCTCCATACCGCAATCGTGGATGTTTTAAACACCTCGCGCACTCTCGTGCAGTATATGCTGAACCAGGACCTTCGAACCGAGGCGAGTAAGAGGCGGATACGGCAGCGCGGCGATGACAGTGATGAGGACGTGGACACAGAATTATCTCAAACCGCGGGCCCCGGCGCTTTGGAGATCCTGATGGTAATGGGGCAGATTCTATCCATTGAACGCCGATTTTGGGCCCGGGAAACAAGCACTGACTGGTGGGACCGCATTGTGTTGCAGGTGTGGGACGATTCCCAGTGGCTGCGAAACTTTCGCATGCGTAAGGGCACTTTCATGGAACTTTGTGACTTGCTTGCCCCTGCCCTGAAACGCCATAATACCAAGATGAGAGCAGCCCTCACAGTAGAGAAGCGAGTGGCGATAGCCCTGTGGAAGCTTGCAACGCCAGACAGCTACCGGTCAGTCGGGAATCAATTTGGAGTTGGAAAATCTACTGTGGGGGCTGCTGTGATGCAAGTAGCCAAAGCAATCACTAAGCTGCTGCTACGAAAGGTTGTGACTCTGGGAAACGTGCAGGCCATAGTGGATGGCTTTGCTGCAATGGGATTCCCTAACTGTGGGGGGGCGATAGATGGAACCCATATCCCTATCTTGGCACCGCAGCACCAGGGCACCCAGTACGTAAACCGGAAGGGGTACTTTTCAATGGTGCTGCAAGCACTGGTGGATCACAAGGGACGTTTCACAAACATCCACGCGGGATGGCCAGGGAGGGTTCATGACGCTCGCGTATTCAGAAGCACTACTCTGTTTAAACGGCTGCAACAAGGGACTTACTTCCCAGACCAGAAAATAACAGTTGGGGATGTTGAAATGCCTGTCGTTATCCTGGGGGACCCAGCCTACCCCTTGATGCCATGGCTCATGAAGCCATACACAGGCAGCCTGGACAGTGGTCAGGATCTGTTCAATTACAGGCTGAGCAAGTGCAGAATGGTGGTGGAATGTGCATTTGGCCGTTTAAAGGCGCGCTGGCGCACATTACTGACTCGCTCAGACCTCAGCCAAACCAATGTCCCCTATGTTATTGCTGCTTGCTGTATTCTCCACAATCTCTGTGAGAGTAAGGGGGAGACCTTTATGGCGGGGTGGGAGGCTGAGGCAAATCACCTGGCCGCTGATTACGCGCAGCCAGACACCAGGGAGATTAGAAGAGCACACCAGGAAGCGGTGCGCATCAGAGAAGCTTTGAAAACGAGCTTCATCAATGGCCAGGGTACAGTGTGACTGCTGTGTTTGTTGATGAACACCCAACCCCCTTGATTGACTCAGTCCCTGTAAGCAACTCCCCCTCCCCCTTCGAGTACAGCTTACTTATGCAAATAAAGTCACTCATTTAAAAAGCATGAATTCTTTATTGATTCATTATAAAAAGAGGGAGAGAAGTAAGGGTGTGCTTTGGGAGGAGGAAAGGAGGGATGGAGAAGGCCATTAAAAAAATAAAATTCAGAGTAACGACATCCTTCTGGTTGGGCTGTCCACGGGGGTGGAGTGGGCGGGTGCACGGAGCCTCCCCCCACGCGTTCTTACACGTCTGGGTGAGGAGGCTAAGGAACATGGTGAGGGGGGAGGGTGGTTATACAGGGGCTGCAGCGGCACTCTGTGATCCTGCTGCCGTTCCTGAAGCTCCACAAGACGCCGGAGCATGTCAGTTTGATCACGCAGCAGCCCCAGAGTTGCATCCCGCCACCGCTGATCTTCCTGCCGCCACCGCTGATTTTCCTGCCGGTCTTCCTGCCGCCACCTCTCATCTCGGTTGTCCCTCCTGTCCTCACGTTCATCCCTCCTGTCCTCACGTTCACTGGCCTCTTTCCTGTAATTTGAAACCACGTCCTTCCACTCATTCAGATGAGCTCTTTCATTGCGTGTAACTTCCATAATATCCGAGAACATCTCATCTCGCGTCTTCTTTTTCCTCCGCCTTATCTGTGCTAGCCTTTGGGATGGAGGAGGGACGCTTGAAATATTTGCAGCTGCATGAGGGAGATAAATATTTAGAAAGATACATTTTACAGAACAATGGTTATACTCTTTCACAGTGAAAAGCACTATTCACCTTACATAGCACATGTGATTTCCCTACAAGGTCGCATTTTTCATCTTAATAGTGCCTGCTTGCAACTCTTGGGTTACAGATCTCAGACACAGGTCCAGGCATCAGGATTCAGCTTGCATGCGGCCATGGTAAGCCACTGTCTCAGTGATTTACCCCTCCCCCCCCAACGCATGGCTAATACCACGCTAGCTCCCTGCTAATCAACAACCTTCCCCCTCCCCCCCACCCACTGCTTGTCCGGTAGCTTGGGGAAGATCGCCTCGCCGGTGACCAAACAGAAAAGATCATCGGCATTTCACTCCTCCCCTCCCCCCGCTTCGCTACGTGCAGGAAAGTGTTTTTTTTAAGCTGCTGCATTCCACGAACCCAGTAGAAAAATGGCCACCCCCCCTTACTTAAATTCCTGATTTCTAACCAGGTTATCCTGAACGATATCACTTTGCTGAGGATAACAGAACAAGATAAAGAGCGCATGCTTCTTGAATGCCAGCAGTCACCGGGACCATACGCCGCTATGCTTTGCCACGCAATGATACCTGATTACTTGCTACATGCATGGCATGGTAAAGTGTCCTACCATGGTGGGCGGAACAAGGATGCTTTGCCCAGAAACCTTCTGCAAAGGCTTCTGGAGTACCTACAGGAGCGCTTCATCGAGATGTCCCTGGAGGATTTCCTCTCAATCCCCGGACATGTTAACAAACTTTTCTAAGTAACTATACTGTCTGCGAATGCGTCCCAAGTCCTCAGGGCAAATCAATCATTAAAAAAGGCTTGCTTAAAAAACACTGTTTGCTATTTGCAAAGGTACACTCACCAGAGCTCCCTTCCATGGCGTCATTCTCTGGAATAGTTGCTTGTGAGGGCTGGGAGCAGGGTAATTCCGTCAGGGTGATAAAAAGCTCCTGGCTGCTGGGGGTCACGGAGTGCTGTGTGCTCTCTGCGAGGTCTTCCTCCTCTTCTTCATCTTCATCTTCCCCGTCTGACATGGCAGAGATTACAACCCCCACCTCGGAATCCACGGTCAGGGGTGGGGTACTTGTGGCGCAGCCCCCTAAAATTGCATGCAGCTCAGCATAGAAGCGGCATGTTTTTCGACCTGCCCCGGACCTTCCGTTTGCTTCTTTGGTTTTCTGGTAGGCTTGTCTGAGCTCCTTAACTTTCACTCTGCACTGCACGGAGTCCCTGCTGTGGCCTTTATCCGTCATAGACTTAGAAATTCTTTCAAATACTTTTTCATTTCGTCTTTTGGAACGCAGTTCTGTTAGCACTGAATCCTCTCCCCATATAGCGATCAGATCCATTACCTCCCGAGCGGTCCATGCTGGGGCTCTTTTTCGATTCTCAGGAGACTGCATTGTTAACTGTGCTGATGAGCTGTGCGTGGTCACCTGTGATGATGAGCTCTCCACGCTGGGGAAGCAGGAAATGAATTTCAAAAGTTCGCGGGGCTTTTCCTGTCTACCTGGCCAGTGCATCCGAGTTGAGAATGCTGTCCAGAGCGGTCAGTGGTGCACTGTGGGATAGCTCCCGGAGGCCAATACCGTCGATTGCGGCCACACTAACCCTATTCCGATATGTTAATACCGATATTAGCGCTACTCCTCTCGTCGGGCAGGAGTACAGAAACCGATTTAAAGAGCCATTAAAATCGATATAAGGTGCCTCCTAGTGTGGACGGTTGTGGCGTTAAATCGGTTTTAGGCTCCTAAAACCGATTTAAACGCCTAGTGTAGACCAGGCCTGAGAAGCAACCCGGCTTAACCCCACATACAATCTGTTGCCTCTTCAAGAGCCGGGGTGGAGAGTGGGGCCTTTTGTCTCCCAGCACAGACATGGTTAAAAATCCACGTCTGAACCCCAGTGCCTCCCAGTACAGTAATATGGGGAAGGCGAAATCTAGAGAGGCCTGGAATGTGGGAGAATCAATACAGCCTTTGTTAGGGACCTGGTGGACCTGACAAAATGGCTCAGTCCTGCATGGGGTTTCCCTTCTCGGCACATTCTTAGTGCCAGGCCTCCTAGCAACTGGCAGTCTCCACAGCGCAAGGGTGGGGAGTGGATTTGGATGGGGCTTTTGTGCCTTACTGTATGGAGCGGAGGAGAGAGGTGGAGGGGAAGTGGAATGGTCTCAGTGACACCTCACCCTGCTCCCTGAAAATGCCATTGCTCATTCGCCTGGGGAAATCCCATTGGGATCCCAATACAGAGCCGTAGGCGGAGACTCCATGTTTTTCTTATCACACAATCTCTATGCCAGGAGCATCAAGAAACTTTATCCGAGATCAGTGCCTGGGCATTGTGCAAACGCATAGTAACAGACAGTCCTTGTCCCAAAGTGCTCAGAATCTAACGAGTCATGACAGACAAGCGGTGGGAGGGGAAACTGAGGCACAGAACGATGATGTGACTTGCCAAACGTCATGCTGCAGGCTAGTGGCCGAGCTGGGAATAGAATGCAGGTTTCCTGGCTCCCACTGCCTCCTCTGCTGCTGACCTTGTGCCCCGGGGGTCACCTGCTTGCTGTGCTTGTCTCCCTTTTCCAAAGCTTGGTGGCTTCAGGCAGGCAGAGGGAGGGATGGCGGAGTGGGAGATTAAGACCGATGCTGCCCTAGTCCGGGCTCACTGAGATGAAACCTCGGGGAGCGCTGCAGTTTGTGGCCCAAGCAGCTCCACATTCAGAGTCACGCCTGGCCCGGGGGCTCACGCTAAAGCAGCCCCGTGTCTGAGATGCAGAATTTGATATGGATCAGGAGCTTAACTGGTCCCAGCTCTTGGGCACTGTACTGTGGAAATAAAGAGGCCCCTTGGAACCCGGGACCCCCCAGGACACTCAGTGTGCTTCCAGAATGGCTGGTGATTCAGTAGGAGGCGCTCTGCTCTCCATGTCAGCACTGACCCCAGTTCCTGGACTCACCTCCCGCAGGTGCTATGCTGCAGGGAGCAGTGTAGGTATCTCAGTCACAGGGGTTCTCCTCTCTGAGACAGAGCTGTCACTGATACCCCAGTGCTAGGGGGCGCTGCGCAGCAGGGTGCAGGGTGGGTGACTCAGTCTGGGGTCTTCTGCCTCTGAGTTCCTGCTGTGCCCAACATCCCAGTGAAGTGATTTTCCCTCGGCTGAGAGCCATGTGCACCTGGACGTCACAGCCGCAGTGGGGATAGAGCTTAGAGCTACCTGCTGCAAAAGCACACAGTGCTGGCACTTGGGCTAATGGGGAATCTCTGTTAGCAGTATAGAAGCTATGACACTCAGTTGAGGAGTTTAATCCCAGCCACATGCACACTAGCCAGTTCACTGCAGATCCGTAAGAAATGGGTGAATTAGGATGTAAATAGTTTTGGCTGGGGCCAGTAAATGATATTTTTATCACCCATGGAGGTTAAGGCTTCAAAGCCGAATTTTGGCAATAGGATCCAGACATCCTGCATGAGAGGCACAAGACCCCAGTATGTGCCTCCCTCTGCCTGGGAGCGAGCTATCCCTTTGCAGACTGAGCGGAGAGGGCATGTCTCTAGGGCATGAATGATGATCCACTTTGGGTGCTTTAACACAGGTCCTCAGGCCTGGCTTGCTGGAGGAACGCAGAGGGTCTCTTTCCCCGATTACTTGGAGAGATCTAATTCTAGACAAGTAAATCTTGGCTGAATTTCTCACCTCCACTAGATGGTGTGATCCGTCCTTATCTGTAGCAGTCAGAGCAACAGCAAGTCTTATCTCCCTTGGCATGTGTGCCTGGGAACTGACCGGGTCTGCCCCCTCCCGAGGCTTCACACCTGGGGGCTGCTTTCCGAGGCCTGTTGTTCACTCACCTTTCCAGCAGATGTCACTGAGTATTGCGGTAGTGCCTAAAGGTGCCCCCTGAAATCGGGCCCCAATTTGCTACGCATGCACAGTGTGGGAGGCCTGGAGAGGCTGCAATCTCAACAGACAAAGGAAGGATTATTAGCATCCCCCATTTTACAGACGGTGAGTGGAGGAACCGCATGATGAAGTGACTTGCCCACGTTCCTGCAGGGGATCTGTGGCAGAGCTGGGAATTAAACCTCGATCTCGTGCGTCCCAACCTAGCGCCTTAACTACAAAACCAATTTTCCTCTCAGGCTAAGGTTTAGTCGGGGCTAAGCAAGCCTGTAATAACCTGCGGGAGCGTTGCTGTAACCAGGGCAGGGTTACAGTTCTGCAGCAATCTGAGCTTTTCTGGAGGATCCCACGTCTTTGTGGAGAACCTTGCTTAGCCCCACTTCATAAAGCACCCGTATCCCAGCCAGAGAGGAAGGACTGTAGTTGGAGAACTAACCTAGCGGAGACCTGAGTTCAAGTCCCTGCTCTGCCACAGACTAACTGTGGGACCTTGGGCAAGTCACACAGCCTCTCAATTCCCAGTCTGTACAATGCGGGTGATAGCACTGCTCTGCCTCCCAGGTGTGTAGCAGGATATGGGACCGGGAGGTGCTCAGATACATATTGCTGCGGGGGCTTTATACCTATCTCCAGAGATAGATAGAGCCCTTACCTTCTCTTGTGCAGAAACTGCTGCTTAGAGTGAACCGATGCGTGATAGGGCTTGGACTGTGCACAAACGTGAAATAGGATGGAAGCACCTACAAGACGTTCTCCATTGTGCCCTAAACCAGCTTCTGCACTTCACCCCCCTAGATTGAGCAAATACACCCCATGTATTTGGCCCATTGGAAGAGTTTACATGGACGAGGCAGAGAAGGCCTTGTGCCAATAAGCATCAGTGCAACTGGGGACAGGGTCACTAGAACTAAGTGTGTGCCTGGAGGAAGCCCTTGTTAGCATTCCCACTTCGGTTACACAACCGGCTTCTGTCAGGAGATCAGGGGAGGAACATGCTGAGACACATGTAACTCTATAGGTGTTGATGTTAACATCTTTTCTTTTCAAACATCCCAGCAGCTCACCTGATTTACTGGCACAACTGTGTGTTCCCTGGGAGAGCAGGCGTGTTGCCCTGACAAGCACACGGATGGAAGGGCTCATGCCTGGGCCCATGATGAGAGAGCGCTTGGACATGGTCCGTACTTTGCCTGGGGGCCTGGCTCAGAGAGTTCAGAAGATAAATTGCCTTATTCTGGCTTCAGACGCCTCCTGGCAGCCAGTGCATGTGCATGATGCATGGGCTGGGAGTGACTTGGGACAGGGTGTTTGCAGTGGGTTAGCAGCTGATTTAGAGGACTGTTAACTAACATGCACAGCACAGGCACCAGGCTGCTAAAATCACAGTAAGCTACAGCTGGGTGGACAATTCATTGTGAATTGTTTTTTTCGATCACCTTAGCAATTTCCTCTCTTGGTGGATGATTTGCAAAGAGGTGGCAGCTTCTACCAATCAGCACGACTCCCCACATGTTTGTGGGGGGCATTACAGTCCTGAGTCCACTGTATGCGTCTCTGATGCTCATCATGCATTTCCTGTACCAAGTAGCACTGTAATTAGAACTCCACGAGAAACTCATCCCCGGGCAAAACTTTAACCCCATTGCAGCCCTACAAGGACTATATACCAGATAAGTCCTGCTTCAGCTTGTGGGGCTGGAGTGGGACTCGTCCACTGCATAGGTCTTGTACTTGCCCTTCTGTCCAGGTGAAGGTCACCCTTTAGTGCAGATATTTAATTATACTGCCAGCTAGTTTAGGGTCAATCTTTAAGTTTTGTGGCCAAATAAAAACATCTCACAAAAGCTGATATTGGAATTTTCATGATTTTTATTCTAACTTTAATGGAAACAAGGTTTTTTTGCTTGTTTGGTTGGGTTAAAATGCCCTCACCCCTCACCATTTGCAGCACCAACTTTGCTTCTGGTACTAGCTTGCGGGAGCCAGAGAGAGCAAATGACTAGAACCAGCGGTGAAACTCTCTTTTCTCCGTTCACCCAGACCCAGAGTGAAATGAAACCATGAAAAGTGGGGGCTTAAAATCCTGAACGGTGCTTATCTGCTGCAATTCTCCTTGTCTCCAACGAGCACAGCAGGAGTCAGTGCACCTCACGAGCCGACCGCAGGCTAGATTTGAAAAATCCTTCCCTTTCGAAAAAAGGTAGGTCCAGATCCTCAGGTGGTGTAAATCAGCATACCACCTCTCGAGTCAATGGAGCAGCACCAATGTTTACTAGCTGTGGAACTAGTAACACAGGTCAGGAAGTGTGTGTGTGTGTGTACACATCTGGCTATGAATATTTAACCCCTACTGTCTCTCAATGTACTTTTATATTTACTTTGAAAAAAGCAAATAAAAATATTACTCTCAGCTATGCATACACAGACACAGAGAGACACAGACTATGCACACACACGCACAGAGACACACACGCTCACAGATACACCCATAGGTGCACTCTCAGCTGTGCACACAGAGACCTATGCGCACCCACAGGCACACAATACCACACCCAACCCTGCAAGATTTTTCAAGTTTCTATTGGCTCCCTGCACTTGAGCCGTTCAGAAAGCAAAGCATTCTGACAGTCCTAGTAATTAATAATTACTGTGTTCCTTATTAAAATGTCAGTTTTGATACCCTCCCCTCAGTGGATGCCGGGAAGCAGGAGTCGGAGAGGAAGGGAGGAATACTTTCCTTTGCCAGGCCTTGCCAACACTGACTGAATGGTTCAGTCATTAAAAGGAATGGGGCTCCTTGTGCTTTCCCCTTGCACGGAGGGCCTGTCTGGAAAGGGGCCACTTACTGTTTTACAACTAAAATAACAAATTATTTCATAGCGAAGGGAAGCTGCTGAGAGCACTCTTCTGGCCGCAGCAGAGCCCTGAAGTCTGAGCAGGGAGTGTGGCTTTGACTGAGCTGTTTGGTGGTTCTTTTTTCGCCCTGTCCCAGACGGAGTTGCTGTGTGCTGCAGCGAACTCGGTATAGCAGAGCAAGGCAGCCTGGCAGAGAAATGGACGGTGTCCTGCTCTCCTCTCCCAGCTGCGGGAACAGCTCTCCTGGCTGGGACTCTCAGCGCCTGTTTCATGTGGGAATCTCGGTGCCTGGCTCAAGCAGTGGGGCTGGCTCAGGGGCCAGGGGGCGGGTGTATTTTGAAAGCCCTTTCCTTGGGGCTAGGCGTGTTTGATGTCAAACGTTTCCTGGGTGAACGGCACACCTGGGCGAGCGCTGCTGGGGGAAGAGGGCTGCGGAGGGGTGTAGGCGCAGGGAGGGGCGCCCAAGAAGCAGCTGGGGGAGGCTTTTTTGAGGAAAAGGTGAGGAAGGGCAAGGCAGCGAGAGGCGACAGGCCTGCTTGCCCCCACGTGCTCTCAGCCAGCCTGGCTTGGCGGTGGCCCTCTAGGTGTCTGGCTGAGGGGTTTACAAGAGCTAGGAGAAAACCCTGGGGACGCTGCCCCTTTCCAAGGACAGGCGGTGATGCTACTTGACAGGTGACCCTGCCAGGAGAGAACACAGGCTGTGCAGCGGCCTAGGCTGCCGGCAGGAGCACCTCAGACTCACCCCACAGGGGCTTGTGGGGAATTTTGTTGTAGTTTCACGTGCAAACAACCCCCCAAACCACAGCGCCCATCTCGCTGAAACCACCAAGCACCACCGCCAGCCCCAAGGCAACAGCCTTTCCCCAACAGGGTCCCATAGCCCATCTCAGTCCATTCCCAGCTGTAGCATCTCCCACTCCCACCCCGAACGAGGCACATTTCCAGTGGATGGTGTGCATGGTTCTCGCCAGCCATCCCTCCAGCAGCCGGGGGCAGACCGTCCCCGCGTCTGCCTTTCTGCTGCCTTCCCTCGGCGAGCCGAGCGGAAACACGGACGTGGTTAGTGATGGACAATAAGGAGTTCTTGGTATGAGGGTGGGTTAGGAACTCCTTTGTCCAGGAAATGAGGCCTTGCATTGTCCGCTGACGTTCACTCCCCTGCATTCAGGCACCGACAGGCTCCATGTGTGAGGGTGACGGTTGTGCCCCGTATAAGGGCCTCTCTTATGAACAGCCGTTTACACTCTGGCTCCTGATGTCCCACTGCATCCAAAGATGGGGCTGGTTTCCTTTGCTCCCCAGGAAGCATCAGTCGCCATCAGGGAGTGCAGCATGGGGCAGCACCCAGAGGGGCCTCTGGGCCGGGCGATTCAATCTTCACAGTTCCCTGGCCTCTTTGCAACAGGACCAGCCAACCACAGGCCAGAACTCAGCCGGCGTGAACCAGCATCACTTCAGTGGAGCTGCCCCGGAGTCTGGCTGTGCATTGGAGAGCGGTGCTCAGCCCCAGGCTAGTGGCCACGAGCTGTAAGAACCAGCCCAGCATCTGAAAGGGCACATAGCAGCTAGGTTCGGCCCCAAATCTGCTGATTTTGTCCACTTTCTGAGGCAAAAAGTTGTCCCAATACACTCCGAGAACTTAATGGCAATTTTGTGTTTTGCTGTATGACGTCTCCCACAGCTGTCTGGGGAGTTAAACTCCCCCCTTACTGCCAGGTCTTGTGTTTTGGAGATTTCTGTTATTTGTTCTACAAATGCCTCATCCACTTCCTCCTCCTGGTTTGGTGGCCTGTAGCAGACCCCCGACCATGATATCACTCCTATTTTTTCCCCTTTCTTATTTACCCAGAGACTTTAAACTGGCCTGCCTTCTGCCTCCTTCTGGCCCTTGGACCAAGAGTCTCTATTTCCGATGTACCATAGAACCTCAGAGAGGGAATGGAGATTGTTCGTAGCTCTGAAATGTTCTCAACTCTGAACTAAACGTTATGAGTGTTAAGTCAACTGAACAGGGACTTAGCACAGCTTTGAAACTTTACTATGCAGCATTAAAACGCGGCTTTCCCTTTATTTTGTTGGTAGGTTATGTTTACCCAGCACCGTACTGGATTTGCTTTTTTTTAAATTTTTTGGTCTCTGCTGCTGCCTGATTGCAAACTTCCGATTCTAACTGAGGTGTGCGGTGGACTGGTCAGCTTGTAACTCTGGTGTTCGTTACTCTGAGGTTCTACTCTAGAGTACAACACTTCCTCCCGTTGTTTCCTGCCTCTCCTTCCTGAACAAGCTGCACCCCTCTGTACCAATATTCCCATCCCAGGTCTTCTCTGATGCAAATTTAGTCATAGTTTAGCGTAAGTGCTAATACTCCCAGTTCCTCCTGGTTATTCCCCATACTCCTTGTATTTGTATAGAGACATCTAAGATGCTGAGTGGAGTCCCTGATTTCCCTCTTGGTGCTCCTATGACCCTGTTGTAATCGTCCATGTCCCCACCAACATCTACTCCGCTGTTGAGGGAAGCCTTTTCTTGATTTCCTGCGGACCTTTGTCACTTGCCCCCTTTGAATCTAGTTTAAAGCCCCCTCCCCAAGTTGGTGTGTGAAGATGCTCTCTCCCCCTTCATGTTCAGGTGGACCCCATCCCTTCCTGGCAGTTCTCCTCCCCAGAACAGCACCCCCCATGGTCAAGAAAGCCAAAAACTCTCCTCTTGCCACCATCTGCACCACCACGCATTCCCTTGCAGGAAGAACATGCCCTTGCCTGGACCCTTACCCTCAACGGCGAGGATGGGCGAGACACAGGGTTTGTAGAACGCCTAGCGGTGTCTCACTTCTGACTGGGCAATACTGCAGTCATAATATTAAAGAACAACAATTACCCATCAGAATTAGTCAGAAAACAGACCTGTTCCAGCCCCCCAAATGTGCTCGCTTTTGTGACATTTTTGGCCCATTCTGGAGGTCTCCCCCCAAACACCACTTCCAAGGAGTTTACGGTTTTGTTATCGGTATTTCGCATCCACCTGCCCCTCCTGCAGACAAGGCCAGAATGATCCCACTCAATACTAACCCGACAGGAAATACCTATCAGCTGGCATCAAAGGGAAAAAGGTTTTGGGGTCCCTCTGGCACACAGCCAGAATATCCCTTCCAAGACAGATTTCTGCTTCCAGCTGCCAGCCCAGTGGAGAGAAGGGGCTCCACGCTGGCCAGGCTGGTTCTGTCTGTCATCGGTGGAGCAGACACTGTGCTGGGAAGTGTCATGGACTCACAGGTCGTGCCCACTCTTGGCCCTGTGTGGTCCCTGGGGGGAACCCCCTTCAGTGTGACAGCCCTTCTCGGGGTCCACTCTCTCCTGGGGGTCAGGCCCCTCCGCCTCCTGGAGCTGCACCTCTCTGAGCCTCAGCACGTCTGTCTCTGCCGTGGGCCCCCTCAGGGAATCCACTCACTCTGGACTCCTGGGGCCTCCACTCCCAGAAGGAATAATGCAACCCTGTTCTCTAGACCAGAGCGACTCTGTCAGCGTGAAACAGGAGGGTTTATTGAGCATCTGAACACAGCATAGAAAACTCTCAGGGCCCTCGGGCCTGGCCTCCCTCAGCACAGCACATCCAAATCTCCCTTGCATCCAGGTGGGCACTGCCTGCTCCCCTTCTCCAGCCCAGAGCCCCCCTGCTTCCCAGCTGGGCATCTGATATCACCGGCCCCAAGCCCCGCCTCTGTCCATTGTCTTCTCTCCAGGTAAACAGAGTCACCTGGGCCTCCTCTCCTCTCAGCCTCTCCTCTTCTGTGCTTTGTTCTCCTCTGGCTGGAACTGGCTGGTCAGGTCACTGGGGTCCTCTCTCCGCAGCCCATTGTCCTCTCACTGGCCAGAACCGTCTGTGACTCCCGAGCTGGTCACCAGGTCACGAGTCGCTGGGGTATCCATTCTCCAGGCCATTGGCTGTGGTCCCAAGTTCCGTCGCTAGTCCTCTGTAAAAACAAACTCCCTCTCCCATCACCCCATTAAACCAGTAACACCAGAGAAACTGAGTCCCGCCCCCTCGGCATGCAACCCTTGAAAAAACCAAGAAAACACAAGAAAATCCCCCACGTCATCACAGGAAGCTGGGCCATGGCCAGCTTTGGGTGAGAGGGTGGAGAAAAGTTGACTTTCCTAATGTCATCAGTGGCCCAGGCGATAATCAGAGCTTTATTCAGGCTGCAGGAGACAGCTGCTGATAACGGACAGAACCCAAACTGACGGGGCCTGGCTGGGATACAGCCATAAAAGGGCATGTGTTTGTGATCCTGGCATTGCAGCAGAGAAAGGGACAGTTCCTGAGCCACTGCCCCTTCCATGGCAGTCACTGGCCTAATAAGGCAGTGTGGTCAGGAGGGCTGAGCACAGCGCCAGGGTCAGGAGGGCCTGGGATCTGCCAGAGATGCACAGTATGGTCACTCTCCCTATATTTAAAATGGGGACATTAATTCTTAGCCTCCTGCTTCCAGGGTGCTGTGAGTATTAATTAACATCTGTATTGAGTTTGAACCTCAAAAAGCAAGAGCATCTTATATTCCTCTAGTGCCCTGCTCTCTGAGCGATAATAGTTTCAGTAATCACTGAAATGCAGCCACTTCTGGGGTGCAGTGTGGCAGCCATTTAGCAGCATGCAGTGACTGCATGAAGACAACCAGTAATAAAGAACACTGTGTCCAACTGAAGCGGGAAATGGGCCAGGACAGCGGTACGAGGAGCCGGATGATGCTTGTGAAAAATGCTACAGGGTCCACAAGAGGAGAGGATCTCTGAACTTTGCTTCTCGTTGATGGCTGCGCAGAAAGGATGGCTGTTTTACACACTGTGTTCTCCATCGATTGCCTGTCGCCCCATGATACGCTGGGGTCAGCAGAGGCACTCAAGGAACACAAGGGACCTGCTGGCAGGGCATTCTCCAGGTGGACTCCTCAATTCTGGAGCTCACTCGCCTCTCGGTCTGCCAGAGCCTGGAGCTCTTAGCCCGCCAGGCATGCTGCAGACCAGGGCTGCCCAGAGGGGGGGAAGTGGGGAGTTTTTCGGGGCCCCTGGAGCGGGGTCCTTCACTCGCTCCGGGAGCCCTGGAAAACTCTTGCGGGGCCCGGGCCCCCGGAGCATCTTCGGTGGCAATTCGGCAGCGGGGGGTCCTTCCGCTCCAGGAATTCTCTGGGCGGCCCTGCTGCAGACCCAATCTTCCTTCCCTCTTTGGCCTGGTCCTCATGAGGAAGAAAGGAGGGTGCATTTCACATATGCGAACCCTTGTGTGGACAGGGGAACTTGTCCAGGGGTTGGGAGTGTTTAGGGATTATCTCCCCCAGCAAACGTGTTCAGAACACCCCTCTCTGCCTCCTGCAGACGGGGCCCCCGAGGAGGCCGTGGGCTGGGATAAGTATCTGTATGGGCAGTGTGTTATGTTTGACGGATGGGACACTCACCTGGAGCACTGGCTGGCGCCTGTAAAAATGAAACAAATGGAGAAAGAAATAGAGGTGCAGCCAAGACCCATGGGTAGTTCGTGCTTATCAGTTCCACAGAGCCCTTGCCACAGTGAATCAGGCTCCCAGCACCTGTCTGTCACCAGCTGCCCGCTTGTACCCCTGAAGAAGTGTCTCCAGTGCTGTGGGTTCATTTCTAGCCCACGGAGCAGGAGCAGGCTTGTGTGGACACAGTGCCTCCTTCACAGGCCACTGACGGGAGTCAGATTTACTAGCTACTAGCCAGGGGTGTTTATGGTTGGGAGGAATGTGCACGCCAAGCATGTGATGAATTTACAGCGTGCCAGCAAGTGGCTTTATTTCCAGCCCCTCTGTCAATGAATTCTTCAAGACATGCAAAGAGACGTCTGCAGCCCTTGGAAGTGGGTTTTTGAGGCGCTTGTGTGTGTGTGTGTGTGTGGGGGGGGGCGGTTGTCAGAGCCAGCTGGAGGCATGTTAGCGTAAAAAGGACATTGCAAAAATCCTGCTTAAATGCCGTCTCTGCCGTTCCCAGGAGGGCCCAAGCTGTGCGGTTTTAAGTAACGCAAGGATTTCAGTCCAGCCCCTTCCCCTCGAATGGGCTTTTGGAGCTGGCATTTCTGGGAGCTGGTTTGAATTAGGTGAAATTCGCGAAGCAGGGCAAAGAACATGTGTTTCCAGCTTACTCCATATTCACTAACGTTCCCTTTGACAAGAACCTGGGATTTCCCCCTCCCCCTGAAGACCCTCCCCACCCAGAGGGAGACCTTTGGCCGAATTAGAAATCACACAAATCATGTTTTTGTTTTTGCTTTTTTGGGGTGAATTCCTCACTGCAGAGGCCTGCCTGCTTGTGGAGAGGAGAATGGGCACCACTCAAAACAGAACTGGTCCTTTAGCTAGAAAATCCATCTGCCTATGGGCCATAACATACGTCAAGCAAAGAAAATGCAACTATAAAGCTGTATGTAAGGCCTGATCCATAGCCCATTGAAGTCAAAGGAAAGACTTGAATCAGGTCCTTAAAGGAGGGACTGTCACCAGGTGAAACTGAGGCTCTGTGCTGTGATACGCCTGTGGGGGGTGGGGGGGGGAGCTGGGTAAGTTGCCTCAGGCCTGTGTAGGAATACAGGGGATAATGTTTGCTCTGTAACACTGGCACTCTGGAGAGGGCGGCTCCTGCGATTATCCCTTTAATGCGGCTGGCAAGGTTGGATTTGCTCTCCCTCCAGACAACACCCTCGTGCAGTGGAGCCCAGCACCTCTGCTCTGAGGCTCCACGGAATGGACCCTGCCCCAAGTGTCCCTGGGATGCGGGGAGCGGGGGGCAGGCAGCCTCTCTCACGGCTCGTCCAAGCTGGGCAGAGATCACATGCCGCGTCTGGAGCATGAACAGCACAGCCAGGCCGGCGTGCATGTGCAGCTGGCTTCCCGATGCCGAGGCAGATGTGAGCTTCTCAGGACTCCTCTCTGCTGGTCTCAGCCTAAACCCGTGGTTCTCTCCGGCACATCTCCCTCTCTTCCTGGCATCCCCGGCCCCAGAGGTGGGTCCCTGCTCTGACCAGGGCATCGCCGAACGGGCAGGACCGTGGCTTAATGTCGCAGCTGAATGGCACTTCCTCCAGCAGCGCAGCGCCCCCCAGGCCTGCGCTGGGGCATGGTCGGGACAGCCTCCAAGGGGAGAGTGTCCCCCAGGGAGCTCCGCCGCCCCTTTCCCCGGAGCACAGCACCCCCTAGCATTGCGCTGTGGCATGGGGTCAGCACCCCCATCCCACTCCCTGCAGCACAGCACCCCTTAGTCCCGCACTGCGGCATTGGTGATACTATGGCCTGAGGGGACAGTTCCCTCCCCACCCCAAGCCTACCCTGCTCCCTGCAGGGCAGTGCCGCCTAGTGCTGCAGTGGGTCATTTACTTCCCTCTGGGCTTTCACGCCTTCATTTTCTCTTTCCTTCATTTTCTTGTTGTACTTACCGTTATATTTCTCTCTCTCTCTCTCTCTGCACCTCCTTCTTTGTCTCGCTCACCTTCTTCCCTTTCCAGTTTCAGCGCTTCTCCTTTTGCATCGGTCTCCTCTCGGGCTGGTTGGTGTGCTGGAGCCCAGCCGCGGAGACGCCAGCCTGCTCTGACTGCCCGGCCTGCGTGCAAGGAGCACCGCTCGGCTCTGCAGCGGGATCTCTCCTATACATCTCCCTCCAGGAAGAAGCTGAAAATTAATATCCTGTCCTGGAAAAAGAGGATTAGGGATTATTAGCCATCGTGAAATTCCACTGCGGTGTGGAGCTGGGGATCAAAGGCAGGTAAACACCCAATGGGAAGTCACCCTGGATGAGCCTGGCCCGTCCCAGGTTACCCAGTGTCCACCGCTGACAAGGAGAACAAGCAGGTGTCTCCTTCCCACCTGATGCTCATGCCAAGGGGCCGGGTGCCCTCAATGGGCAGGACTTCACAGGGACCCCTCAGGGCAGGATTGGTGCTGTCACTGCACTGGCCTTGGAGAAGCCGGGCTGCCCTCCGCCCCGTGCCTCCTGGAAGACTATGAGACCTCTGCTTCCTTCAAGGAGTCCTTGGAGTGACGCTGAGAGAGGCAGGATGGAGCAGTGCTCAGACGTGGGTTCAATTCCTAGCTCTGCCAAAGACTCCCCCTGGGACCTTGGGATCCCTGGGCCTCAGTTCCCTGCCCACAGAATGGGGCTAAAAGAGCCCTGTCCTTCCTCACGGGGGGCTGCAAGGGTAAACACGACCAAGACTGTGTGATGCACAGAGGGGCCATTTGAGTAGCAAGGGGCGCAGCTGGCAGCTGGGTGCCCTGCTGTTCCCCGGCTGAGGGAGCCCTGGTGCTGCACAGGTGGCCTAAGCAAACGGGAGAGCCCCAGGCCCCGGGGAATCCTAGACTGAGGAGCACGGGCTGGGCAGACGATTGCTTTGCCAGCCCGCCCTGTGTAGGTGTGAAATTGCTCGCACATTGAGATCACTTCACCCATCAATGATTATGCAGCCACCTCTTGGGTGAGACTAGGAAGCTGTTTATCAGCAACACTAGGCAAAAATGAAGATCCGTCAAAGGAGGAGCTGAGAAAGGTGCAACAAACCTGCTGAAATAATAAACTCACCAGGTCCAGCAATCTGAAATGAAATAGAAACACATCCGAGGCGATAACAGACTCCAGGCACCAACTGTCCCCGGTGGGACCTTAACAGAATTTCCCACGCCGGCTGCATTTGGGCATGTCCCTGCCTGCACCCCAATCTGAGCTTCCAAATGCGAACGTCCGGTTGAGCCCCTGGTGTTTGAAGACTGGGCCCTGAATGAGACTGTTTGTGTGCACCCCGTCAACCCAGGCCTCCGAAAGCAGCAACGCTCCTTGGGATCGTCAGCGCAGAAGGAGACAGGCCGGTGACGGAATAGCGTGTTGGTGCAAGGAGGTGATCTGTCTGTCTAATGGTTCGCAGTGTTTGCACGATTTGGGGGGTGCTACGTAGCAGGTGGTGGGAGCTGCAACAGGCCCGTCCTTCGTCCCCATTGTTCTATCACATGTCCCACTCCAAAGGGAGCGATGGGGAGAGATTCAGGCTGGGTTCGTTTGTTGTTATGAATTAAGATATTTACGAACAGCTGCCTCTGTGTAGGCAGCTCCCACCTGGCTCCGTGCTGGAAAGGAGGCCTTGGAAACGTTAGGTGATTGCAGATTTTCCATTCGTACGTCTAGAGAAGGTGAGACAGCTGCCAAAATAAACACGACCCTTCCCTGTCCCAAAATGTCCTCCAGGAATTGTAAAGGAAGCTGGGGAAAGAACTCCAGCCAGGATCCCGTACGCTTTCTTTGGGAGGTGGTGGGGGAGAGGCATACAACCCCCCCCCCCCCCCCCGGCCAAGTGAAGCACGCCTTCTGAACGTGGTTTTCTGACGAGTGCCGAAGGAGCTGGGAGCCTGAGCTCTCCTTGTGCGGACCCGCCACAGCAAAACAACCACAGCAAAGAGCTTTCTAGCCACTGAGTAATGTGAACTGTCCCCCTGGCAGACCGACAGCTGCTCTGCTCCCTGCTGGGATTCGCTCTTTGCGGGGTGCAAGTCACCGTGGTTAGAGGCTCTGCTGCCCTGGGGGTGTGTTAGGATGGGGGACTGGGAAATCAAGCTCCTTTCAGGAGGGCCCAGGAGGGCCCAGGCTGCAGTCCTGAGGTCTGTGACAGACACATGGCTCTCCGGAGCTGGACAGAAGGGGGCCTTTCATCTCCTTAGTAAGAGGATGTGTTGTCTAGTGACTGGGCTGGGAGTCTGGACTCCTGGGTTGTATTCGCAGCTCCAGAAGGGAGTGGGGTCTAGTGGGTCGGATTGGGTTAGGCTGGGGGGGTGGGCAGCTGGGAGTCAGGACTCCTGGGTTCTGTTCCCAGCTCCGAGATGGTCTAGTGGCCAAGGCACTGAACTGGGACGCAGGAGACTTGCTGCCTGTCCTTAAGCAAGTTGTTTATTCTGTGCCTCAGTTCCCCTCTGGAAAATGGGGGTGATCCTTCCTGGCAGCAGTGGGGTTGGCAGGATAAAACCCACTAAGGATGGTGAGACACTCGGCTGCTGCAGTGATGAAGGGCAGGTGAGTGCTTACAGAGAGAGGAGCTCCACTAGTCTGGCAGCTCTCCAAGTGTCCCCTGTATGGACAGGCCAAGCTCTCTGGCCGACAGGCAGAATCCCCTCTGGACCTCACACCTTCCCTAGCACGTGCTATTTCACCTTCTCCCCATCGTGATGTGACACTCTTGATTTATTTCCCTTAATAAATGCAGAGAAAAATAACACTCTTGCTCTCAGGAATGCCAGATTTCAAGGCGCTCTGGTGTAAATACACCCCCTATCCCCACCATTGCTACAGCTTCCTGCTAGCCACTTCATACTGCAGCCAGAGACGAACTTCAGGCCTTGGTCCAGATGCTCAGCTGGTGTAAATTGGCACAGCTCCACTGCAATCAATGGAGAGAGCCCCACCAATTCCCAACAGCTGTGGAGCCAGGGCAGAGCTTTTAAAGCCAGAAGGAACCATAACACCCAGCTAGTCTGACCTCCTGCCTAGCCCAAGCCAGGGAACTCCACACAATTCCTGCCAGGGAGGGAATTACTCTTCCCTCCTGTGTGAGGGACGTGATGAGCCAGCTAACTTGCAGCTGAACCAGAGTGAATCTTCTAAGACGGTTCTCTGGGCTCAAGTCAGCAGCTCCAAGCGAAGGAGAATCCACCACAGCCCCGGTAAGCTGTTCCAGCCCCTTGCGGCTCCAAAAGTTCCCTCTTGTTTGGTGACAATGCGAGTGACTTGTGGTCACCATTTGCACCAGGGAGCCATTTCCAGTCACGAAGTATTAAGTTGTTCGCTAGCTGAGCAATGGGATTTTGGCTCCTAAATCACTGAGGCTTTTAAAAATGTTTCTCCCTCAGAACTTTCCGAGGTGCGTGTGATGTGAAGTGATTCTCTCCACACATGCCCAGCTCCATCCCTGCCAGTCCTCTGCCTGTGGCGGGCGATCGTCTGGGCTTCCTGGGGCTGGGATCCTGTGGTCTCGTTTCGGTTGTTGGAATCAGAGGATGGGTGCTGGCCTGCGCTACCCAGCGGTCAGCCTAGATGGCCTGGTCCCTTCTGGCCTTCAGCTCCATGACCCTTGGACAAAGTGGTTGCTTGATTCTGTTTAGTCAGCCATGGAAAGATCCCCCGAAGTGGATTGTTCACACTGGGCAGTGCCTTACTCTGGGCTGGACTGGGATGTCGCGCAGCATTCTCCTCTGGGTGGGGAGCGGGGCTGCACCTGTGCCCACATGCTGTGCTGGGTGGGGTCAGCAAGGCAGGGCTACGGAAAGCAGCATGTGAAGGAAGGCCAATCTCATGGGTTAAGCATTGGGCTGGCCTGGGACTGGGGCAGCCTGGACGTAAGCCCTGGTTCGGCCACTGACCTGCCTTGTGACCAGCCCCTGCCTCAGTTCCTTGTCTGTGAAGTGGGAATAATCTTCGGCATGGGAAGGAGCTGGTCAGAGCCATAGAGAGGTAGAAAGTGGCAGCCAGTGAGTGGTCTGAGCACTGAGCTGGGAGCCAGGAACTCCTGTGTTTTCATCCGAATGTTGCTTTGTGGTGTGGCCTTGGACAGGTCATGGGAGAAGCGCTCCATGCCTGAGTTTCCCCACTGGGAACATGGTTGTGGTGATGCTTGCCTGCCTGCCCGCCAGCGAGGCTAGGGGCTAATTGCATTAGTGTCTGTAATGTGCTTTGAAGATGAAAACATTTAAGTCTTATTATAACTGGCTGCTGCAGGCTGGGTGGGCTCAGCCCTGTGCTGGGGTTTCGCCTGAGATGCCGTGTGCCTTCCAGAGCTCCCACTGCACAGGGGACGGCACTAGGCTCCCGCCCTGCAAGGGGTGCAGCAGGTAAACCCACACCTCTGCCAGGGCTGCAATCCCAGCTGGCCTTAAGTTGTGGGGGGTCCTCTGGCTCCGTTCTCCCTCCTGACTCTGCTCCCAGGAGCTCGCACTTTATTCTTGCAGGGCTCCTGGGGAGGTCCCCTAAAAGGAATGGGTGTGGGTTGTTGGGGGAGGGCGGGAGGTATCAAGGATGCAAAACAAGATGCAGTAGTGGGCTAGGGGCTTCTGTCCCAGCCATCAAAGGTCCCTGCCCTGGTGGCAGGCCCAGCTCTGGCTGCAGAGTCTGATGTTATTCCAGAGCTGCTTTTTCAAACCGCAGGATCTCGTGTGTTAACTGAGGAAAAATGCTAGTGCTCTGCTCCGGACGCATCCGGTCAGGCCAGATCTCTCCTGCATTCCTGGGGAGGGACCCAGCCCGCTCACCTGCTGCTCGGGAGGGGCTCCCCACCCCAGGTGGGTATGGGCGGGAGGGCAAGGGGGGATGCTGAATCGAGCACTTTGTGCTTGCTGACAAGGCCAAGAATTCAGAATGAGCAGAAACATTTTCAGCTCTTGGCCGCCCGGCCAAAACTCACAGTCCCCTCCTACGCGGCCTTAAGTTTTTCCTGCTGAGCACTAATGGGCTTGTTTTCAGAGCCAAATTATCCCCCTTATAGAAACATGGAGCCGATGTTCCAAGCGCATACGTTCGATTACGTCCGTGACCCACGGAAATTAAGTGAATGTTTTTTCACCGCTAGATTTATTATTCAATTTCTTTTGTGAGCGGCAGGAATGGCTGGAACATGGGTCTGAGGGGGTGGCACATCAGTCCAGGACAGGTCCCTGGAAACTTCAACACCACCTTTGCTGGGCCAGCTCTGCTCTCCATGGTTGTCCCGTATGGTTGAGTGAGGCATAGGCACATAGGAGCTGCCAGCCCAGATCAGACCTGGGTCCATCTAGCCCAGTATTGATAGTGGCCAGTCCCTGAATGCTTGAGGGAGATCCCAGAACCCTGCCGTAGAAGATGTGGGATAATCTGCCCTGCAAATTCGGTCTCCTCCTGGTCTCTAATAACTGGAGACTGGCTTAAGCCTTGCACATGGTGGGGCCCGAGGGTCACTGTTCATTGCTTCCCTGTCCACAGCCAGTGCTGCATGGTGGGATGTACCACCGCAGTAAAGGCCTGGGAGGCGTCAGGAGTGCAGTGGGGTCTCGGGTCTGACGGCGGAGCTCAGCAGCTGGGGAGAAGGCTAAAGGAAGCAGGACGATGCAGGGGCAGAGCCTGGGGATGGGGAACAGGGGGGCAGCTTTGCAGAGAAGATGATGGCTGGTGTAGAAGAGCCTAGAAAAACTAGAGCAAAATCTGATCTCTGAGCTAAGCACAATTGAGCTTGGTAGTTAGGGGTGTGGGAGCATCTCGGGAACACTGAGGTCTGGCTTATTTGGGGAACAGCACACTGGAATATCCGGGGGCTGTGCGTCGGGACTGAGGGGCACTGGCAGAGCTGTTTGTGGGGAGAGCGTGCTGTGCTGCCGTGTTTATGGGTCCAGCCCACACTCTGTCTCTCAACAAATTCACTAGGTTTGTTAAACTAATCCCAGCCCATCCACGCTGAGCAGCAGGTTCCTCTGAGGAAAGCTCAGACCAACCCCAGGAACTGCACCATCACAGCAGCCTGGTCCAGGATGAGGTTCTCCGCTTCCCTGTGCAGCCGGCTGGGAGACACAGGGACCCAAAGGAGCTGTTCACAGCAAATCCCTGGAGGGAGCAGGGGTGTGTGTGTGGAGTGGGCTGTCCTTAGCAGTGTGTGCTGGGCCATGCCCCCCGTTGCTGCCAGACATCCCTGGCCTGCCAGCTGGGCAGTGGCCTGGGGTTCTCCAGCATCCCACAGGATCTGTGATGCAGAGGGCTCCTTATCCTCATGGGCCTGGACGAGCCCTTTGGCACCAGGTAATCCAGGGCAGCGAGCAGGATATTTAGTGTCTGGTCTGTTACAGGTGATATTGGACTCTGGCCATTTACCCTCTTCCCAAGGATGGACTGTCAGCTGTGGGGAGCCCAGCGCCTCTGTCTGGCACAGCCTCAGCACCATGCGATGTGTAAATAGCTAAAGGTGAGAGGCAAGGGGCCAGTAAATCCTGGGTTAAGCTCGGCTTCCATTTTCCAGTAGGGGACGGGAGCATTTCTCACACTCTTCTGCCACCCACCAGGCTGCTGGCATGTCCCGAGCTCGGCCACCCTGGGAGAAATGTGCAGCCCTGACAGGCGGATCCTGCTCTTCAGAGCGGGTCAAAGCTGAGATGCTCTGTGCGTCTAGGGAGAGCCGGGCGCTGCAGACTGGGGCCTGTGTGGAAACTGTTGTGGGAGGTACAGATGACTGTGCCATTACACAAGGGGCCACTGTGCACTCGTGCAGACTTGCATCACTCCCCGTGCACTCACATTGCTAGGTGCACACTGAACTCCACTGTGTTTCACCCCCCACCACCTATGCTCCTGCAGCTGTGCACACACAACACATCTATGCTGCACACCTTTGTGCATGCCACACGTGCTCCCAAACACCTAGCACACTCATCCCCACAGACTCATGTTGCACAACCACACTCGCACTACTGGTTCTCGTGTACTCTCACCATGGGTGTGCGCACACACGTCTGTGCACCGAGGGAGCTTACAGTGGCTGTGCAGTGGATTTCCTGCTGCTCTGCACCCTGTGCCAAGCTCCAGCTTTCAGAGACAGGCACACAAATGGTACTGGCAGCAGGCCGTGGCTGCATGGCCCTCGTTTACCTGAGAAACAAAGGGAGCAAACAGTGCTGCTGGGCCCAGCAGGGCACAGTTTGAGATCCCCCCTCCCAGGGTTGATGGCAATGCTGGAGCGTGCAGACAGCACAGGGAGCTCTCTCTGTGCCCCTTTGGGAGGGTTTGCTTGGGAGTATTTTAATGTTGGCTCCCCCCGCCCCCCGCATCTTGGGGGCTCAGGTCTTGGAACAAAGATACGACCCTGAGTGTAAAGTGCCACCATCCTGCTCTGGCAGTGGTTCACGGCCACTTCGCCCCGGTGTCAATGGCTGCACCAGGTGCTGAGCAATGGAGTCAGGCCGCGTCTCCCCCTGGCCGCACGGGCCGATCCCTCACCTGCCCAAAAGGTGCCTGGAGAGAGAGTTCTCTCCGGGAGAGCCTGACAAGGTGCCACGGACGGGGCTGGAGCAGTCGTTTGCCTCTCCTGGCAGGCAGCTGTTTGTGCAGTTAATGTGAGGGACTTCGGAAAGCGCAGCGCCTGCGAGCACGAATCCCACTGGGCTAAGCTACGCCGTCCGTGGGGAGCCTGAGGCCTGGCATGCCGCTGCTTTTAAAACCCAGAAGGCCCAGGGTAGAGCACACCCGGCGCTAGCTGGCCCGGCATCACGCACCCCGATGCTCTTCACTTGCACGACCTTTCCTGTGAGAGGCAATCTGCATTGCTGACCCCAAGTGTGCGAAATTATCACTCACTCCCCCGTCATGGGACTGCCTCATGTTAAGGAAATCTCCTGGCTTTGAAGCCAGCCTGGTTCCTTTTGTCTGCCTCTTGCTTTCTGAGCCATTGGGCATCACCTTTACCAGCTACTCTCCATAAGCACAAGGTTTACCACTTACTGCAAATGCAAGCTCAGATTCTCCCAGGGCCTCCTGCCTCCAGGAGCTGGCTGCTAAGAAACACAGCAAATATCACGATGTTCGGCCACAGTGGAGAATGGCGCAGGCAGCTGCTACGTGGCAGGCGTAAGGAGCCACGCTGCAGACACCATTTGTAGTGCACAGCAAGTTTCTACTGCTCCTAGAAAACCGAGGATCAGTGCTGCAGATTCTTGAGTGCCACCAAGTAGTGGCTTATCTATTCACTCACTCTGCATGTGTACGGGCACCTTGTACCAGTTACGGGTAGGGACTAGCTGAGCTGGCTCAATTCACCAGCCAGGGGGATAAGGGAGAAATTGCCCTTCTCTCCAGCGATGGTGCAGCAGAAGAGAGATGGGGCCAGAACTCCATACGCCACAGGCAACTCGTTGCATGCGGCTCCAACGTGCGTGCTTGTCTCCGGGCGCCGAAGAGCCAATGGCAGAGCGAACCGGCTCTGTGCACCAGCACAGGAAGGGAAAGGGATTTGTTTGGTGTTTCGGACCTTTTTAATTTAAAGGAAAATCAGTCTCAAAGCTGCCAGGCCTTCAGGAGAAGTGTTTGGAGAATTGTGCTCCTGATTAAAGACGTGCTGCTCCGAGCAGCTGTTTGCTGGCCTCGCTCCGCTGCATGCCAAGCTGGCTTTCCACAAACCAGCTCCTGAGCCTACAGAGGAAGCACAGCTGAAGGCACCTTCATTCGGCGGGGGGGCGGAAGGCTCCGTTTAATCAAAGGCTCCGTTTAATCAGCTACGCTTGTGCAAAGTGGAAAATTGTGTTGCTGAGTGAATGGAAAGTATTTCTTTGGATTGTTGTAACAAAAGGGGATGCAGGGTGCCCCAACTGACATCCAGCAGAACTGAACCCCCATCCCACTGCCCCGCTACCACCCCCAAGTGCTGATCTAACCCCCATCACACAGCTGCAACGTTCTTACTATTGCTTATGTGCATTGTGCTAGCGCTTAGGAGCCCAGCCATGGGTCAGGACCCCCAGGTGCCAGGCACGGTACGTGCTCAGAACAGCAAACAGTCCCTGCCCAAAGAGCTTGCAAGCAAAGTGTTTGCCCGAGGTCCCAGCCTGGGGCATGTGTATTAGACACTGAGCTGTCTGGGCCCAAGCTGGAGATTAAAATAAACATCCACACCGGTTTGCAGCAAGTGCTGCCCACCCGCCCTCTGGAAATCTGGCTCCATTCAGATGGCTGGAGACTGGCGCCAACAATCACTAGCCACTTCTTCCAACCTGGGAGCTGGCCTCAGCCTAAGGGGCGCCCGGAGCCGGGGCGTGAGCTGACGGCAAATGGAAGCAGACAGCCACGTGCGATGGAAAAGACCCAGAAGCAGGTCACAGCTGGGATGCTAATGAGGGAGGGGGATGATGGGAAAGGTCTCAGGGATTTGCCAAAGGCTCCAGCCCAGGCCATGGGGTGAAAGAGGGAGACACTGGAGCAGGGGTGCTGGAGCCATTTTGATAGTGTGGCTGCTGAAAGCAGGAGCCGTGGATTTGGGTGGTGTTACTACTTCACGCCAGGGGGTGCTGCTGCCCCCCCCAGCCCCCTGCACTGGAGTGAGACGGGATGACAGGCCTCACCTGGTGGTGGCTTCCTTTGGCTTCCTTCACAGGAGAGCAGACCAGGAGCCAAAGGAAGCCACCACCAGGCTGCAGCCGATGGTCAAATCTGTGGGCCTGAGGAACGTCTGTGCTCGCTAATAGCTCTGTTTGGAGAGGAAATGCCTTGCCAGTGAGAGCTTAGTTTAAATAAGGGCTGATCCACTTCAGAAGGCGCAGCCGGATTCTCTGAAGCCCTTTGACGGATCTGACTTGTAGCCAGGATTGGCAGGCGGATGGAACTGCACAGGGCATGGTCACCGGGGAGACTTCTCCTCGGTGTGAGTTGCTGCTTGCTGCGAGAGCCCCCCCAGGAAAACGGAGACTGGCCATGCCCCCGATCTGTCCCTGTGTTAGGAAACCAGCCTGGCGGCCAAGCTCTCCCCCCGGCCCTGCACTGATCGGGGGGCTTCCAGCACGGGAAAGTCCCCGGGGGCTGTTTCTGCCCCCTTTGCACAGCCAGGGCAGCACATGATTGGGAATCAAGGCCCCAAAGTCCCAATGCCGGGAAACGCTGCAATGCCGAGGTGGGACTGGCGGAGCTGCTGTTGCTTCAGGCAGCTGGCAGGTCCGTTTTGTTGGAGGACACGGTCCCTGTCTGAGGGGAGGCAGGCAGAGCGGCTCCCCAGCCTCGAGTGGAATCCCGCGTTCCGTTTCTCGGCTAGCCCCAAGTTGGTGCTGCTGGATCCGCTTCGGCTGCCCGTTGGCAAGAGGAGGGGAAGGTCTCGGCGCATGTTGCGGCTGATCTCCTAAACCCCGGCTAATCCCACTTCCCCTGTTAAGTGCTCCCACCAGGGCTCTTGCTGAGCCCGCACATTAATCTTCCTCTTTGATTTCCTCCCCAGCCGCAATGCGTGAAGGGGAAAGGCGGCTACGTTCTTGTTCCTGGGGCTCCTGAGGCCGGGAGGAGAGTCGCAAACTCCGAGCACACAAGCTCTTGTCGCCCAGCTCGGTTCCTGCGCGGCTCGCTGGATGGCGGCTGGCGCGTGGGAATGGGGTGTTGCTCTTGTTCTTTTCTCAAGCAGGAACATCGTCCCTTGGCTGCTTCAGCTCAGACTCTGCACAATGGCAAATTTGCAACCTTCCTTCCACGCACAAGCCCACCTACATGCCTGCCCATAAACCCGACAAAGGTGCGCCTGGCTCCACATGCATATCCCCAAGTATTTATTCCAGAGCCCCCAGCCGAGTTCAGAACCAGGCTCTGGTGGCTGCTGTACATACACGTAGCAACAGAGGGGCCCTGCCCCACCGAGCTTGCAGTTTACATGGGCTGGACAAAGAGAGGAAACATTATCACGTCTGCCTTTTAGGGCGGTGAAACAAGGAAGAAAATGAGTATGGGCAGATTTTGAGATGCCAAAATCCCATTGAAATAATGAGGCAGCTAAATACCTGTCAGCCCTTTATCCCTTGTCTAAGGACCCCAGTGAGTTCTTGGCACTGCCAGTAGTTGAACGTCCATCTCCTGGGTGCGAGGCTAACACCTTAATGGCAGGACTACCCTTCCTCTCTTGGGCCAAGCTTGCAGAGTTCCCCATTCTGTTTGTTTCTCTGCTAACCGTGGCCCATGCCCTACATCGAGTTACACTGTTGTCACTGGGGTTGCTCTGGAGTTGCACTGACATCACAGGAACAAATCCGGCCCGTGGTGATCAGGATGCTAGCGGTGTCCTCGGAGGTTCTCCGGGTCTGAGCAGGAGGCAGATGCACATCAGCATTCCTGGGAGGATGGGGTCGTCTCTGGGATGGCAGCTGTCTGGAGAGAGGCATTGACTGGGGGAGTCACTGTCTGACGCACCCGCCATCAGCACGCTTAATGCTAAAACCAAATCCTGGGGTGTGCCACTGTTAAAACTTCAAGCCAGACGTTCATCCTCTCTGTACCAGTTGCCTGGGCTGCCACCTTCATCTTCCTCCTCCAGCTTCCAGTTGTAAAACTAAACAAAACCGTCTGCATGGGGCTGCAGCTAGGAGTTCGGGTGCTGGGCCGGGGTTGCCTGAGTGTTTGCTAGGCCAGATTCTTAAACCTTTGTTTGGGACTTCGTCAGCCAGGATGCTGCAATAACCACGTGGGGCAGGCTGCCCATCCTGAGAGAGCCAGTCAAGGTGAAATAGCCAAGAGCGCCGCATTTAAAGGGGTGGGGTGGGGAATTGTCTGAGCCTGTGGTAGGGACACCATTAAGCTCTTTGAGGCAGTGACAGTCTTACTAGATCTTCAAGTCTCAGGGGGTAGCCGTGTTAGTCTGTAACCACAAAAACAATGAGGCGCCTGGTGGCTCCTTGAAGACTAACCGATTTGTTCTGGCATAAGCTTGGGTAAGAAGTAGGGTTTTTTACCCACAAAACCTTATGCCCAAATAAATCTGTTAGTCTTTAAGGTGCCACCAGACTCCTCGTTTTTACTAGATCTTCGTACAGCATCTGGCATAGTGGGTCCCAGATCTTGGTTTGGGGCTCCAGGCATTATCTTAATACACGGAACAAGTCAGCATCATCTGCAATTTCTAAACAGAACTGTCCTTTTCCCTCCCCTTTCTGCTTTGGGATCAGCAGGGGCAGATGCTGCACTAGCTTTCCCTGCACAGCTCGGCTGACACCCCTCAATCCTGCCCAACAGCCCCCTGCTAGTCCAGCTCCGAGTCCCCCTGCCCCCCACAAGTCTGCCAATAAACTTCAGTCCTGTCCTACAGCACCCCCTACTGCTCCATCCCTGAACCGACATTGGGTTGCTAGTTATGCCAGAAAGAGACAAATGTGTGACCCTATCGTGGCCCTGGGCAGGATTTGAATCAATGACCTAGAGGTTGAAACGCCCCATAGTCCATTCCCCAAAATTTCCTTAACCAGATACTTTCCATGGGTTTATTGTTTTGCCCGTTGGGAGCCGGGAGCCAAGCCAGCGCCTCCAAAGGACGCTTGATCTCTCTATTACCTTGTGTCATTTCTCAGTTGATCTAAGAAAATACAGTGCTTGGCTTGGTTTTTCCGTGCTCATTCAGAGGAGATAAAAGTTTCCAGATAAAGAACCCCGGGGTTCAGAGACTGTCATGGTAAACTTGGTGGAAAAAGCTTATGGTAGGTAGATAGATGTCTGGGGCTTGGCAGACTGGTAGACTAAAGAATTCTGGCAGAGGATGGGTTGTGACTGCAAAACCTTCTCTGGCAGAGGCCCAAACTTGAGGGACTGTGTGTAGAAGTGAAATGGGAATTCATTCTCCATGGCTGTGGGTGCTGTGCAGAGATTGCCAAGACCCACGGAAGGGGCAGACAGCGAAGGTCACCTGCATGGTGGGTTTTGTGACATGAGCACCTGTCTCGGAGGAGCTGGACAGAGACTCCTCAAACTCATTTCACAAAACAAAATGCTGCAGTCAGCTACGTTCTGAAATGCCCTAGGACATCTGAAATCTTGAGTCCTTGCTGGACTCCCTGCAATTCAGATGCGTGGCTCCTGCCCGCCTGCATTCACACTTACATCCAAAAGTGTCAGGCCCATCTAAACAACACAGCCACATGTTGCCCGAGCCGGTCCCCGGCTTGCTCCGAAGACCTCTAGTCCTGCACCCATCGATGCCCGACACCTGCCATGCTAAGCCACATGCCCGACACCAGGGCTTGGCGATGCACCGTGACACTGGCCAGAGATCTCGCCCTGTTCCAAGGAAACCAGGAGCTATTGCAGAACCGGAAGCGCTGCCCAGGAAAATGTGCTTTGTGATATGCCAGGCATGAGAGTGCCACCCTAGTGCAAGGCTGTGCACAATGACTCAAGCGGCAGACAACCGCAGCCCTTTGGCAGAGGTGACGGGACCTGCCCTGACCATTTTGGCCGTCTAAGGAAAAGGCAGGAGGAATGGAACATTCTCACCTGTGAGATGGGGGCAAGGCACAGAATGATGAAGGCCCAGATCCCATGGGAGTTAGGTGCCTAAATACCTATGAGGATCTGGGCCTTAGAGGAACATGCCCAGGGTCACACAGGGAGCCTGCAAGAGCTGGGAAGTGAGCCCAGCTTTCCAGAGTTCCCTCCCAGTCCAGTGCCGAAACTGTAAAATCCTCCTTCACCCCATTCCTTGCTCCTCTCCGGGGGCTGGATCCCTCGCTCCCTACGGATCCTCCCCTCACTCGTTTGGGGGAATTTAGCCCGAGGAAAAGATTTTTAAAGCCTGAGTGAGTGGGGGCCTGTGGATGAGACCCCTGGTGTTGCTAGAATTTCACCTTTTTGCAATTTCTTGGGAAACAAGTAGCAATAAAATGCTTTAGAAAACCCGAAAGCTTGCGTCCCTTTCAGCCCACCAAGGCAGATGCCTGGGGAAAACCAAACGATCGGGCAGCTTCTCAAGCCAGTGACAGGCGCTGTTCGAAGGTGGAGAGATGTGAGAACATCCCAAAGGGCCGGACGTGCCCATTTGTTTGTGGAAGATGTTTCCTCTCTGAGCTGGGTGCCAGGCAGCCTTGGTTTGGGTCCAATGGCCACATTCTCGTTTGGTGTAAACTGGCATCACTCCACTGATGTTGCCAGGGGCTACGCAGATTTACACCAGCTGAGAGTCCAGCCCCGCAGGGCCTGTTGCTATGGGATACGGAGAGGCATGTCAGAAGGGAGGATCTGCTGATGGAAGGGAGGAAGACGTGGCTGAGAGGAGACGACGCAATGGTTTTGTGCTCCTGGCATGTTCCTGAGCACATTATGCTGCTGTACCGAGCAGGAGATTAAACGAGCATTCACCTTGTTCAGCCCTCTGCCCCACTTGGGGAAGCTCCGTGGGGAGGCACTGTCTATGTGGCTCTAGGCACGTCTGCCATATAAATGGTTAAGAATCCAAGTAGACAAGGTGAGAGCACAGAGAGCGCGAGAAATGAATGGAGGGTGCAGCCGGGGCAGATCAGTGTGCATGGGGGGGAGACACCGGCAGAGGACTATGCAAAGGGATTAGGATTTGGAAGAGGTCTATGCCTGGAGAAGCTGAGCGGGTTTGCGTGGAGATGGCTGGGTGGAGGGTTACGCACGGGGAAGGGAGGACAAGACAAGCTGAAGGGCACATGTGTGGATAGCTGGATGAGCGCGTGGTGTATCTGGCAGGAGGAGAGCTCTGCAGCAACTCACCAGTGGGATATCTGGCACTGTCTTCCATTCAAATATGTTCAGCATGTAGCTTCCCCGAGCTCGTTCATGGCACTACTGCTTTGCTTGTCCTCAGGAGATGGCGTGCAGCAGCTCCATCCAACAGCAACAGGGCCCTGGATAGAGGGCTGAGACACGCAGCCAGCAACACCTGTCAATAAGAAGTTGTAACTAATTTGCCTCAACAAAGGGATAAAAGAATGGCCAACAAAAACAAAGGGCTGGGCCACTTGGGGCACTGAGCTGCTGAAGAGCAATGAGCCAAGCCCCAAGAAGGCAGTAAATAACTCTTCTCATAACACACGAACTCGGGATCACCTAATGAAATTAATAGGCAGCAGGTTTAAAACAAACAAAGGGAAGTATTTTTTTCACACAACACGCACCCAACCTGTGGAACTCCTTGCCAGAGGATGTTGTGAAGGCCAAGGCTATAACAGGGTTCAAAAAAGAACTAGATAAATTCATGGAGGATAAGTCCATCAATGGCTATTAGCCAGCAGCGAGAAGACTGGCCTAAGAAGAGGGACTGATCTCTGGATTGGACTGTTGCTTTCTTCCTCCTTCCTGTAGTTTAGGGCCCAGGTGTCACTAAGCGGAGAGGGTCCTTGTTGTATTTAACGCTTTGCTCTGATAAATACCGAAGGCTGGGAAGGGGAGGGGATGTTATACCGCAGGCTGCCTGGGATGCCCTCCCACACCGAGCAGCCCTGGCAGAAATTGATGTTGCCTTGTTTTGGGGTGAATATTTTTGAACCTAGGCCCTGATCCCACAAGCTGGTCTCTGCTGAGAGACTTTCACACCTACAGAGTCTCGCTGGAGTCAGTGGGGTGCAGCCTGTAGAACTGCAGCCTGGATCTGTCTGTCTTTAGTTCTGTCCCTGTGTTTGTACATAACCCTACCAGCAATCAGCTACAGAGACAGCGGCTGGCTAAGCTCGTTAGCGATTTCAATATGTGGCTCAAGCAATACAAGTCAATCACATCTTACATCCCCACCGTGCCTGTCTTTCTGAACCATCCCACAGCTATAACTCGCTACAGACAGCACCACTGAAATTCAGCCACTTCTGGGGCAGAGAGCAGCAATCAAACGTTGTGCAAAGTGATGTATGCCGTGTGGGCTGTCACAGTATGTGGAATCATAGCCCTAGGAGGTGTTTAAGGAAAACCGCTATTGTCACAAACAGCCTTGCACATAGCTTAAGTTCCAGCTTTCTCTCTTGTTTACCACCAACTATACCCTAAGGTACACAGGGCTATCTAGAGGATGAACAATAAATTGTAGTTCTCTTCTATTTATACCCACACCCATCACAGTGGTGTCTGTGCATCTTCCAGTAGTGCATTAAGTGATGTAATTTGCCTCTAATCATGTACCATTACAGGTGGGAGGGAAATTTTGACCAAGGGTTCTGGGGTAAATCCCTCCACTCTTACAAAACCAAATGGTGTGATAGCTTAAATCTCCCTGCAGGGCAGTGACATTTTTAAGGTCTTAATCTAAACAACCTCCATGCAGTCAAATGTGCGGAGCTCCCTTTATCCACCTCGGAAGGACGAAGGGCCAACATGACTCTTGTGCGAGTCACTGCAGGTTAAATCCTGACATTTCTACTCCAGCCAAACTCCTGTTGAGGTCCATGGAAGCATTTCTTGACTATAGAAGTATTGCTTTGAATGTGGCTTTACGTTAGGGGACAATGGCAGTCCTCCTTGGGAGGAACTGAAATATGATCAACCCAGGAAGCTGCCATCTCCCATGGGGCTGCTCTTGGGGAAGCTGAGTGAAATGTCTGTCCCTAGAGGGACTAATGGGATGAGTTACTCTCTGATGTGTACCCTCCTGTGGTGACCACAGATGCGATTCTCTAACTGAAGCTTTTCTTCAATCTAGGAGCCAGGCAGGGGAGCTACAGTAGATGAGAAGCAGAGGTGAGCCTAACCTGTGGGTCTGAAATTCCCCATTGCCTGGGGATGTCTGGACATGTTCTTACAGTTTGGCCCATTATACGGTTAGGAGGCTGGGGAAGGTTCAGACCCAGAGCTCAGAGTTTGGGGGGGGCTCAGTGGCTTTGGTTTGATGCTGGCTTTTTGTGGCACCTTAGGGAGGTTTTGTTTCCAGGTTCCTTGTCATTTAGTATTCTTGGAATTGGGGGGTTCATTCCCTGAGGACGGAAGCCCTATATTTCCCAGCGACAACCCCCGTCCCTGGACTTCAAGTGCTAGTACCCGGAGCCATCACCTCCCCGCCAAGCCAGGCTTTGTGACTGGCCCGAGCGAGGCAAAATGTTTCCTGGAGTCCTGGGAACATCAGGCACCCCCCCCCCGCCATGGCCCTGAGTCCAGTTCTACCACCCTGGAATCCCACTCGAATTCCTACACCCCTCCCTAGCCAGTCTGGCTTCTTGGTTACACTTTTGCCACTTCAGTGCTGAAAAGGGGTGCAGTTTGCTCAGCTGAATATGGGGATAATTGGTGCTGAAATTGTTTGTAGCTTTGAGGAGAGACTCTTCCCTGCACATCTAGGGTTGGTGTAGGGGGAGTGTGGGGCTTTTTGTTTTATAAAGATATTTCTTTCTCTGTCTGTGAAACGGAGAAACAATCCAGAGCTGGAACCCACTCAAAAAAAAAAAAAAAAAAAAAAAGTAACCAGCCAACCCAGTCCTGAGCTGTGTTAGCCCATCAAAGAGTCTGTGAAAAACCTTTCCTCCCTCCCTTGTGCACTCAGTTGCAGTGCTGCCCACCACAGCTCTGTCCTCTCTCTCTCTCTCTCTCCCCCTCTGCAAAGGTACCATCAGCGACTGCGGCACTTCCCATGGACTAGACTATTCTAACAGCAATAAAAGTTAGTTTATTCAGAGAACCTCCCCCCAATAAACCCCAAAACCAAACTCCCCTCTGCAAGCCTGAGGAGACTGTTTCAGCTAACAAGGTAAGGACTTTATTTCTCTTTCTTGACATATTCTCCCATTCCCCCTTTTTCTTATCATTCACCTAGATACCTATCACATGTTGCATTAAGCTCAGCCTAGAGAAAATCTCTTTAATTTCTCAGTCATGAGACCCTCTAATTCTGATTAGTTTTTCCCCAAGCAAAGAGGAATATTCTCTCTTTCCAGGAGAACTTTAGTCTGTGCGCTTTTCTTTATTTCTTCCGTCCCTTTTATCATCCCTTTATTTTCCCCCTGACCCATTTTTAATTCTGTTCCTTTTAAATAAATTGTGTCAAAAGAGGAGTATGTGATGTTCAAACAGGGTTAATGAGAAACCGGACCCAGGTTGGGGCAGAGATGGCTCCAAGGTCCAAACCCTACTTTCCTGTCTCAAATGTTTGTAAGAAAAATGTCTGAGAAGTTCTGTGCCCCCGAGTACCCTGATCCCTAGCAAATGGACTTTTAGTTCAATTCCATGATCTGCCCGGGAGCCTGTTCTCTTCCAATTCTAGATATCTGTACTCCTACTTTTCTTCAGTGCCGGTCAGAATTGGGGTATGTCACCTCAGCTAACTTCACATAGGTCCTGAGCTGGGAAGTAGAAGGTTCTTATTTTATTGTTTTTAAGGACATTTCTGTTCATTGAGCTCTCATCCGCCAGTTCCTAAACTTTGAACATTCTTAATAAGCCAAGAGAGTCGCCCCTGTACGTTTGCCCCAGGCTGACCTACTTGGAGATATTTCCTCATCTACGGGCAGCTTTGCTATAAGGAACATTTTTAATAAATCATAAGGCCAGCAAATTCCTGGGATTTTTATTGCATCTATAAAAATCCAATTTTGATCCATCAGCAAGGGACACTGGGAAACTATTCTTTTCCGCTGCCATGTCCCATGCATACTGGGATGCTAAAATGAGAGCAATGTCTGCATTGGTACGTTTTACCTTCTCGGACTGTGGTGTAACTCTGTGTAGTATAAGAGAATTTTCTCTCTCTCTCTCTGATGCTGCATCTATCCTGCACATCAAATAATCTTGTTGTAGGGGCAATGATAGGCCAACGTCTCCTTTAACTGAGTCTAACTAGCTATTGTGGTTTTAGATCCTCAGCCCCCTAAGAAGCTGAACATTAAAGACTATTTGGGAATCTAACTGTCCAGGGTTTCTGCCATTTTGCTACATTGTAGGACAGGTAACACCCACCCACCCCCCTTCTCCCTTTTTGGCATGCCCAAAGCTAAAAGAGTAAAAACCTCCATGTAGTTAAGTCAGCGAGGACACAGCAATTTGGTTCGATTGTGGGCTAGGTTTTTCATCCCATTTCTCTCAATCTATTGCTGTCAGGCATAAGAAGAAAAAAACCTGCTAGAAAATTGGTTCAATTCTATAATAAAGAACCATCAGTTTTCATTTATTCAGCACAGCTTCCAAGATTAGTTTCACTGAAACGTTTATCGTTGTTTTATTTTTCTTTCCTTGTCCACCTGGGTCAGAAAAGCCCCGATCCCTATTTGTATAACAGAACTCCACCAGTGAGTAGCTTCTTTTGATTCACCTGTTCCAATCTGCATCAATGTTTGCCCAAGAATCGGGGTTAGTGGGCTTAGCTGTAACTTTAGAAGCCACATTCATGTTTGAGTCTGAGAGCTGTCAGGATCTCATCACGTTTTTGGAAAATGTGTGATGCTCTCACTGTGGAATTCACTTACAATCATAAGTAGGTGGAGGAAGGAACCCAGCTGTGGGTCATAATAGCCCTGACTGGAAATGAACGTCTGATCTCCTCCGTGTAAGTGTAACAGCTGAGTTACCCTTTTAAAAAAAGAGAAAAATTGACTGTCTAGATGTATTTGTTTCCTGTTGCCTTTGTTTTAGGCTACAGAAAGCCAGATTGCAGTAAGCAGGGTGGAGAATTCAGCTTTTCTTTGTACTGGGTTGCACTGAAGTTCTTTGCAGTGATTCATATATTCCATTCATATGAAATACAGTATTGCTAAGGGTGAATGGGGACTGCGTGTTTTGTTTTGTTTTGTTTAAAGCCATAAACCCTAGAAGTGTCAAGTTATTCACACCTGGGTGAAATCTAGGATTTTTCTGTCTGTGGCTTTTGGCAGCGGCTCAGCATAGCTCTCCATGGCAGGTTTTTCTGTTTGCCCTTTTGATATCCTTTCATACTGTTGCAGGCAGACGGCCACAGCAGCTGTTTCTCTCTGACTTCCAAGTGTTTCTTGGTCTTTTGTCACTCTCTTGACCTGCCACCCTGAGGAACGGCATGCACAGCATTGTGTTGGGAGACCCCAGAACCACATGCAATCTGAATTCAGGGGCTTGCAGCGAGCGCCTGTTCTCTCTTCCTATTGTGAATTTTACCTGTGGGTTTCCCCAAGTGCAGGACTGGCTGCCTTCTGTCTGCATTGTGCTCCATAAGATACTAGAGAGACGAGGTGGGGGAGGTAATATCTTTTACTGGACTAGCTCAGGGGTCGGCAACCTTTCAGAAGTGCTGTGCCGAGTCTGCATTTATTCACTCTGATTTAAGGTTTCGCGTGCCAGTCATACATTTTAACACTTTTAGAAGGTCTCTTTCTATAAATCTATAATATATAACTATATATACTATAATGTATAACTTTACATATTGTTGTATGTAAAGTAAATAAGGTTTTTAAAATGTTTAAGAAGCTTCATTTAAAATTAAATTAAAATGCAGAGCCCCCCGGACCGATGGCCAGGACCCAGGCAGTGTGAGTGCCACTGAAAATCAGCTCGCGTGCCGCCTTCAGCACATGTGCCATAGGTTGCCTACCCCTGGACTAGCTTCTGCTGGTGAGAGAGACAAGAGTCTCTGGGTAAGATGCAGCATTTGAAAAGCAGCCACTAGCAGCAGCAGTGTTTCAGTAGTTTTGTGGCTTGGTTAAATGTTACCTCCAATGTTTCACTACTCATGAAAGAGTAACCAAGGCTACCAGAACTTCAACCAAATATACAACCAGACTTTTCCCATTGAGAGCAGAGCATTGTCCTATTTGCACTTCACCATGTGGGGCATATGTATGTGAGCCTACCCAGTGAAGAATGGACAATGGCTAGATTGCAAAGAAAGTCGTTGACTTACAGGAGTCAGAGGAACAACTTGGAGATCCAATCAAAGTGAGACGGGTCTCCAAGGCATCCTCCTAGTTAGATGCAGTCAAGATAGTTAAACAGGACTCTCATCCCTCTCACTCTACATGGAAAGGTTCAGGCTTAGGACCCATGAATGAGGCTTCCTCTTGCCCCCACCCCCCATTACCTGGTGTAGGAACATACTTTGGAGTAAATTCTTTCTGCAGAAATACAGTGGCAATGAGCCAAACACGAGAACATAAACTCCAGTGACATCAACTGAGTGACTCTGAAGATGACTTTGGTCTAGTGCATCTTTTTGGAAAGACCAATAGGTTACTTTAAAAGATTTGGGGCTAAATTCTGCCCTCAATTATGCCTACTGAAGTCCTACTGAAGTCAGTGGGTCCCACGGGCATAAACATAAACAGATGGTAGCCCTTATAGGATTGAATTAGGTGTTGTTCCTTTGGTGTGACTAGGGCACAGTAACGGGGTGGAAGAACATCTCCCTAGTGGTGAGATGAAAATTGCCCATTGGTTCCATTTAATAATTAGATTTTGGAACAGAGTAATGGGTCAGAGGATCCTGGGGCTACTGGTCCTCCAGCTCATATCAGAGACACTAAAAGACCAAGAGAAGGAATCTACTGGAATTTCCACCAGACCTTTCATGGTTGGGGACAGAAGGGCAGGGCACAACTTCCAGAGCTCCGCTAAAACACTAGGAATTGCCATGCTGAAGTAGCCCAGCCATACCCTACCTCTGGCAGTGGCCAATGTCTGATGCTACAAAGGAGGCTGAAAATTATTTAACATGGGACTTCACCATTTAGACCATCTGTCTGCTCACGATCAATGCGTTGTGCTGACCCCTGGGGGAACTGGACAGTAATTGTGCTCTGAGCAGGGCGACAGCCAGTTTATAGCACTTGAAAGCCCTCACTTCTATGGTGCCCCTGTTGGGAGGCAGCAGGGGGGACTGCATGGTCACTAGAGTTGCAGCCAGGACTTCTGGGTTCTGCTAATGACTCTAGGCAAGTCGCTTCCCCTATCTGTAAAATGGGCCTAATAATACGATCCACTGTAACATGATTTGAGAAGCATAGTTATGCTCAAGAGTGTGAGGAGCTTGCATACCACACCAATGGGGGAGGGGGCACTTAAGTATCTTAGATGGAGTGCACTCTAAGTGCTAAGCATCTTTGTTGCAGCATGAGTCTAGTCCAGCCTCTCCCCACCTGGTTCTGCTGGATGGCAGATTTCTGCTCTTGGGACCCTTCTTTTGCTCCGAGTTTGCCAAGACTGTAGCAGAGAGGCTGGTTGGGGAACCAGGCATGTAGGAATGCACCGATACTCCACCATACTGCTCTGTAGAGGGTTTATGGGATTTCTGCTGTTATAAATCCATTCCAAAGGAACTTAGGAGACAGTTTTTAGAGCTCCATAAGAAGAGCTATTAGTGGGGTGGCTGGGAGTTTAAGCTGATATATAAGGAGATCATTATATGATATAACAGAATATTTGTAGGTGCTTTTCCAGCCTGGGTTTTTTTTGCGGTTTATTTTCATATAGAACGTTTTCTTTGACTCGAAGAAAAATGGTGGGAGGAAAAATGCCCGTTTCAAATGCTCTCGTTATAAAGGTCTGTGTTCAAAGGCTACTAATAGACCAGTTGCCACGAAGGTTCCAATACATTACCTCCTGCCATCCCTCGCAACTACATGAAAAGTGACTCTATCCACGGCCCTGTAGCACGGGGAACGTTGTATCAACAGTATGTCAGGAAACGTCACCTGCAAAATACATTAGCCCTGGTCGAAAGGGCGCGAAGGGCTGTTCTCTCTCCCTTTCTCACACACACGGTCTGTCTTTCTCGCTCATATTTCAGCTTGTGCACAGCTAGGAAAGCAGCAGAGTTTCCATTCTCCTGTGCTGCAGACAGTGTCTGTAACAACACAACCTCATAGTTCTGCAGGGTGGGGCCATAAAACGATACTGAATTTCACTTGTCCTGAACGCCAGCTCCCTCCCACCCCCACCTCCTTTCCTTTCTTTAGACTGCTCCAAAAATATCTACCCTGGCAGAAAGGCATAGAACGTAGAGCCTCGTCTTTCTGTCTAACCCTTCCCTGACCTTTGCCAAACTTCACTTTTGATCCTGTGCTTTACAGGTGAGGAGAGCATCCATTAATGAGCACTTGCGGGCTGAAGGGATGGCAAATTGACTGATTGGAGAGGCAGAGGGGGTTCGGTTGGTGAACCGCTTCCTAGTCCCATTTAGAGGCACAGATCTGCATGTACATCCAACACTGGCTCAAGGGCCTGGGGAACTTTGTGCCTTTTTCCCTCCTCTGCCTATGTTTTGCTTCGCTGCATTCTGCGCGGGAATGTTAGTGAGGGAAAGAAAAAGGGAGATTGCAGAAGAAACCAACTCTTCCCCGTGGAATGTCGGAGACTTTAAAGTATCCAGTCAAAAAGGGGCGGGGAGCACACGCTCACACAGGTGTGTGTGTTTTCCATGGAATTGATACATTTTAACAAACTAATTAAAAGCAAAGAATTTTCCCACGCATGTGAATTTCCTCAATTCAGTTTGTAGCCAGGGCTGGCTTGGCCTCTGCTCTCTCTGCCTCAGGAAAAGTGCCCCCCTGAAATGAGACAGCCCGTAATAGTTTCCCACGTCGTGCTGGCTTTATCTTCAAGTGATTGTCCCGCTCGGGAGCAGTAATGCAGGGTACAGAAATGCTCCTTCCTGCCAGTGGTGCAGCACTGGGGGCTGGTCTTCGGGAAGCCCCAGCTCCCGTGTAGACACAACACTTTCAGAAGAGCTTCTGTGTGTTGAGGTGCTGAAGGCTTTGGGGAATCTGTCTGTTACTTTGGTGCCTCAGTGGAAGCTGAGCTCTTGTGAAAACCCAGCCCTGGTTGTGAATGTTACGTCCTGGAAAGTCTGGATCTGAGCTCCTGGGAGAATCTAACCAGTTCAGAGCAGTGCAGGGATGTACGGTCAAGTGTCTCCCCACTGAATAATCCTTTCACATTCAGTCATGCAGAACTATTGACTTGGAGGGGACTGCATGGATTTAAACAAAGGAGAATCTGCCCCCTGAATAATGACCTTCCTTGCTTTCTTTTTTCCACTCTCAAATTGTTTTCCCAATGGTACTTGGCAGGTGCCGAGTATATTACTTTCCTTTCTCTTCTCTCCAGTTGGTTTTTCATCATTTTCCCAGGTGCATCGCTTCTACCGAAGGATGTCAGGCTTCTCCAGGTGATCCAAAGCATACTATGTGAACTTGGAAGTGAGAAGATCCAATCAGACTGAGAAAAGCCCGTTATATTTGCTGGATTTCAGTAAAAAAACAACGGGGAGTCCGGTGGCACCTTAAAGACTTAGATTGATTTGGGCATAAGCTTTCGTCGGTAAAAAACCCACTTCTTCAGATTCATGGAGTGAAAATTGCAGATGCCGGCATTGTTCTACTGACACGTGAAGAGAAGGGAGTTACCTCCCAAGTGGAGAACCAGCGTTGGCAGGGCCAGTTCAATCAGGGTGGCTGTGGTCCACTCCCAATAACTGATGAGGAGGTGTCAATTCCAGGAGAGGCAAAGTTGCTTTTGTAGTGAGCCAGCCACTCCCAGTCCCTGTTGAAACCCAAATTAATGGTGTTAAATTTGCAAATGAATTGTAGCTCTGCAGTTTCTCTTTGAAGTCTGTTTTTGGAGTTTTTCTGTTGCAGGATGGCTACTTTGAAATCTGTTATTGAATGTCCAGGGAGATTGAAGCGTTCTCCTCCTGGCTTTTGTATGTTCCCATCCCTGATGTCTGATTTGTGTCCATTTATTCTTTTACGTCGCGACTGTCCGGTTTGGCCAATGTACGTGGCAGAGGGGCACTGCTGGCACACGACGGCATATATCACATTGGTAGACGTGCAGGTGAATGAGCCCTTGATGGTGTGGCTGATGTGGTTGGGTCTCTGATGGTGTCACTAGAGTAGATATGGGGACAGAGTAGGCAACGAGGTTTGTTACAGGGATTGGTTCCTGGGTTAGTGTTTCTGTGGTGTGGTGTGTAGTTGCTGGTGAGTATTTGCTTCAGGTTGGGGAATTGTCTGTAAGCGAGAACTGGCCTGTCTCCCAAGGTCTGTCAGAGTGAGGGATTGTTTGCCAGGATAGGCTGTAGATCGTTGATGATGTGCTGGAGAGGTTTTAGATGGCCAGTGGTGTTCTGTTATTTTCCTTGTTGGGCCTGTCCTGTAGTAGGTGACTTCTGGGTCCCTGTCTTGCTCTGTCAATCTGTTTCCTCACTTCCCCAGGTGGGTATTGTAGTTTTAAAAATGCTTGATAAAGATCTTGTAGGTGCCTGTCTCTATCTGAGGGATTGGAACAAATTCGGTTGTATCTTAGGGCTTGGCTGTAAACAATGGATCGTGTTGTGTCCTGGATGGAAGCTGAAGGCATGTAGGTAAATATAGCGGTCAGTAGGTTTCTGGTATAGGATGGTGCTGATGTGACCATCACTTATTTGCACAGGATTGCACTGGATTTCAGTGTACCAGACAAACATCTGGTCTAGGCCAGAAGAAGAGAATAGATGCTAGTTCAGGTGGACCATTGGTGCATTCCAGTTTGGTAACTCTCCACATTTCCATACATTCTTGTGGATGGAAGGTCAAAAATGTCATCTGTGCATCAGTAACCTTCTCAATAAAGCAAATTCTCCAAGAACAAACCTCTGGAGAATCTGCTGGCACACTTCTGACAGGTCTTCATTCATCTTCAGCTTCCAAGTCACAGCTCAAAGTTGCCTGCTAGTGATTTCCAGCCCCTGAGGAGATCTTCAGTGAGGTTCTGAATCTTTTTCCATACTGAGACTGCTTCCGTGGTGAATCTCTTCCCATCTAGCCAGAATCTAGCTGCCTCCTAGCCCCATTTAGCAATACAGGAAAGACAGGCCTTGAACCTCAGGTTGAGAACTGAGGGACCAAAAGAAGGCTCCAAAAACTCGGTCTTGAAGGATTTCCTGGCAAGAATTACCTCGTCTCGATGGGAGGCACAGTGGTGACAGTGTAAGAACCTAGAGAGAGAGAGAGAGAGAGAGAGAGAGGGTAAAATTTTCAAAAGTGCTTAAGAGACTTAAGAACCTAATTTCCTTGAAAGTCAATGGGATGCTAGCTTCTAAGTGACTTAGGCATGTTTGAAAATTTTCCCCAGTATCTTTGCAGCTTCATTTTAAAATCCCCCTGGCAAACGTCAAAGAATGAGCTCTCCTTGCATCTGCACATCTCACTCTGCTGTGCATCTTGTTCTCTTGATAATTGTTACCATCAAGGAGGCTTCATCCTCCTTTTTAGGTTCCTCCTTTTCAAAACACAAGACGACAGGATTCAGATCTGTGCTTCCAAGCTACTCAGTGGACGTTGACTGTCCACCACAGGTTGTCCTCTGCTTCTACCTACCCAATCCCTTGTATTGTTCATTGTCCATAGCACCACAAATCCACACACAGCCTCACAAACAGCGATGCAAAGTGACCTGCTCCCTGCCCCGGAGTGTGCACGCAGCCGCTGAGCACAAGATCCAGAACAATACTTCTGCTCCCTCCTCTGGAGTTATTGATGAGAAATGTTGGGGGAGGCAGGGATCAGTGAGGCCCTTGGAGAGGAAAGGAGGAAAGTTCAGTACAGATCCAGCAGCTTGATAAAGGCACAAAGGGGAGAAAGGGAGCAGGGAGGTGAGACCAGGAGGAAGAGTGAAGAGGGGAAGAAAGAGAAGAGTGAGGGGGGATTTGATAGTAGCCTTCAATTACCTGAAGGGGGGTTCCAAAGAGGATGGATCTCGGCTATTCTCAGTAGTGGCAGATGACAGAACAAGAAGCAGTGGTCTCAAGTTGCAGGGGAGGAGGTCTAGGTTGGATATTAGGAAACACTATTTCACTAGGAGGGTGGTGAAGCACTGGGATGGGTTACCTAGGGAGGTGGTGGAATCTCCTTCCTTAGAGGTTTTTAAGGTCAGGCTTGACAAAGCCCTGGCTGGGATGATTTAGTTGGGGATTGGGCCTGCTTTGAGCAGGCGATTGGACTAGATGACCTCCTGAGGTCCCTTCCAATCCTAATCTTCTATGATTCTGAGGTCAATAAAGCAGTAAATCGCAGGGAAGAAAACTAAACCCAAAGCTTTGTCGCCAGCAAGAGTCAATGTACCAGGACTGAAACCTTAGCTCTAGGTACTTCCTTTGAATGCCTCTCACTCTTCAGCCCACCTGGAAACCATCTCCCTTAGCTTAAAAGAACTGTCTCTGGATGTCTCTCCCCCTTGTGGTAAGAATGTGGCAAGAAGCCCGTGGCTGCTTTGGCATCCATGCATCTTCCAGCTCAAGTGTTTAATAACATGTAGCACTTTACAAAGTGCTGTGTGAGTAGGGTTGACAACCCTCCAGGATTGTCCTGGAGTCCCCAGGACCTAAAGATTAACGATCTATATAAAGAATATGTCATTTGATGAACCTTCAGGAATATGTCTAACCAACACTGGCAATCCTATGTATGAGCCTTCGCTAAGTGATCTTCCTGGCATCTGTGGGAGGGGAGGAAGGTTATCTATCCCCGTTTTCCACCCTGCCATCACCATGCTCTGTACAATGGAGATGCACAGAAGCAAAGGCCAGTGTTTTCAAACGTGGGTGTGAAGCTTGTAAAAACTATTCATAGGTGCAGAGCACACCCAGCTCCTGTAGGCTTCATTGGAGTTACCCCAGTGTAAACCCTATGTAACTGACAGCAAAATTTGGCCTCGGGAATCTCTTAAAACCTACAGAGTTCTGCCCATCTACTCAAAGGCTGATTGACCTAGAAATCCCAGATCTACTTATGCTCTATCCTTTTTCCTTGCGGATCACACTGGAAACAGCTGTGAACTTTCTCTGTTGTTCTTCCAGAGGGTTTTATTTCATTGCTGCTTTCCAAGTTGAGAGGGATCTAAAGTCTAAAGAAGAGGGTCTTACACAGAACTTCATCCAGATGAATGAGGTGATGTTGCTGGCTGTTGAGCCTAGATCTAACCTCTGTCTTTATCCGCAGACAATATGCCAGTGGGAGCACACAGAAATACAGACTTTCTTCTGAGGTGCATTAGTCAAATAAAAGCTTTTTCTTTGTCTTGGACAGAAAACCAAGACTCTGTGGCCAGGCCACCTTGTGATGCTGCAAACGTCTCGTAACTCCCCCGCTACTGCTGCAGGAAGTGGTGCTGACGATCCAATAGGTGGCGCTCATCTATCTGTCAGGTCCAGTGGTGCTCAGATCCTGAAGTGTGGATTGCCAGTATAAGAAGTTGGGTGGACAATGTTGTGCTAGGAGGGTACTGGGTTATTGAGAGGTGCCATCTTTTGCATGAAACATAAACCCAAGGTCTTGACCCTTGTGGACAGGTAACAATTCATAGCACTTTGCAAAATCTCTGGGGTCCCAGCCAAATTCCAGCATGGGGGCGGGGGAGTTGTATTCTCCCTACTCTAATTCCTGCACTTTTCACTTGGAGAATGTATGCTTCTCAGCTTCCTGTTTTAAACTGCCGTGTAGTGTTCCTGTGTGCCTTTGAACAGTTTGTGTTTCACTCCAGAAGTGGCTGCACTTCAGTGGTGAGGAAGGGGGACCCCTGTGTATAGCTGAAGTCTGTAAAGTCTGCTAGGGGCATTTTAGGAGCGAGGCCGTGGTGTCGTCATCACAGATGTTTAGCTTTTTGTCCAGATTCTGTTTTAAAGGCGCACTGGAGGTGTCATGATGCGACATAGCTCAGGATCAGGAACTTCCTGGAGCACCTGTGAATCCATTCTCTGTGAAATAGCTGCAATATTTAAAGCCGAGGGCAAATGCACCTGCTTTCAGGTTTTGGTACAAGTGCGAAAGCTCAGCCCAGTTTTGTTTTTAAAAAGTTACCTGAGGTTGATCAAGACTGGGACAGATTTTATGGCTTCCTATCGAAATCCTGTGGTTTTGCTGTGAAACTTGGCAGCTCTGACTGCTTTTGATTTGAGATGTTGGCTTTGCTCCATCCCCAAACTCAGAATAAAACTCCAGAAGGGGGCAGAGTGTGTGAATCCAGTGAGCATCGGAGCTTGCAACCCTCTTTGCAAAAGGCAACTGAGGAGGTTTGCATGGCTGGAATGGGAATGTCCTAGTTCTGGGCTCAAGCGATCACCCCTTTGGGGACAAGATGTGCTAATGCGAGGGCTAACCGCTGAGCAAACAATTCGGGGGAGAAATTCTGCAAAAATTCCTTGGAATTCAAAAGCAGATTTAAATTCTGAGGGGTTTGCAACACTTTTGTGTTCGTCTCCTGCAAACATTCGAGCCATTGGGCGTTAACAGCACCGATATACCCGGAGCAAAACTCCCCCCACGCATGGTGCAGAGAGCCAGGACCAGGCACCACCCACACCCCACCTACGTCCTATTTTGAGAACTTAGGTGGGACACAGTGCAGCGGCACCATGCCAGCCAGGGACGCAGGAGTGAATTTTTCCCAGAAAAGCCCATTTTTTAGCCCAAAAAAAAAAAAGTATAATGAGAATTTTGATGGTACATTCCACTGTGAAATCCAGGCTGTCTTGGGGAGCGATGTAAATCATCCATTCAGAGGAAAGGGACCATGCGACATTTATGATTTTTTTAAATTGGTATTGCCACCCCCCAGCATTCAAAGTTCATAAGTCAGGGCCCCAAAGATCATGAGATTTTTCTTTTGAGTTCTTTGCTGCCCAGTTCCTGAGCCTCCTGGTGCAGATCTTCTCTGCAACCACGAGGGCTTAGAAACTTCTTTTGTTGTTTGTAACGAAAGCTGAGCTATTTGGGCAACTTCTTGATTCAAGGAACTGGGAGATTAAGAAAACAACCCTTGCGATATTGCGTGTTTAACACTGGTGTAGCATTTCTGGGCCCCTACTGTGATCAGCGCCCCATTGTTCTAGGCACTTTACAGGCACAGAGTAAGAGACTCCGAAGAGCTCAGTCCCAAAAGACCGGATTTATGTAACCAACCCAACCTATTGTGACTGTCCAGCTGCAAACATACAAAGCATGAAGGTTCTGAAGACCAACAGGTCTTCATGGGAAAGTTCCTGAACAGTTTTGAATAACTTTGAAAATCTTGGCCACTGATTTGTTGACAATTCCTGAACACACACACACACACACACACGAAATCCACCCCATAAACAGAGCTGTGAATTATTTCCTCAGTTCTAGCCATGAAGCGTGAGCCATTTTGTCCTAAAATACTAGAGCTTGCACCCGAGCAGAGGAAAACTGGACAGCAGGAAGTTGCTGGAGGGTTTGGGAAACTTTTTAAATTTAGTTGCTTTTTAAAGTGAAGATGAAAAGAGGGAACCAGACAGTTTTGCATCAGCTCCTCCACTCTGGTGAAAGGCAGATTTCTTTCCTTACTGTCTTTTGAACTGGAAATGAGGAGTGGGGTGGAGGGAAGGGAAAGTGGCAGCATTAGCACCACGATCTCGCTGCCTGGTTCCGTAATCTCTTCATTCTTTCCCACCCGGCTTCACAAAACCTGCCCACGTTCAGGCCAAAGTAAATCCTGAGCCAGCTGGCTGGGAAACTGCAAGCTCCCGTGGCACGGCCTTCCTCAAGGAATCAGAGCCCTCAGCCTCCGCGTGGCCAACCCGTCTCCTTTTGTTCTTACTACACATTGTTGCTTGGCCCTCCCCTGAGTGCTTTCTCCATGAGGAGTTCTCTTATTTGCTCTTTAAAGATCACCTGCCGTGTTGTTGCTGAGCAGAAACTAAGTGCAAGGATGAAACCCCTTGAGACCCTGCAAAGGGTTATAAAATGTTCATTGTCCAGCTCATCTTATGCCACGGTCTTTGTTTTCACGTCCCCTCGTGCAAGTCTGACACATTGCACAGCAGCCGCCCCGTGCCAGACCATACCACGGTAGTGCTTTTAATGAAATGTCGGGTTCATAAGAATTAATTTCATTTAAAACATTCTTTTCATTTTTCATAAAGCACAGCAAATCCGTGGTACTTACTGCAGGAATGCACCAAGAATGCTGTTGGGCAGACAGCGTATTAGCTACGATATATGAAATAGGATGGTGGGGGGAGGGGGATTGGTGGCTGGTAATCTAGTACTGCCCTGATACCAGATCTAACTACCTTAGATTCTTCCAAGAAAAGTAGAAGCCTGGTAAGGCAGGTTCCTGGAGCATCTTCTCAAGTTCCTTCATACTGATGATCACAAGGTATTTCCAAAAGAGTGAATGGCTTTAACAAAGACTGGGGAGTCTTATGGAATTGCATGTGATGACACTTAAAAGGCAGGAAATTTCTCATCTAAGATTCGGGGATTGGTATCTCTGGAGAACCCTTCAATGGCTTCACAGGTTGTTACAGTCCCATAGACCTCTAGTAATGGCCTGGTTCTGAAGCCACAAAGTCAATGGGAGTTGTACTTGCACCAGCCAGTTTGGTTCTTAGTCAAGCTGTGTTCCGCTGGGACTTCTGCCTGGAGTGAAAACTTGCATGTGCAGCTGATGGAGCTTTTTCAGTGACTGGCCAACAAACCTACAACTCCTGGGAGACACCAAGCTGGCCATAGACCTCAGGGTTCTCAGAGCAAAATGCCAGGCCCTCAGATTCTGACCTCGCTTTCCCATGAAAACAGACAAATAAAAAACTTCAAAGTATGCAAATTCCAGTCTGTGAGTGGCCTTCAGGATCTCCCTGGACTCTCACTGCATGCTGCTTTACGCACTCAGAGCTCTTGCTGTCTTGATGAGGAGCAGAAAGAGAGTGCCAGGAGATAAACACCGTCTCTGCGTGGCTAACTGACCAGCGTCGCTACGGCGGTGCCTGCATTGCCCAGTGGCGAGGGAGCTGGCCTGGGAGGCAGGTGAGCTGCATTGTATTCCTGGCTCTGTTGCTGCATTGTATTCCTGGCTCCTTCCACGGCACCAGCAGACCCTCTGCAGGTAGGGCAGCCTGCCTGCTGCCCTCGTGGCGCCGGCAGAGCGCCCCCCGCGGCTTGCTGCCCCAAGCACGCGCTTGGCGTGCTGGGGCCTGGAGCCGCCCCTGTGCTGAGCACAAGTCACTTCCCTGGCTGTTTTGTCCACATAAATCATAAGCTGCAGGGAGCTGGAAATGTCTCTTACTGTGTTTACACAGTACCAAGCAAACAGGGCCTAGATCTTGGTTTGGGCACCAGGTGATCCTATAACACTTAATGGTAACTGTACTTTTGGGGATGGCACAGGAATGTCAAGACTCCATGTGGCCCATGACGTGGGGACTGAGCCATCGTGTCCCCGTTGAGGAAAGGAACTCTAGGATTCCTTTCCAGCACCCTTGATTTCATTAGTTACATCTCAGTGCGTGGGCAGCTGCCATCCTCCCTTCCCTGCCCCCCATCCCATGTTCTGGCAGCCAGAGGACTATGCCCCCCCCAGCCCGCAGCACCCACCGAACAGCATATGGATTACAAGTTTAATGGTCTTCGCTTTTCTATTTTTATATGAACTTGACTTTTGAGGACACGGCTCCTTAGCACGTACCTTTCTGATCATGTCACACTCCCTCCCCTAGCCCCCGTGGTGGTGGGCGGGGTACTTCCTTTTTGGTGAGCAAGCTTTGGGAGCTTGGCGGAACTGGCAGGTTATGCTGAGTCTCACCAAAGTCAAGACAAATGCCTTACCGTGCCAGTGAGTCCCTGGCTGCTTCTGGTGTCAGTAGTTTTACCTCTGACTTGAGCAGGAGCAGGACACAGCCCTGTCTGCAAGGCTCTGGATGCAGCATGAAGTAACCTGTCTCGCTGTTCTGCAGCGCTCCTCTGTGCTGCTAGTGAAACAGGCTTCTCAGCTGTTGGAAGATTCTCACTGGGCCCCATCCAAATCCCAGTAAAGTCAACGCGAAAACTCCCACTGACCCCGGTGAGAGTTCGATCAGGCCCCAGCGTGGCATGGGTGGAGTAGCAGCCTTCAGCACTGAGAGTCCAAAGTCTCTTTAGGACATAGGAGGAAGTCCAGGCTGGGATGTTCCTTTAGCAGCTGTGTTAACAACCTTATGACTGCCCTGCTGGGAGCGCATCAGCTCCCATAAGTTAAGCAGGTTGTCCCTGGTCAGGACTTGGCTAGGAGATGCCAAGGGAAACCCCAGTGCTGTATTTCATTTTGATTTAGTATTGAACCAATGAGGCAAGCTGGCACTGGGGAGCGCTGCGTTCCTGCTGGCTCTGTCTGATGGAGGAAAAGTAAATCCAAGGTCCGGACCACCCGTGGCCATTAGGCGAACTCAGGGCACTGTTTACCAAGGCTCATTTCCCCAGCCAAAATCCCCACTGCAGCTGTAACGGGGATACAAGATTCCTTGTGCTTCTGTCCTAACCTGCTGTGCGCTCTGAAACAGCGACTCTGTAATACCCTGGAGGTGGCTGCATTTCAGTGACGGGCAGGATGATTTCTGTGTGGGGAGTGGGGCGGGCATGGCGACCCAGACCCAGACCTTCAGTGCTAGAGATGTCACTGAGGGCAAAATTTGGCCTATCGTTTGCAGAAGGATTATGGGATGAAGGGCATTGTAGGAACTATTACCACAGAATCTATAGAAACTATATATTACAGCTGTGTAATGGCCCCTGCTTCTCCAGGTCCCTGCCCCATGTGCTGTCACTTACATCTGTGCCAAGTCCATTTAGAGTCTTAGAACAAGGAAAGGAAAAAGATGGAGTGGGTGAAACGCATCTCTGTGCAAACAGCCAGCATAAGGCCAGGCACCAATTCCATCCCATGTAAGCCCATCATTTCTCCAGGAAATGCTGCCATGCCAACCATAAAGCAGGCCCTGGAATCATCTTTACCGTAACTTGAAATCTTGCTGTCAGATCTTAACTTGCATGACCCTGATGTGCTTGGAAACAGCAAAACAAATAGAAAATCTTCCTTTTCCCAGCCCACCAACAAATCATCAAAGCAGCTCAGATGCTAATAATTAAGCTGTGAGCAATCAAAGAAAAAAGTTGATCCCATTAAATATTGCTGGGAAGCGAAAAATAAGTGTTCCTGGAGTGCCACTTGTTTTTCGCTCGAATCTCGGTCCAGGAGGATGCTAGCTTGGGTCCCTCTAGTGGCTGAATACCAGCCAAACATCTGCATTTCTTTTTTTCCTGTCAGACTCGTTTGTATCAACTAGCACTGATTTTTGTAGTTAAGCAGCATTTTGTCACCAATTGCATTACATGGCAGGAGGCTGGAATGTTGCTGGTTTCTCCTTATGCAGAGAAAGTAACGTGGTGAATTCCAGTGGTCACTTCTCCCGCCGTCTCCCTTCCCCCTTTGCAACTTGGGTATGGAAAATGTTGACTCAACCCAGGGGCTGCTAGAAACCTGAATGCTCAATTCTGCTGACCTCTGAAATTTGGAGCGATATCTGTGCCAGTTTTTGCACATTTTATGATGATTTAATCTCTCTATTTACAGCTGCTCTGCAACTGTCCCAAACAATCAGTCCAAACTCAGCGCTTCCAAGCTTGCTTTTGTGATCCTGGGGGCCAACTTTCTGTGCCATTTAGGAATGGGATGTGTGGCCTTGTTTGTTAGCAGCTGGGTGCAGGATTCTTAAGAGCTCCTCAGTTGCAATCTTTGCAGGCTGCAGAACGACTGGAGGGAAATGTCCGTGAAATACTGGAGAGGATATTTCAAAGGCACGGCCGTGATATAGATCGCAGCTAGTTGTTTATGGCCAACTGCTCAGCAGGTTGCAGCATCCTGCAAAGCTGAGAAGAGATGTAATAAATACCAAGTTTGTTTGGTTTTGGCTGGAAATGGCCCAACTCATTGGAAAGTGAAAACTGGTTTGAAATAGGAGCTGACTTATTCAGGTGATCTGTGATATTTCCAAGGGCTCATCTGAATTAATGATTTAAAAAAAACAATTAAAATTGGTTCACACCACAGAGCCACGTGACTCACCAGCAGAGGCTGGCTGGAGTGACTCTTCTGTGCCCTGCATATAGTGGCTGGGATCGTGGGTGCTCTACATCTGCTTTTATCTGCTCTCCACTGCTGCAAAATTTAGGGAAGAAGGGGAAACTTGCCATCTGCAGCTCCCTATCACCCATCACAGACATCTAGGGCCGAAGTCAGTCCTAATGGTATTGTGGGTTCACATTGCATTCGAGTATTTGGGCCAAATGTAAGTTCCTTGTTAGGTGAACATAGTCCCTGGGGCCGGCTGTCCTGAAACTGCCGCCTCTTACACCTTCCTCTGAAGCAGCTGGTGCTGGCTGAGATCAGACGCTGGGCTGCGGCTCTGATCCAGTCTGGCAATTCCTGCCTTCCTAGGAGTGGATCAGAAAATGAGTCGGGGCGGGGTGGGGAGCAGCAGCGATGGTCGGCGATGAGGACTGCTTCATTTTGCTGTCTTCTATCCCTGCCCTGCCCTGCCCTAGCCATGTAAGATGTTCACCCACTGACTGCCAGCGGGTGCAGATTACAATACATTGGCCTTTAACCTCGCCTCCAGCCCAGTGACCGCTAACGTGCTGCTTACGTCGCTGTGCTCATTGATGCTGCATTTGGCCCATAGCGTGGGGGATGTGACAGGGAAATTAATACCCACCATCCCTTTGACTCACCCTAAAGAGCTGATTCTGTGAGATGTTCAACAAGCCAGGGCTTCCAGGAGGCTCAACACCTGGCAAAATTATTCCCAGGAAGACCCTCTGCCAGTCGAGAAATTTGGGGCCCTGTACATCGTGTTTTCTGGGACCCCGCCCTCTACCATTTCACCCCAGTTACAGGTATTTGAGGGCGGGCTCTGGAGCTTGGGGCCCTGGTACAACTGTCCATCCTTCTTCCTCCCATCAACCCTGGCTGTCAGTAACAATTTGCCTGGCTGTGTTACTCAGACACATACTAACTCCTGGCAGGGCTTCCTGTTTGACTTCTTGTGTCTGCACCCTAGACCTCAAACTCCACGTCCCCTAACCCCAGCGAATGTGCCAGGGATTTATTCTGGGTAAAAACTGCTGAGCTGCTGTGCAAGCCAGACCTCAAAAATTCAATCTTCTCCACAGTGTTTTAGTTCCGCACGTTCATTTTGTTACATGATAGTAACACGGGTGCATAATGAAATCACAGAAACCCAGAGACTTTTCATTGCTGGTTGGCAGGCAGGTTGGTGCATCTGCACCTCAGGTACAGGTTAAAAAAAATAGAATCTGCTCTTAAGCTTTAAATCAGTTGATTTACGGAGCAGAACGTGGAGGATTGCTCTTCTTGTTCTGTCCAAATGGTGGCTTCTCTACCGTTTGGAAACAAAGCAAAGTGGTTGACTCCAGATTCAAACTGAATTATAGATACAAAGCTTTATTTATATAGTGAGAGGTTTGTATGTTGTTGCTCCTCATTAAAGGGCCTGTGTTCGGGTTCCAAAAGAGATTGCATCTCTTTAGGACACACAAAGAACTTTATTTAACGTGTTGATTTTTAAAGAGCAACTAGTGCTGTTCTTGGCTGCCGCCCAGCCACTCTTTTATGAGTTTCATAAAGGTCCTCCCCCACCCCCACCCCTTTTTTTTTGCTGCCGTTCTCTTAATTCAAACCAGAAAATTGACCGCTTAGCCTGGCAGAGGCAGGAGAAGTGATGCACTCCACCCACTGCCTGGCAGCAACCTTAAGAGCAAAGCAACATCTGCACGATTCGTGTCCATGGTCGGAGTCCTCCATAGTGGAACTGGCTGCTAGGCTGTGAACTGGAGAGAGACCAGGAAATAATGTTGACTGCGAGACATGAGAGAGGTCTGCTAACCTAGGGCCGTGCTACTCTGGGGTGGTGGTTGTTTGCTATGCAGCTGCTCCCCTTGACCATGGTTTGCCCCTCCAAACACTGTATAAATGCTCCCCTTTTCGTCACTTTGCAGGATGTGGTATAATCACAGAGAATGTTCTATATGCTGATGCAACTTTGCTCCTCTGCCCCTTGAATTTGTCTGAAATAACGCCCCTGGGTGGAGCCAGTGTCCAGAGAGCCAGCCTTGCTCCTCACGCCGCCTTGTGGTGATACCGTCCTGTATAAGGATGGCACCAGGACACTGATGACCTACAAAACAAATGTGATGACATCTCTAATATGAGGTATCCGCTTGTGCACCGCAGCCTTGTGAATGCTGATGGCTACAAATGCGGGTGGTACCGTGCAGCCCTCCATGCCGTCTTGTCAGTATTGTGCTGCGTTGCACTATTTTTGCAACTGTCTTGTTGCACTGACTCACTTTTTTTTGCAAAGTTCTGTGCATGCATCTCACTGTTTTGTTGTCATGTGTTAGGGCAGGGAAGCACTGAGTGATGTCTGCTGCGTTGGGTTTCCTTCATGCACCATTTTACAAGATAACACCATTGGGGTGGTGTACCATGATACTGTGTGTATAGTACTGTTAGTATTGCTTTGTATGCTGTCGACACATAACAACGCATGTGGTGTAGTGGTCATTGTGGTGTAGCGGTCGTTGTGCTGTACTGCGTTTATTTTAGTGCAACCTGGTACACAAAGAGTTTGGTGCCACATATTGTTGCATTGCTCCTTTGGATCTGATGAAGTTAATATTGAGAGGGGTCATTATGCCATTTCAAGCACTGTTTTCTGTACTGCGTCGCGTTGTGTTGCTGCCTAGCAGCACGTGTCATTAAGTTGTGTGGTTACAGTGCAAGATTGTATGAGGCGAGGGCAATGTTGTGTTACAGCCAGTTGTAGCTACTCTAGACTCTCCTTGTACAACAACCCTTCACACCCTGTCATGGTTGTCAAGTAATGGGAACCCGCAGTACCGAAATACCTTTTGAAGATCTGGGGCTTACCTTCCCTATCCAACATCCTACTCACCTTTCCAGCCCCTTCAGATCCAATTTCACAACCCTCCTGTTTCTAGCTGAGTTGCTGAAGAAAAAGAACTGGAGGCAGATGTGAATTTGGTAATAAGGCCTGATCCTGGAGGTGCTGAGCACCCTCTGCACCAGCTGGCCTAACCTTGGGCAAAGGCTTTGTGATAAGGCCTATGACTGGTACCCAGGAGATCAGGGTTCACTCCTGTTGGCTGATTGATTGTGTATCAATTATATTATTTCTCAAGAATTCCCAATGAACACTCTGAAATTTGGTAGGTCCTTGTCCCAAGATCAGGCTCAGGATTCTCAGGATCACTGTTCACTTGGGAGCCCCAATGAGCAGAGCAGTGATGACAACGCTCATGCTCCAGGAAGACCTTTTATAATTACAAAATTTTTAGTATTACTACGGCTAGTCTCTAAACCAGTAGGGGGAAATAAGACCATCCTGTAATAACGGCCCACACCATTCCATGTGTATACTCGCTCTATCCCTGGGGAGGATTCGAGGCACAGATCCTACTCGGACTCTGGCATGCCAGTGGAGAACTCAATGGCTTGACTCAAGGCCTTGATGTCCATCACATGTATGCATGAATGACTCCTCCCTCCTTTACCGTATCTTAGCTACCTCACCCTCATAATACTGGAGTGTCCTTATCCTATAGGTTAGTTATTTGGGGTCGGGAAGGAATTTTCCTCCAGGGTAGATTGGCAGTGGCCCTGGAGGTTTTTCGCCTTCCTCTGCAGCATGGGGCAGGGGTCGCTTGCTGGAGGATTATCTGCTACTTGAAGTCTTTAAATCAGGATTTGGGGACTTCAACAGCTGAGTCAAGGGAGAGAATTATTTCAGGAGTGGGTGGGTCAGCTTTTGTGGCCTGCATCTTGCGGGAGGTCAGACTAGATGATCATAATGGTCCCTTCTGATCTTAAGTTCTATGATTCTATATTAACTAGTTTAATCTTATTAGCGTATAAGTCAATTAGTCTCCATAGCTACCTGTGGTTAGGCGTCTGCTGCTGTTTTCTTCCAGAAATACTCTAAACTGGTACAAACTGTCTTCTTGAGCAGTTACTTGTCAGCAGTTTTATTCTTAATTTCAGCATTTGTGATTATTACAAAACCAAGTCTTGTGCCTTCAGGTCACTATTCCTTTACTTACCTATGTTAACTCTGTGAAGTAACTTACTCCTACTCAGGCTGTTAGGCCTTGCATCTTAACGTAAGCTCGGTGGCTGCACTGTCACTTGAACTCCCCGGTCCCCATCTGTCAAGTGGGGTTAATAGTCCTTCCCTTCACGGGAAGAGCGTCACTAATTTAAGTGCTCTGCGGCAGTATCTGCACACCTGCCCGAGCGGTATCGAGACAGGGCAGTCTTTTGGAGGGCATTCAGCCCCGGCCGAGGATCAGGCCCAGAGAGCGAGTGCAGGCAGAAAGTGATGGGAGCGAGATCCTGAGTTACAGGACTGGGGACGATGAGCCAGTCAGGTGACTTGTCCGGTGGAATATCATTCGCTCAGCTCTTACCCTAGTGCAGCTCCTTGCTGGATGTTCGCCTGGGTTCTGCAGCCTTCATGTCCCTCTTGATCCATCCTGCTTCTGCTGCAGTTTGCTGGCTTCCCAGCGCTGTAGCAGCTGAAGCTGGGATGGCCTCTGGGAGCATGTTACCCATGTCCTATCGCATCAGCAGCGAGTCGAGGGCCCTGTCCCCACTGTTCCAAACCCCTTTGTCCTGCCTCTGATCCACCTCCGACCACGCCGAGTTGTTCTCTGCGGGCAGAAAGGAACTCCCCCTTCCCCCCAACTCTGCAGTTAGAGATGCCAGTTTCTGCTTACAAGGTCTTTCAGGAGCCATGAGGATGGGCCTTTCCTTCTCACAGCCTCTTACGCGCCCATAAATAATTTTACTAGGTGTATGCGTGTGTGGAAAATTGACTGCAGAGGCCTCACGCCCCACTGTGCACAGTGTCCCGAGTAACTGAAAGAGATCCCAGCCTTGTAAACCCATCTCGCCACCAGACTGGCGGAAAACAGGATGGAGGGAGGAGGGAGGTGCAGGCTTTGCCAGGAGGTGGTGATGGATCTATTTCCATAGAAACAGGCTGTGACCATTTTCAACAGTTGCAAAGAAACCATTCCACATTTGCATCCTGGTTGCATGTTAAGGTTCATAACGTAGCTTGTGGGGGTGACTCCACCTTTCCATTCCATTCAGCTTTTCTCCTTTCAGCTACTTCACCCCTCCCACCAGTTCACTCTGCTTGCTCAGATCCGCTGGGTGACGTGAGAAGCCAGGCCCGGTGAGAAGGTAGGCCTCTCTGAAAGTGCGAATCAAAGCTCTGCTCAACTGGGGAGCAGCCCAGCCGGGAAGCTTTTAATTCCTCTCTCTTAAGCCTTTCCTCCCTGTCCCAGCCTATGAGCAGACAGAAGTGAAGTATCTAAATTGGCAGCTTTAGGCTGTGCCTGATATTTTTGCCTCTTATAATTCAATTCCACTTGATTACGTTTGGGAGACCCTGCTTCCGCTCAGGTGGCCAAAACCCGAGGGCCAGCTTGAGCTGGAAGTCAGTAGGAGTCAAAGCGGAATGAAGAACACATGAACGAGCCTCTGGAAGTTAAAAACTGAAACGGCTCTGTAGGTTCCAGCCAATTAATTCCCCTGTCAGGCAGGATTACTCCCTACCTTACATTTACCAGGGGTTCCCAAAGAGAGACTCTCTCTGTCTCATAAATCTTTCCCTTACACCTGGCGTATCTCCTCCGGGCCTGTTTGAAAGTGGTGATGACTCAGAGGAGGATTACAGGGTTTAAGACGTATCAAGAGAACATCTTTCATTCTGAGACGGGGATGCGCGTGTGGTGCTCTCGGCTGCACTTGCATAGATCCCACTTGGAAGTCAGGCCAGCAGCTGCTCTTCCACTAGCCACACAAGATTTGTTTTTGCCGTGGAGGTCCCATTCATTGCAAAGTGAAAGGGACTGAAACTGGGTTTAAAGGAGCGTGGAGAAAATTGGCAGAAACCAGGATGCCCATGAATACTGTCACGGCTGCGCCTGCCAGGCCTGTGGTGTAGCTGACGTGCGAGGCGCTAGGGCACAAGTAGAGAGAGGCGTGAACGTTGTCAGTATGTGTGCGTGTATCCAGATCTGTTTGTTTCCCAGTGGGTTGTGCTGCTCCATTAGGGTATTTCTACACTGACTTGTAAACCCGAGTTTACAATTGCTGGACTCGGGTCTCTCAGCCATGCGGCACTGTGCAGACTTTCTGACTTGGGTCTGTAGCTTGAGTTGCATCCACACTGACGGGGTTTGGACCTGAGTTGTAGAGGGACTCAGGCTCTGGAGTGGGACCCACTCCCCAAGAAGTGTCCTGGGATCCAGGTCTTGAGCGCTTGCTGACCTGAGTCAGACTGATTTGTGCGTGGAGAGAAGGGGGACTGGGGCTCAAACTGGAGTTGGAGACCAGGCTCCAGGCGCAGTGTAGACATACCCCAAGTGTCTGTCTTGAGCCCAGAGCCTCCTTTGCTTTCCTAGTGCCCATTCAGTCCCTGCTCATCGCCCCAGGCAGGCAGCCTGGGGGGGTCTTTCATTGGCATGAACCACTCGCTGCAGAGCATCAGGTTGAACCTGCTCGATGCATCCAAGGGCGTTCATCCTCCATGTGATGCTGCCTGTCAGGGCACTGGCAGAGCCAAAATGGGGGAGGGCTGCAGGCACTTACTATGCTGGGAGAATGGGGGAGGGGGGGCAGTGCCGGGAATGGGAGGGACGAGATAGCGGGAAGTGCTGGGGTGGGGGGGATGAGGATATTATTGTAGGGGGTGAAGAAGCAGAAATAAGATGCTTCTTTCTAACGCCTCTGCCATGTGCTGTGGTCCCAGTAGCCTCCTGGGGAAGTTACCTGCCCCACTCTGTCCTGCCACCGCACGCCCCAGCCAACATCTCAGAGCTGCTCTTCTGTCTCTCCCCTCCCTTGGCCGGAAGCTAAAGAGCAGCGAGGAACTCTGCCCTGGCACAGCCGTGGCTTTCGACTCTGTGATCCCCTTGTCGATGAGCCTGTGTCGAAGGCCGGCTCGAGGGCCCTGCTGATTTCAGCCCCCAAACCCCTGGAGAAGATCTGGCTGTCAAAGTACTTACATGGCCCCTGCCACCATCATCTGAGGGTCCATCTACGCTTCGGACAGGGGTGGAATTCCCAGCTGAGGGAGACATTCCCGTGCTAGCTTGAGCTTCTCCCGTCAGTGACTATAGGTGACCGTGTATATGCAAGGTCAGACCAATGCAAGAACTGCAGACAGTTACACGCGGCTCAGACAGGATCGTCCGTGACCATTGCGGGCTGCTACATCCTTGCCTTGCGCTCTTCACGTTTTTTACATTCGGTGGCGTTAGGCCTTGTTTCAAAGCGGTTAATGGCGACGTGACAAATCTGCTGCCACCTTGCTCTAGTGTGCCGCGGCTGCTGGGGCCAGCCTGAAATGCTTTCAGGGATGACTTCAGTGCGTCTTTATATTGTGTGTACTGGCCACTGTGAAAAAGGTGCCTGGCTTTAGCTGACCATAAAATATGGCCTTAGCTTTTCTCAAGGACTCTTATGACCAAGATGCCCAGACCAACACAGCTGAGCTTTTATGAGCATGCTTTGAATGCCAGACATCAGACAGCGATTAACAGTTTTGACTTTGGGAATCTCATCCCACCACTTGACTCTGCAAAGGGAGCAATGACTGTGCCTGCGTTGTCCGTGACTCCCGACCAGACAGAAGCGCTGGGAGCACCCCAGCCGTTTAGCATAGTGCTTCCTTTGACACCCCTGTCCTTCCCAAGGCAGCGTGCCGGCTTTCCAAACGAAGAGCTGGCCTCGACTACGCTATCACTCGGGGCATCGTGTGGCAGCTGCTCCCTAGAGAGCAAAGCTTCTCCGCGGATTTGAGCGGCGTGGTGTTGATCTGAACCGGGTCGATGTGCACATTCCCTGGCACAGATGGGTACACCCCTGTCTGAGACACCGGGCCCATGCTCGGGACAGCTCGCTCCTCCCACCACTGAGAGTACAAGGAAAGCTTGCACGGGCACGTCTCCTGGAGCTGGGATTCGCACCCCCAGCTCGAGGTTGGAGACATGCCCGGAGTCTCACCATCCTCCATTTATCCTCCCAGCGCCTGTGTGAGGCAGGGGAGCATTGCAGGGAACTCAGGAACAGGTGGTGACTTGCCAAAGGTTTGTGGCACAGCTGGTCATGGAGCCGACGTCCTCGGGGTCAATCCAGCACCTTGACCACAAAGCCACCATCCTCAGCCCCAAACCCAGATACAGCACAAACAGTGTGAGGCTACAGCTCAGCTAGCGAGGGCCCCATCCGAACATCAGTTGGGAGAGGAGGGAAGCAATGATGCCTTTCCCTGCTCAGGTCCCAGAAAGTTAAAAGGACTTGATTTGTTGTAAACATTGTTCCCCACCCCTGCCCCCATCTCTTCCTTTAAGTATCCAGGCATTTTCCAGACAAATGAAATCGCCTTCTCGTCAGACTTTCTCCCGCTAATCTGAAACCAGCAGTAACTAGCACAGGGACAAAATGGATTTTAAAAAGTTGGAAGAAAATGACTATTTTAGACAGCTGCTGAAGTAGTAATAGCCGAAAACTTTCGGCTGCAATGCTAAGTTCCAGGCATTTAGTGCTCACTTAGCCCCTGTACCTTCCAGCTCTCTGGAAGCTTTGGGTAATAAATTTTACTGGGTCGATCAAGCATTTGAAAATGAAATAGCAGCAGCTTTTTGCAAAGCCCCAGTCGAAACACGGACTGCTGGTCTTGGCTGATGGTTGCAAAAGGCTTCGTTTAGGAAGGAGATAGTCGGGGTAGCCATAATCCTGTGTCATTCCCTAATTGCACTCCGGATGGAAAAGGGGCTTTCTGAAATACATTTATAACTCAGTAATTTATTCCCAATTTAAAACCAGCCAAACAGCTTGTTTTATGGAGAGAGAGATGCAGAAGCACCGCGTCCGAGTCCTGCTGCATTTTACTTGCATCCTGCTGCCATGGCCGCATGTCGGATTTTCTCAAATAGGCCAGCTCAGCGCTCTAGGAGCGTGGTGATGGCCAGGGAGTTGGGGGTTCTGGGTGTAGGTGCATTTCTTGGCCGTTCTCTCCATGCTGCTAGCGGGTGGCTGCGCTGCAGTGGGGAGGCGTGGCTGCAGCGCGGGGAGATGTACCTGAGCTAGGGAGAGCAGAGCAATAACAGTGACGCCGTGGCCACTGGACGGGCTAACCCCACCTGCCCAGGACCCTGGGTACATACTCAAGCAGCCTGGGATGTGCCCCCATTTATTCTGCTAGGAACCAGTTTCCAAATGTCTGACTTGGTGTCTAGAAGGGGGCGAATCTGAAGCCAGTGGAAGCTTCCCATTGGCCGCAGGGGGCAGCTGGGGCCAGGCCCCGTGAAACAAAGCTTCCGAACACGGGGGCCTCCAGCCCGCTAAAGAAATGGGCTAACTCCCAGAAGCGCCCGATGTCCCACTGCTCCCACTGCCAGCCCACGGGGAGCTGTCGGGTCCGCAGCAGCAGCCTGGGCAAACAGGCCAGTTCTTTGCCTGCCTCCACAGGGCTGGGCTGTGGCCAGATGAGTGCGGAAATCCCGTACGCCAAGTGTAGCTACCCCGTCTCACCGCGTTGGCCTTAGCACCCTCGTATGTAGTTAGTTGTTATCCATGAGCATCTAAGGCTCCTCCTCCCCAGCCATGTCCCCCTCCTGCCCGAACAGGCCATTGTTTGGGGGCTGGACCTGGCTCCGAGTCTCAGCAGACAGGAAGGTGTTTCTCAACCCAGGGGTATTTAGATTTCAAAAGACAAGATTTTGTTAGAGTCCATTGTGTGCCCTGGAAACAAAGAATGAGCTTTTGTCAGCATCCCGGCCCTTCCTCCCTCCTGGGCCTTTACTTGAGCTCTGAGGAGTTACTGATTTGAGCCCGATCCCGCGCCCAGTGATCTGTGGCAGCAGGATCCGTCCCATAGCAAATGTTTGTGTGAGCACTAACACGGGGGCTGTAGTCACGTGTGTGCACTGGGGGGGTTCAGCTGCGTCCGTGTGAATGCCACGTCCAGACACGATTTGCACTGTACAATCCCAGTACAGCATAGAAGCTCTCCCAGCTTTCCTGGCATCCCAGCTCTGGGCCCATGTTTTAGAAATGTGGCTCCTCACGTGAGCATGGGGGGAAGTTCTATAGCCCCCTTCCAGCTGCTGCTGGGCTGGGCACGGACCTGCTCCAAGCGGTGCCTCTGCCCTGCTGCCCAGAGGGCAGAGAGCAAATGGCCCTGGTGCTCTGCTGGGCACAGGTATGTTCTGAGCACAGGCCGCATATTCAGCCAGACTGATGCCAAAACCTTGACTAGGCTAAGCAGCAAGATAGTTGGCAGCTGCACTTGTTTGGTTTGGCTGGGTGACGGTGCTCTCGGCGGGGCAGGGGCAGGGCGAGCGCGGGAGGCTGTCTGCACAGCGCTGATCATAGCCAGGTGATTGCACTGCTGTCCTTTTCCCTTTGCTACTCCTCTCACTCCACCGCGGGGGCTTTCTCCAGGGCACGCTGGTTCTCTTTGCCTTTCTCAGGCTGGTCCGTGCACCAGGAAGTCAGCAGCAGCCCTGGCCCCCCTCCCAGGGAAGAGAGTCACTGTCTGCACTGCAAGGGGCAGATCCTAAACCATAAGCGCTGTGGGCCTAGTGCAATGGGGCCCCCTATTCCTACCTGGGCTCTCTAGTGGTTACCACGGTGTGAATAAATAACAATGCAGGGACCCCGTGACTAATGAAACAAGGGGCTTCACACACACCCATAGGGCCCTGAAGCAAGGCCAGCAGGGCCATGCTTGGCAGTGGTGCACGGCCGTGCTCGGGAATGTGTACAAAGGTCGCTCAGCATTAGCTGGCACCAGAACAGTGAGCAAGCCTGTGTCGTGAGGCCTGTTTTGCACAGCCAGTGGTAGAGCTGGGGAGGGGGGCCTGCCCACAGCCCCTGCCATGATCTTGGTTTGCTTTCAATTAGTGTGTGTGGTGAGGGGGAGGGGAACAGCAGCCTCTGTGTGTATCCCCACTTGACTAACCTCATGGGGGGGTTCTTGTGCTGGGGGTTGGGGAGAGTATTCTGCGGGGGTGGGGAGGGTGGAAGGAGCAGTGTTGCCAACCTTGGCGATTTTGGGGGCTACTTTTCGCACACAATTGGTGAAAACTGGAGGTTTGAAGTAGACAGCCCTGGGGAGCAGCCTGCTTTCTCTCTCTCTGGTTTTGGTCACCGTGTGTGATTGTTGTGGAGTCTAAGACTAGAAGTATTGTTATGCTGCACCCTTCCAGCAAGAGTATTTGCTAGTTTTGATCTAACTTCTCTGGGTGTATGCTGTGAACATAACAAGAATCTGTAATGGCAGGTAAATCAAGGGGTCTGACCCAGTGGGTCGGCACAGCCCCATTGACTCTGGTCCAGCCATTTTATTTTAAACCAACAGGCTGTAAATAACTACCACATAGATCATCCTCTCCACTCAGCAATCTGCTGCTGGACAAGTACAGCCAGCTCCTGAACTTAACACCATCCTTCAGTCTGTTCCAGACATGGTGCTGACCCAGCAGCCATGTGTGCTTTGTCTACTAGGGATGCCCTGGCTCAAGACACCGTTTACCAGCCCAAGGTATCATGTGAAGCCCTGGCCCGTCTTCGGTCTGCGGCTGGGTGAGAGAGCAGGGCTGAGTGTGCTGTTCGCTTGTTAAATTGAATTTCCTGAGGGAGATCGGGAGGTGCTGGGGGCCTCCAGACAAACAGCCTTTGTGAGCAGGCGGCACAGCAGTTCCCTTTTGTGGTTTGGGGTTTTTTTTGGATGATACAATCTGTTATTCCAAGAACTACCCAGCAAACGGGCCTGGTTAAATGAATCCCTGAAGGTTACTGGGGCTGGAGCTCACTGCGCCTTTGAGCTCTCGTTGGAGCCAATCACCTCTGTCCCCAGACAAACATTGTAATTGAACTCGGGAAGGGGGGGGGGGAGCAGCACTGGCTCCCCTCAACAACTCCCCCCCACACACTGCAGGGGCAACTGGCTGGTGTCTGCGCTGACGGGGCATCGTCTGGGTTTAGTCTGAGTAGGGAAAGGCCATGTAACGGGGAGCAAGGGCAGGGTTTGCTTAGTTCTCAGGCACACCCCTGTCCCGGGCAAGATGCTGACAACAACCCAATGGTTGCAGCACAAACTGGAACAAGGAGAATCCTCCCAGCGTATCCCACCGGGAGCAGAGAGAGGAAGAGCCCTTTCCTGCGGCTGCAGGTCCGCTCTGGAGATTGGCCTGGTCCTGGAACAACCCCCCTGAGCTTTGCAGGCTCTGAGGCTGTGGTCACCATGAGCTGGACCCAAACCCCGGTCTGAACTGCAGGGCGTTAGGAGGCCTGGATCTAAGCCCACTGCAGAGCTGAGCTCCAGTCGAGATGCTGAAGAAGGAAGTGGCAGATGATGCTGTCCCCTCACTCTGCTCCCATAGTCCAATCCCCACAGTCTTCAGTGTATTTGTCCTCCCAACCCCCAGCGAAGCAGGGAAGTGCTGTTAATAACAATACCGCGGCTGACGTCCTTTGTAAAGCGTTCTGAGATCTGATGGCAAGCGCGCTAGGCTTGCTGTCATCCCCCTGTATAGATGAGGAGGCACAGAGACCGGGTGGCCCTAGGTAGAGAAGAACTAGGTGGAGGTATCACTCGTCATCCCTCTTTGCAAAGCAGGTCAGTTTCATCATCTCTGCTTTACAGATGGGGAAACTGAGGCATGGAGAAGGGAAATGACTTGCCCGAGGTCACCCAGCAGGTCTGTGAATAGAAACCAGGTCTCCTGAATCCCTGTCCTGGACACTGGACCCTACTGCCTCGTTAGTGGGTCGGTGGCTACATCTACACAACGAGCTAGGGGCATGATTCCCCTGCTCGTGGACACCTGCTCAGTTTCCTAGAACTAGCGTGAGTATAAAATAGCCATGCAACCACGGTAGCCTGGGTAGCGGCAGCTGAGATACAGCTGAGCCAGGCCGAGTACACACCAGCTCTGTGTGTGTGTGTGTGTGTGAGACTCTGACTGACTGACCCTAAAGCAAGTAGAGCTTGTTCCATCTGTATCGTGTTTGTAACGTCCCTCTTGTCCCAGGCAGAGCGCTGCCGATATAACTTCGCTGCCTCGTGCCTGGTTGCAATAGATGAACGTGTTGGCTTTGTTGCTGGAGCGCTATTGTGCTCTGGGTGGGACACTGCCAAGATCGCACTCCTGCCCCCAAAGAGCTTCCCATCCTAACAGAGTTCAGACAAGAAAAGTCCCCCCCATCTGCTTCAAGAGCTGCTCTGCGGCGGGCTCAGGGGCTGCGCTGCTGTCCCCGGGACGGCTGAAATCAGCCAAAAGACTCCCGTCGACGACATGTGAGCTGGGGCAGGCGTCCTTGGAGCGCTGCTGCTGGTCCTGCTCTGGGTGGATGTTTTTTGGGTGCTCTGTTCTTTCCTGAGCATTATGGGATAGTGGCCCAGTTTTTCCCACAATGCACCAGTAACAACAACGCATGGGTGCACAAACAGCTGCTCTTTTTTGTGCATGGACACAGCTTGGTCATGGTGCTTGCAGCTGGCTCACAGAACCTGTTTGCAAACTCATGGCTGTCTCTGTTGCACAGATAGGCCCTAGCTGGGTTTGAACCAGGGCTCTAGGGTTTATTGGCACCCCTTAGACCTGCTCGGCATTACCACCCACCTTGCAGGGATGCTGCCTACTCTGCTTTTATTCACTCACTTGGGGATTTTCCTGCCTGTCGTCGCTGGGCAAGAGCCAGTGAGTTTAAAAATAAAAGCTAGCGGCTGTGCTGGGAGGTTGAGCGAAGCATCGGACATCTCTCTGGGTGGTGCTAAATGTTCCAGAAATAGCCTCGTCTCGCAGCCAAAGCTCATATCACCAAAATGTTCCTAGAAGCAGCCTCAGTGCTGGGTGTGGAAGGAGGGGTTGCCCTACTGTTTCAAATCCCTCCCCCATTGCTGCTACCCAGCATGTGCATCCAGTGCTGGGGAGTACGGAGCAAAGGCATTGGTGTGTGCACGTGACCAGCCATGGGGGCCTCCTCAGAGAGAGCTATGTGCATGGTGCTGCCACCAGGGAGGTGTAGGGGTAGAGACAAGGGGGCCTTGAAACTCCTTCTCCTCTTCCAAGAGCTGGAGAAGAGACTGTAAGAGTTGCTTGAGGTACTGGATGAGTTGGGGGTGTCTAAGGGCACCTGCTTCCAAGGAACAATACTGGGACTTTGGGAGCAGTTCCACTGCAGGGGAAGCCATGGAACCAGAAGACACTCATGCACCAGGAACCCATCCCAAGAGCTAGCCGGCCAGAAGACGGCTTATGCCAAGATCCCACCACATGCAGCAATAACCCATCGAGCTCGGACGATGGCTCACTCTGGGAAGCCATCCTCTGTGTTGGCTCTGAAAAGGGACTAGCTACCTCGAGGACACGTTCTCAACAGACGGGAGGAAGGAACGCTGTGGGGAATGACGCCTATAGGAGAAAGGGGAGGTAGACGTTGGGCCCGGGGCCAAGATTTTTCAAAGGCACTTGTCGAAGTAGCTGCCCAAGTTCCTCTGAGTTTCAATAAGAGCTGTGTGCTCTGCTCTTTGAAATCCTTCAGCCTCCCAGAGCAGAGTATCCCACCCCAGCTGCAATGCACGTCGAGGGGCCGAAAACAAAGCCAGCTTGGGCACTCAATTTTTTTTTCTGAACATTAGATTCCTGCCTAGAGGGGGGAGAGAGTGTCTAATCTCCTGTGTGTGTGAATGAAATCCAGTCCAACTCCTGGCACCGCTGCAGAGGCACTATCTGCTGAAAGCAAAGGCCCTATCCAGAGAGCAGCGCTTGGAGGAAAGAATCCCATTTTATATCTTTATAAACCACCTCCCCATACTCCCAGAGCTCACTGGCAGGACATCTTATTTTCACCGCAGCTCTAGCCCAGCTTATTAAAGGGGGATGGGCTAGTACCATTGCTCAATGTTCAGCTTCTTTTCAGCCAAGCAGCTGCCAGGAAGCTACGGGTTCAATCCCCGGTGGAGCCATTAGCTTTCCTCACCGGCTCACAATCTCCAGACTGAGGCCAAGAAACAGAAGTGGGGTGGAGTCAATGAGTCATCCTGGTTGCTAAAAGGAGAGTCAGTACAAAGGGGGCTCGGGGATTGGGGGCCGATGAGAAGTGAGCTCAGAGAAGAATTAGTGTGAGAATTTTAAAAATATCCCCCTCCCCCCTTTAAGAAAAAAAGATGGTTCCAAACTAGTTTGTTACTGTAAGGACCATCCAGGATCTAGGGGCTTTGCATCCAGATTGTGATGGTCAATGTTGTGCTGGGCTGACAGCACTGGAGAGCGGGTCACAAAGGTCCCATTGGGCTGGGGAACTCATTGCCACCAAATGGCACCAAGGGCAGGACTCCGAACCAAGGTTAGGACCTTTTGGTGGTGAACACGGCTCCCGTTCGTTATAGCAAAACTGTTAGTAAATAATAACTTCTAGAAGGCAGCTAAATCCTCAAGTTTCAGGGCACAAGCCACCGGCTACCGAACTGGGGTCAGGAAGAAACTTCCCCCAGAGGCAGTTTCTCCCAAAACTGCAGGGTTCTTGCACCTTGCTCTGAAGCAGCTGGCGCTGGCCTCTGTTGGAGACTGGGCTAGATGGACCCAGCTCTGATCCAATAGGGAATTCCTACGTAATTCTTTTTTTACACTGTTGGCTACAGCACAAGCAGTGGACCGAGGCCTCTGAGCTCCTTGTGTGAGATGGCAGCCGCTCTCCCACCAGACTTAGGTTCCTGGTTCAAATCCCACCTAGAGGTGAAGGAATCTCTAGCGAAAACCCTACATCTCTTCAGCGTTCAATGACCAAGCCCCTGCCTCCTTCAGCACCCTGCAACCGAGGGCTTGGAAAGAGCAAGGGGTACAGGGTTTGGAGGGGTTTGGCCTGAGCCATCTGGCCAAAGCCCAAGGATCCTGCAGTTCTGCTGCCTTGCTTTGAGCTGCAGGCCTGGGCCCCTCTGCAGCAGGCAGCCATGGGAGAGACGGCCTGAGGACAGCCAGGAAGGGCTAGAATGCATCAGGAATCGGCTCTGCGGCGAAGCCAGCTCACTGGATGGGTGAGCACAACGATGGCTTCCCAGCGTGCTCTCCTGTAGCACCCCCCACCCTGCGCTAGTCTTCTCTATGAAGCAGGCGAGAAATCACAACAGGGACCTGGCCCCATCTCCTGCCATCATCTGCAGGGCAAAGAGCCTGGGCGTGGGCTCAGATTGTCAGTGAGCAGAGCCGGGCTGGGGGCATCCCCAGGGGACACGGGCCTTGAAAAACTGGCATTGGGAATGGAAAGGCTCAGACGGGGGAGGGGCCGGTTGCATGTCATGCCAACAAGAGAAGCTCGCTAATAAGAAAGACAGTGCCGGAGCCAAGAGCAGCAAGCGCAGGGGGATAAGTCATTCCACAATCTCCCTGTATCCAGACCCTTCAGTTTAAGGGCTTGACAAATTTGCTCTAATAACCAGGCTCATAAATTGTGGGAACGCATGATGCTGCACTTCGTGCTATTTTGCAGGCAAAAGCTTCATGCTGAGAAACGGGCGCCTCTTGTGTTTCCTTAGCAGGGCAGAATGGGAGGAAAGAGATCGGTTCTAAGCATGCACAGAGCCCAGTGCTATGTGCTGAGAGGCCTGGAGGGTCGGGGTTGGGGTGGTGGGGGTAGCAGCTTGGTCACGAGCTTGCAGGCCTGAGGCCCTGGTGTCGCACAGACTAGGTCTCTCCTCTAACCTGACCCCATCCTCCAGTCCCACTCACACTGCAATGCTCGAACGGTTCATTAGGGACTTGGAAATCCCGGGAGGGCATCGTCCAAGCTGCTCAGTGAATGCCAGCGGCGATGAGTTAATGTGGCCTCGCACCTTCTAGCAGATGCCCTGGTTCTCGGGTGTTTAGACCCCACCCATGAAATTCTCCTCAGGCCTGAAATCCGACCTGCTCCGTCTCCACCTCGGAGCATTTTGTGTCGGTGTAGGGGAGGTTTGCAGGAGTCAGTTGTGCTCTTGCCATTCGTGTTGTTCTTTGGAATCAATTCAAAACCAGTCATCGAAAGAGGAAAGGGAGTGAGACAGGTCAGAAATTTAAGCCTATTGCTGGATCTAAGGAGAGGCCTGAGTCTGGTTGGGGTTGGGGGTATCACCAGAGCTGTGGCTGTGAGGAGCCCAGCATTGGATTAGCCCAGGGGTAGGCAACCTATGGCACGTGTGCCAAAGGCGACACATGAACTGATTTTCAGCGGCACTCACACTGCCCAGGTCCTGGCCACCGGTGCGGGGGACTCTGAATTTTAATTTAATTTTAAATGAAGCTTCTTAAACATTTTAAAAACCTTATTTACTTTACATACAACAACAGACTTATAGAAAGAGACCTTCTAAAAACATTAAAATGTATGACTGGCACGCGAAACCTTAAATCAGAGTGAATAAATGAAGACTCGGCACAGCACTTCTGAAAGGTTGCCGACCCCTGGATTAGCCAGTGGGCTGCAGGTCAGGATTGAGGGGCATTGACAGAACTGTATTCAGGGAGTTTAACGCCTGCACTGCATGAACTTTCACATCAGTGAACTTGTTGACTGTCTATGAATATTGTAGTGAACACCGAGGCCACAGGAGCAGTCGATGGGAATTCACTGTTTCAATGGAGCAGCTGTGGAGGGACACGGTTATGAGGTATTCACCCAAATCTAGTAACACTCCCCTCTGCTCTGCTGTCCACGTCACTACTGGCTGATGGATATTCTTTTGCTATGGGACTGTGCGGTGCCAAGCGTGATGGAGCCCTGATCTCGGCCTCAGAAGGTCCATATTGCTGCGTTCAAGCCAGGCGTCTTGCGGAGGGGATGGCGCGAGAGGCTGCAGGGTTCTTATTCCCAGGAGACTGAGGATGCCACCTCCGCTGACCAACTATAAATGTGGGGGTTGGATCCTGGACCTCTTCCCTCCCTCCCCCCAATCTGCCAGACTTTTGTGCTGTCTCTAGCTTCCCAGCTTGGATGCCACTTGAAATATGTTAATGGGACACTTTTTTTTTTTTTTTTGGATCAATAACTGCATGGGCTCATCTGACTTTGTTTTTAACCAGGCCAAAACAAACCCAGCCAAATTCCATTGAGGGTTGGCATTTTCCTGTGCCCGGCCTTCCAGATCATAGCATTTCATGTGCTTGCTGTAAAGGAGGTGGGAAAAGCTTGTGGTCTGCAAAGAGATCCCTCCACAGCAGGCTCTGGGGCTCAGCGGGTGATGTGGTTAATGTGCTTGCCACACAAGGGCTTTTAATGCAGAGCAATCTCCCTCCCTTGCTTTAATTGCTCATCCTTTCTGATCAACCAGCGGGGATGGTCCAATGGGTTAGTCTTCAGGTTTGGAAGGCCAAGCCCTGCTGGATCTATCCTTGACATGCCAGGTCCAACCCTTTTGGTGAGTTCCCTGAAATTTGCAGGACTCTATTATTCATTTGTGTTACAATACTGAGATCAGGGCCCTGCTGTGCAAAACCTTGTACACACACACGAGAGACAGTCCCTGCCCCAGAGAGCTCAGTCTAAATAGGAACTATGATCCCCATTGTACAGATGGGGAGATGGATGTTCACACAAGGAGCGAGAGCTGGGAATAGATCATTGATTTTTCTCCATTCCAGTTCAGTGCCTTAAACACAAGATCACTTGCTTCAAAGCAGGGTCCTGTCTGCCTTGTACACACACTACAGGTGACTTTGAAAATCTGGCCCTTACTTTTATGCCAGTGCCTGCAATCAAGGGTGGGAACAATTGTTGGAATGTCTGACTCTCTGACCTGCAAGCATAAGAAACCTTTGCAGCTGCAAAGCAGATAGGCAGCTTATGATTTCCGTGGTCAAAACGGCGAGGGAAGCAACTGCAAAGCAGATAGGCATTCAAATGTTTATTTGCTGACACAGAATCAAACATGGACAATGAAAGGGCATTATGGAAAGTTTGCCTAAAGAGAACCCATAAGAGGGTGGGGGATTTTCCCCACTATTAATCATAGAATATCAGGGTTGGAAGAGACCTTAGGAGGTCATCTAGTCCAACCCCCTGCTCAAAGCAGGACTAATCCCCAGACAGATTTTTGCCCCAGATCCCTAAATGGACCCCTCAAGGATTGAACTCACAATCCTGGGTTTACCAAGCCAATGCTCAAACCACTGAGTTTCATTGGTCACAGTTTTCCTTTTCCTCTGATGTCATGTGTACAAGTTGTCTGCTGTGTTCTACCTCAGAGGTGGCTGCATTTCAGTGATACTATATATATATATATATATATATATATATATATATATATGTTAGTTTATTGAGGATTAAAAGCAGAACATTAACAAACCATCCTTCCTTGTCACATTAATTACTAAAATTGCACTCGACAATACTTCTTTTGTAGTATCTTTTTAATGTATAGTCCTCTAGAAAAATAAGATGAATTGATTGAATTTTTTCCCTCATCCCTCACTGCCACATATTAAGCCTCATAAATTTCAGTCAATGACAATGCAGCATCTACAGCCATAGCAGTGTGGTTTCAACCAAGTGAAGCAAGAACCAGTGGCTCCAAATATTTGCTGTTTCCTAGAACACAGAAGAGTGAGAGTGTGTCTGTCTGTCTCCCTGGCTGATTCTGCTTTCAATTACACTGGCGTAAATCAGGAGTAACAGTGGGGTCCCCCTGGTGAAAAACTAGCATGAGTAGGATCCGGATACTTGTGTGTCTCTGCTGCTCCTTACGTAAGTCCTGAAGTGCCTGTGGAGCAGCGTTCCCAATAACAAATAAATCATTTTCATACTTCCCAGTAAATTATTGCTTCCTCCCACCTGCGTGATTTTTCTCAAGTTTTAAAGATATTTTGGTTTTGCAACTTTGCCAGTTCCCATCAGCTCTTGAAATATATTTGTTTGTTGAGTTTTCTGGGCTGCTTACAAGAGGTTATATCATTCTGCCATTCTGCTCCCTGGCCAGCATTCCAGTAGGTTGCATAATTCCATCCTCAATGATAGATGCACGAGCCCTTTGCTCCCTGGGCAGAGATTCCAAACAGCTCTGAGCCTGTCATAAGTCAATGCAGGCGCCTTGTGCCTGACGACTTCTGATCCCTAAGAAGAGACTGCTTTACAGCCAGGAGTGGAGGAAAGCACTGAACCCACTCTGGTCCTGGTCCTGGTGCCGGTCCTGGGTCAGGAGCTGAGCCGGATGGGCGCTGAGTGCCTCCACCAAGGCAATCCCTCTGAAGTCAGTGGGGATTGAGACAGCAGAACACCTGGCCACATCAGGCCCTGCAGCCCCTTGCAGTCAATGGAAAGGCTCCTCTTGCCTGCATTTTGGCTTGGGCCCCCAGGGCGTTGAGCGCTGGCTGATGCTGCAAAGGCCAGAGCAGAGGTTTGGTTCCAAGTTTGCAGTGAATTGCAGGCTCCGCTGATGTGGGGCAAGGTGCAGAGTGGGTCATCTGCCCTCCGGTCCTGACCTAGCAGCCTCTTGCCCTGTTTATCCAGCCTGTGTCCTTTGTCCCTGAGCATTTGTTTCAGACAACCCTGTTTTAGAAATGATCTTGGCCTTTTGTTTCATTAACCCTGACCCCAAGGGTTTAAGCAATGGGCTTCGTTGTTTACAAATTGAATACGTTAAATAATTGACTGCTCTTCTCTGGCTGAAGTGGGGGATCCCACCCATGCACCCTTCAAACTGAGGAAGCTATTTCCCCTTCGCAAGCCCCACCCCTGGTCTATGACTGAGGACAAGGCTTTCTATAGCTCTTCAGCTTATGGCATCAGGCTGGGAGTCAGGAGATCTCCATTCAAATTTCAGCTCTGCCACTGACTCCCTGTGTGACCTTGGACAACTCACCTCCCCTTGCTGTGCCTCCACTCCACAGCTGCAATGCAAAGAGGGATTTGTGAGGGTGTGAGAGTGCCTGCGTAGACAGGATTGTGAACCCTGCAGTGCTGAGCTTTGTATTACAGTCACGAGAGCCCCTAGCTGAGATCAGGGCCTCTCTGCTCCAAGGAGCTTACCAGCATAACTAAACACAAGGAGATGAAATGACTTAGCCGGGTCATGCAGCTTTCTGGGGCAGAGTGAAGGGACAGAACCTGGGTCTCCTGGGTCCTAGCCACCAGCCCGCCTGGCCAGAGGGGGGAAGCATGATTGATTTCTGGACTATTTGTGAGTTCTCACAGAAGGGAGCGTGTCTCCCTCCTTGCACTTGGCCCAGCCTGGAGAAGAACGCTGTCTATCTGGAAAATGGGAGTGGAATAGTTTTCCAGCTTGAAGCCAAAACTAAAATGGTTTGTAATAAATGCATTTATTTGTCTTCAGCTCGGTAGTTCCCAGACAACAGCAGCTCAGACAGTCAAGGTGGCAGAAACTTCTGGGCCTTGCTAACAGGAGATGCTTGATGACTTCCTAGTCCCTCTGCGCATATTAACCCTGTGGCCTCCCCATCTGCATGCTTCAGGTTTCAGACAGCAGGCAGGTTGTCATCACTGCAAATGGTTCTGGCTTCACTGCCCCAAGGACAGCTCACCTCTCCCCCAACCCGGTACCGGGGAACCACTCCATGTTCTTCATGCTAATTTCATTTTGAGAAATCAATTTTTTGGTGAAAATGTCTGGTTTTGTTTGTTTGTTTTTTTAAATTCTGGCTTGTGGGGTGGGTGGGTGCAGGTTTGCATCTCTGGTTTTGTGCATCTGTGTTCTTTAAACTGCACCAGGAAAAAGCAGAGTGGGGGAAAGAGCCAAAGGGAAAACAAAAAGGGTCAACACTGAAAATTTGGTAAAAGTTGTTTTTTAAATTACAAATAAACCAAAAAAAAGTTGCTTTTTGGAATGTGCAGGGAAAAAATGAAATATTTTACAAAACACATTCTCCAGGGGCTCAGCTCCTTGGAGAGCAGGAGATTGTCCCACGACCAGTATGGTGTCCAAGCGGCCTTTTGTTTCCTAGATTAACTCCCTATTACTTTATTATCAAAGAATGACTAGTGGAGATGCCCAGCTGGCCAATGCCGGATTGTTTGGCATCTTGGTTTATCTCGTTTTTAAGATTTCTCTTTTGAAATGATCTAAGCCTCTGCCATTTGTCTGATGTTCCTTCGTTCTGGTAGGATATCGGGTGCGGGCGCCACTCGGAGAAGTGAGGAAAGACCCCCCAGTTCCGCACTGGTAGATAATGTTGCAAGCTGCAGTGATGGCTACATTGTAACAAGCCGTGGGTACCTGCTGGCCCGACATCCCGCTGACCAGTTAACTTCCCATGTGGACCCGTCCCTAGAGGGAGACAAACTCCACAGTCTCTCCTAGTGGGCACAGCCTGGGATGATGCTGACCTACTTGTAACGCGCTCAGCAGCGTGTGCTCCCCGTCCCTTGTCTGGATGTAGCCTGTCTTGTAAGAAATACACCCATCTGTACGCGTGTCCGTCTGTCCTCCCCCAGAAGGTGCCCGGCAGTGTGACCGTGTCCTGCACAAAATGGCAGAGCTCGAAATCCACTCCCTTGGGTGTGATTATTGCACTCTAGTGGCTGCAGCCTAAAGAGGCCGTCAGATGCATCATACGCCTTGTGGGCCAACTTCTAATCTGATGGCATCAAATAAAACTTAGAGCAGTTGCAGAATTTCAGCCCCTTCTTTCAGGGCTTATTCAAACCACGAGTCCAACGTGAGTTAACCAGAGAAGCTAGGTCCTGCTGCCTGTCCCTTTCTCCCTGACCCACCTGCTCCCGGCAGGTCTTTCTCCCCAGTGAGCTGCATTTGGCCTATAAGGACCAGATGACCTGCAGGCTCTCACCTGAGCCCTGGCCTCAAACCCAGCACCAGGAAGCAGCTAAATTAGTCACAGGTGGGACTCAGTCCAGCTCCCTTAAAGGAGCTCTTTTAAGTTAAGCCGTAGGGCCTGTGGGTGTGGGTCAGAGAACACTGGGCTGTATTCCCGCTTCCTCCCATGCACTCCATATGGCCGCAGCATGAGACGCAGAGGAGCGGGGAACCCTGTGCAGCCGCTGTACTGTAACCTTTGGCAATGACCGTGGTGTTGCCAGCAGATGGATGATCCTGGATAGGGGATGAGCAGTGGGAGGCGGGAGCCGACTGCAAATATCTGAGAGAGGCTTTGCAAACCTTTCCCAAGGGCCAACAGTGTCCCTGCAATGTCTCCCCTCCCAACCATAGACGTTTGTTCCTCTTTGCAGATTCTCCACCCCCCCACCTCTCTGCAATGGCTGCCCCACCAGCTTGCAACGGCAGGGTCAGCGAGGGGTGAATGAGGCGCGCCGGGCTGGTGCCAAGCCAGGTGGCTTTTCAGCTCTGCCTTTAAAGCGCAGAAGCAAGTTTTGAGTTAAAGTTCATCCACATAAAACTATCCCCAAATGGGACCTCTGAAAACCCTTAATTCCTCTGGATTGTTACTAATTGTTGAGGGTGGGAGCAGGGAACGCAGTTGGCAAGGGAGCCAAGTGAGACTTTAATTGCCTCTCTAGTGCCTTGCCAGGGACTTAATAGGAAAGAATGAGTTTGGGGGCTGAGTGAAACGCAGGCTCCCCGTGTTGGGGATAGCAGGCAAAGATTGCCTCTTGTGACACGTGCTGAGGACAGAAGAGAACTCTCTTGGTGGCTGAAATGGGGCAGGCAAGGCAGGTACCTAGCTTAGACCATCTGGCTTTGAACAGGGCCCCTAGCAATCCGGTCCTTGCTGGGATTTGGAAGGAGATTCTTCAGGCTGTGTCATTCCAGCAGATGCAGCAGTGGGGATATTAGAAAAAGAGAAGACAGCGCATGGGTATCATGTCAAAAAATTGTTGCAGGTAGATGCCTGGTTCTGTTGCTAGCTTTGGTGCATCTGCACATTCAGGTGCAACTCCCAGTCCCCCCGGCTTCTCTGGAGTTCCACTGGGGTGAAACTGACCTGTAGAATGCAAACAAGAAGGTGGCGTTAACGGCTGATAGAAAGAGCTGCAGAGAGGAAGCCATTTGTAGTGCACACGAGGTTGCATTGCTCCTATAAACTTTCAGGAACTCTGCAATGTATCTTCCTCTAGGTTACGCACAAGCTGCGCTCTTCACCTATAGTCGGAGAGAGTGAGAGAGCACCCCTGTAATCGGCAGCGAGAGAATGGATCAAGGGACAAAGCACCTCGTCCACCGCTGGCATTAGCAAGTGCAGGAAAGACTGAGCCCTGGCTGGAGGCATCCCTGTGAACTTGGCAGGTCGATCAGATGGGCCAGGCTTTGGCTTCCAGCTTATGGAGTGGAGCCAGGCCTGAGCAGTGCATGGTAGTGACCTCCCTTTTCTTTCTCTCTCCTTGGACTGAAGGCAAAATGGCTGCATAAAACCAGATGCTGCCAAATCTATTCCCATTCCAGCCATTGCCATCACTGGAGGAATATCCCAGCTCTCCGTCTCTCCGTGCATGCGCAAGACGTGGTTTCTAGTCTTTCATAAGAACTACACGGGTACGTCTACACTGCATAATAAAAATCCTGTGGCACGCAAGACTCAGAGCCTGGGTCAATTGACTGGGGATTCTGGGGCTCGGGCTGCAGGGCTAAAACTAGCAGTGTAGATGCTTGGGTAGGAACCCGGGTTTGGAGACCACCCCCTTTTGTGAGGTCTCAGAGTCCAGGCTCCAGCCGGAGCCCGAATGTCTACACTAGAATTGTATAGTCCCGCAAGCCCGAGCCACATGTTTTAGTGCAGTGTAGATGTACAGCTCCTGTTTGGGGACAGAGCTGGTTTTAGTCTGGTTCTTTGAAATGGGGAAGGGAGTCGCAGAAAGAAGTCCAGGCCTGGGCCTGTGGTGGGGATGTTGTTGTGCTGCTTCCAAGCTTTACCGCTGCCGGGTTATTTAGATTTCTGGGCTCGGTGCAGCAGGCGAGGAGCTGGGAGGCTTTGGGATCTGCTCTTTGTTTGAACTGAAGTCCAGTGCGTTGGCAACTCTGATCTGCCGTCGGTTCCTGGGAAAAGCCTGGTTTGAGCCAGGCCTTATTTTCCCCTAGTGTGGCAGGCTGACTCTCTGCCTGTGGCATCATTCCCCGCAAAATCATCTGTCTCCGGCTAACTCGGTGCGATGGCTGGGAGCAGAGGCTGCACTCAGACTCTCTGAGCAGGAAGGGCGGGCTTCAGAGATGACAGAACTGCTGGCCTTGGCATAAAGACCCCGTTTCCATTTACCAAAAAACAACGTGTATCTATCCCTGGCAGGGTCTCTTGCCATGTAGGTGGTTACTCCCGAAGTCTGTGGTCACGGCTACGCTGCTTGTGTTGGCTTAGCCCCGGTAGGGAGACGATGTAATTTCAGACCCAAATAGGACAGACTTCAAAGGGTCCATGTGCCTTATACGTAAGTCAAATGAGGGTGACCTAGCGAGTGTGGGCCGAGGCATCTCGCTAGCCGAAGGCACCCCAGGCTGGACTCGTCTCTGGAGTAACTGGTGACAGCAGTGGAGTTACACCAAGGGTGAACTTGGCCTACTCAGCTTGCTTTGCGCCAGTGCAGTGTCGATCCTGTACCAAAGTGTTACTGTACTGTAGAGACTTATGGTGGGTGTCACCCAATGGGGCTGTTAATCTAACAGATCCTTCTCTTAGCGTGCTGGGGCGGCGGCGGCTTTGAAGAAATGCCGGGGGGCTGTTAGTTTGGGGATGCACGTTCTGTTGGGGCAGAGCCGCAGCAAGCGCCAGCTGGAGAGATTCTTTGCTGTGTCTTGCTAACTAGCAGAGTTGCTTGCTGGGAGCCCAGCACAGGGTTTAGGCCTGACGTTTCTGAACGCCGGGATTGTCTGAGCGCCAGTCGTGACCACCTCCATCCCAAGGCTGGTGTATGTGGCACAGACAAGCTCCGCTAAGAATATACCTGGCTCCGCCTCACTGATTCCTGCTCCAGTGGGAAGCCAACATGCGGGGTTACAAATGCTGCTTAGCAGAGGGGAGCAATAGTAAGGACAAGCCAACAAGACGAGAAGAAACCGGTCTCGGCCTTGTCAATGAAGAGCTGGCCCTGGGCTCTGACATCCCCAGAAAACCATTCAGCTCCTGAAGATCTCTGGGCCTGTAAGGATCCAGCGCACTTGAAACGCCACATTCCTTTCATCCCCCCAAGCTACACAAGTTCCAGGTTTGTTTTTCCACCTGGCATGGTTGGAGGCATATGAAACCGTTTCTATTTTGCTGCTGTGCAGATGTCTCTGGCAGAAGCCCCAACAGGCAGCACATGAGCAGCCATGTAATGTGGTCTCTCGGGGCACAGAGCGCTGATCCACTCAGTAAGGAATTCTTACCGTGCCTCTCGTGGAGGCTAGGTTTCCGTGAGATAGGATCTCGACGAGGGGAAGAAAAGCAACCAAGAGATGTTATGGTTTTGGTTCAACTCTTGCATTTCAGTGCTGTGATCCAGCCAGTCATGGGAAAAGCGAGGGCTTTGGGAATCTGGAACCCTTTAAGAAAGATTAAACTAGATATTTGATTGCAGGGGAAAATAGGAGCATGATAATAAGATTGCGGCTTTGAATAGCTGGGGATTAGCATTACTGGGAGGGGGGTTAAGCTGTTTGCTTATGACAAATGCCCAAGATACTTGTGTTGGGGGGGGCGGAGGGGGAGTGTTTGCGCTGTATGTGACATCAGCCATGCACAGAGCAACTCGTGTGATGGCAGAGCTGGGACCCACAGCTCACTGGGCAGACCAAGAGAACAGGTCTGCAGCCCTTAACCACACCCAGAAGTACTTAACTTGCACAAGCTCCGGGCAGAATCAGTCTCTACGCTAGAGCATTGGCCATGAGGAGGAGGAGGAAGAGCCTAGGGCTAAGGAGGAAGAGGGACCGTGTGCTTAAGACACTCGACTGGGACTTTGGAGACGGGTACCCAGCTCGTGGCTCGGCCAGAGACTCCTTGTGTGACCCTGAGCAACTCATGTCATCTCCTTCCCCCTCACTTCCCCACCTGTAAGGGCTCTTGTCCCCGCATTGACCCAAGCAGTCTGGCTGTGCTGGATGTCCATTGTCAGGCGGAGGCCAGCCTCAGGCCACGTTGTGTAGCTCCACGGGATGCTCTTTTGGCCGGCTCTGCTGCTGCTGTTTCTTCCACCTTTCATTGGGCCCGATTCTGCTCCCGTCGACATCTCCCATTGAGCTTGCTGGCAGCGGGACCCAGCTTGCTATAACTGCGCTTTCCATGAGGAAGGTGGATGATACCTACAGCTGCCACTTGAGCTCTCGATTCCCCCACCACCGGACAGCTCTTGTGGGCTGCGATGCTGGGGCCTAGGAAACGAGCAGGGCAGGCATCAGGGGTGAGTCAGCAGCACAGGAAATGAATGCAGATGACATCCTGGCAAAAACAAACGTGCCTCCTTTGGGTTTAGACAGAAAGTTTTGTTTTATCTGGGAAGGTGACGGCTTATAACTGAGGGTTTTTCTGTGAGCAGATTTATTAGCAGCTTTACTCCTACCAAGTGGCATTGGGCAGGGATCGTGTGTGATGTTAACCTGCATTCCCAGCTTTCATTGCTTGGCGAGGCTTTCTTTCTCTCTAGAAACAGAGAGAGAGGGTGAGCCTGATTCTCCACTCACTCACCCCAGCACAAATCAGGAGTCACTCCACTGAGGTCCATGGAACTATGCTGGTGGAAACAAGAGATTCAGACCCAAATACTTGGCAGTGTAGTAACTAATTATATACCCAGTGTTGACCTGAGCCTGCTGCCTTATGGCAAAGCCTGGTGCTAGCCTTGGCTGTATTTTGGGTAGCATTGCAGGGAAACCATGATCTGCAGCATTAGGGGAATTTACTCTGCACTGAGTCAATTGGTGCCCTGCTGGCTCCAAATGGGTTATTGCAAGCAAAATACCATGCAGGTATATGACCTCCCTTTGCCTGTCCATCAAACAGGGTAACGACCGCCACTGTAAATGGCTTTGAGCTCTATGGGATGGAAATTAGAGCTAGGTGGTGTTATTAATTACTATCCTATAAAGAATAATTGAGATTTAATTGTATCTTGATAGATCTTTCTGCTCAGCTGGTCTTAACATGGTAATTTCAATCACACTTTGAATTCAGTGTTTCGTGTGGGTTAAGCATGTTTCCCCACTGCTTCTACCTTTATTGTTGGGAAACCTGCCAGATATCAACCCAAATTCCTGCTCCCTGCATCCTGACTTGGGGGCAAAGGTCTCCTGTGCGAAGCTAACATCAAAAACTGGTAACGGGAGAGGAACATTTTTATGGAACCCAGTTGTTCCGCTTTCTGTTGAAAGCGTTTTCTTTGCTGCTGGTACCGCTGTGCTCTTGTCCTGGGCACTAGGACAGCAGCAAGCCAAGGAGCTTTGATAGGGAATACTGTTTTTATTAATGGTTTAGTTTTATGGGCTCCTCTGAGCTTAAACTCAGAAATCCCATGGAGGATCCAGTGGGAAATTGGCTGGGAGGCTGGAAATCTCTTGGAATTTAGGATCGCTGCTCTTTTAATAACTCACCTGTGAATGGGAATTGCCCCAGTGTCCTCTCCTGTCTAAATAGTTCAAAGTCTCTCAGTGTCTCTATGCAAATAATACCAAGGCGACAAACAGGCCTGGCAGCTTTCTCTTGGTTTGCTTTCTGTCTTAACATGCTTAAAGAATTCTGTTACTACCAAAGGGCAGTGTCCCACAAGGGCATGGAAATGAATGAACAATTGCAGTGGGACCTGACCTGGTCCACAAGCTCTTGCTGATACATACATGCATTGGCTTGGCATGGAATTTGTTTTCCAAGCTGCACCGTTTATCCTTGTTCTCTTGCAATGACTGTAGGTCTGGTAGGCTGAGAAGCAGATCTAGAGTGAATCCTATCTTTTGGCATGCCTCTGCAATGGCCTCACCATTGATCACCTTACCATTATGGACTGCTGCAGCTTGATTGGCTTGTAGACATTTCAGCCTGCGGAGGCCCAAATATGGGGGGCACAAGGAGAGAGAAAGACCCTAGAAAAGGGGGGACACACAGTATTCACACCAAAACTTGTAAATGCTGCGGGATTCCTTCCTTTAATGTAAATAACTCTCTCTAACCTCAGCATTGTGACTCTTTATTACTGATCTAAATAGCTTTCAGCAGTGAAACCGTGAAAGGACACCAGATTTGCATGGACCATAGCTAACCTTGAGCCTAAAATGGATAATCTCACTTGAAATGAGGGACATTGGAGCGGTGGGGCAGTTCGGATGCTGGTGCTATAGGGCCTGGTGGTCCAGTGGTGAGGGCTGCAAACTGGGAAGAAGGAGAGGTGGGTTATAGTACCAGCTCTGCCACTGGTTCTCTGGGCAAATCACCCCGCCCCTCGGTCCAGTTTTGTGGGACATGTGGGCCCGGTTTGCTAAAAAGGCTAATGAACCTTCAGTTACACCACACTGTAAATACTGTCTGATCTGGGTGACCTACAGTCTGTGCTGAAATGCTCATTGCTCAGCGCTGAGAGAGAGGTGACAACTTTGTTAAAGGGCTTTTGGAATCTGTAATATAACCGAGGAAAGACTGACACCCCTGTGTTTGCTTTATCACGGCTAAAGGTCCGTCAGAGGTTCCATTGCAAACCCGGTGTTTGCAGGGGTCTAGACTCATCTGTAAAATAAATAAACTGATGCTTGGAACTTGGCTAAATAGGCGTCCCCTCTGCCTTGCTAGGGAATGCAGATGCTTAATTAAAATCTGCACAAATTCTTCTGAGCTGCCATAAGCTAAGAGTGAAAGGGGGGGGGGGGAGCTTAAAAGTTTTTCATGTCAAGAAATGCCCTTTTTTTGGCCATCTTTAAAATTCAAAGCCAACATCACTGTTGCTCCTTTGTAAGGTGGTTGTGTAACAGCAGGAGTTTTCCAAGCTGTGCAGCCCATCCAACTGGTGGGTTATGATGGTTTCCAGTGAGTCATGCTAACCTGGCCAAGTTCCTACGTACTGCACTGTGCAAAATACATAGCATGCCCACTGTAAAACTGACACCAAGCTGCTGGGGTACATCTGACTGGGGCTGAGCCAAGCTATAGATGCAATACACAGATTCTTTCTATGCTCCTCTTGTCTGTGGCTAAGGTGTGCGTGCAATGTAAGCACTTTGATTTGGAGAGAAGTAAGAAGAAACATAATTAAAAGTGGTTAAAAAAACAACCTGAAAGCAGGCACGGGCCCAGCTTTCCAGTGGTAACCACTACACCGAATACACTGGATCTAGCCCCTTCCTCCTAGAGACAGGGGTCTGTGCAGAAGTGCCATACTGAGACGGTGCAGTGACCCCGATCAAGCGGTGACCCCGACAGGCTGTGATGGTCTAGGTAATCAGCAAGGTATCTTGGTGCTGGGCCTTTAAGAACTGACAACCAACTGTTGATCAAAACTTGGTGTTGGCTAGACCCGGTTCTAGAGGCTCTCTAGCGGCCGAGCGCAGAGCAGAGCAGTGAACCGTGCTGGTGCTCAGCATGTCTGGGAAATCTGGCGCAGTGGATCTGTAGTTGAGCATCCAGATATTGAGGCATCTGGGATCAGTGGCCACTGGTGAAAACATTGACTTGAATGTGCTGCCGTTTTGAAACAAGATTAGCACTGTAGCCTCGGGGCCAGCGATGGTGTTTGGGAGTTAATATCTAGCTCACGAGAGCCGCTTATCTGGGGGATGAAGCACACCTTCTGCACAAACAGAGGGCTCTACGCTCTCTGAATGTGTAAATCCACTGCAACTTGTCCATGAAATGAGAGCCTGTAGGAAGACAAGAGGTTCTGCCTGCATGATGCACAGAGCGGATTATTGCACACGTGATAAGTAAATGTCACATAGGGGAGGAAGGATTATTGAATGTAGGACATGGGGAGAAAGAATTGTTGAACATGTGACCTCCCCAAAAGTGACACATGCACACATTGCAATTTTATAAAGTGAGTCTTTTACTGACTCTAGAACTGGCTTTCCATGTACTGCTTTCCTTTAACAAGGCATCTGAAGGGACTACAGCTCTGTGATAGTGTGTCAGAAGGGTGCATTGGTGTTTCAAAGCCTTGGAGCTGCAAAGATTGCAGCAAACTTAACTGGAAATATTTATTCCATGTCTCCCAACCTTCACCATCTACACTGACCATTTTCAGGGAGCTGTGAATCTGATATCCATCTGAACAGGAAGCTGGGAGCTGTTGGTCTGTAGAGAATTGAGGACAGAGTTCAAACTGAGTTGGTGGTATCTATGGTTATGTACCAGCTATGGGTCTGATTCTGATCTCTCTGACAAAGGTGTAATTCAGAAGGAGCTTCACTGAAGTCACAGAGGTATGAACCTGCTAAAGGAGAGAAGCATCAAAAGTGGTGCCATAAATCCGTAGCAACTGCATTGAAGTTAATCTGCATTTACACGGGTGTCGTGGAGAGCAGAATCTGGACCAAACTTAGTGCAACTCTGTGATAAACATGAATTTACCTTGGTGGGTGAACTTGACCATGTTGTTTGAGTACAGGACAGCAGTAGAACAGAACCTGCTGGTTACATTCATTCATTCTGCACCTTTTGTCACAGAGACTTTAGCAATAAATCTGTTTTGTACTGAAGCTCTGGGGTACATTTTAATATACCTGGTAGCATGGCCGTTACCAGAGACCACGTATCCTAGATGAGCCCCTTGCTGATCTGTAGCCCTAGAAATCTCTGGGGGGTGCTCTGAGCCATGCCCAGTATGCTCAGGGTGCCAAGATTTCTGACAGTCCCCCCACCCCACCCACGATCACTGAGTATCTAGTTCCATTCTTTGTGTGTGACTAGCCACTTGGCCTGGTATGAAATCAGGAGTCACTCCATGGAACCGAATGGATTCAGACTGGGGTAAGGGAGAGAGACAGCTGAAATGCAGCTCTTAACTCGGGGCCTGACCCATGCTGAGTCATGTACTTGACGACTCCTTGGCAGTGCCCCTCCTCACAGGTGTACGTTACCTGGCCCAGGTATCTAGCAAAAGGCCATGTGCTGCCATAGCCCGGCAGCGCAGTCCATGCTCTTGAGCTTCCACTGAACTGAGTGGGAGCTGAGCGAGCTCAGCACCGGTTCCTCCTGGAACTGGGCCCTGGCTGCTTTGTATGGCGAGCCCTTCCCGCTGCTCTGTTGATGGTCAGTTCCACACCCAGCTAAACGAGTGGTCCTGGAGGCCATCAAAGCTGGATCCTATTGAACCGTGGAAGGTAGCAAGTTCCACCCATGTTGAACCTCCAGCCCTAGATGACGATGGGCCTGGAAAGGACTGTCCTGGGAAGTGATTGTCATTCATAGGAACCCCAAAGAAGATGAGGAAGGCTCAACTGCCACAGGTTCCCTGTATAACTTTTGACAGATCACTTAATCTCGCTGTGCTTCAGTTGCCCTTTGTAAAATAGTGGCTATAACACTTTGCCCCTTCCCCGGGGTGTTGCAAAGACCAATTTTTTAATGGTTGCCGGGTGCTCATTGCTAGGGCAATCAGAGAGACGTAAGTAACTAGATAGAAGCACACCAGACAGCACCATGTCCGAAGCTGCGTGCTCACCAAAAAACCTTGCTAATTTTTGTGCAAAGCCCCTTCCTCCAGGGCCTATCTCATCACACCCTGCCTGCCCAGGAACGCCGCACCTAACTGGCAGGTAACTTTATCCTTTCCTGCCTTTCCCCTTCCCTCTCCTTTCTTCCTTCTGAGCGAGAAATTCAGTCAAGTCCTCAGCGCAGAAATTTATTTTAATGTAAACCTAGCTCTAAGGCAGCTTTTTCTCATTTTTAAACTATTTCATATCAACCCTTGGCCTGACATTTGTTTTCTTTGAATTTGGTTGGGAAAAAACGGTCTACATTTCTACGGCTATCGTCTCTGGAATCTTGGCAGGCGTTGCGCCATATCTTTGAAGAAACTGCAAATGCAAAACAGAAGGCAAATCTTAGAGAAACATAACAAGATTTTTTTCTCCTTGCTAACCCCAGAAATGGGAGCAGCAGACTTTTGTCCTGGGAAGGGCAGAAAATCAAGGAACTGATTGGCGACAGTCAGTCGGGTTCAGAGGTCAGGAATGGAGTAACAGGAAGCCGCAGGAAAAGTTCTAACAGCCCGTTCCCGAAGGCTGCAGTACTTTACAACGTCTGCTCCTGAAACCTGATTACGTTGTACAGATTTAAAGTTTCCTCTGGGGGAACAGGCTGCAAGTTACTTCTCCCATTTCATGTATTCTGCTGACTTTCATCAGGTGCCTACTGATGAAGAGCCCTCTGTTGGCTAGTGTTTGTGAGGTAGCCAGCTTCTCCTGCCAACAGCTGGAATGAGGCATCTGCTGGGCGGGGGGGAATGTATGGGTTTCAGATGCCAAGCCCACTGTACCACAACAAATTTCATATGGAATTTATTTTCCTAACTATTGTATCTTTCCAGAGCATGAGACGGAGCTCATGAATATATTTATGTGCTTAGCACTGGCGAGCTTTGAAAGAGAGAGTGATTTAGACTTAAAGAATAAGAATAAAAAAAAAACCCTCCTCCAGCTTTGAAACTTTTTTTTGTCTGCATTAGGCACATTGTTACGGCACGGTGCACACAACTGTCAAATAAGATTACCTAGGCGAGCAAGGCTTGTTTCCCCTGTAACTTACAGTCTGGGTGTCTGGGAGCAATTAGAATGTCTGAGATGTAAAGAATCTAAGAGGGGGAAAATCCGCTCAGGAGGCAGTGGTGAGTTTGTGTGCATGTAAGGAAATGCAGAGAGTTGCCATCCTAGAAGAGGCGTGTTGTGTTGATTTGCAATTGAATTCTGATCAGGCCACAACTTTTTTTTTTTATGTTGCATGATTCCTTGTGACGTGTGTGGCTCGATGGAGGTCGAATGGGGATGATGCTGACCTTACCTGGGAAGATCCATTAATCAGCGTGAACTGCAGAGTGTTTTTAAAGGCAGAGCCATCCCATTAAGTGTGTCTCATGCCAAGTCCTATAACACACTTTGACGGGCTTGATCTCAGAGGATGGGAGCTCAGCACTGCCTGAAAACCAGGCCCTGTTATGTCTCAGGCTAGGCACCCAAAATCACTGGAAACTAGCTCCCAGAAGGGCTTAAATCTCCTCTCAGAACCAACTCCTTGGGACCCCACAGAAAAACTGGAAAGGCACCTTCTCTCCTCTAGCCCAGTAGCCTGTTGAATTGATGGTTAGTCGTGCATGCGTAACCGTCTTTCTGAAAGAACCAGATAAAATGTAGTGTGAATTCCACGAGGCATAACCTTAACCAGAGGAGATTCCCTGGCCTGTGTGATGCAAGGGGTCAAACGAGATGTTCACAATGGTCCCTTCTGGCTTTGACATCAGTGAAACTTCTTCCCAAGGCTGGCGGCACTCTGAACCTCCTGAGCAACGTCCTTAGGGGAGGGTCGCCACCTCTGTGGTACAAAAAACCCAGAATATCTCAGATGACCCCGAGCCATAAAACTGGCCAGCTGGCAGTGTGTGCTGAACACCTTTCCAGACTTCCTGGGACAGCTACTTCAAGAAAGGACAATCCTGGGAAAACTTGGCCAGGTGACACCCCTACCTCGGGGCAACCAATCATCAAAAGCTGGCTAATACATGGCAGGGGAAAGACATGGAGTTTTATGGTCAGGGCACTGGTGATGGATAGAATATTTTACCTCAAAAACAATCATTCCAGCTTGTGTCTTGCTCCTGGATTCAATACAATCTCTCCTAGCCTAGTGTGACGGTAGGACACGATAGATTAGTGGCTCTTAACCTTTTCTATTCTGGGACACCCCCATAGAGCTTGTCAGCTCTATGGGAAGAGCAAGGGTGGTCGTGATGACCCTCCGACACCTGTGAGTGATCCCTTGGGGATGGAATAACCAGGTTGAGAACTCCTGAGAGAGAGATTTGCCCGCAGGCTGTATGTGTGTGAATTAGGCCATTCAACAAGCTAGTGGAAACAACTGTGTTATTTACTTTGGACACTGGGAGTTCGTAACAAACTGGACCAAGTTTGATGGAGGACATTGATACCTATCCTGTAAATTCACTGTAAGTTACACACACCCTGTACAATAAAGTGTTGTTGTGGGGTGTGTGTGTGTGTGTGTGTGTGTGTGTACACGTACCGTATCTAATATATTAAACTATACAAACTGGCCCAAACCCTGCACTCACTCATGCAAGTGTCACTCCAGGTTTGCATACAAGTAAATTAGAACAGGATTTGGCTCAGTTACTGCAAAATTATTACTATCTGCAGTAAAAATATCACCGTAATCACATGGTTGTGTAGCCAGAGGAATAAGCGTGTGCAGTTCTAGGCCGCTCCTGTAAGGGAGCGACAGATAATCTCACAGGGTTCTCTGCTAATAACCTGCATGACCAATGTCATGGCTCATCTGCCCCACCCGGGGCACTGTCCTTTGTGTTTGAGACCCGTGCTAGCTGCCGGGCAGCCTTGTATGGAGCCTGGCCAACATAGAACAAATGCTGAGCCCCACAGCACCTGCCTCATCTGTTACTTCAGCTATACATCTATTTCCACCCGAGCCAGCAGAAATTCCTGGTTTCTGTATTGCTAAATTGAACGGGCCAAATTCTGCTCCATCTTATACCCTGTGTAATCCCATTGAGGCAATGCCCAATGCCAGATTGCCCACATGAGGCCTAGACACTACTTAAGTCTTCTGTACCACTGAAGTCCTGCTTCACCCTTGTGCTGGCCATTGCTTGGGTGAATTTCATACCATTGGAGTCTGCGGCAAAACTCCCATTGATTTCAGCAGGGCGTGGATTTCTCCCATAATCTCTCCTCCAAGGAATTAACAGTGTAAAGGCTTGATTCTGTTACCTTTACTCACACTGAGTAATACTTGTGCATGTGAGTAGTCCCAGTGAGATGGACAATCCTGTATAGACCCATTAGCCCAGCTGTAAGACCAAGCTCAAAAATCATGACTTTTTTTTTTTAAGTAAAGATCCGTTTCTTTAGTGGATTATTGTTGAAAGTCTTCATAGAAGAAATGTATTTTAAAGGAGAGATTTGAATCAGAAGAGGGTGGTCGTTTGCACATGAGACAGTTCCAGGCACATGCTGCTCAGCTTAAATTACTTGGGAGTTCAGTCTGAAACTCGTAACTTTATCCAAATAGCTGAAAAATGATTTATGGGCTCCCTGGGAATTTACATATCTACAAGCAGATTAACAGCCAATGTGTCTGGAAAGCCATGAGTGGAGTTATAAAATGACTTGCACAGTGGAGGAGAGATCAGTCTGGAAGACCCAGCCAGGCTTGTTACAGACGTTTGACTTGAAGGCAGCGCCTAAAGAAAGCCCAAAAGAACAGGAAACTGTCAGTTAAAAGGAAGAACATGCCAGTAAGGCTCTCTTGACAGCTGTAAAATTAACTGTCCCAATTACTTTCAATCACCTGGCAGTGATATTATTTAAACTGAGCGGGGTGGGGGGGGATGGAATCAAAAGACACACCGAAACCAGAAAGACAGGATTTTCAACCTATGACATTAAAATAAAATGACCAGCAGAATAAACATTGAAAAAAAGTTTCCCATCCCAGGCAGCCATCTTCACTGTCAAGGGATTGGGAAGCTAAGATTATGTACCTTGGCTTTTTCTACATGAGAATAAGTTCTTGCCGCAGTTCTCAAATTTGCCATCTCTTGTGTCCAGAAGAGCAACAGAGAAACCCAAATGACAAGCAAGCCGGTATGGTTGTGAGAACTGGGAATGTTCTTAATGTTTTCTCTGAATACTGTGGGGGGGCCTCAGTTTCTGGCTGACCCTCTGTCACCTAGCAACTAATAGCCAGGCCCTTCCCCTCCCTGCAAGGGGATGCTAAAGGTGTGGGAGGACAAAGAGATCAGGTGACCTCCTGGCCCAGGAAAGGAGCTGAGCAGAGGAGGAGGGGCTGGAGGGGTTTTCAGTCTGGAGCTGGCTGGGGACAAGGAGTGACGTGCAAACGTGGGGGTCTGGCTCACTGCCACCCAGAATGGACCCAGCCGAGGGGTCCGGTTCACGGTACCTACAAGCTCTGTTTTAGACCCTGTTCCTGTCATTTAATAAACCTCTGTGTTACTGGCTGGCTGAGAGTCACGTCTGACTGCCAGGGGCGGCTCTACAAATTCGGCCGCCCCAAGCAGTCATGCCCGGGAGGCGCCCCCGAGCCGCGGGAGCAGCAGACCTCCCGCGGGCATGACTGCGGAGGGTCCGCTGGTCGCGCGGCTCGGCTGGACTTCCCGCAGCTGCGGGCGGTTCGCTGGTCCGGCGGCTCCGGTTGAGCCGCCGCAGTCATGCCTGCGGGAGGTCCAGCCGAGCCACGGGACCAGCGAACCGTCCGCAGTCATGCCTGCGGGAGGTCCACTGGAGCCGCCGGCCGAGCGTCCCCTCCGCAGTCATGCCTGCGGCAGGTCCGCTGCTCCCGGGGCTCCGGTGGACCCCCCGCAGGCATGACTGCGGCAGGTCCGCCGGCCCAGCCTGCCGCCCCCCCGGGAAAGGGCCGCCCCAGGCGGGTGCTTGCCCCGCTGGGCTCTGGAGCCGGCCCTGCTGACTGCAAAGTGGGGGTGCAGGACCCTGTGGCTTCCCCAGGACCCCGCCTGGGTGGACTCGCTGTGGGAAGCACATGGAGGGGCAGAGGATGCTGAATGCTCCAAGGAGAGACCCAGGAGGTGAAGCCGTGTGAGCTTCTTGCCCTGAAGACAGTCTGCTCCAAGGGAGAGGAGGCTCCCCAAAGTCCTGACTGGCTTGGTGGGGAGCAGTTCCAGAGCATCGCCCGGGGACTCTGTGACAATGGTACACAGCCTGGAAAAATAGCTAAACATAGGATACAGCGAATTTTAAATGTGGCACTCCAAAAATAATGCAACGTCGGGGAGAAAAAGCTGCTGATAAATGTTGCTCCAAATTTCCTGGAGATACAAGAGGCAGCTTCTGGTAATGCTCTGTGCTGGAAGCATCTGAAGGAGGAGTTTCCAAAGCTAATGACACCTGTAAAGAGCTGGAAGAGCCTGGTTTTGAAACTGTGCACTAAAAGCTCCAATACTAATCAAGCAGTCGAAGGCTTTGTGGCACATAATTGACAACTCCCCACAATCACCTGAGGCTGTTGGTGTATAGAAAGTTTTCCATCCTTTGGATTAATGTGGAGAACACAGATGGGTTACACATGGCATTACTGACTTTGTATTATTAATCAGAACCACCATGAAAAATCTTGCAAACAGTGAAGGGAGAACTCTGTGGTTTGTGCCCAGATAATAAAATTACTTGATAGTGATGAATGTGTTTTAAAACTTGTGACAGGCAAGATACTGGAGTAACTCATCTGGAGAGCTCTTGCCCAGCAACCACTGGCTATTTAAAATATATGATCCATCAAGAAATGAAAGTTACCCTTTGGATTTCATGGCCTTTTCCAATTCATTCGGTTTTGGCTTCGTAGGACGCAAGCGCTCAGGAGCCATAACAAACCAGCTGATTGGTCAGTCTGAATCACTTGATAAAGGGAGTCTTGGAAATGTGATGTTCACATCTGTTTTGCACTTGTATTGTTCAGTGGATCTATTTTACCATTTCCCCACCCCAGAGGTATGATTAGCAGTCAAATTATTACATGCAGTTGAATTGTTGCATCCCGTTTAAATCACTGGAATTGCTTTACTGACTATGGATGAATCTCAAAAGAATGAAAGAAATGCCAAAGCTGCAAAAGATGGTGAATATTCTCCTTTCTATAAGTCCCATCAGGGAGCCAGTATTTATCCCTAACTTATGTCAGCCCCTTCTTCCAAATATGTTGCTCAGATACTACAGTAATGAATGCGGTAGAACTATTAGTCCTGGGATTTGTTTCTCATAACATACGGCCCTACTTGAAGACAACTAAAAGAATAACTGGTGAAGAAAATTACCAAGACAGTGACCATCCAGAGCATGCCTCAGCAAGTTGCACATTAAAACTGACAATTATGGTTTTACTGATCTCATCAATAGCATTTTTCACCATGACATCTATCCTCCCTCCAGCAACGTGTGTGTATCGTGCAGCAAAATTTTAACTGAGGATTTTTTAGTGTCTTAGACAAAAAATGGAACTGTTTGCAGAGTCGATAGTTATTGTTTTGGTTCATTTTAGTTGTGATAGGGAATGGGAGGGAGGGAATCTGTTTCTGGGGATCTGGTGTACCAAAGACCAGAACCCCATGTGATCCAATGGACCATGAGTGACAAGGCACTAAACTAGCAATTAGTAAACTGACCTGCTGTGTGACCTCAGCCTAGTCCCTCATCCTTACTCCGGCTCTATTTCCCCTCCCACCATTTGATTAGATCGTAAGCTCTCCAGGGTAGGGTCAGTCGCTCCCTGGGGGTACCTAGCACCTGGTAAAACGGGGCTTTGCTCTTGGCTGGGGCTAGCTAGGTACTGCTGTAATACAGATAATACCAATGGGGGGCGCTCAGGGATCCAAATGCATCCCTGGTGTAACTTGAGTGAAGTTATTGGAGTTTACACCAGGAGAGAATTGCACTATTGGACCTTGACGTGTTTGTTATGAAGCTTGTTGTTCTTGCCGTTCTTTCAGTTCCCACATGACACCTTCTCTACGCCCTTCTCTAAAGCCAGAGATGTCACCATTAACCTTCTTCATTATATTTAGGAAGCACTGAAAGGTCAGTCAGGGCTTCTCAAGTATTGTGCTTGGTGGCCCATGCAGATTTGGAATCTATTGCAGGAGAGGAGCTGGGGTTACTTCAATTCTGTGATGTTTGGACCCCTAAGATAAGCCCTCTGGAGAAGGCGTGAGGTGGTGGGGTCCTTAGTCTGGAACTTGGAAAGTTTTCAAGTGGCTGGGTGTTCTGCAGGGTCTTTGCACTGGATGTTGTTCCAGATCAGCCTTCTTTAGGTGTTTCTATTTGGCAGATTGTTGTAGTTGGCTCGGAGGTCTATGCTGCATTCCCGGTGTGATTTGAGAGAGTGAGCAAAGCCAATTCCAAGTGGTTTCGACTTCATGGCAGTTTTGCTCCGGCTAGCATGAGGTTGGAAATCAGCTACGCATAAGTTTGAGGCCAACTTTCTGGGTTGTTTTATTTATTTATTTTTAATGTGAGGAATCGCAGTATTCAGGGAATGGCTAAACCCCATTTCACGTAGTGCTGGGGTCACGGGCTGCTCACTGGGCTGATCCACGGAAGAGGGGGTGAGTCAGGCAGATCCTGTGGAAGGGACCCCTGCACGAGTGGGTTCTGCCTGCGTAGGAGCCCTGAGTGCAAGTTACAGATCGTTCTAATTCTCTGACACACATTTTCTCTTCCTGAGCGGTGCTGAAACCAAGCTGACCCTTCAGGATATTTCTAGCTCCAAGTTAAGCAGCTTCCTTGTGGGCCAAGGTCCTGCCAAGCCCAGTCTGGGGTTTGTTCCCTTTCTTGGAAGCCGTGAATGTCCTGACTGCACAGCCCAAGAATTATGTTTTAAAGGACGTATCCTTAACACCTGCTCCAAAAACATTGCCCCGTCCCAGAAACGCAGCCAGCGCATCCCAAGGAGCCCAGCCAATGCAATTCTGTTTGTTTATAAAATATACTGTGTCAAAGAGCAGAGAAACCTCTTCAGGGAAAAGGGAAGAATGCCAAGCCATCCTGCCCAGCCGCAGTCGCTGGGACCTGTGGCTTTGGAATAGGCACAGGAAAACACTGCAGTTTACCTGCCCTTCGCCCTGGCATTGCAGCCCTGAATCCACCCATACATTTCATATCTGACCACCACTGCTTACTGTCGAGCCCTGCCTCTCAGCTGGGCCTCCCTGCGTGTTCTGAGATGAACGGGGACCTTGAGCGGTTCCTAAACTGAGAGCAAACTACCAGACTTGTGGCTCTCTCAGCCTTTTCGTGTCAAGGGGCTAGGCACAAGACAAAGTCCTGCCTTTACCCAGAGAGCAGGACACATTTCCTTTATTCAGCCCTGCTCCATTCGGATGTTAATTCTCCATGCGCTGGTCACCCTTTCCTCGCTCTGCTCTGATAGCCTTTAAGAGTGGACCCATGTGTGGTGCTCTGGTAACATCTAGGAGCCCCTTTGTGCTAGCCACATACACTGAAAGAGACAGCGCCTGCCCTGGAGATATTGCAAAGACAAGAGGTGGGAGGAAGGAAATGTTACCACCTGCATTTTACAGACAGAACGGAGGCTGGAGCAATTCCCCACCGTCACACGGGAAGTCAGTGGCAGAAGTAGGAGTTGTACCGGTGCCTTTAGCCAAAAGTTCATCCTTCCTGTGTCGTCCTAGTGGGTGTTGTGATGGGGACACCTCTCTTCATGAGGAGCAGGTCTGTGGGTAGGTCTACCCTGCAGTCAGAGGAGTGACCTGAGCTAGCCTGGACCTCGTGCCAATCAGAATAGCCACAAAGCTGTGGCAGCAGAGTAGCCGCTCACATACGTATCCGGGTTTGTCCAGCCCATGCTGCCAGGGCTTCGCTGCTACTGTTATTCAAACTAGCTAGATCCAGGCTAGCTCAGGTCTGCCTGTGCATGCTGCACTCACACCTCTGACTGCGGTATAGACATGTCACACCTGGCCATGTCATGCTGGCATTGTTGATGTGAGCTTCATTGGAGCCAGTGACTCCAAGGTGAAATGTTTCATATCCTGATCCCTACGCTGGGAACAATTTTACCAGATGCCCCCTAGCACATTCTCGTTCCTTGTTTACCTTTGTGCTGCAGCAGGGTGGAGGGAATAACAGGAGTGCATGCCATGGGAAAGTGATCGCTGGAGCAGCTTTAATATTGTGGGGCTTTCTGAAGTGCAAAAAAATTAAATCTTTCTCAGATTTATGTGCAGGTGCAATCTCATCCGATAACACCAGGTGAAAGGGATTTCATGAAGTAACAGCCTAAGTCCCAGCTAACGCTCTGTGAAAGAGAAGGCTTTTGTCTACATTGTTTTTATTTTATTCCCACTTTGCACTTTTCAGCACTCCCAGGGAGGGCCAGAGACTGGCACTGAGAGTCTGTAGTCAATTACGAATGCTTGCTGCAATATCTCCAAAGTCATCTTTTTCTCCACTCGTCTGGTGAGTAGGATGTTGCTCTGGATGTCAGGAGATCCGTGCTTTAATCTCCACTCTGCTGTGAGAGTTTGGGCAAATCAAGACACCTGTTTCCCCTCCTTTCTGGCCTTTCTGTTTAGACGGTAAGATCTTACGCTCTCATTTCAATCTCTTACTATCTGATTGCACCCCATGGAGCACAATGGGGCTCAATTCTTGGCTGGTGCTCTCCAGGTCCTGGTCATGGAGCTGTAAGCCAGGAATTCCTGGCTCTGCCACTGACTTGCTATGTGCCCTTGGGCCAGTCACTTTGGCCTCAACCCCATCTGACTTTTTATACTGGTGGAACCTCAGTCACAGCACTGCCCGTGTGCAGCCACTGGTGCTGGGGAGATCAGAGCGAGGCACATCACCTCTTCTTGGCTCCCTTTCCTCATCCATACAGTGGGAATCACAGCACTCACCTACTGTTCTAATTTCTATGGAGCCATAGGTATGCACGGTGCATTATAGGCAAGTGAAAGAAATGCGTCCCTGTCCCAGGGAGCTTTACAATCCAAGGCCCCCATCCCTTGGCTTCCTGTTAAGTGTACGCGTGAGTGTTTGCAGGATCAGGTCCCAATTCACAGACAAAGCCTGGAGGACAATGATCCAGCTAGCCTGTGTGGAGGATGCAGCGATAAGGATAATACTTAGCTCTTACGGAAACCAGGAGGACATGGTGAAAGATCTTGTGAAATTCGCCCGTGGACAGTGGGCCAGCACAAAGCCTAGGCACCATGTAAGTCTCCAAAATAGGGCGTGGGGGGGGGTTGGAGAGGCACCTTGACCTAAGGCTGTCCTGTCTGCACACGGGTGACTCACACTCCTAATGCAGCCACTTCTTGTTCGTTCCTTTTCTCAGTCGGTTTTCTCATCACGGAGTGTTTCAGATCTGCCCGGGAAGCCTGGCCAAAAGGAGTGTCTAGACAAAGGATTTGAAGGAGAGGGAGGCTGCAGGGCAGACTGGGTCAGCGAGGCACTGGCATAGGGGAGAGCTGGAGAAAAGTCTACCTCCTATGGGCTTTGTGAGAATGAATGAAATGTTTTGTTAAAGGGGTTGAATATGTAGGTCACTGTGTGTGTGTGTGTGTGTGCGTGCGCGCATCTACACATACACATTATGTATGTAGGAATCTCAGATGTAAACGCTAAATATTATCAGAATTCCAGTCTACAATCACGTCCCTTCCAAAATATTAAAGTGGGGATGGTACATGTGCACACAGAGGCCAGAGAAAGCATAGCCAGTCCTAACCGGCCTCATGTCAGGAAGCACAGGTTGATGCAGTGACAGACACCCTTTGGAGAAGATACCTTGATGTGGGTTTGCGTCCCGCATTCTTTGTCTCAGCCCAACAGCCAGGCTGTGTGTGTGCTTGTGGCTTCCCCCTGCAGCTCCCGTGGAGCAGGTGAGGTTACTCCTCTCTGCGGCTCCCGCTAGAAGGAATGAAGCTGGTCATTTGAAATAACTCTCTTTTAAAACAATTGGTCCAAAGTGACAGGATCCAAATGGCAATGCAGTTTCCCGGCTCCAGCATGTCAGTGACTGCCAGGCCCAGCTGCTGGCAGCCTCTGTCTCAGTCAAATGGTGAGACACGGAGCCGGCCAAGGCAGATGCATTGAATTGTTGTGGTTAGCAAATAGATTGACTTTCAGCGGGCCTCCTCTACACCACTATCAATAGCTGATTCTGCAGTGCCGGCTCCAGTGCACAGGGCGGGAGGAACAGGGTGGCCATGGGGAACTTTTAAGCAGGCAGGTGGTCACAGTAGAGGGAAGAACTGATTGCAGGGAGCAGCCCGAGTCCTTGCATCTCAGCCTTGCAGTGTGGTTGGGGTTTTGAACCAATGCAGACAACTCCTCTCTGCGCGCTGTGCATCACTGCTCCACCGTGTGTTTTGAGGTCATGCCATCCAGTGGGACTGCACAGCCGTGTGTCACTCTCGCCAATGGGATGTCGCACATCCGTGTGACATTGGACCCACAACTATGTGCACCATTACAGCTCATGCTCCGCCATGAATCTCCCTGCATCCCTCACTGGGGATTGCAACACATCCCTATGGCGATGTGTGTCACATGTGTCCTGTGTACTCTGGGCATTGTCACACACCCATGAAAGACTCTGCATTAGGGCTGGCTGAAAATTTTCCATCAAACCTGTTTTTGATGGAAACTTGGGTTTTCAACTAAACAGTTTTGTAAAACGTGTCTGTTTTCTGTGGAAAATGTTGATATTTAGTCAAAAAAACCTAAACCCCAAAACTTTTGTTTTTTTTTTAACCTGAAAACAGAAATATTTCTATTCCCTACAGTACCGAGGTGCCTCATGGGAGTTGCAGGCGGAAGGACTTATGCTCCCATTTTCCTCCATAGGTCAAGTTTTCTGGCTGGACTACATCTCCCATGAGGCAACAGGCCAGGGACTCCTAATACACTTTCCCCTTTGCTCACTGAGAAGGGAGAAAGTGATGTTTCATGGGAGAAGTTGCTGGCCTGGGAGCCCAGTACTTCTGTTCTCTTTTGCTCTGTACCTCTGCTCAGGTCTAGCTCTTCCCCCCCACCCCACCCCCAAGCTACATGCTAGCGTCTCATGTCTTTAGAGCCCCTGTTTTATTGAGGCAAACTTTTTGGTGCAGACTTTCACCAAGACTGGGGCATGTGCTTTGTGGGAATTTTGTTTTCCAGCCCTGTGTGTAAAGAAATTGACAATAAAAAAGAACCAGTCTCTATTGCTTGCTCATGCCGATTCTATAGGGACAGTCCCGATTTTGGGGTCTCATATAGGCTCCTATTACCCCCCCCCACACCCCCTGTCCTGATTTTTCATATTTGCTGTCTCGTCACCCTATCTTAACTCCATGTCTGTGGTATCACCAGACGTATTCGCTCTGTCGGAATTGAATGATTAGCTTTCACAGTCACTAAGTTATAAGGATGACACAGGCATTGTGTGTAATGGATTTTGCCAGCAGCACAGATAAATTTTAGGGTGAAAATCACTACTAGAATTTAAATGTTCTCCATCAAATTATACAAACCCTCCCTGCCAAAATCCCCCAGGACATGCCTATTACAGATTTCAGAATTCCTATGCAAGAATACATAGGAGCCAGATTTTCAAAGAACTTGGCATGTTGAATGTGGAGCTTCTTGGAATATCCGCCCATCAGTTTCACAATGGGACGTGTTGGTCACTTCACTTCATTTAGGTGCCTACGGGTATGTCAACACTGCAAGTGAAGCGGTAATTGGAGCAGTGGGAGGCATACCCCTTTAATCTAGCAAGCACGGGTAACAATAGAAGTGAAGACACAGAAGCATAAGCTTTGAGCTAGCAGCCAGAATACGTACCCAGCTAGATTAAAGCTAGCACAGGGACGCTTGTCTGTGCTACAGTCGCACCTTCGCTTGCAGTGTTGAAATACTCTTAATGTTATGATGAAGTGGGTTCTATCCCACGAAAGCTTATGTCCAAATAAATTTGTTAGTCTCTAAAGTGCCACAAGGACTCCTCATTGTTTTTGCAAAAACTAATGTCTTGCAAGCTATGAAAGCAAGGTCCCTTCAGACTTTGCTGGGATACGGAGAAGATGCAGTTCTCTTCCATGCCAGAGACTTGCCAAGTGTGGTGTAACTTGCTGTCTAGCCTGGCTTGGGGTCCTACCCTGGCTCAAACAGATGGGTGCAAACTTAGGAGTGAGGCTGTGTCCTGAAGAGACAATTTGCTTGGGGAGGGAGTTGGTAGCATGCTCGAGGATACCCCCAAAATAAATAAGATGGATTAAATCCTGCCTTCTTGCCCTCCCCCAGGGAGGACTGCCTGTCTGACCTGGTTCACATTATAATTAACTAGTGATCTCAAACCCAGACTGTGCCCAAAGCTCATATCCACTTGTCTGCAGATTCTCCGACACGTGAGCACCTCTCTGTAGGTTTTAGGAGAGTTCTCTGCAAAATTTCCATTGCATTAAAAATATAAATTCTTTCCAGGCGCTGTGATGCAAAACCAGCTGTTTCAACCACAGAACCTATATAAACACCACGAGCTTCAGCACTAATGCTCATATGTTCCTTGGACCAAACAGTTTTGGCTCACTAAGCATCTCTGGGTGAGAAGCGCCTGCTGGGAATGATTTGGCTGGTGGAGTTTGCACGCTCCACCTGAGTGTTTATAGCGATTCTAAGCACCATGAATCAGAACGACTATATCATTAGAGAGCGTATGTAGTCAGCAGAGGTCTGTTGGCTATTAGATTATGGCTCAGGAGACCTGGGTTCAGTCCTTGGCTCTGCCACAGGCTTCCTGAAATACTTTGGGCAAATCCCTTAATCTTTGTCTTTCGCTTGTAAAATGTGCATAATGCTTCCTTTGTCTTTTTCTATTTCGATTGTAAATTCCTTAGGGCAGGGATGAGTTATGTGTTTATACAGCATACCTGGGCCTCTGGATCTGGGCCTCTGAATAGTGCTGTATCACAGATTAATAGTAAGCAGGGTCTTATCAATTCTGCAAACCTGTCAAGGTGTTTATAACTCCACTGGGACCGGAACTCTCAAAAGTCCAAACAGCACCCAGACAAACCATCCAGCTTGCTTTAGACAAAAGAAAAGAGAGAAATTTAAAACCAAAACCAAAAAAGTCACTCTCCAGCACTAGCCTCCTTGCGGATGGCTCGATGAGACCCAGACCCGCAACTTTAGACGCATGATGTTTCAGGATAAATGACTTTTTCCAAAAAGTGGGGGAAATTGTTCACATCCCAAACTCCCTTTTGTCTCTGCTAGCCTTTGGGATTAACCTTGAAACCCAAACCATTCTTCGGAAAGGAGGTGTGTGCGCGGGGGGGGTGGGACCACAGTGATCATCTAGTCTGACCCCCTGGATGGTACAGGCTAGAGACTTTCCCACAATAATTCCTAGCGCAGAGCTTTTAGAAAAACAGCCAATCTTCATTTAAAAATGGTCAGCGATGGAAAATCCACCGTGACCCTGGTGAGTTGTTCCAATGAATGGGTAATTACTCTCTCACTGTTAAGTTGTGCCTTATTTCCAGTCTGTTTGTCTAGCAGGAAGGAATTTTAAAAGGAGTTGAGGAGGGAGGGTCTTGCCAGGGATCTAATGGAATTACAGCCTGAAGTGATCTGTGCCTGAACAGGCTTATTCTTGTTGTTTGTTTGTACTGTGGTAGCACCGAGGAGCTCCAGTCATGGGCCAGGCCCCCATTGTGCCAGGCGCTGTACAAAGACAGAACAAAAGGACAGTCTCTGCCCCAAACGGCTTGCAATCCTAACCGTAATATGGCCCCGTGTGGGCACAAGGATCCAGCCATGCACACCTCATTGCAGCGTTGGGGCGGTCGCCCTGACATCACAGCTGTGCCTCTGTAACTATCGTTGGTTCTGCTGGAGGCTTCCCCAGGGACACTGGGCAAAGCAGAGGAGGCAGCAAGTGCCCGGCTGTGGTAGTGGAACCCACTGTAGCCAGCCACACCTCCCACTGTTCCATTCAGCTAGACAATGAGTCCAGGCTGAGACGCGGCTTCTTTCCTCCCCCTGACTGTTGGCACTCCAGCCCTCACTCTGCAGGGCACCTCCCAGGAGCTCACCTCTCAGCAGCTCCGACATCTTTGGCTCTGGCTTTCCCACTCACGCGTGGCTCGCACACCACACGAGCCAAGGTGCCCAGATGTCATGGTGATGGGCGCAGCTTAGGAGCCTGTCTAGATCAGGAGGTGAACAGGGCCCTTTGTAATGCAGGAGGCGCCGTCTGGGGATGTTCCCTCCCCCTCGCCTAGGGCAGGCATTTGAAACTAGCAAAACGGCTCGCGTGACCCCGGAGCAGAGAACGAGGGGCGGTGAGGTCTGTGTCGGGGTGGCTGACCCAGGACCAGCACTGACCAGGAAGAGGAGAAGGACGGGCTTGTGGGGACAGCACTGGAGAGAGAGGTTCTAGTCTGGATCCAGCTGTCTGAGCTGGGGCAAGTGAATTCCCCTCCTTGTGCCTCAGTGTCTCTGTAACAGTGGGGATGACGCGTTAGCGTGTGGAGACCCTTGATGGAGGGCACCATGGGATGGCGCAGGGTCACTGTGAGAACGCTGTATGCTCAGCCCCTTTTCACCCTAACGCCCTTTACAAACAATCGGGGCAGTGGCACCGATGGGCATCGTCCTCAAGCAAAGCAGCCCGTTGGGAGCCGCGCAGCCGTGAGCCAGAAGGGTGGGCCCAGGACGCTGTGGGAGAAAGGAGCCGTGGTGTGGAGTTTTAGCACCCAGGTGGGGCTGATTGGATCTTGGGGCCAGCTCCCCCACATAGCTCCATAGACATCAATGGGGAGCCGTCCCTTGGTCTTTAGGGGACTGCATTGCATGGTGCTTGGTTCGTCTGCCTTGGAAGTCGAAGGACCAGGGGGCTGAGGTGATTGCTGGGAGGATCCCATGAGCCTTAAGCATTTTAAAACGAACATTTAAGCCCCTCAGCCGTCCCTTTTGGCAAGATCCTCTTCTCCGCCCATGATGGGGGTCTTGTCAATCGGGACCACGTGGCTGTTGCTTTTTCCATCCTTTGGGTTTTTAATTAAAGGCATCGCTCTGCTCTTCTCAAAGCAAAAGGCGGAGAGGGGCCCTGCTAATCCAAACATTGCATGGAGCAAACGTAGCCGTTCCTGTTCATGCCAGAGCTCGGCAAGAGCTGGAGATGCATAATCGCTGACAAAGAAGTGTCCATCCTGGTGGGGGGGGGGGAGAGAAGGAGGGGAAAAAAGAGGACTGGGAGGGGGAGGGGGCAACAGAGTCCCCACAAAAATTTCTTCATAACAGGAAACGTCTCATAAAATACCTGTGGTTTGGCACATATAATTCGCTTGGTCAAAATATGCACCTGGCAAGCTACCCTACTATTAATGCTGCACTCAGTCTGGTATTTCAATGGAGCTCGAGGCGGGGGCGGGGGGAGGAGAAAGGGTTGTGACTCTCCAAAGCAGAAACGCTGGCAGCTCCCGGGGGGGGGGGGGGGGGGAATAGAAGTTTGACAAACCGTGTCTCAGAATGTTTGAGATGTTTTCCTCTCGTCAGTCAGCAACAGGCAGTTTCTCGCCCTGCTGGAGCGGGGCGCTGTGCTCTGGATCGGGGACGAACTGGGTTATTTCTCTTTGAACTTCTGAATGTTGTGGGGGGCGAGGAAGGATCTGCCGCTGTCCCAGAGTGCGTTAAAATTTGCAACCTCTTCCCTCATTGGCCCTGCTTTCCCCTGCATCACCCCGCTCAGACCTGGCTGCTGTTAACGGCCATGGCCGGGAAGCAGGGAAGACCACTCCCTTCCAGTTGTGGTAAGGCCCATCTGAGGTGTTTCTAGGAGAGGCAGGGCTGAAATGGCCCAAGGAAAACCCTCCTTGACACGCTCGGCTAGGAACACAGGGACTGGAATAGCCTGGGATCTTGCCTCCTGCCTCCAGCTGTGGCAAATGTTGGATGTGCCAGAGGAAAGGAAAAGCCCTAGGTACACAGCAGCCCTGTGGGGAGTGTCCTGGCTTGGCATTTACAGCGGTATTGGGGAACGCTAGTTAACAGGCCATCACTAACTCCAGTTGAAATAAGGCAACAGGCTCTGGGGGCTAGGACACGTGTGCTAAGAGTAACAACAGCAGCCTGTCTCCATGCACAATTTGATCCCTGGCAGTGCCAAAGGGTTGATGTGCAACAGTGGTGGTGGGTTTTTTGCAAAGTGGGTACCCAGTGCAAAGGACCCAGCCAGGGAATCCCAAGCTCAGTCCAGCCAAGCCAGGAGATGGGAAGGGCTTAGCCGTCCTTAGACTGACTTGCACACAGCTACGCTAACTTGGGGAAATGTAATTTATGCCTCCATCCATGCCCCCCAGTGCATATTACACCTGTTCGGCCTCGCTTCTGAATGGGGCCTTCAGTTGTTATTAGCCTGGGCAGGATCTGAACCCATGATCTGGAGGCAAGAGGCTCCATCTCCCATGCCCAACCCCCTCTGCCCCCAAGCCAGCCAGTCCCACTCCCAACCCCCCCAGGCACCTCTTCGTTTGGCCTTCCACAGACGCCTCTTGCTCAAACCCTATGGAAATGCAGATCCGATGCCCTGCGGGAGAAAGCAGGAAACCAGTACCCTGGGCACCTGCCTGGTGCTTATCGGTATCGTAGCCAGCCTCAGGAATGTGCCACTGAAAATGGGCACTGGCACTTAGGGACTTATCTGCAGAACAGTAGCTTGGTCAAGCAGGCCGGTTGCTCTAATGGCATATTCGTCAGGAGCGGACGCTGTTATCGCTTTGTCAGCGCCTGGCCTCTCTCAGCTGCTCAAATGGAGCTGGCTTGTCTGAGCCGCTGCTAATTATTGTAATTTGTCACCCACGTAAAGCAGGCCTCCCAAGGTCAGTGGGTAACGTACGGTGAGTGGTGGCCAGGAGCCAAGATCTGAGAGCGAGAGAACTCCAAGGAGTGAGAGAAAACATGGCCTCTTGCGTCAGACTTAATTGGCTGTGATGGCCTGAGCTCCAGCTCCTCTCTCAGGAAGCCCGGGATTGCCTGTTTCCTGCCACAATCCCTCTTGTGTGGGTATTTGACAAGGGGTGTGCTGTCAGAGCAGGCCAAGGCCTGCAGCTGAGGGATGAGGCCCTTCAACAGAGCAGAAGTTGGTGGGAGGGAAGTAGGGTGACCAGATGTCCCGATTTTATAGGGACACACCCAATATTCTGGACTTTGTCTTATATAGGCGCCTATTACCTCCCACCCCCATCCCGATTTTTCACACTTGCTGTCTGGTCACCCTAGAGGGGAGGGGCCCTGCAGGCCAGGAGAACAGCACATTGATGGAGCAGGAGGGGATGGGGGTGCTGCAGCTAAGATCTATGGGGCATGGAACTGTGGTAACCCAGGAGCAGAGGGCAAGGCTGGGGGCGGGGGCTGTGCTGCAGGTCAGAAGTGAGGGGCGTCTTCAAGTTCTAGAGCAGATTTCACAGCACGTAGCCCCGTGTCTGACTCCCACACGAACCCTGAATTCATTTACAGAGCGAGAAAGGAAAAGGCGTCTTAAATGGCGGCCGAGGCACCGGGAGACGCAGCATCCTTGCATGGCTGGTGCGGTTCCCTCCTCACCTGGGACTAGTTTACCCTGGTATCTGTTCTCTCATGAACCACTAAATGGAGCTTTTGAACGTCAGCTGAGTGGACTTGGCTGGGGGCTCCCCTATGCCAATGTGAAGGAAGGTGCTGGCTGCAGGGAGTTTGAGGAGCTAAAGGGTTTTTTAAAGCCCAACATGCAGACGCCCTTACAAATCCATCTCCCTCGTGCGCGGCAGTCTCCTGAGTACACGCCTACCCTCGCAGCTGCACAGGCGCCGACGCCACTTCGCACAGCCACGGAGCATTGCAGAATTCAGCGACGTGCGGCTCGGTGGCTTTTCTTCGGAGTTCAGTTCTCTGCTGCGGGTTGAGGTGAGCGGAAGCCCTCCCCCGTGTGCACCCCGGGAGGCGTGTTCAGACAGGGCTGGACAGGGGCAAAGGGGCTGAGGCTGCTGGGTGAGGGTCACACAAGCCCAGTGTGAGCTGCTGGAGTGGACAAGGTAGTTCAGCAAGTCTTAAAGCTCAAGGTGTGCGAGAAACCAGTGTGTGCATGTGGGATGGGGTGGTGGGGACGTACTCTACCTAGGTTACAACCCAAACAGGGGAAGCCTTCTCCGAGGCTTGCCTTATGTCAAGATCCTCTCTCAGGCTCCAGTCCAAGGCCCAGCCAGCTGTGTGCACCTACGTCCAGCGTTTGCCAGCAAGAAAGCCAGGCCGGGGAAACTGTCTGCAAGGTCTCGTGCCGTTAGGTTGGGGCATCGTCTGCGTGGATGCAGAAGTCTCCCAAGATGAGTCTTGTGGACTTTCTCACTGTGTCAGTCAAGGACTCGCTCACCTCCTCTGCCACGGCCTGCCCACCTCAGTTAGCTGGATGCAGGTGCTCTCACAGGATTTTGGACCATCCCAATCATCTCCCCCACCATTGAGCACTATCATTTGTGGCTAAGAAAGCCGGCCTGCGTCAGGGGAGATGGAGACCTCGGTGCGGTGCTGTAGGCCACTTGGCCATCCTGACTTATGACAGACTCTACCCTGTGCTCCCATGTCATCCCTCTCCTCCCCAGGGCAGCCTTCTCTCGCGGTGCAGCTGGGACGGGAGCAGGATGGCTGTTCTGCCTCCAGATTTGTCTTCTCTGTGGTCTGGCGTATAAAGTAGCCAGGGGGATAAGGAGATCTGGCTCTGTGCTTCCATTAGTCGTGTTTCCATGACGCACACCAGGTCAGGTGACACACCAATCATGGTGAAGGCTTTATCGACCCATGATTTACATATGGTCCTGGTTGGTTTTAGCCTTATGTAGGGTGATTGTACTGGGACCCAGGTCGTCCTCTTCTCAGGGCTGGCTTTCCTCTCTCTTCCTTCCTGCTATAGCTTGTGTGGCAGTGGGCTGCGAGTGGGCGGTGGTCCTGAATGGTGGTGAGCTGCCTATAAACGCTCAATCTGTGCCCTGCCCTGCCTCGCTACCCTAGCCTGCACCTCCCTGCAAGGTCTGAGTGAGAACTTAACTCCCAGTTGGCTGGTACCCCGAGCACGTCCTTTGTGCCCTGCCATGCTCACCACAAGCATGGGCCTGCCGCTGGTCAGTCACATCCTTAATCCGTCAGCGGGAGAGAAGGGCCAATGAGCTGCGGTATCCTGAGCCCGCGACAGGTCACTGGGAGTGCCTGCTGCTGCTAGGCCAGACAAAAGAACGTTGAAAAACACCGGCGATGGGCGATTATGCTGCATCCATGCAAATAATTCCAAGTCACAGATCATGGACACGGGACCACAGGTCTCACTGCAGCGTGTGTGGGTTGGAGAATGGCAGGGTATGCACATGGGATACTTGCCAAGTCTAACTTCGAGATTACAAATCTCATTAGTTTACATGATGGTGGCCAGAGTGTTAAAATCCCAGTGTGGGTGAGTGAGACGGAAGGAGGATTCATGGATGGAGTCTCTTCACATAGTATAGGGAGAGCCTTCAGTCAATCAAGGGTTCCTGGTTTAACATATGGTTTCAGCAAAATCTTATCATGCTGGTTTTAAGAGGTGCTCAATTAAAATGTTTCAGCAGGCTGGGATTTGCTGGAGCTAATAAAAGATCTGTACACCAAGTTACTTCTACCAAACAGTCACTGTACTCCACATACGGGCTGATTGTCATTAAGGGAGCTTGTTTCACGAACTAACAGCATAGCTGTGGTGCTTGGAAGCCAGCCCATCACGGGTAATTGCAGAGATAAGCAAAGAAAGCAAGCTGCTGAATGGAGAGGCTATTAAAGGCGAGAAACAGGGTGGTCTGGATCGGAAACCCCTCGCTCTGTGGATACTGGCTGCCCTACCGAATACGCTATCAAGCCCCATGTTGCTGCTGTTCTCAGAAAGACCATGTCCAGAAATGACACTATGCTGAGAGTGGCGCAATATTCAGCAGTTGAGTTTCATGTTCGTATTATCCCTGGAAGATGGAGGAGGATGGAGGGGACAGATCCTCAGCTGCTGTAAATCAGCATCGCTCCTTAGGATCCAGCTGGTATATCCAGCCCCCAGAGTGCCTTCCGTCGTGCTGTAAGTGAAGTTTCATTGGCAGACGAGGGGGCCGAAGGGGAGTGGTTTGATTCCATTCAGATTTCCAGTGCAGTACCACGTCGCTACCTAATGATAAGGGGTCGGGAAGCCCTAAATCAACATTAACCTTCCCTTCCTCTGTGTTTTTCTTGTGTAGTCACTGTCAGGACACTGTGGTTAACCCCCTAGCTGGGAAAAGTGCAAACACACATAGTCCCTGGAGAGTCCAGCTATACCAAAGAACCAGAGCTCTTGCGGCGTAATTCGTACGCTGCAGACATCGGCTTCAGTGCAAATGCTGGAGTACTAGTACGACAGCACCTAGAGGTGCCACAGAAGCACAAGGCCCCTTGTGCTGGGTGGTGGAGAGGCGCTCCCTGCCCTGAAGGCTTTTCAGTCTAAAGAGACAGGACAGACAACGGGGGGAGCGCCATCCCCACTTTCCAGCTGGGCATACAGTGTCCCTGTGGCAGAATAAGGAAGGGAAAACTGATCTGCTGAGTCCCAGAACTGGGCCTTCACCAAAAGCCCATCCCTTCTCTCCGCCCTTCTCTCATACTGCTTCTTGTACCTGGGTCGACATCCCTCTTCTTCGTAAGCACGTTTCACCAGAGGACCTCAGACAAAGGAGGAAGTAAAATGAGCCCTATTCAGAGGGAGGGAACTGAGGTACAGAATGGGGAGGTGACTTTGCCCAGGTGATACCTAGCAAGTCAGTCTGAGAGTTGAGACTAGAACTCAGCAGTCCTGACTCCATGTCCCCTGCGCTAATCACTCCCCGACACCCCCTGCAGCTTTCTACACAGCACAGTCTCAATGATCTGAGCCCCGGTTAACTAACAGTGTTAGTTATCCACAATCGGGATGTTTTACCCTGAGGCTTTCCCAGGCAGAGTCTGTAAGTCCTGCAGGGGGAGAGCTTGGTGAGCTGTTTCTCACATAAAGGGTGTCTCAAACCAGCTGCACCGAGGTCAGACAGAAAGTTAAGACAGAGATTTTTCAGATGATCTTTGAAAATTAGTGGAGATTAGGGCTCGCCAGTGCTGGAGAGATCCTGCAGAGGAGCAGACAGGCGGCCAGCGGCAGGTGAACAGCGAGTGGGGAAAGGGACAGGAGGTGTGAGTTCAGCAGGAGCAAAACCAGAGTTCTGTAACTATACTCAAGTTTTGAGCCACGGAGGCCCTGGGTGTCTTTATGCTTCATTCGCTTGAGCGAGCTTAGCTGGTGACCAGCTCTGACATTAGCTCCCCTGGGCCCATTTGATCAGTCGCTGTCGGTTACAGGGGCTTTCACGGTTCAGGCTACAGTTTGCATGCACACAGAGAAACGGGTGAATCAGTTTGATGCTAATGCTGCCACCGGTCAGCAGGGGTGTTCCCTGAAGAGATGATGGGCGACAGCAGCCAAAACTGGGATGTCCCACTGTGGGGTCAATGGAGGGAGTAGGGGACCAGGCCAAGCTTGGTATCCAGGTTGCTGCAGTGATCCCCAGGGTGACAAACACACTGATGCACCCTTTGGTGTCTGGTGTAGCAAAGAGATTGGCTTGCAAGGCAGCAACCAGCTATGGTAGAGCAACTAACTGTAGCAGCAGGCAGACGTTCAAACATGCAGCATATGGGGGGGTGGGAGGGGCTGTGCTCAATATTCCCCAATCCTGCCTCCTCGCGCTGGCTGACTTGAGGAATTAAGGTGGAGAAACAGAGCAGGAAGGGTGAGCAATAAAGCCCAACTCCAGTGGCAGCCGTCCTCACATGCTCAGGTGCAGGGGCTGGTTGAGGATCTGGCTGGACCTGGACAGCCATGTGTCACAGCAGTTCCAGCCTAAAGGAAAAGGCTGCTAGGCACGGGGCTCCGAAATGGTGCAGCTGAGGAGCAGGCCCCGCCCCAGTCTGTTTGGAGATGTTCTCTCTGCGTGCACACAGGCTGGCTCTGCTGCGTGGCGCATGGGGAGCTGGGTGCACCGCCAGAGTACGTGGCTGGGCAGGGGCAGGTTATAAGTAAATGAAGAACTTCCAGAAAGGAAGCAGTCCTGGGCAAACATGCCCGAGTGTCTCAGCACAGGACCCTCGGGGTGTCTGAGCTCTCTGCACCCCTGGGATTCATAGGAAGGAAGGAAAGGTGGATTCAGACCCCTAGATCTGAACACACCCTTTAAGTTAAGCAATAGAGTCTCCCACTGGTTGGGCAAGGAGGGCCTGGGGAATCTGGATGAGCTCCAGAGCAAAACGAGTTTTAGAGATACTTTGAAGTAGTCAAAAGCTGAATCTAAACCTCTGATAGCAAAATCCCAAGTGTGTGTGTGTGTGTGTGAGAGAGAGAGAGAGAGAGAGAGAGTGGTACTGCATAATAGAGATAGTCATCAGTAATTATTTTCTGTGAAAAATTTCAAATGAAAAGAAGTGTTTTAGTTTCTTTTGAATCTTTAATGGAAATATTCTGTTTTTCAACAGGAAAACCCACCTCCAAACCCAGAAAATGTTTGGTGTGAGGTAGGGGAAATCAGACCCTTCCCTCCCTCCCTTTCTGCCCTTTCCTCATTCTCACCATCCACCCCTGCCAATGGCAACATGGAAGAAGAGGGGAAGGGGACAGACAGACAAGTCTGTTTTCAAAAACAAAATAAAATGGTTTGTGGTTTCCGATGTAAAACAGAAATTTTCTTGCAAAACCTTTCAAGTGCTTCAAACACAATCTTTTTCCGCCCTGTTCCTGGTGCAGTTACGTGTCACTGCTGCGCTCTGCTGGCTGGAATGTGGAGCCCGCTGCAGTACGAGTCCTTAGCCTGGCGTTCCCCTCTTGGGACAGAAGCCCAGAGAGGTTATGAGCTCTAATACTCGCACAGAGATTTTCCTCTGGCTCAGGTGTTTGGAGGCCTGTGTGTTCGGAGCAGAACGTGCAGCGTTCTAACGCACTGTGCAGCTTAGCTGCTGACCGGTGCTGTTTGTTGTCATAGGTGAGTTGATGGCTGATCCAATGCTTCATATTTGCTGCCATCACATCTTGGGGCTCGGTCCCCACCCCAAACCCTGTGTGCCTCCGGTACCAAGGTTTGCTGTAGAAACTAAAACATCAGTCTGTTTTGCTGATGCTTTAACTGACAGCTCACAATGAGCCTGCAGAGGGAATTAATTAGACTGTTCAAGATCCCAAATCGCTCACATAAATGATGTACCGGTGAAAGTGTACAAACGGAGACTGCCAAAAATCAAGCCTGCCCAGGACCCAGGTTCTGTGTTTCGCCTGCTACAGCTGAGGCCAATCGTTAGCTATGAAAGCCAGGGATGGAATCCAGCTGCCTTTTCTTTTTCATGTCATTGATCGAACCTGGAGAATCTGAATTCCAGTCTTGGCTGGTAAGAGCCTCCAGTGATGTATTTGCAGGAATAGACTCTTAATATTACATCTGTGATCAACTGTGGGCACTAGTGACCGAATTCACAGGCTACGAATTCTCATGCGATGGTGAAAATCGAGACTAACCCACTGAAGTTGCTAGAATTACATTTACTGCAAAACTGGTATCAGTGTGGGGAGAGTAAGGGTCTCTGGGCCAGATTTCCTGAAGAGCTCAGCATGTCGGGTGTCAAGCACTCATTCAGATGTGGCCAGAAATGCTAGGTGCTGAGTGCTTTTACAAAGCCAGCCCTTATTTCTGTCCCTAAATGAGAGCTGGCCCTGACTGTGGGTCCTGCGTGCCAGAAAATCAGGCCCTGAGTCCTTTGGAAATTTGGCCCTACATGCCAAACTACTGGATTGTGGGTCAAAAAAATCTGTGGTGCAAGTGGTATAATGTGGATCTTTGCTGTCTGAATCACGGGGGCAGACAAGTATTTAATCAAAGGCCATGCTGAGGCCATTTGGATATAGACCCCTCTTTTGTTCACCTAGTTTGCACAGGAATTACTCAGGGACTACTTATTCTGTGGCTTATAACAGAACAGTAATCCCATGTTCCTACATGGTCTGATTCAGAAGCAAACTTCGTTAGACGAGGCCCCACTGCCATTAGGGTCACCCTTGTACCAGTCCCTGAGGAATTGCCGTGTCCTGGGTCTGAGTGGCCATACCTAGATGATCCAGTAGGCGGAATGTTCTTCGAAGGAATCCCAGAGGAAGTCCCAGTGGTAAGCCACACGTTGTAGTGTGCAGCTAATAATTACCATGTAACCCGTGCTCTGGTTTGGATGGCAGGAATCACTACGTTTGCTTCCTAATCATGTGGTGCTTACCACGAAATTAGATAGTCAGCAGCTACCCCTAGAGCAGAGGGTTGAGATGACGGTTCCGAGTGGTGGTGTATGTTTTCTTTCTTGACAAGTGCCTGGCGTTGGCAGACACGCCAGCGCTGCAGGGATGTGAGCAGCTTGGTCCTAGAGCAAAGAGAAACACCCAGGCTTGCAATGGCGTTTCTTCTCCAGCCGATCCCCCTGGCCCAGGGAGGCAGGCTGGGAGGTTGCTGTGCAGGAAAGCGCTGCACTTCCCAGACACCCAGAGCCCCAGGACAGGATCTTGGTTTTCAACTGGTGCAACTTCAATGGTTTCCATGGAGCCTGTCCTGATACCCTGCCTGGTGCGACACTGGAAGTTGGCCTGTCTCTTGGAAGGGATGCGTTTCCCCTGCCCCCACCCATCCCCTCACTCCATCTTTTTCTGTTTGCTGGAATCTCTCTAGGTATCTGTATGACTTACTCCCCATCCCTGTCGTGTCTGAGCCCGGGATGATCTGTGCCCTTGTGCCCCAGCTCACAACTTTTCCTCTTCGGTTAAACTTTCCTGGAGAAGGAATATTTTAGACCCGCGACCGATCCCCCCCAAAACAACCAGTCCCTGAGTTGTCACGGGGATTGAACCAGAATCTCTGGAGTTAAGAGCGTGAGCCTTGTCAGCTTGAGTAAGGGATTAAGGGATTAAGCCTGGTAGCAGGGAGCCGCAAAAGTCTCTTGTCTGTGGACTTGTAACACACCCTATACAGAAAGTCACTAATCCATCTGCGCTGCTCTCCAGCCTGTCTCTAGACTCTCCTGAGCTGGATGAAGGAGCTTCATTTTCCTTGGTAACCAGTGCTGGCAGGGCAAGAGCACTCAGTTTCCCACCGCTGCCTCTGCTGGAAGAGCAAAGGTTTCTCTGTCTAGCCGCTACGCTCTTGTTAACTAGCAGCGTGCAAGCTACAAAGACGTGCAAAGTTCCACGTGCAAAACTTCCAGCACTGGGAAGTTAAACCGGTGCCTGTGTTTGGGGTTATATAAGGACTGTTATTTAACCACAAAACTTTGGCGGGCGCATGCTTCATAGAGCAGGCAGGAGGAGTCATTGCCTTTGAATCAGAAGCAGCAGGATCTTTACCAGTTGCTCAGAATACATCTTGTATATGTGAGTCCTGCACTTTGTGTCGAATGTCCTGCATCTCTGCTGCCATCCGGTTAACTTTGAGTCTATCTCCTGTAAGCGAATGCAGTGTACACGGCTCAGATACTGCAGCAGACAGGTTAAGAGGGAAAGAAACACGGATATTAATTAATAGAAATCTTAGCAACAATCTGTATTTTTTTCCAATGTGGCTTTAGCTCTTAGATCTCCTTGATTTGCATGCTTGGTACCAGGGTCTGTAACAGGCAAATGATCTCATGCCAAGGAACAGAGCCCGTAGGTCCAGAGGCTCAGTTTCATGGGACTAACTTAACATTCAAAAGCTCCAGGGGTGGCAGGAAGCTGAGTGCATACAGGGTGGGGTGTTTTTCTTTCTTCAAGGGAAATGGTTTCTTGTTCCTTCTGATTAAGCGCAGGGAAGATTTTGGATCCCGTGCGGCGCAGACAGCAGCTTTTGTCGGCATCAGGTGTTGTGCATTTAAAACTCTGCCAGTGCCAAAAATCTCCCAGAATATCACACTGCTATGAGAGGGGAGCTAACAATCAAGATCTCTGGCTATTTCAGTCTGACTTGTAAAAACGAACCGTTCTCTTTTTCTTTTCTTTCTCATGTGTAACACACACCAAAGCCCCAGTCTTTTATCTACTCCTGGAGCGTAGCCAGCCGAGCATTAGGCTTGGGATATCTCTCTGTTTTATCTTTAAAAATGACCAGGAGGATGGAGTGGTTTGATTGGACAAGGAAGTCTCCAAAAACCATGCTGGTTTCTAGCCCACACACATTGCTCAGGACTTCTTTTTGGCCTGGTTACCTAGTCAAGTATCAATCCACCGCCTTAAACTGACTCGCTCAAGCCGTCTTTGGAATGTGTGTGGGAACGTGCTGAGCCCATCTCTTTTACCGCCAGCTGCCTCTATCATTCCAGAGGTGGGTCCAGCCAGCAGGGATGAGCCTGCAGCCAAGCTCAGGTGCAGAGTCCCGACTCCTCCTGAAAGTCCAAGGGTGTTCGGAGAATAGTGAGGGAATTGGCTTGGGGGATGCACCCTTATGTGCTTCATTACAGTCCCGTGCTTGTGTCTCACCATACTGGAGATAAATGTGATGTCACACACTCGAGCCAGCGACCTCACTAAACAGATTAGGCAAGAGGCAATTTATTTACACCCAAGTCTTGCTTTGAGTTTCAGGTCCAAATGGCCTCTTAAAAAATTCAAAGCGACATTTGGTTTGAATGGTTTGTTCCAGATTTACTCTCACACGCAGCTCTGATGTATCCACCCAGGGCCGCTCAGTGGGAGAAACAGGCCAAGTCAGAGCCCTCCAGCCCTGTGTTGGGTTCCGCTCTGCCGTTGAGCTGGGGGAAGCTAGGAAGTCCAGATCTGCAACTGAACTGCATCAAATGTCAGGGCAGGGGTTTTGGTCGCTGAACTTCCCTAATCGTAACCTGGGTCTGGATGAAGCTACGCTAAGAGTCTGAGTTTTGCAGGCTCCAGATTTGATCCAAGTGGCATTTTTGGGGAAAGTTTTCTGGAGGGCAGCAGCTGACACAGAGAGAGAGAGAAACCAGGGGAGACTTTAAACAAGGAATCCCAGAGCGCCATCCGAGCAAGGCAGTGCTCTGCTGTGAGCATGCACAGGCGCTGAGTGCTCCAAGGAGCACGTCTCCAACACCTCCAGGTCCTGACTGCAGCCTGTGGTGAGAGTGACGGGTTACCTCACTTGCTACTCAGCTTCATTTCTTCTGCCCTCAATAAGTACAACCACCGCCTCCTCCCCCCTCCCCAACTTTTTAATATCCTGTTTGTGAGCTTGATCCTGCAAAGTACTGAATGCTCTGGCCTGGACCCAGCAAAGCACGTGCTTAAACGGTAAATGCTGACACACTGACTTCAAAGGCTGGTTAGCGCGTGCCAGAGTGCTTTGCTGAATCAGGGCCAGAGGGCTTAGCACGGTGCAGGGTCGAGGCCGATGTCCCCCTCCATCTGGCTACAGGTGCCCCATATTCTCCTATCCTCGCCCCAGCACATGCTGTCCGTGGCTGCAGCATCACTCCTCTTGAGGGGGGGGTACCCGGCTTTTGTTAGGGTTGATTCTCATTCCTGGCAGTCGTTGGTCTCGAAAGACGACCATGGGAGTGCCCAGGCAGTTCAGTTACCGCGTGTCGTGCTGCAGCATCGCGGGCGGCTAAACCGTTCAATTCTCAAGCCACGATTCTTGGCCCAGATAATGCAGGAGGGAGGCCGGGGGTCAGAGGATGCAGCTGGTGCAGGACAGCGCCTGAGGTTTGCTGCCCTTCGCTCTCTTCTGATATTGTTTTTTCAATTATTGGTGTTGGTCGCTAATATTTTAACACTTCTGGATGGAATTTTCAAAAGCACCCAGGTGCAGAGTCCTGGGCCCTGACTACAAGTGTCGGAGTCTGAAAACGAACTGCCCCTCTCGGGGTCTGCTGGGCTGGGTCGGGTCTGTTGCTCTTCTCCTGCCCTTGGGGGTCAAGGTGGTGGCAGCTCCAGACTGAGTGTTCTGACGAGCCCAATCCAGGGGGGGGGGCAGCGGCTGGCAAGAGCGGGGCGTGCCCACCCCACGGGCAGGATGCAGCCGTGGTGGCGCTGATGAAGGGTCGGGGTCAGGTCAGATCAAGTCCGAAAAAGACTCAACCCTCTTGTGCTTGGGTCCAGGTTGGGCTTCAAAAATTATGCCCGAGCAGACTCCTACCTAGGGGACTTAGGAACACAAGCCCCACTGAAAGTCAATGGGGGGTTGGGTACCTAAATCGCTCAGGTGCTTTTGCAAACCCTACTGTTGGTAAGGCCGGAATGTGATCAGGGGAACTGATGCTGGAGTTAACAGCTGGATAACGCAGAGCTGATGCACAGGCAGCTCCTGTAATTCTGTTGGGGCATCGACTCTGCTCTGTTCTATAGAGATTCTCGTACCGCTCTCAGCCATAGTATTGGGCAGCCCGTTTTGCAAAAGGGCCAGATACCACCCCTTTAGTTTGCACTGGGCCTGGGGCGGGGCATCCGAGTTCTCTGCCTTTGATAGGGTAGAGAGTTGCAAAGAAAATTGGGTTGTGGGGGGAGGTTGATCCTTGGTTGGGGGGTTGGTGCTTTGCCTCCTGTCGTGGAATGAAGTTTCTTTCATGACTCTAAATAATAGTCTGAAAAGGACATGGCTTATTGCCATCCCACAAAAGGTCTGTCTGCTCCCCTGTCCAATCTGTTAGGGGAGGGTGGGGGAGCGAGCTGCAGCTGAAAGACCCACTTGGCTTCCCCACCCCCAGCCCTTTGCTGGTCTCTGTTTCCGGGTTGGGGTAGCCTGGCTTCTCCTTAACACGACTGAGCACTGTTAATCCACCCACACCCGGTCGCTGGATGTGACTCCAGAGCTGCTCCCCAGGAGACGCTGCAGCCAGCCCAAAAGCCCAGACAAGGATTCAGTTTGGTTTTCAGTTAATTTTTATGCCTGATCCTGATTTGCTCGCTGAGCATCTGTTTAATCCTAGCCCAGCGGTTGGGGAGCAGGAGCCATTACGGCTATGGGACCCCCCACCCCCACATTTTGCACACCTCTTGGCCAGGTTCTTCCTGGCACAAATCCCCAGCTCTGGATGGAATCTTACCTCCCTCCAGATTGGGCCCATCCGCAGTCTGTGTCCTGATCCAAGGGTCCTGGCTCTATTTGGATCCTTTGGACTGGGAAACCCTTAACATGCTGCCTTGAATGCTGGGGAGGCTGCAGCCAGCTTGCCGAGTCCTACCCAAGCACAGGCAGATAGCTCCACACCCCGCCTGGAATGAAGTTTCATTGATTTGTTTAAACAAGTTTTGCATTTGACTGACCTTAGAGCACAAGCACAGAGTCCCCGCAGATCGAATATATTGACTTAAAAAATAATTAGGATTGAAGTGAGTGGGAGCCCGGCCGGCCTGCCAGCCCTGCCATTAATATTTAAATAACAGGGCTCCTGAATCAACAGCAGCTTTTCGAACAAGCCCAGGGTTGTGCCGAGGGAGAGGAAGGGGATGTGATTGTGCAGCTCGGCGTGCAATTCCGAACTAGGGCCATGCCCGGGACTTTGACTTGTCTCTGAAGCAAAAGGGGAGAAGGAGCAGAGATGACAAGATTTCAGACTGAAAAAGCCCAAGCACCACATGCCGTGAGCTTTGTGGCTGAATGAGCCGAGACGCAGACTGTTACGAGAGAGAGAGACGGTAACGGAACTGACTGCAAAGCCTCCGACTCTTGGTCCTCCTTGGAGAACAAGGTGAATTTCTTGCTTCTCTCTTTACGTGTAAGATTTATTAATTTATTTATTTTCACTTTTATTTGATGCCAGAAATATCTAATGCGCCTGCTTATGGAGTGGCAGGGGAATAGACACTTGCATATTTAATAACCTGGTCTGATTAGGTGCCAAGGGTCTCCGAATGTTACTGCCGCCATGGAACGAATTAATAGGAGGTCAGATTCTGAGCTCCTTAATGGAGCAAAACACTCACTGTTCTGCTCTATGGAGGACAGAAGGATGCAGCCCCTAGGACCAGAGTCTCAGCTGGCATAAATTGGCGTAGCTCCACCGAAGCCCCATGGAATTACTCCCATTACCCCGGGGATCCTAACACTGTGGCAGGGACTGTTAGAGGAGGCATTTGCGGTGATAACTATATAGAGTAGCAGCACTGGCGGTGGAGTTTAGTATCTACTCTCCTACCCAACCAGGCCACATGTCTGATGTGATGCACAGCAGCATCCCGGGAGACGTGCTCCCATCTCTGTTCCCTCTGGCACAGCTGGAATTTGGCACCTCATCCCTCTCTTCACTGCCTGCCTGGCCCGAGCCAGCGCAGATACTTCCTTTTGGCAGAGTTTAAAGGGAAGTGGATGGAGCTGAGGGGAAAGGATAGTGGTAGTGATACCAGGGCACCTAGTGGGATGGTGGGAGAACCCTCCAAGCGTCCTCTCTCATGGACTTAAACAATGATTTCTCCAGGAATTTCTCATGGTCATGCCCCAAAATGCCTCTAAATGTACTGACCCTGCAGGAACTGGAGGGATAGATGTCATCATGCCATAACTTCTGTTAGACCCAATGGCCTATAGAGCATTGTTCACTAGTTAATGTTAGCAAAGGGCTTTCAGAAATGAAAATGGTGCATGATTGCTAATTAAGATTAACTATTTTGTCAGGCAGGAGATTTCAGGCAACTCTTTAGATGTGCTTTGCTTGTTTTCTCCACCAACAGTATGTAAAATCCAGTTCCATTCCAGCTATTTCATTATTATGTGTATTAAAATAACACCTCAGGGGATACTGGCAAAGATCAGGGCCCCGTTGTGGTGGGTGCTATACATACGCATAGTAAGAGACAGTCCCCGCCTCAAAGAATTCTTACTTCAAACAGCTGAGAGAGAGGGTGAGAGAAAGGAAGTACTGTTTTACCGAGAGTAAACTGAGGCATATGGCTTATGTGACTTAACCAAGGTCACACACAGGATCTGTGGCAGAGTGAAGAATTTAAACCCCTATCTCCTGATTCCTAGTGCCTTAGCCACAAGACCATGCTTATGGATAGGGCCCTACCAAATTCATGGCCATGAAAAACGCATCACAGACCGTGGAATCTGGTTGTCTCTCATGAAATCTGGTCTTGTGTGCTTTTACCCTATCCTGTACAGAATTCATGGGGCAGCTCTGAAGGCAGCACGCTGCCAGCAGCAGCGCAGAAGTAAGGGTAGCAATACCATACCATGAGCTGGGCGGCTGGAGAGTGGCAGCTGCTGACTGAGGGCCCAGCAATGCAGGCAGCAATGCAGAAGAGTGGCAATACCATATCATGCCGTACTTACTTCAGCGCTGCTGGTGTGGCGGCTCTGCCTTCAGAGCTGGGTTCCCGGCCAGCAGCCACCAATCTTCACCTGCCCAGCTCTGAAGGCAGCACCACCAGCTGGGCAAAGACCTGGCTAATTACTCAGGTATGTAACGAGCATTCGTGACCTTCAGCCCATTCATCCTCTGCAAGAATTCTCTCCTTGCCAGCTTTCTGGATTCGGTTTTCCATGCAATGTCAGGACTGCGCACTCTTTGTAATGTGCCGCTTTCAAAGGGACCCTGGAAAGCAGGGAGTCCCCAAGATGCCACCCGATTGTACCAGCTGTTTGCACATGTGCAGCTGAGCTCATAAACTCGTCTCTTTCAACCCACTAATGTGTTACCCCCACTTCCTCTGCCTTCGTTTTGCTTACGCAGCAGCTGGGACTGTGCTTCCCCACACAGGTAGACAGACATGTGCTCGCTCCGCTCACGCTAGCTTACTAAAAATAGCAGTGTGGCTGCAGCAGCGCGGGCAGTGGCTCGGGATAGCCACCCACGTGCAGTCCCACCTGACCCCTTGGATCCGTGTTTGGCTGATTGACCCGCATCCCCACCGTGGCCACATGGCTATTTCCAGCACGCTAGATTAAGAAGAGCTCGTGTAGCCCTGACACCTTCCCATCTGCAGTGTAGACACCCCAGGTGCCAGAACTGGTCTTTTCACCGCTACAGCCCCCTGTGTCGACCCTGTTCTTCCCACCATTTCTCCACACAAACACCAAGTCGTTGGGAGACTTCCCTCGAAAGCAGCCCCACACTGGGATAGGCGGGGCAGTGGGGGAAGGGAAGGGAGACCCGGACTGTTGGTGGGGAGCCCCCCCCAGCTGGAATAGCGAGGGTACTGCGAGTCAGGACAGAGCTTCACTGGCAGAGCTGTGTGCAGGAAGCACCCCTCTCTCCCCGTTCCACCCCGCCCCCAATAATCCAGCCTAGAGTAGGTTGTGTGATGTTTAAACAATCGTTTAGATTCTCTCTGCTAGGAGAGAGTCAAATCACTTGAGAAATGTCTAGGGTGGAAGCTGGAAACTCAGCTCTACTTACAAGACACAGTGAGGTGAGTCACGTTTAGAGATTGAAACCTCAGTGCCCTTGTCTGCTTTGAACGGGAGCCCTGGAGCCTGGGCAGGGGGATCTGTTTCTGTGGCCGTGCCCAGTGCCAGCATCTCGGCAGATATTGCCATGCAGCAAGAGGCCCATTTTCGCAGGATATTTCCCAACGTGGAGGAGCTAGGAGTGCACAGACGTTCCTGAGAGCTACGGGCCCAGTTTGCACAGCTTGGAATGTCAGCTCTGTTTGGAGGGTGGGCAAATCCAGCCATTGGTGTCACCCTCCACGTGTGAAACGCACTCGCTGTTTGATACTTTGAGGTAGGTGGGAGCTGAGATGGTAGCTCCCTGTGACATTGATCCTGAGTTCCAGAAATGTGTGAGGTCTCAGAAGTCCTGCTGGGGCGGGGGGGGGGGGGGGGGGAACAACAAGCCAGGAAAACTGAGGCAGGGTTAATTTGTGCCAGGGCTTGCCAGGGCTGAGCCCTGGCACCTCTGGGCCTGGCAGTTCGTAGCTCCGGCAGTGCTGGGCTGGGCAGTTCGTAGCCCCGGCACCTCTGGGCTTGCTGCATCAGTGTTGAAAGTGAAAGAGGTGCTGGGGCTCAAGCAATTTGTTTCTTACAAGATAAGCACTCGTCTCAGACCTTGTCTGTATACCAGGGCTTCAGCCGTCCGTGACCAGCAAATGGTGTGAACCCCAAATGCAGAAAAGGAAACTGCCGTTCACGTTGGTTTCAAGCAGGGGCAAGGTCCACTGATACAAACTGCAGCTTTCCTTGGGTTCTACACCATTGCAGTCACTCCTGCCTAAATATTGTCTGTTCATTGTTTGCATGGAGAGGCCATGACTGAGATCAGGGACTCGTTGTGCTAGGGGCTGGACCAACACACAATGAGAGACAGGCCCTGCCCTGAAAAACTTACAAACTAAAAACAAGTCCGACAAAGAGTGGAAGGGGAAACTGAGGCACAGGGAGGTAAAGTGACTTGCCCAAGTCCTCTCAGTAAGTCAGTGGCAGAATCAGGAACAAAACTCAGGTCTGAGCACTCCCAGTCCGGGGCCATGCTGTCATTAGTGATGCTCTCAAGCTCCTGTGTTGCATTTCGTTTGCCAGCTAGACGACCTGCTGCCAAGTCGATGTACATGACAACGTCGGGCAGCAAATGATACACAAGTGAACCTCCGGCGATGCCCTGGAACTCCTCGGGCAGATTAGCTGAGCCAGGGGCCTGCTGGATGGTAGTTTTAATGCTGTGCTATGGTACTACGGTCAGGTCTCCTTTATCCAGCATAAACGAGCAAAAAACCCAACAACCCCGGCAGCTCTTCCTGCTCGCCCCCTTTGCAGGTCGCTTTTAAGTCTTTCTCTTCCTTTTCCACGTCTGGCCTTGCTGCTTCTCTTACCGTACATTGCTAATATACTGAGTATCACTTGCTATTCTGTAGCCCCCCAGCACCCTCCCTTTGACGTAGGTGGGTGCCACAGATGAGATTGTCCCTACGAATTAATTAAGCTAAAATGCTTATGAGATACACCTCTATCTGGCTACCTTGAATTACAAACGGCCTAGGCCAGGGCTGGCCCTCCACATAACACAGGCTGATTTGCTCTAGCACCCAGAATACAGGGAAACCACAGCTGAGCCAAAACAGATTTTTTGACTCTTTTTTTCTCCACCCCACCTCCCCCTCGCTCTGGGTTTAATAAATGGTCGCGTGCAGTTTTGCAAACCAAAGTAGGTGAAAATTGTGCCAATGGCTAACACACGGGCTTAGCTGCATTTCTGCAAACAGAGCAGGGGTGGCAGGAAGGCTCCCTCTCTCAAAGCGTTTGTGTCTTGCTGCGTAGGAATGAAAGGGGAATAGATGCCAGGAGCTGTGAAAAGCTTGGGAACGCTGGCACCTTCCACTCGGTCCCATCTGCCAGGTGCTGAGTCTACCCTCATTTCCACTGAACTCGAGGGGAACTGGTCCCAGAGCTCTGCTGACGGCCTTTCCCTGTATCACAGCCGCTCTGCTCCGTGAAATGGTGATTTAACATCAGCCTCTGTTCTAGTTTCTGGTGTTTTGTTTCTTGGCACTGGCTAGAGTCTGGTGGAAGGAGGGAGGGTCCACATTGCAATGCCTCCCTAGGACGGAGAATAGAAATGGGTGGTGTGCGGCTGTTCCGCCCTATTACCCCAGGCGCTGGGGGTGCTGAAGTAGCAGGTTGTGCCAGTCCCGTCACTGGGAGTTCTGTGGAATTGGATGAAGCTGAACTGAAACCATCTGAACAGGGTGTTCAATATCTGAGAGACAAGCAATGTGGCCTAACCTGGAGGGTAGGGTCCTGGCATTGGACTCAGGAGACCTGGACTCTATTACCAGCTCTGGCCTCCTCTGTTTTGTCTTGTTAGATCGGAAGCTCTTTGGGGCAGGAACTCTCTCTCACTTGGTTTGTACAGCACCTAGCACCCTGGGGCTTCTGTCAGCATCCAGGCACCCTAACAAGCACAGCTGGCCTGCAGGCGGCTGCCTGATTGGTTGGAAGAGTCACAGACTGGCTCATAAGCCCAGCAGCAATCGCTGAGTCCTGGGCTTGCTTGTTCCCAGCCCTGCGCCTGCTTTGGACTCGGCCCTGCCCCTGCCATGCCTCCAGGGCCGCCCAGAGGATTATGGGGGCCTGGGGCAAAGCAATTTCGGGGGCCCCATCCATAAAAAATAGTTGCAATACTATAGTATCAGATGGGGAGCTGTGTTAGTCTGGTTCTGTAGAAGCAGCAAAGAATCCTGTGGCACCTTATAGACTAACAGACGTTTTGCAGCATGAGCTTTCGTGGGTGAATACCCACTTCTTCGGATGCAAGAAGAAGAAGTGGGTATTCACCCACGAAAGCTCATGCTGCAAAACGTCTGTTAGTCTATAAGGTGCCACAGGATTCTTTGCTGCTTTTGCAATACTATAGAATACTGTATTCTCATGGGGGCCCCTGTGGGGCCTGGGGCAAATTTTCCCACCCCCCCACCCCCACCCCGGCAGCCCTGCATGCCTCAGCCTCACTCCAGGTAGCCCGGTCCTGATCCTGTGCTCTGAGTTCGGGGCTGGTGACTGGCCTCTGACTCCGGCTGAGTCCTGACTACCAGTCAAGACCACCCACATCTTGGTCACTGACAGCTTTGACCTTGGCTGGGCATCTCGGTTGGTGCTACTGCAATCACACAGTGGGGATTCTAAAGCTGTATTTGGTGCCTGCAGTCACACGCCCTCAGCAAGATGCAAACACACATGCGCACAGAAAGACAACTCTGGAGAACTCATAGGAGCCAGCGCTGACTCGCAAAAGTGGATCCAAAACTGATGCTTCCCAATAGATATCAAATCCTCCCCAGGGTCTGCTTCTCCCTTTGCCTACATGGGTGCAAATCTGAAGCAACTCCCATGGTGGTAAATGGGTGTGAAAGAAGCAGGAGCCACACTCCAGGATCAGTAAGAGACCCCCCTCGGCGTGCCTAGTTCTGGTTTATCCATAAACTGACTCGGGTGCTGGTCAAGAAAGGGACAGGGGGGAAGTAGAAGCAGCTTCACTTGCCCATGGTCACCTCTTGCCCCATGTGAGACCAGACTGAGATCCGCGACCAGATGTGCAGTCACTGGATCAGTGGCCTTAGGGCTAACTAAGAGCCTCTAGCAGCATCAGGCCTGGGGGTAAAAGGCCCTGGGAAGAACAAAGGGGCACTTAAAATGCCTCCCTAGGATGGATAATAGCATGTGCTGGGGCAGCCTTTATGCCCTATTAGACAGGGTGGTGGGTCTTTTGAAGTAGCTGCCAGAACCTGGTGGTCACGAAGTTCCGACCTTCGTCTCTCAGCAGGGAGGATGGGATGCTGAAGGGCAGCCACCTCTGGGGAGAAACACAGCAGCAAACGGGTTCACAGCACACGCTAACACTGCCATCAGCACCCTTCTATACTACAGGGAATTGCTGGATTGCGTGAAGGCCGATGTAGCAAACCTCAGGCACAGGATAGAGAATTCGTGAACGGATCCCACGTCGTTTACAATCTCCTCCGCCATCTGCTGAGCTGCCCATCAATTTCCCATCTTTGTTACTTAACTTTCAGTCCCAACAGGTTGCGACATGACCACTTGTGCTTTCATCCTGACGCCAAAGGCAGGATTTCAAGGCCTAAGTGACTGGGAGGGAAGCCCCACATGTCTCCCAGAGTGGGTTAGCCACCTCTGGTTACAAAGGGAGAGCTTGTCTGCTCCCAGACTGACTGAGTCTGGAGCATCACTTTAGCAGGTCCCAAAGCCGCTTCCTTTGAGAGTGTAGAAAATCGCTTCAAACCGGCCATGGCCCCCAGGACTGATCAGAGCTTCCCGGGTGAAAGAGAGGAGGGAACCAGCACCGTTAAAAACTGTTTTATCATAACAGTAGCAAGGGAAAGGTAGCCATGGGGGGGGGGGGTTTCTGTCCGTGTCATTCAAAGCCCCCCTGCTTGACTGACTCTGAATCGGCCCCTCAGAAAAAGAAGGAATATGGCAGCTTAAGCGGTTATCGCTTTAAAATGCAGCACACGCTGTTTGGGATAATGGTGCATAACACGCTGATTGTTTATTCATGGAGTTGTTACCATGAAAAGCTGTTGACCCACAGTCACCATTATGCGGGCACCGCGCTGGCCACTCATTCATCTGCATGGAAACCATGTAATACAAAGATGTGTATCTGTTCCGGCAAAGCAAACCAGCACAATGGATTGGAGGAGGGAAGCTGAAAGTCCGATGGGGCGGGGCAGTGGGGGGGTGTCATTAAACGGCTTCACTTCTGGAATGCTCTGCTGAACAGGGTACTTAGCGCTGGCACCGCATTTCACAGCAACAGCTTCTTTCACTCTCCTGAAAGATTGTATTTGACTTATTACGGGCCCATTAACAAACTCACTGCTAAATAGCCTTCAGGGTCCCGATGAGGTCATCTACATTCTCTCTTTCCGTGCACACACACACTCCTTTATGCCTGCTTCTACCTGCCCATGCAAAAGGCAAACGCTCCCGTTTGTGACGAGCAAGCTGTGCACTCTGGGAGAAGAGCCCTGGGGGTTGCACCAGGTCCTATAGAAATTCGGGGGGAGGCTGTAGAAAGCCACAAACATAAACCAAAGTTTTGTGTATTGTCTGTTTTTTAAAGCATCCTGTAGGCTCTATAGCAGGGGTGGAATTCTCTGAAATTCTGTAGGAGGGTCCCCAAAACACAAAAGCTCTATAGAAAAGTGTTTGCCTATTAAATTCTATAGGGCTCTTGCATCAAGGGACATGGAGGGTTCAGACCTTGGAGCCTGCTTTGTGGAGAGGCCGTCTCCTCTTGGCACAGAACTCGGTACCCAGTGCCACCTGGCTGTTCCCTGGGCATCCTCGTACCAAAGCACTAATTAGCTTCCCAGGGCAAGTCTCAGGTTCTTTCACTCTGAGGGCCTAGAAAACTTAATGCAATTATTTATTTATCTAGTTAATAAAGGAGGAGGAGTCAGGGAAGGGATGGACTGGATTATTTGTACGGCGGACACCAGAGCATTGAAAAGACACCACTCTGGGCGAGCAGGCGCCAATTCTTTGTTGGCAGAGGGGACTTGAGTGAGGATGGGAAACCCTGCAGTGGCGGAGGGGCCTTTCTCCAGAGAGGAATGCATGCTTTGATCCTTTCTAGTGTCTCCTTTGCAGTCCGGAGGGCAGGGGGGCGAGGAGAGACCTTTTCTATTGCACCCTGGCTAGCACAGGATAAGTAATCCTGCCTGGCGCTCGCAGAGCCAGCCCTGCTCTGCCCCATGCACAGTCATTCCCATGGCACGCACACCTCCTAGGCAAAGTCACCCGGCCTCGTCCTCCGCTGTTAAACTCGGCTAGAAAAGCCACTCATGACTCCGGCAGCTGTTTCTGCTTTTGAGTCTAATGGGAACTTTATGGACTGGGATTTCTCGTGATTTATTTATTTTTTCTCCCACCAATGGTAAACAGCAGCACAGTTGAGATCCAGCACTTGCCATTCACACAGCACGACCCGAGCATTCGGCTGTGGGCGGCGTGCCAAGACCTGGAGTCTAACCAAAGAGACGCTGAGGTTTGCTGAATCATTGCACCCTGCTGGGGCCATGGCGTGGTCCTTGGGGCCCTGGAGCAGAGAATGAGCGTGATTAGGAAGGATTCCTCTTGGGTTTTCCACCTCCTAGATATGGTCACCTTGAGAGAGCACTAGAATCGAGAGCGATCACTGCAAGGAAGAGCAATGAGCTGGAAGAACCTGTAGTTTGTCTCAAGGCTTGTGAATCCCTTATTCACCCTGGGCAAGGAGCTGCTCGGGAGGGTTTGCAATCCGGCCCTTTGATGTTTTATTTCGAGTTATAACCAAAAAGGGGATCCTGGCCAGAAGGCACCTTTGGAGTCGTTTTTTTCAACTATGACCTGTATCTAAAAAAATGAACCAAACCCAGAGCGTGCATCCAAGCAGCAAATGTCCCACCAGACAGAACAATTGACTCAGCCAAGGCAGTGTGTACTCAGCGGCAGAAGTGGGGAAATAATACTGAGCTGTCATCAGAAGAGCTCAAAGCGCTTCACGGAGATCAGCATCATTATCCCCATCTTACAGATGGGGAAATTGAGGCACAGAGTGGGGCAGTGACTTGCCCAATGTTACCCAGCAGGCCAGTGGCAGAGCCAGGAACAGAATCCAGGTTTCTTGTGTCCCCATCCAATGTTCTAGCCACTGGGCTATACTGCCAGGCAAGGCTTTCCAAGGAGGAGAAAATCCCCATGCATGAGCTGTACCTGCTTCTGTTCCCACTCCAGACAGGTGTGACGCTCAAGTTGGATTCAGCAGCACAACCGTGCGTGAAGGCACCGCTTTGGGGTGAAAGGCTTTTTTAAGATGAAATCTAAGTTCAGGCAACCTCCCGCCCTTCCCCAGCCCCAACCAGAACCCTTCCAAACTGCTAAAACCGAGCACTTTGTCCCGGAGCAGAGCACGCCAGTGTTTAGAGAAAACATGCAAGTGGGTCGACGTCACTGCTTGGCAAAGGACAATAAAAGTATTCAGTGTGCGATGAAGTCCTGCTACGGCGAGTAGGGGGGAAAGGCTGGACTCAGGAGACAGCAGCTCCGGGATACCGTCGGTGAGTGAAAGACAAACCCAGCTTCTCGGTACTTCTCATTCCAGCACGGGGCCAGAGAGGAAAGGCTCGCACCTTCTTTTCCAACCAAAGCTCCATTCCAGGCAGGTTTTTTCCCTCCGTCCCCCATCTAGTGTTCTGGAAAATTGACTCAGCTACAAGCTTAGACTCTCTTAAAGCTCAGTGAGTGAGCGTGTATTTAACCCTTATTATGGGTAGCAGGCTAAGAGCAGGATTGTGCAAAAACTTTGAATGGCTTGTATTGTGTCGTGATGCACTGTCCTTCTGGCTACATTGGTGGCTGAACCGGGGGAGAGGAATGTTTGCTTTTATTGGTAGGAAACCAGTGGCAAAAAAATATTGTCAGGCAATGGCATTTCAATGGAGCGGTTAAGGTGGCTCTGAGATCTCGAGCAAGTTATGTGTGAGGCTTCCTAGAATAAATAACAGGACGTGCTGTCTAACCTTTCATTGAGTCTCCCAAATGTGCAGCAGGCTCAGAATTCAGGGGGTTGTCTGAAGTTAGCCGGAGTATGATTTCTTAATTCACAGTCGGTGGTGGTTTTAATTTTGAAAGGAGGATAAAAATCAGCACATAAGAGGCACCCGGTAGCATTGAGAGGGAAAGGAGCTAGCTGCCTTTTTCTAAATAAAAGCTTTACTTTCCTGCACTGCCGGAGCTTTCATTGTCTGTCACTCCCTGCCTTGACTGTTACCTCTTCTGGGTTTCTTCTCCCATGTAAATATGGGTTGGGTGTCCGGCTATTAATGAGAAATGTGGCTTGACCACGTATGATATTTTCCCCCTGTTGTGCCAAGGCCAGGTAGGATCGACAGTAAAACCCTGCTTCTCTCTACTGTCCTGTTCTTTATTGTGTGCGGATGAAACGCATTATCTCCATTTTAAAGAAATCCATCAGCGCAGTCAAACTTGCCCCGCCTGAATGGGTTGTGGCAGGGACTCCTGACAAGTTCAGTTCCATTCGGCATCCTGTGTTATTTATCCCTGCCTGGGGATCTGCGTTGTTTTTCTTCAAGGTCTGGGCTGTGATACTTTACAACTCTTGGACAAGGAAGCTTGTGTTACAATCTTGTAAATTCATATTGGCTTCAATCTCCTGCTCTCTTAAATCTCCACTTACAGGATCATTGTCCCTGGGACTGGGGGCTACCTAGGAAGCCAGGAACTTTGACCTTAGTTATTTTTCTAAGTCTTAGTTCTCAGCAACCTTCCTCCCTCGTCGCTGGCATTTTAGCTCATTGCTTTGTTATACAGCTGTGAAATTCTGACCAGCCAACAAGTTCCTGGTTTTATACTCTTCACAGACTATTTATTGGGACAGAGGCAATTTGGGATGGGGAGGAAAAGAGAGAGGAGCTAATTTATTTTAAGCAGAAATAATTAGCGAGTGAGAACTTGCTTGGCCTAATTCAGAACCAAACCCCCAGCAGTTTCTGGCTGGAACTCAGCACTGTTGGATTTCAGGTCTGAGGAGTGAAACGCGACTCTTTGGGGTTTCTAGTCCCCTGGCGGTTCCGGAAAGCAGGGCCAGAGCGACTTGCAAACAGGGATCTTTGTTTCCACTACCCTTGAGTTAGAAATACGCAAGGGTGCAAGTTGTGGGGAGGAGTGAATTTCCCTTGACATATGGGCGAAGGGGGCAGGATTGTTTTACAAAACACAAACTTCTTTTGCAAAACCTGCCACTTAATAAACAATTCTAGGGGTTTTGTCCCAAACATCAGGGGGCCTCTCACAGGCCCAGGTCAAATCTCTCTCCAGTGGGCAGAGGTTCAGAGGAGGCTGAGAGTTGTGCATCCAGCTAATTCCCGTTGAATTTAGGCATAGAACTGCTTCAAAAATCCCAGACTCAGACAGCAATGCAACAAGGGGCTAGTGGCTATAATGCAAATACAGACTTGGGTCTGCAGGGTCCCACAGAAGGGCCTGATGCCTATGCCCCAGCCTGGATTCTGTAGTGCTTACTCACATGAGTAAGGGTTGCAAGATAAGGCCCATAAAGATCCTATCTGGACCTAATGAAAAGTCCCTATTCCCTGTGCCTTTCCTTGGGCAAAAAGAACGGGGAGAATGGGTCCAGGCAGGTGTCCACCAGGGCTGGATTTGGCCCCATGGACCCGAAGGGGCTATAAAATGCAGCAGGGGCGTTTGTCATGTGTGAGCGATGGCTTGTTTCTCACACCCCATTTAAGCAGATTTATTTTAGACCCGGGACGTGATCTGCAGTTGCCAAGGTTCATGGTCTGAGAAGCGGTTTGTGGCGCTTTCTCCCTCCCTGAGGTTTTATAAACATCAGTGGGTCTGAATGTGGGGGTCTCAGGGGCTAAGCACTTAGCCAGCCTGACATCCGATCGCGAGCCAGCTACGTTTGTAAAAGTAGCTTTGATGCACATACTCTTCTGGCACCACTTCCCCGGAAAGACATGGCCCAGAAAGCCGGCCCTTGCCCGGCACGGCCTGGTGCCCGCAGGAATGGAAACTGGCCTGTAATGGTATTGCTCAGAGCCAGCTTACGGTATGTCTCCTGCTGCTGTGTCTGAAGGCGAAGGGGGAAAGGAAACCCACCCTTCCTCCTACTCTCAGGATTGCTGATTCCTAGCGTGTGGGGGAATGTGGCCTATAGGTAGGAGACCGGAAGGCTGGTGCAGTGGTTTGGGGGCTAGCTGAAGACCTGGGTTCATGTCCCAGCTCTGCCACAGACTTTGAGTGACCTTGGACTAGTCACTTAGACCAGGGGCGGGCAAACGTTTTGGCCTGAGGGCCACATTGGGTTTCGGAAATTGTATGGAGGGGCAGTTAGGGGAGGGGGTCGTGGCCCAGCCCCCACCCCCTATCTGCCCACCCACCCCTGGGACTCCTGACCCATCCAACCCCCCCCATTCCTTGACGGCCCCCCGGGACCCCTGCCTCATCCACCTCCCCCCCGCTCACCACCCCCCGCTGCCCCATCCAACTGCCCCCTTCATTCCTGACTGCCCCCCTGGGACTCCTGCCGGCATTCAACCCCCCTGTTTCCTGCCCTCTGACCACCCCGACCCCCAGCCACACCCCCACCCCCTGACCACCACCCCAAACTCCCCTGCCCCCTCAGCGCGCTGCCTGGAGCACTGGTGCCTGGCAGCACTACAGCCGTGCCGCCCAGAGCACTAGGACAGGCAGCCACGCCGCCTGGCTGGAGCCGGGCCACTCTGCCGCCACCGCGCAGCACAGAGACCGGGTCAGGCTGCCCCAGGAGCTCGCAGCCCCACCGCCCAGAGCATTGCGCCGGTCGGTGGCAGAGCGAGCTGAGGCTGCAGGGGAAGGGGAACATCAGGGGAGGGGCTGGGAGTAGCCTCCTAGGCCAGGAGGCAGGGGCCGGGCAGGAGGGTCCCACGGGCCGGATGTGGCCACGGGCCATAGTTTGCCCACCTCTGACTCAGACTCTTGCGCCTCAGTTCCTCATCTGCAATATGGGGCTGATAGCACTGCGCTGCCCCCGGGGGCACGTTGCGAGTGGGGTCTCTGACATGTCCTCAGAGGAACATGGCTGCTCGTGTCCCAGATCCAACTCGTACGGTGTATGATGGTGCTTCCATTCGCGAACCATTCCCAGGGGCTGTTGCCCGCTCCAAGGGGCAGAGTAAAGGTTGTGTTTGCGGATGACTCATGTACCATAATTCGTTTTCAGGGGGGTTGAGTGTAGCTGAACTCAACATCTGAGTCAGCATTAGCCAACCTTAGCTCTGCATTCACAACGTTTTGGGGCAGTTCAGAGGAGCTAGAATAGAAAGGTTGCACCATCGCAAGTTTTCATGTTACCAGAAATCCAAGGAGACGTCCCCTTCCCCAGAATAGGTGCTGAGAAATGCTCTGTTTTTATTCCAAAAGGGGCCTCTCTCTAAACGTAAGCTCCGGCTGTACATTACATCTCCTGGCCTGCTCGGCGTGTGTTTTCCATCCCTTGCACCCACTGCCGTGAATTAACGTAACTGCACATCCAAACTGAGGGCCAAACAGGACCTGCCTGTGCTGGGCTAGTGTCCGAATCGCCATGCATTGCACCCAGGCTGGGATGGACTCACCCCTGGAGCCGGCGATGCGGTTCCTGTGTCTTACAGCCCATGCTGTCTTGCGAGTGCAGATTAGGTCACATCTTACAGAGCAGTTTAAGGAGGCAGACTCTTCTTCCTGTTTGTTTAAACAAGCCTCTGTCACTGGGGCAGAGAGGGCCTTCTTGATTTGATTACTTCTCGGTCTTCGGGGTTTAGAAGAGGAACGCTTGTTTTTATGAAACATTATTTTACGGGAATTTGTTTAAAAGGGGGGGAAATCCCATTTTAAGGGATTGCAGCTGTAAAAATACAGTTTCTGCTCTATAAAAAAAAAAGAGAACAAACCCCTGAGTCAGCTAGTTATTTGTTTTCCTTACCTGGTACGACCCATGCACCTCTGCCTCTCGCCTCGTCCATGTCTCTCCTCTCTTCCCCCCCCCTCTCCATTTGTCTTTTATTTTCACAGTCCGCTTTATTCACATGCATTTCTTTGGGGTTTTGTTTGTTGGGACACTTCTGAGTTTGTGACCAGCCGCTCTAAAATCTGGGGCCAGGGATTATTTTTCAGGCCTTGTAAATTGCAGGGAGACACCAGGGCCACATTTTCACTACAGTCCAGGGCTACATTTAAGAGCTTAGCTCCCGTTTAGGCACCAAGAAAGAGCCAGATTTTCCCATCACCCCGTGTTCTCAGCTCTTCTGACGATCCAGCCACTTATTTTGATGCCTAAATAGAAGCTGGGCCCATCTGGAAATTCCAGATGTAGCTTAATTTTCTTATTCCCTTGAGCATCACTATCAATTGCAGGGCTTCCCTTTCCCTTCTCCGTCTCCAAGGCTATGTCCTCATTATAGCTTACAGCTGCGATTTTGTAACCAGCGAGAAGCACGGCCGTTTGGTTCCTTATAAGTAACACCGTCCAGTTTGCTTCCACACTGCAGCTTTCTGCAGTCACAGCTGCCTTTGTGCATCTGCAGCTACCATGCTGCATTAGTACAGGTGCATGCTGGGTAGCTAACCCACAGTGCCTCAGTAAGAAATAAATGCACCTGGAGGTGTTCCAGCAGCAGGAGCCGGATTCAATTCACTAGGCGAGTAGCAGCATTTCCTAGCATTTCCGGGGAGAACCTGGTACAGTTACAGCGTAACCCTGCCCTGTCTGCAGCCTGTACCGGGTGCGCTAAGAGCAGCAAACTAGCCCCTTCTGGCTGTTCTGTATCTTCCTAGCTCGGGAATGCCTGAGCGCTGCAGATGCTGCTCAGGTTTTGCCCTGAAGCATGAGATTGACTCTCCTTATTAGTTCATTGGCAGAGCTACAAATGGCCATAAAATCATCCAGCCGTGGTTTTATTCAGCCCAGCAGCCTAGGTTGCTGATGCTCAGCAAAAAGTTGTGGTAGATCCACAAACCAACTGAATTTGTGTGGGTCGAGATGGGCTCACGCAAAATCTCAGAGCCAGACACCTCTGAAGAGCAGGAGAGTTTGGATCCTAGGCGCTTTGTGTGGGTAAGTGCCTGGAGTGGCACTTGGGAGACAAGGTTTCTGATCTTGGTTCCGCTACTGACTTGTTGGGTGAACTTGGGCAAGTCCCATCACCCTCCCACGGTGTGCTTGGTTTGCTCATTAAGTTCTTCAGGGCAGCACTTGTGTCTCACTCAGGGTCTTGCCCAGCAATGTGGGTTTGGATGACATCTGACTTGTTCACTTTTCCAGTAGCAGGAACCAAGCCCTCTGTGTGTTTTGACGTGGGAGGAGTAGGGGTGTGTGGAGCGGGATGGAACTAAAAAATCAGGGGGTGGGGGCTAATAGGTCTTTGTATAAATCACTGCAATTAATGTAATGTTGCCCTTTGAAAAAACCGCTCTCCCCCCATTCCCTAAAACACCCCTACATTGACCCTGTCACGACGTTTAGCCATTAGGTCAGACCGGCTTTAAAATGCCTTTGTCTGACAGCAGGTGCCCTAGAAGCACTAAATACTGTGAGCAGAGCTCTCAGCCGGCGTAGACCAGGGTCGCACGGTTGAGTTCAGCAGAGCTGAGAAACTTGCCCTGTATCGTCGTCATCGTCACCTCAAGCCGTTAACTTTTATATTGCAGTCGCACCTAGAAGCCAGCCAGGACGGAGACCCCACTCCACTGGAAGCTGCACAAATCTGTCTTACGGAAGCTCCTGCCACCCAGAATCCCTCTCTGCTTCTTATTTGTCCGCTAGTGACGATAAGTTGTTAGTTTTTTGTAAGTAGTTGGCTGGAGGCTGTTCATGCCTGTTTTCTGCACAGCTGATTCAGGCCTTCAGCCAGCTGAGCCTGGGCAATTGACCAACCGACTGTATTGTGATGCACAAAGAACTGGGCAGCCAATGAGCAGCCATGTTGGCTCATGGTGCTTCATTTAGAAAACACGCCGGCTTGACGGACAGTAACGGTGTGTCTGGACAGAGCTGTCGGGTTCACCTGTCTCTGAGGGCTGTTTGTTCACACTGGAGAGCAAACGGCTGCCAGGATGCTAGCTTACCCATCCAGTGCCCTCGGTGCCTTTGGCAATGGGTTAAAATACTGTGAAAGATGAACAAATTGGACTCTACATCTCAGAGCTACACAGACAGTAACCTGCTGTGCGGTCATTCGTATGTAATGTTCACATTGCAGTTGTGGCTAAAGTCCCCCTCCAAGATCGGGCCCCGATGTGCTAGGTGCTGCTCACACACACAGGAAGGGTAGGCCTACAGGCAGAGTTGCACAGTTTGACTAATGGTGCAATTTGAATCCAATGTAGTGCAAAAGGCTGCGTGGACACTCTTATTTCGGTTTAAACCAGGCCCGTTTGGTTTCCTGTCATTCAATTGGGAATCGGTTTAACCTCACCTGAAACAACCCACTCTTAAACTGAACTGTGTGTGTCTATACGGGGGCTTGTACCTGTTTGACTAACTTGGTTTAAAACTGATTTAAGATTAAACAGGTGCAAATTTGTCATGCAGATGAAGACCAAGTCAGCAAAGTTTGTCGCAGAGCTGGGGATAGAACCCAGGAGTCCTGGTGCCCGGGGTCTTCCCCTAAATACTAGGCTCACTGCCTAATAACCTACAGCAACGTTTCAGTCAGCCGCTGCTAGAAAACATCCCCTTTCTCATCAGGATGAGCTCTGCAGCATCATACACCAAACAGGGGGGAGATTATGCCCAGTAAACGGCAGAAGCATCCCCATTTCAGCTATTGTCTTTCAGATCTCGGAACTAGCCAGTGATCTCGGCCCTGTCAATCATGCCTGGAATAGACTCAGAACCGTAGCTTCGCGGTGTGTTTCGGCCCCACTGTGGCAGCTCTTAGGGTGGAAATTTTGCCCGCCGGGAAGATGGGACAATCTGGAAGGCTGACGTCTTTCCCTTTCAAGCCCACTTACCCCTCCTACTTAAGGGAATAAAAACGTATAGCGGGAGGGTTTACAGGATCTATTTAAAATGCATCTGTTTCCAATACTCAGTGCAAAAACCAAAACAAAACAAAACGTCCCCAAGAAAGGAATCTAGGAGCTGCGAGCTTGTTTTCAGACACGGCTGTCATCGGAAACATGCAACGTCCTTCAAGCCTCTGAGCTGACAGCAATTCACCACAATCCAGCCAGAGATCTATTTTCAAGCGGCTGTTTTGTTTTGCTTTTGATGCAGGTTTGGCAAAGCCCACTGTCTGCTTTATCCTCCTGGCTTCTGCAAGGGGGTCTCCTGGAGGAGAGGAACTAAACTCCCTTCCCCCCTGAAGTGGCGCTAATGATGCTCTGTGCCGTGTGTTCGAGGGCTCTCACGCTGCAGGAACGTGAAGCACATGGTCCTGGCAAACTCACTTGTACCCATTTGCCTTTGGCACCGAACCTCCCCCCACGATGAAAGGCCAGGCAGCTGTAAAGGCCTTTTTTGGAAAACACTTTGAGTTGGCGCTTTCCCAGGGTGTGTTAATGCACAGAGGGGAACGGGGGTTAGCCCAGAGAGGAAATTGAGATTTAAAAGGTCCAGACACTGGCTTTCAGGCACCAGGCTGCCCCTTGGCATCTACCAACAGGTTAGATTCTGACCAAGCAAGACCATGAGGTGATCATAGAGGTGTGTAAATCTGAACACGGGGAAAGGTGAATCCTAGGGAATGACCAGCTGCCACAGCACGGTGCATGCTGCCAGCAGGTTATGTTTGCACATGGCGCCTGTGTTAACCCTGGAGGAGCCCTGCAGTGATCATGGGAAGTACAGGAGGTGGATCTGTGCATGTCTAAAAATGGACATCTGCCCCTTGCTCAGCAATAAAGGAATTGGTGTAGCTGTGATGTCTGCGTGGCCAAGGGAGAGAACGGACAAGCCTCATCAGAAACCAGCCCACGCTATGCAAATATCAAGCAGTTGTTATTAAGTGTGTTACGGTAGCATCGGCAACCCCCCGTCAAGATCAAGGCCCCATTGTGCTAGGTGCTGTACAGACGTATAGCAAGAGACAGTCCCTGCCCTGAAGTTCTTACAATCTTAAACTAACCAAGCAAAGGTTTATACCCATTTTACAGCTGGGGATCTGAGGCATAAAGAGCTTAAGTGACTTGTCCAGAGTCACCCAGAACATCAGTGACGCAGCTGGGAATAGACCCCACGTTTTCATAGTCCCACTCCCGTGTGCTACCCCCAGGCCGTGCTGCATCCTGTGGTCTCTTGTTGCGTTGTTGCCATGAGAGGGTGGCATCAAAGGGACAGGGCTCCCGGTTCACCCCAGTGTGGGGATAACTGCCAGGGCGTCATCGGGCTGGGAAATAGCCTATGAACATGCTGCTCCTTCCTCTGCGAAGGACCTCACGTTTAATCTCTCTGCACAGCACCTTGAAATAATCAATAAAAACCTCTTGCAAGCCAGTCGATCCAGAGGTGTAGCTGTTCTCCCCAGAAAGGGCTTTCAAAAGCAGGACTGATTTAGGGGGTGTTTTATGTAACTTTGCCTTTATGCACTGCACAAAGCCACGTGCAACGACTGACACAGCCTAGGAACATTTGCAACAATCTCTGAGCGTGTCTCCTCCTGCATGCACCACGCCACCGGTTGTATTAAACCCTGAGCCTGTGAGTATTTAGCCTCTTGTTATTACCAAAGGGATGTTCCCTGGCTTGACAGGTTACTCCAAACTGAAGGCTGCTCATGTGCAGACAGCCAGAGAATGGGTGTTTGCCAGGAGCTAGAGATTAGACTCTGGACTGACCAGAAGAGCATCTGCAGTTCAGGATATTGGTGTTAAAGCCGCAACGCCGGACTCTGCAAAGACCAGTGAGTGGTTCCCTGGCACCTGGACAGAGCTCCGTGTCCTGGCCAAGGGAGGGTCGGGATCATTAGTGCTATTTCACAGGCAGGGCAGAGTGAGGACCAGAGCGGAGAAGTGACTTCCCCGGGAGCTGAAGGTGGGTGGCAGAACTGGCTGAGACTAGAAGCTGCTGCACAGCACAAATTCCCTTCTGTGTAATGGAAAGGGGCAGGGGACAAAGTGGGGACTCAACAGGTGGGTGCGAATGGGGATTTTACATGTGGGCGTCTGGCAGGCGTGACTGGACTCGGCCTGCGGCATCCTGAATGCAGGTCGCTGCTCCCTTCTCCCCAGCACTGAAAGACCAGCCCCAAATGGGTGATGTGAACTCAGCGAGCAAGTGACTCCCCATCAGCCAGCCAGAAAGTAGGGAGCAAATCCCACGTCGGCTCTGTACAGTTTGTGTCCGGTTTGGACGCTTAGCAGCTTACGTGGGGCAGATTCCCAGCTCCGAAAGCCAGGCCCAGCCTGGGCGCTCCGGAAAGGAGCAGAGCATATGGGAGTGTTGGAGCCTGACCCAGAAAGCTCGTTCTTGCCTGTTTTGTACGTGCAATAATGAGAGCTGTCAGCTTCAGAGTGTCTCGACTGCTCGGTCTCGTAGCTTCCAGGCTGGGGGGGACGTATGCACCCCCATTCCGCTAGCTGCTCTGTGCAGACCTGCACTGGTGCCAGTCTAGGAAGCTGGCGGCAGAGATCTGTGTTTGTCTTAAGATAAAGCAGCAGGTCTGAGCCTTCTGCATTTTTAATTCCCTGCTCTATTTGGTACTGACCCACTGAAATGCAATAATCATCGTAGCAGCTTCAGGCAGAGCCTTGCGTTTGTCTCTGGCGTGGGTGTTCTTACTTTGGGTTTGTGCCCGGGGTTCAGCTCAAGGACTGCAGGGGAAGAATGCACATGACACCGGCCAAACCCCAGAACTCCTCGCAGCTGGGAGCTCATTACTGTCTCGATGTTCTGGTTTAAGCAAGAGCTTTGGGAGCTTTGGGAAGAATGTGGCGCCTGAAGCCAGGCAGGGGAGATGAGAAGCAGCCTCTGCTCCCCAAGGCGATACGCAGGGGTCCAGAAACAGGCTGTGACGCTTGCCATCCAGCTTGCTTGTGCCCTGTGGGAGTGGGCAAAGGGCTGCAGGAGGCTGGAGAGGAGGCTCCGAGGCCCTAAGACTTGACTCACACCAGCTTCATGCTGATACAACTCCACTGAGCTTGGCGGAGCGACTCTTCTGTAGGGTTTGTTACACGTGTTACGGTAACCCCCCACGGAGCATGGGGCTAGGCCCTGTACGGGCGCGCTGGGAGAGACCGGCCCTGCCCTGGAGCGTTCACGGTCTAAATAGACAGGCAGTGGGGGGGGGGGAATGGGCAGCCACTTGAACAGAGCCCAGGTTTCCTGTCTGCCTGGCCTGTGCCCCATCCACCCAATCACACGGCCTCCCCTCAGCTCAGTCCTGAAGCCGGCCCCGGTGTCATGAACAGCAAAACCAAAGGGATTTCCAACCTCTTCCCAAAGCCCATAGGGAGCAGCGAGCCCTGAGGAAACATACCTGCTCTGCTCTCTAGCACCTAAGTCATCACCCGTATGGTCACGCCCAGAGAGTCACGAAGACAGAAATGGAATTAGAGCAGCTAGTGCGAGGTCCCATCCAAGCCGCCTCCCAGAGGCCATAGCAGGAATCTTTCCTTCAACGTATTTTCTAGTGGCTGCTCCTGCCTAGTTTTAAACTTCCCAACTCCTGGACTTCAGCCCCTTCCCTTGAGAGATTCCTCTACTGTCTCGGAGATCATGCATGTAAGAAGTTCTCCAGATGTTTGACCTATTTTTGATTTCATCCCGTCACTCTTAGTGGCATCTCATTTGACTGGATTAAATATTCCCTCTCCCTCCCACCCTGGTGTGTATGCTGGCTAATTGTATGTAGATGAGTTATGATGGTTCCAGCCCACTTAGCTACACATGTGTAGCTCTTTCATTCTCTCTTCCTGGATCCTCTGGCCATTTTTGTTGCCCTTCTCTAAGCTCTCTATAGTTTGTCGACATCTTTCTAGTAACAAAGGTGTCCCAAGCTGAATGCAAGGGCCCAGGTTCCCCTGCATAGCTTCGTTGGCCTCAATGGAATTATGCTCATTTACACCATGTGAGGATCTGGCCCCATATTCCAGGTGTGGTCACTACAGTACTGTAGACAGAGAGTGGCCCCATGATGTGACACTCACACACACAACCTAAGAGCACTTCTGCTGCTAAGTTGTTTTGCAAGCTCACGTCCAATTTGCTGTCCACAATTACGCCTGGTTTTTGGTGCCTTTTCATTGGCTGCACTGGGTCTGGAGTTCATCCAAGCAAGGGGGAATATTATTGTGGTGTTAACATTGGATTTGCAGGATGATTTTCTTTTGCAGCTATATCAGCTGGTTCTGGCGATAGTTATGACATCATGAAGTAACAATTATGAGATCACATGAGAAAAAAGCAGATAATCATAATGCATCATCCTTGAATCACGTGTCATCTCTAGCTCACAAGGGGCTTTGCATAGGAAGGGAAAGGTCGTTATTGGAGTTGGTCAATAATTGTACAAATTTCAGCCAAAAATTGTGAAAAGTTCTTGCAAAAAAATTTAGCTTTTTTGTTTGTTTGTTTGTTTGTTTGTTTTTTAACCAGCTTCTAGAGTGTTTGTCCAGCTTCAATAGTTTTCCTGGTTTTACAGATGGGGAAACTGAGGCATGGAAAGAGGAAATGACTCACCTACAGTCTCTCAAAGAGATTCCCAGACCTTTCACCCTGGCCACTGTTCCTCACTTCTTCCCTTCATTGAACAACTCCGTGAGAGAGATCCTATTTTCACATCAGTAGCATGGGTAATAAAAAAGGAGGGGGTGAAAGATGCTGAAAATCTATGATCTGCAAGCAGAGGTTTTCCTCATAGAATGTTTCCCATGGGACACCAGCGGCACTTTGAGGATTGGCCATTTTCTGCGCTCTCCTTTGAAGCGTCTAACCTCAGGGTTAGAGGCCACAAAATAATTTTCTCCTTTTGAGCCCGGCTGTGGAGCTTTTCCAGGAAATCTCTCTCCAGTGTTGTTTAACAGTTTCCTAGATTACAGCCTCGTGACATAGGTCACCTTGTTCATGCTGCCTCTCGTTTGCACTTCGGCATTTCCATAAGAGCTCAAGAGACTGGAAATAACCCTGGAGATCTGCCTTTCTCCCTAGTTTTCCACTCAGAAGGGACATTTAGATCCCCGGTAGGTTTCCCTTTCATGGCTCTTTCCTTGGATGGTTGAGGGTGGAGACGCCAATCTCACGTCCTCTGGAAACCTTCTGTTAAGCACGTGGGATGTTTGTTACCGGCCTGCAAACGGAAGTCTGATTTCCCAGATCTAGTCTCTGACATCCGTGGCTTATCTTTGGCCTTGTCTACACTACAGAGTTAGGTTGATGCAGGGCAGCTTACATCCACCTAACCATGGAAGTGTCTACACTAAAATTTTGCTCCTGCCAACATAATTTGCCCGCTACGCTAACTTAATAACTCCACCTCCACGAGAGGCGTAGAGTCAATGTCGAAGTAGTTAGGTCAACGCGGTGTCGGTTGCTTACATCGACTGTTGCTACCTTTCAGACGCCATCCCCTGATGCCCCGCACCGACAGTACAGTCAGTGCAAGCGCTCCTGGTGGGGACGTGCACGAGCCGACACAAGGAGCAAAGGGTAGGCATGCACAAGCGATGTAATTACTGCGGCAGCTGGATGCCGACGTCAGTTAGGTTGTCTTCATTTTGTAGCGTAGACCTGGCCTCCGTTTTTCATTTGCTTTCCCGGGAGGAGATCTCTGAACTTGCTTTGTGGGAGTGAGCAGCCAGTCCCAGTGCTCAGCTGATGTGCGCATTCTGTCTGCCTCTCTGTTTCGCTCTCAACCAAGGACAGGGTGCTGAGCGTGCTCCACTCCCACTGATTTGCAGGAAGCGTTTGGTGTTCTCACAGGGTCAGGCCCCAAATGATTCAGGCAGCACCCTGAGCAGAGGCCCCCTAGATGGGGGAGAAGGTGCTGGGGAGCCCCTTCCTATCCAGCATCCCTGTGAAGGATGGGTGCATTCATAAGGGCTAGCAACAGAGACCAGTTAGCACTGCTGCTGTGCTTACCAACCCAGAGGAGGCCAGTCTGGGTGAGGTGGGAGCCAGAGACAATGCCTGTGTAATTCCCTTTGCTAAGCATGCTCCACCCCAGCGCTATTCAGGGGTCACAAATCCCTCCCTCCACCTCCTCCTGGAGTGCCAGAAATGCCCCACCCCCAGGACATACAGGACACTGATCGGGCCTTAAGGAAGAGACTCTGTGAAACTGCCCGGGTCTAAATACACTGATGCTAGGGAGACGCCTCAGTAGGGGTGTGCCTGCCAGGCTCTGAGCTGTTCAGATCTACCCACAGATCTACCCCAGGGGGCATAGTCCTCGGCCAGTCTTAAAAAACCTGAATTGCAAAGTTTGGGCACAGATTCCCATGGGGACTTGGGTCCAGTGATGCTTTTCAGGTCAGATTAGCAGCCTGGCCTCTGAGCTTAGCTCTTTCTGCCACCTGGGAAGAATACTGTCTGCATTGCTAGGATCTTTCATAGGAAGATCCCCAGGCATGTTAGTTAATTAAACCTCACAGCCCCCCAGCGAAGTAGGTCAGCCTCACTGGCCCAGGAGAAACAGAGGCATGGAGAAGGGAAGTGACTTACCCCAAGTCACACAGTGAGTTAGTAGCAGGATCAAAAATAAAACCCAGGTCTCCTGCCTGCAAAGTTTGTCCATTAAGCACTAGAGCCCGCTAGCTGCTAACAAAGCAGCGCATCCAACTGAGGCATTAACCCCCTGCAGAATGAGCCAGGCCTCGAATTTTCACCGTGCTCATTGTCTGTGGTGCAAGGAAGAGCAAATCATCTCCCTCATGGTCCCCAGTAAGTTGAACCACCTGCTGCACTTGCCACCTGCTCCACAGCCCCAGAAAGTCTCACTCGGATCTCGCCCTCATTTCGCGAGGAGCCATTTCCTCCCCTTGGGACAGGAGAAGGCCGTGTGGAAACACGGAAGCCTGAAGATGGCAGCCAGAGCAAACCCTTTACCTCAGCGCGTCGGCACGCCAGGCTCAGCTCACCACCTAGCTGCCAGCCATGTGGAATCGCAGGAGCACTGGTCTCCAGGTCGAGCTAATAAAACAAGACTTCACAAACATTCCTTGGGGCAGCAGGAAAGTGCTGCAAGGCTCGGGGTCTTCATTAAAGACCTTTGATGGCTTTGCCTAGAGTTTGCAGCATCAGAAACTGCCCCAACCTGGGTTTCGTCTTTTTATTTTCTCTTTTTTCTTTCTTTCACTTTTGTTGTATTTGGTTTTGTTTTTTCATGCCGCAGCTTTCTGCTGCCGTTTCAGTGGCAATGATTCAGGAAATGCCGATCAAATCCAGCTGAGGAGCTGCTCTGCTGTTTTTTTCTTAGGAACAGAAAGGCCAAGCACTTAATTCTTATTAATAGCAACCACGGTTCAGTTGTTACGAGGATCAGCTCTTTGGCGCTGTGTGTTATTTAAGCTTCTGAAAATAAATGTTCGTTCGTGCAAATCAATCTGTTTGCAGCTCTCTGTTTCGGGCTGGCCTGGCACGGGAAGTGTTGCTAGAGGAAAGATGTATTCATGGAGGGTATTTATTTTATATAAACAGGCACTCAAGTTGGAGTCTGGTGTTCCAGAGCATCGTAACCCTTGGTGCTTTTACAATCCAAGGTTCTCATAAGTACTTGACCAAACAAACTCCTGTTGTTTAAAAAGCACCGCAGCGGAAAGCTACTAGCACTAGCAGACCTCGGAGTGGGAATTTGTTTCTGACATTTAATTTTTCAGGCTGCTGGCCGCCAAAAACTACAGGCGTTTGTGAACCCACTGTCCAGTCTGAGAGCAAGCAGAGCTCTGTGCCTCTAAGGTTTCAATCACAGAGTGAGGCCCGGACTTGGAACCTGAAATCTTTTCGAGAGCCAAATCCTAAGCACACACGTTTTTTGTTAGAGGAAATCCTGTTCAGCAGAGAGAGGTGACAACAACTCTCAACTCAGAGGGATTTTTTTTTTAATTTAAAAAAACCCTCCTTCCTGGAAGCTCATAACACGGGTATAATTTACCTGAGATGAACATTCTGTTGGGTAACTTTTGAAACTATCTCTTAGGTACCTTAGTAGTACTTTTTAGTTACATTACCGTAGCAGCCAGATGTCCCAGCCAAGCTCAAGGCCCCATTGTCCAAGGCACTGAGCATTTCAGGGTTTATCTACAGTGAGGAGTTATTCTGCAACCACAATAACTATTCCTGATTAACTCCATGTGTGGATGCTCTTGTTCCACTTTGGAAGTGGGTTACGCTAATTCAGAATAAGGCACTTTTATTCTGGAAGAAGACCATCCACCCATGGAGGTAACTAGGAATAGTTAGTCCATTTTAAATCCACACTTTACCTTAATCCAGATTAATTTTCATGTATGCACATGCCCTAAACAAAAGTCACAAAGGGCTTAGAATTAGTATACCCATTTGACAGGCTGCAAAACTGAGGCCCAGTATAATTGAAGGATTTATTCAAGGTCACACACTGGCTCTGTGCCAGACCCGGGAATTTAATCTAGATCATCTGAGAGCCAGTCTGGTGTGTTCCCCACAAGAACAGGCTCCCTCTCTGTACTCACTAGCTTTCCCGGTTAAATCTGTGTTACTGCATTTTTAACAGTTGTGACTCTCTAAGAGCAGTTTGAAGACCTGTGTGTGAAACGACGTTGGTTCTCAGTCCAGTTCTGACTGGCCCAAGGGAGATGCAATGGAGGGAAGAGGGTGCTGTAATGTGCTGTCACATGACAACAGTCATTTTAAGGACCTGCTCAGCCTTGGATATGTAGATAAAGTTGTCTTAGCCTGCGTGGCGTCACTTCAGCTTCCTGACACAGCTTATCAGGAACGCCTGGGATGCTGCAAATACTAAGCTCACGTCCTCTGAGCCTTCACTGCCCTGCACCTTGGGCCCTTATCTGCACCGGTGCAGCGTGGGTGTACATTGCTAGCAGAGCAGAATCCCCCCATTCTGCACCGATGTAAGTCACTGCACACAGTGTAGGTCCAGCCCCAAGTCTGCACAGGTGAGCAGTGTCTTCTCTTCAGGCTTTTCTAGCACACCCATCCCCACGGATCGTGAGTGCTGGACGGGTTTCTATCCTGGCACACTGGGAACCTTCACACCTACCTACTCCAAACGGAGCACTTGCTACAACAGCCCGAGTCCCTTTTATTCACGGCCTTTAAGGGACTCCAGGCTTCCTTGTCTCCCTAACCATGTTCCGTTTTCTCCACAGGAAGACTAGCCGTGAAGCCAGGATGCTCTCCGAAGCTGTCTCATTGCTGCTGCTTGTGGCTGGCATCCGCTCGGTGTCCGGAGGAGGCGCTGGAGGCGGAGGATACGCTCAAGTGAAATACATGCAGCCCATGGTGAAAGGGCCCCTGGGGCCCCCATTCCGGGAAGGCAAAGGGCAGTATCTCGGTAAGGGGCACTTTTCTGCACAAGGTGCTCGGCCTTTTTTTAAAGGGAGCCTGGGGTGGAAGGTTTGATTTGGGGATGTGACAAACGGCAGAAATGGTGACACTGTCCTGGCAGCCAGTAGGATCTGGAGACCGGCAGCTGCTCGAATGGGGTGAAAATTCACCCCCTGGGTAATGCTCCCAGTTATTGCTCGTAACATAAGTTTAAAGTTTTTTGTTGGTCCGTGAAGACCTGCAGATGGAAGTGCAACATGTCAGTAATTCAGCATTTTATAGTGTCTGCTACACCCATGGATGTGCCAGTGGGACTCTCACCATGCCCCTCTCTGCATAAACACATGCAGGCCAAAGGATGGGGCCTAATTCAGCAAAGCACTTAAGCATGCACTTAAGTTGCAATTGAAGTCAATGAGACTTAAGCACATGCTTAAAGTTAAGCATGTGCTTAGATACTTTGCTGACTTGGGCCATAAAGAGCCACGGTTCTGATGGCTGGACTAAGGCAGCCGCTGTCTAGTCGAAGCCAGAAGAGAGTTTCTCGTGATTCACACCTACCAGGATCTGACGGAACATACCTGGAAACGGAAACGGGTCTGACCCAGGCTGGGGGTCTCCCTGCAAAGAGGCATTTTTGTTGGCAGGCTCACAGCTAGTTTGATTCCCCAGCTGCCTTCTGACATAAGTGGCTACTCGACACAGCATTGTTGTTGCTCCCAAGAGCGTAGCCAGGTTCCCAGGAGGCGACATGACAGCATCAGCCAGTGCCGATGACGTCACTGCTGCCATGACATCGCTCAAAGGAGGACCGGCTTTATAGGGGGCTTTCTTCACAGAATGAATCAAAACCAGGGGAGCCCCTCCGGAAGGCGGAATGGGCAGCACCTGCTGGGGGGCTGAGGGGTGGGGGCCAGGAAGGACTCACTAGCTTTGTGCATTTCAGTTCAGTCCGTCTTGTGCGCAGGGCTGGAGTCGGGCAGGAGCAGGGACCAGACAAGACTCCTCAGGGACGATGGTTTGTTACTTTGTTGCGTTATCAAAATAAGGCAAATGCCGCCCTCAGACCATCAGCCTCGTCCCTACTCATTTGTCATCTGTTCTACCTGGTCCTTGGGCTCAGGAGCCACGGCAGAGTCTTGCCCTCTGCTAATCTCTGGATCTGGGCCAAAGTCTAGCCAAGCCACTGCACTGTCAGAGCAATTGCATTTGGAGATCACGGTTATGTGATTCTGCATGATCAGAATTGTACTGACCTGGCCAGGGGCGGCTCCAGGCCCCAGCACGCCGAGCGCGTGCTTGGGGCGGCATGCTGTGGGGGGCGCTCTGCTGGTCGCCGGGAGGGCAGCAGGCGGCTCCGGTGGACCTCCCGCAGGCGTGCCTGCAGAGGGTCCGCTGGTCCCGCGGCTCCAGTGGAGCATCCACAGGCACGTCTGCGGGAGGTCCACCGGAGCCGTGGGACCGGCAACCGGCAGAGCGCCCCCCGCGGCGTGCCGCCCTGCTTGGGGCGGCGAAATGGCTAGAGCCGCCCCCGGACCTGGCAGAATGGAGCCTGGTGGTAGGAATGGGCTTAGTGGCCTTTTGGCATGAAAGGAGCATGGAGACTTCAGAGTAAAATGGGTGACATGGGCACACCCACCAGCCTGGGGAAACCAAGGTGCCTGGCAAATAACATGGACTAAAGGGGTGCAGGGGGTGGATTAAGGTAGCATGTGGGCCAAATCCATCTGTGGGGTCCCCATTAACATGGAGAACCCCTGCCTAGGTTTCAGCCTCTTCGCTCAATATAAACCAGATCTCCACCCAGCCAGACCAGTCCAGTCCACCCTGGACAAACTGGTGCTTCAGCCACAGTCTAATCCACCCCCCGCCCTGCCCATCCAGAATGTTAAGCCCGGATCCCTAGGATCTTCTGTTAATCATCTTCTGAGTGGATGCTTTGCTCCCTGAGTCATTACCCCTTACACAGCCATCACTTCCCCCTGAATAGTATTATTTATTTATTTTATGGTATTGCCTGAGACCGACCGAGATCAGGGCCTCCCTGTGCAAGGTGCTGTACGAACACAGAGTTATAGACAGTCCCTGCCCCAAAGACCCTTCAGTCGTGCTGTACTCCCCATCCCCGAGCTAGCAGAGCCACCTGAAACGCCAGCTCCCCACTCGCTGTTTGCCTGCAGGGTGCCACTGCCTAGGGGGCTGCTGCAGGCATGGGCAGTCGCAGCGTTGCCGGTGGGGCAGACGGGTACCGGGGCGGGGACGGGGTGCAAAGCTCTGCTCGGAGAGAAGCCTTTCATATATGTTATGGCCAGGAGGGACTTTGCTGCTCATCCAGTCTGAGCTCCTGTATAACACAAGGCAGATGCCCTCTGCTGGGACTCCTGCCTCCAGTCCGGCCCATCTCTCAGGGTGGAGCCTGGGCAGCCTCTTTAGAGAGACAGCTTGACTACAAATAACGTCGATGTGGAGAGCTGCAGGTTCTTTGTGTGATGGGATCCACAGCACTTGGCCTCCGCTTTGCATCTAAGTACCGTGAAGCACTTTCCTGGGGCTCGGACCATCGAAGACAACCCCAGCTAGTTCTGGGCTCCCTCGCCCCTCCCTTTCTGTCCCTATTTCCACATCTGCCCACACACTGACCTTCTGCCCCCATAACCAGTGTGCGTCCTCCAACAGCGAGTTCCGTGGCTTGCGGCCAGGCATCCCACTGGCTGCCGGAGCGTGGGGAATCTCCCCAGGAGCAGGGCTGCATGGGACCCATTTTTCACCATGATTTTCACACGTCAGAACAGAGCATTTCCACAGGAACAGAAGGGCTGCCAGAATGGACCAGGCTCCGTGGTCTATCTAGCCCACTATCATGTCTCCAAGTGTGGTCAGCACCTGCTACGTCAGAGAGACGTGCAAGAAACCGGAACCCTGCAGATATGGGTTAACTTGCCCCCAGGGGACGTTTCCTCCTGGCCTCCATTGATTAGAATTTGGCTTATGCCCAAAGAAGGCGAGTTTAGCTCCTTTTCCCAGCTTTTTCCTGGCTTCTGGGCCATTTACACAGAGCTAGCAGTGCCTGCAGTGCTAACCACGTCCCCCAGTATGGAGTAGGTCCCCCAGACTTGTCATCCACCCACTCCATGTCCTAGTCCACCTTTCCATCATCCCCCTCTTTTCGCATATGGTCGTTTACGTGAAGATGTTCCTGTTCTCGAAGCCTCTCAGTGCCCATAAAACGAGTCAAATCTCTAGCAGATGCTGCAGCCGGTTCCCTGGAGAGGGATTTGTGATGGATACGGAACATCTTCACACGCAGCTCAGACTCGCCTCTCGCTTCTCTCACCTGCTCTGCTCGTGTGAGGGTGGGGAGTTGCAGATAACTGAACTGGGGAAGGTTTCTCCAGCGAGGGAAGTTACCTGTTTCTGCGTGTGTGTCCCCCACCCGACCTTTACATGGGCCTTTCTGAATTCCCTCTCCCCACAGCTTGTGGGTGCCTGTAGCTGTCTGCAGCCCCTTTCCCAGCTGTGCTCTCTTGAGAAGGAAGAAGCCAGGAGACAGGCCAAGATAAACACAGATACACAGATGGCCGTTGGCGGGGCAGGGGCAGCTGGTATCCCAGCCTGGGTTATGCAGTACCACAGCCCAGCGCATTAACCCTCTCCTGCCCGTATTCCTGTGGGAGTCAATTCGCAAACGTGGAGGCTACATGGGGAAATAGTAAATGGGTTTACTGGGAGGGGGGGCAGCTGCTTTCTCAGCGGCAAGGGCTGCTGGAATTGTGGGAATGTTCTGGAGAAAACTGCCTGTGTTGGTAGGAATGGGGAGAGGGAGCCATACCACAGCGTCCGAGAGGCAGGGTGGGACTGCGATTCAGGAGACGTGAGAGCAAGGCCCAGCTCTGACACTGTCCTGCTGGGTGGCCTGGGAACACGTTACGTTGCCTCTGTTTCCCCCTCTCTTGCTTTCCCTAAAGGGACTTGTCCTTTAAATACCTAGAGGGTCACGTGACCACAGCTCTACTCTCGATTGGCCTGCCCGCGTTCCTTAGGACAAAGATGTGACCATCCCTAGCACACAGCAGTTTATATGTTTACTGAAGCAGAGCGCCGTGTGGATGGTGCTGGTCTTTCCTTCTCCTTTGGATCCCTTCCTACGCTGGACTCCTCAGGGGCTTTGGAGATTGAATCTGACACCTGCCTGGGCCAGTGTGGCCGTGAAGCGGCCCAGCCCACCCTGGCCAGGCTCTGATCTTGAGAGCTGGTTCAGACCCAGAGTAACCCTGAGACAATCTGGATTTATACCAGAGAAACTGAGATCAGAATCCCTTCCCCCACCCCACCCACCCAAAGCTGTGTGTCCCTGGGACGCGCTCTCATGCTGAACATTCCCAGCCAGGTTTCCAATCCTTCGCCTATTTTGGTTTCCTCAGCCAGGAGGGAAGAAGCCTGCGGGTGCTAGCCCTGACAGATCCAGCTAACCGACGGGAGAAAGCGTTCTCCTCCCCTCAAAGAGCAGGAGGCTAGAAGCCCCACACACATTAAATCCATCTCTGCGAAGCGACGTGCCGATCAGTGGAGCAGGGACGCCGACGGAGCTGCTTTGTGTGATCAGCCGTTGGGCAAACCACCCGCCAACCCGCCACGCATTCCCCTCCCTCTTGCTCACCTCCATTTCTATCTACCCTCCCTTCTGCTAGATCTGAAACGCAGGTGCATGGAATTCTTAACCCGGAAGGATGAGGGGACAGAAGCCTGACTGTCAGTGTGTTAATTATATGTCCTTAGAGGGATGGCTTTGCCCAGATGTTTGTCTCTATAAACAGTGATTGTTTTTAGTAAAAGGTGTTTTTTCTACACTCCGCCAAACAAGGGCCAATGCATTACTTGGCTTCCTGAGCCACTGATGTAATAAACTTTGCTGCAAAGCTGTCCTCTACCACTTGAACCAAAAGAGTAACTCCATTAGCTGGCAGCAGTAGTAGGGCTGTTGTCCTCTTGTGGACCAGCCAGCAAGAGGGACATGCCACACTTTGCCAGTGTTAAAAAAAAAAATGAGGAGCCCTTTTGGCACCTTAGAGACTAACAAATTTATTTGGGCTTAAGCTTTCATGGGCTAGAACCCACTTCATCAGATGTGTTTCCCTTACACTGCGCATCACGTCTCATGGGAAAAATCCCCACTTTTCACTACCTCTGCCATTTCTCAAAGCTGGACTAAGCTGTAATGTGTCAGCAGGGGGAGCATGTGTGGGAACAGTCACAAGCTTAATTACATCAAGCTGTCTGTCATCATATGATGGAAATAATGATACTGTCTCCATTGTAAAGTGCTGTGAGATTTACTGATGAAAAGTGCTAGGTATTATTATTATTACTGATTAAGAGCTCCAGGTTTGGCCCACTGTGAGATCATTCACTGAAAGGTACTAGAGAAGTGGGAATTAATTGTTATTGATTATTATTTTCCCAGCCCAGTTGCTGCAGTAGATTAAAATTACAGCCCTTGAAAAATGCAGCTGATTGTTACAAACACCCAGCCAGTGAGAGACATTTCAGATGATTTAGTGACAGTGACATGGGTGACCAAGAATTGCTTCTACCACCCTGAATTCACTGCTGATGAAATTCTGCAGCAGCACCAATCCCAGGGTAGAGCAGGGATTTCCAGGCTGCCTGTCCCAGTTAAACAGCTGACATTCTCCGGCAGCGCAGCAGCTGGAGACGAAGGGGCAAGGAAGCCTTGCTGAGCTCACATAATGACCTCCCTTGGCCAAGAGAGACTTCGCCGGTAGTGCTGTGTAACCCGACTGGCAGAGAGCACAGGGAGCCGAGGATAATGCCCGACAGGCCGGCGGTGCACTCTGGGCCGGGTCTCCTTGGAATTGGGTTGTGGGAACACGGCATATGAATATTCTCCAGCTTAATTACCTCAGTCTGTCCGTCATGTTAGGTACTTCTCTGGCCTCCCTTTCCACAGCATCTGAGCACCTCGCCAGCTTTCCTGGGTTTATCCTCGCCACCCGCCACCGGGAGGCAGGGCAGGGCTCTTATTGCCATGGTACAGATGGGGAACTGAGGCACAAAGAGACTAAGTGGCTTGCCCAAGGTCAGAGAGTCAGTCTGTGGCAGAGCTGGGCATTGGCCTCACCTCTCCCCAGTCCCAGGCTAACCATCCTCTCTCTAAAGGGAGGAAGTTTCCGGTAAATTCCTCACCTGGGCACACCAGCCGCTAGAGGAGATCACAGGTGACTAACCAGAGCACGTGGGTGGCAGGAATCCTTGGGCCAGATGCTCAAGTGGTGTAAATTGTCTCCATTGAGTTCAGTGCTAATTTACACCACCTGACGATCTACCCCGGTTTGTATTACCGCATTGTGGCAACCCCGCGCCCTCATTGCGAAGTTCCTGAGGAACGACGCTGGGCTCTCTCCTTGCACAGGTGCCGTGGCCTGCAGGCTGCCGTTGTGCGTTTTAGCAATAACCCGGTTTGGCTCGGACTCCTGGGGCATCATGGCTCCTTTGGGGGGAGCAGGGGACAGCCCGAGATGCTGCCTTATAATGCATGGATGTTGGAAACACACAGCGCTGCAGTAAGGAGCCGTGCCCTGTGGAGCATTGAAAATCCAGGCCCTGATCCTGCAGTCCACCAGCGGGAGATCTGATCCACAGTCTCTAGGTTAGGTCCAGGCAGCCTTCAAACCTTGCTCCTAACATTCCCACCCTAACCAGAGACACTTGCACCAGGAAGGTGTCAGTCGTCAGAGCACCTCCCGTGAGATGCCTTCTTGGGTGGGGAGGAACAGGCTCCGCCCTGAGGCTCCAAAAGCAGCCAAATAATTGCTCCCCTGTTCTCTTCCTAACCCCAAACGCTGTGGTTTCAATCAGCCTGGTCCCAGGCCCTGCCATGAGAGCGGAGCTGCTGGTTCTCTACACACAACGCCGCTGGGGCCATGCAGCGTGAGCTGGCGCTGCCCTGGAGCCAATCCTCGCTGTGCACATTGGGACCCCCACCCAGCTTCTTGCCCAAGCCCTCAGCGATGCATAGGACTGAGCAGCCATTGGGTGGCAAAACCGCAGCATCCAACACGCGTGGGAGAGGGGGCGGTTTCCTGCGAGCAGAGGCAAAGGCCATCGCCCTTCCCGGTCGTTATTTGGATTCCACCACCACCCCCCGCCCCTGAAACAAACAGTCCCTCCCAGCTCCACTGGCTCCTCAATTCCAGTATAACCAGGGAGCCCCCCTGGAGGAGTGTCGCGGGGGGCAGTTTATTGGGGGAACTGAGGTGCCAGTGGTGCAGGGGGGGCAGACTGTCTAACAAGCTGTCCCAAGTCCAGGCAGAGCAGGACAGTCCGGAGTCCTGTCGCGCAGCGACTGCTCAGGAAGAACCAGGACACCAGAAGCCTCTCCTTGCGGCTAATGGCAGCAGAGACCTTCCTTTCCCTTGCAGGGCTGCAGGCCAAACCAAGCTGTGGTCTGTCTGCTGGCACTGCCGCCTGGCCCTGGGATCGAAGAGTCCGGCTGAGCCCTTTGCACCTCGTCCCTCCTGGCTGGGCAGCAAGTGGGCAGAGAGCTGAGCCTTCTCCTGAGGACGGGAGAGACCGAGCCGCAACAGCTCCCCCGCCTGCCACCGCTTGGCATTCCAACGGGTTTGATTCGTGCTCGTTAATTAGTATTGTGGTAGCAGCTGCACGGTGCTGGGCACTGTACAGACACGTAACAGAGACGGTCCCCGTCCCAAGAGCCTCTCGAACGAGAGACAACAGCCGGAAGCAGCGAACAGATGGGGGAGCACAAGGAAAGAAGGAGTCTATGCTGGTCCTTGCACCCCAGCCATGTTCACTGACCCGACTGAGCCAAAGCCTCGCATGGAGCAGACACAGTGACAAAGAAGGGGCCGTTTACACATCGTCATTTTTCTAACCTGATCTGGATTTGGAGCGGCTGCTCTTCGTGGCAAGTTGTTGGGTTTGTCATGATAGTTGCCTTGACCTGGGGCTGGATTGGCTTCTCTAGAGGACCCTGGCCGGAGCAGATTCCGCTGATCAGCGCACACCGGGGGACTGCCTCTGTTCTCATTTGCAGCTGTATAAATCTGCAGTGATTCCACTGACATCAGTGAAGTGACTCCAGATCTGACACCCGTGTAACTGGTTGCGGAGTCCTGACCCATGTGCTGGAAATTAACATGCGGTGGAGAGTGCCCAGGAAACTGAAGCACGCCGCAGGCTTTGGCGGGGCCGGACTGCTGGACACTGCAGAAGTGGTTATGATCGGCTGGGCAGCCCTAAGTACAAATGATTCAATCCATCCTTGGTGCAGGGCCCTTGCCAGGAGCTCTTTATCTGCGCAGTGTCGGCAGCGGATCACAGAAGTACCTGAGCTCATAAATATGGCCGCAGACAACACAGTGCAGCGGCCCAGTGCTGAAACATTAGCTACCTGATGAAAGCTGGATTGCAGGCTCATTCCAGCTGGGGAAAACCTCTGGAGCCTGCTCCACTCAGTTAGCTCAGGGCTGGACCCTCCAGCCTGGCGGGAGTGTTGGCTCCAGGAGGAATAACTTCTCGAGGGGTTTGCAGGCGGCTGCAGAAGGCCAGCTTGCTAGTGCCTGATTTACGAGGAATCTGAATGGCTAATCAAGAGCTAAGGTCAGCACATGCGGCAGGGGAAAAAACACAGCAAAAGCTGGAGTTGAAGTGAGTTAAGCTCTCCGCCCCCTCCAGCTGCTGGGAGTCTGTTCTCTGAATCCCAGCCAGAGACAGAAACTCTACAGGCAGCCCCACCAAAAAGGAACGTTTTAGCTGCCGATGGGACTGGAGTCAAATATCTCTTTGCTGGGTTTTTTTTTCTACGTACTCTAGCCACATACAAGACAGAGTTGTCATTGGTAGTAGTACCTACAGCGCTAGGTGCTGCATGACTATGGGTGGGGAAACTGAGGCACAGAGGAATTGACTTGCCCTAGGTCACACATCAAGCCAGTGGCAGAGTAAGGGATAGAACCTACATCTCCTGCATCCCAGGCCAAGGCGCTATCCACTGGATGACACTGCTGCTCTGAGGGATCAGGTGACTGACAGTCCTCTGAGCTCACCTAACTGGCCATCCTAATGTGAGCTTCGTAAGAGTGAGAGAGCAGATTAGGGCAAGCAAGAATTGCAGTGAAGGCCCAGGAGAGGCCAGAGGCTGCGTCAGTCCTGGTGCCTGGTGAGAGGTGTGACTCTGTCAAGGCAAGTGGTATTTGGCGGCAGGGTCACTGTGATGAAGGCAGATGCCCCGGTGATGGGCACGTTCCCCTACATCTGTCTGTCTTATCCAACAGCGTAAGAAACACATACAGGATTTGCTGGTGCTTTGGTAAATCCTGCTTTACATAACACCCACAAAGAGGAAACAGACTCCTCTAGCTCCTGGCCGAGGGTTATTTATAGACCCTACAACCCCAATCCAGCCACTACTCCACTTATTGACTAAAACCAAGCTGACAATCTAGTGGTCAGAGCTGGGCACTGGGAGCCTGGGTCCTGTTCCCATCCTGCCACTGACCCTGCGTGTGCCTGAGGATGAGTCACTCGACCGCACCATGCCCCGAGTTCCCCAGTTGTTAAAAGGGGGGACAGTAACACCGTGGTACCTCACAGGGGCAGGGTTCTGGGATTTCAGTAACCCAGCGCTTGGAGCGGAGAGCCTGGCTCGGCGGGGGGGACCGTACGTGGGACGGGTGAGATCAGAGCCTGGCTCGGCCGGGGGGACCATACATGGGACGTGTGAGATCAGAGCCTGGCTCGGCCGGGGGGACCATACATGGGACGGGTGAGAACAAGACAAGGGCGCGGTGTGCAACGGACCAGAAAATGAGGCCATGAGAGACTCCGCAAACCGGCGAGCTCTTCAGGCAGGGACTGGCTTTCTGTTCTGTTTGCACAGCGGCCTGGCTCAGCGGAGTCCTGGGCCAGGGCTGGGGCTGCCGGCTGCTAGGGAAACCCAAAGACCAAGTAATAAGGCGATGAAGTACCTCCTAGCCCCGAAACATAACGGCAGGAGGAGTGAAAGAAGGGACCGGGCTGCCTTCACCATTAGTCTTTGGTGGATGCAGCGAAAGCTGCATCTGGGTTTGTCAGACTGCACACGTCTGGCCTCTGCCTCGCCTTCTCTGATGGCACCGGACTCCAGGGTCCGAGGAGGCCATTTTGCTCTGCTTGGCATTGCAGACCGCACGGCCCTGTTATCCACAGAGTGTTGTAGTGGCAGCAGCAGCCTTGAGGTGAGGATGGGCGGGGGGGTTGCTAGCCCCAGAGGGCCCAGGCAAGCCGAGGAGCAGGAGATCTCATGACCCCTGTCTCCCTGGTACATGCACGCTTCCTGCCCCGCTGCCTGTAGCTTTCCAAAACTCTCACTAAAGCTGTTTTCAAAGTGGCCCAAGCTTTGTGTGTGGCTATTTCCACCCAGGAGAGGGCAGGAAATGGGCATAATGAAGCATCATTTTTTTCAGCCAGGCCACCTTTGAGAATATTTATTAAAAACTCAGGGGTTGCTCTGATAAATCCCCAACACCGGACAGGGCAGCTGGCTGGGGTGGGTGGGTGGGAGCATTGGACAGCTGGAGGAAGAGCTCACACAGCTGAGAGGGGTCAGGAATTTGCATAGTTGGGAAGGGGCAGGGGAAAGTTACCTATCCCATCACACAACACAAGAACCAGGGGTCACCCAATGAAATTAACAGGCTGCAGGTTTAAAACAAACAAAAGGAAGTATTTCTTCACACAACGCACAGTCAACCTGTGGAACTCATTGCCTGGGGATGTTGTGGAGGCCAAAAGTCTAACTGGGTTCAAAGAAGAATTAGCCATTGATGGACCTGTCCTCTATGAATTTCTCTATTAGCCAAGGTGGTCAGGGATGTAACTGCATTCTGCGGGTGTCCCTAAATCTCTGACAGACATGCTGGGACTGGACAGCAGGGGATGGATCACTCGGTAATTGCCCTGTTCTGTTCGTTCCCTCTGAAGCATCTGGCACTGGCCACTTTCCGAGACAGGACACTGGGCTAGCTGGACCATTGGTCTGACCCAGTACGGCCGTTCTTATGAAAGGGGAGGAGTTTGCATTGCTGGGCGGTGTCAGGGTAGGACACAGCACAGCCCTGGACCAATGAAATCCCTCTTTTTATGACACCCGCGTACAAAGGGGAGGAGCCTCCATCCTTTTCTGTCCTTGGGAAAGCTGCTGGGCAGGGACCTTTCCCACTGGGATCTGATGGCAACACTAACTGCTGGTGAAAGGAGCCGGAGGGGGGCGGCTAGTCTCCATCGTCTCCTCTCGCCCCCACCTTTTAGCCCTGGTGGGGGCCGGTAGGATTTGAGGTTTACGCATGGCAGCTGCTTTCCTGCTGGAAACTGACTGTCGGAGCTGCAGCATCAAGCATGTGCCAGCGCAGCCTCCTGGTTCAGAGGCTGCCGAGTCAGCCAGGTGTGCTCCAACCCCACACACTGAACTGGCAGCTTGCCCCTGGGTCTGCGGTGCCTGCCCACAGGGCTTGTGCTCGGCTTGAGGCTTTGGGACATGGCAAAATGCACCTGTGGTTTTACCGTGTCGTGCCTGGGGGATGCTGCCACCGCTTTGCTTTGACGGAAGAGTTGTATTAGTAGGTGCATTACGGGCACGCCCACTTCAGCTGCGTGTTCACCCAGCAAGAGACAGTCCCTGCGTTGGGGAGCTTCCAGTCACAGCAGGGAAGGGACCCAGAGGGGAAGTGACTGGCCACGAGTGGGGCCAGAACCCAGATTGCCTGATTCTTACTCCAGTGCCCGCTCCACTAGAGCACACGTGCCCAGCTGGAGGCTAGCCGCTGCCGGCAGGTTCAGACAGCAGGCTCCAAACCAGGGCTCAAAAGGGAGGCTGCTGCCCCTGCCCTCCCAGCTCCAGCACGAGCCGGCGCCTGTGCCGGGAGCCACACATGCTGACTGGCCTTGGTACTTCAAGCCTCCAACCAGTGGCTCAGAGCAGGCCTGAAATGACCCCACCTGTGGGTGCCACCTGCCCGCTGGTGACGCCTGCCAGGGGCCCACCATTTCCTCTGCTTAGCCTGTGAGCTCTCCAAGGCAGGCACTGCTCTGCCCACGGCTGGGCCCGGCACCGCGCTGCTGGCCCCTTCGGACTGGTGCAGCTGCCCGGTTTGGCAGGCCGCAATGCCCCTGCTGGGTGTGTCGCAGTGGCACCCCCTCTCCCAAGGCTCAGCGGCACCTCGCCCTGCAGTGGCACTGCTGCCTGGGAGGCTGCGTGGGGGGGGGAGGATGGTTTGGGATAAAGAAGGAATCAGGATTCCTGAGTCCTGGCTCTGGCTGTGCCATGGGCGAGTCACTGCCCCACTCCGCGCCCAGTTCCCCAGGTCTGTAGCACGGCGATGCTGTGGCAGGGCCTGGAACGCCCCCCCACCGGTTAAAGCGCCTGCTGCGTAGCCGGGGGAGGATCCCGCGGCAGCTCCAGATGGTCCCTGTATGCAATTGGCCCTGAAGGGCTTTCAGGAGAGAGGGGCTAACAATGAGCCCCCCAGGATGGGTTTTGGGGCTAAGCAAAGGCCTGAGTGGCCTGGGCGACTGAGCTATGGCAGGCCAGGTTCCCAGCTTGCTGGCGCCACCTAGTGAAAATGTCAGGAGTTACCTTTCTAAAAAGCCAAGTTGCTTTTCTAAATTGCAAAGGGGGAAAAAAACAAAAAAAGACAATTTCCCTGTATTGTAGCAGGGTAGCACCTATTTAAATAGTTTGTGAGACGTCTAGCGGTGCTCCCCGGGGGCTGTGGTTTAGAAGCCAGCAGCCAGCAGCAGGCTGTATTATTCACCTGGCCCTTGCATGTGTGTGTAGAGCTCGGCAGCAGGGTTCTCTGGAACCCAGCTATCCCCGCGGGGTTTCTTCGTATCATTTTTGTTGTGCAAATGACAAAATACCAATCAGACCTATTGTTCTCATTTTGGTCTGGCTCTTCCCCCTTCATTCTCCAGTGGCTGCAGGGTCCCTGAATGCCCAGACTCTCTCTGGTGCTCTTGCACCAATGGGATTTAATAGGAACTGAGCAGTTTTAAAACCAAACTGCTTAACCCCCAAAAGCCTCCTTACCCTTTCATGTCAGTAAAATGCTGAGCCAAGCTTGGCTAGGAGAGTATCAGCTTCCTGTTTATTTTCTTTGGGGATCATGTTTACCATAGAAATCTGTGCCTTAAGCCCGCTGGTGTCTGGAAGAGCTGCTGAGCTCAGTGAGTCCTGCAGCAAGCAACATACTGCGCTTGGGAAAGAGCGATCATCCCGTGAGTGACTGCGGACAAGCTTTACACCTTAGCTGGTGCCAGTGACTTCGCCACCTCTTCTGTGTCTGGGCCTCATGTTACAACAGACAAATGTTGCTCCCTGCCCCTCAAAGAGCCAAAAATACAACCTGTTGGCAATGGGTGACAAACCATGCACAGGCGCAGTGGTTAGAGTAGGGGAGCTGGCTGCCTTGGTTTCAGTCCAGGCTCTGACTCCAACTCACTTTGTGATCCTGGGCATGTGCGTCTCTTTGGGCACTTAAATCACATAAAGGGTCACTAAGGCATCACTTAGTCCCACTTCAGCCCGGAGGTAACACAGAGCCACGTGAGAGGAGCCTGTTCGTGTCCTAGTCCTGGATTTAAAGGCAGCTTTGCGTGAAGGAGCCAAAACTCTGACTGAACTTGGTCTCTGTGCAGAGGTGGAAGCACAGGAGTGTAAGGGCTTTGGGGCAGGGCACTATTGCTTCACTAGGCGTGTGTGTGCATGTGCAGCGCCTCGCCCTGCGGAGCAGAGATCCCTGACTGTACATGGAATAAAGCATTAGTTAAGTCAGAGTCTGTTGCTGGCTCCCCATGGCAGATTACACACCGCAGCCTCCTGCCTTGCTTACGTGTGTATTTATCAGACTAAGCCAGGAGCGCCTCTTTCCCATCCTGGTGGGGAAAAGGGATGCGTCTTTGATCCCCCAATGGTAGCACTGCCTTCTCAGAGCACCTCCACATCTTCCCCAGCCCCTCACAGAGTCAGAGAGCCAATGAGCCCCTTCGTTCAGCTATTGACCAGGGTCCTGCCTTTGTCTGCTGGGAGTGGTCAGTCCTCACCCCTCCCACAGCAGCAGCCAAACAGTTGCTACCATCTGGCAATTGTTCAGTGGCCTTTCTATGAAATGAGTTTGTAGGTTCTCTGCCCAGGTCCAAGGGCAAGTGTCTAAACCACAGAAACAAGCCCTATAATTTTTTCCCCATCTGAGGCTGGGCAAGGAGCCCAAGGTGTGGGAATGGTCCACAGAGACTGAGTTTCCCCATTTCCCTTAAAGGTGGCTCCTCCAGAGTCATATTAACAGCAGGGCAGTTGGGGGGAACACGCAGACTACTGCTGCATGGAGCAGGACCTACCCTGCGGTCTTCAGAAGCTGCCAATCCCGCAACTTTCACCTATATTAAAATGTTTACAGAAAATACAGTGCACACCTTGTAGAGCGGTTGCTCATATGAAGTCAAAAGGCCTCCAGTTAACATCTCAGCAGCGCCCTCATGTCCTGATAAATGTGAAACTTCCCTTGCCAAGATGACGATTATTTTTATAATATGTTCCCTTCCAACTTTAATCCCATTAAGCTCCATCCGTTCGTTCTTCCCCTCCTAAGTCTGCAAGGACCCTCATGGCACTCTATTGCTCCCTGTGATCTGCTGAGCGCCGGCCTCTGGAAGAAAATGAAAAGCCTGGAGAGAACGTCAAGGCCAGCAGAAATGAAAGGGCCCCAGGCAGAAGTTTATCCAGCCATAGGCAAAAAAACCTGGGCAAGTAAGGAAATCGCCACAATAAGCTGCCAAGAAGAGTCTCCACAGGCCACATGAGCAAGAGAAGGTCTTAGAACCACTACATGTTCAAGAACAAAGTCCTAATGTGTGACACATGGGAGAGCTCATTAAGGATTTTGAAGACGAGGTGATCTGAATGTAAGACGCCTGTTTGATATGTCTTGGAATCATCTCTGGATTGATCTGCATTTTCCAGGTTACCCAACACACCGAACGTTTGGACAGGGGCTACTGATTTAGAATGTACTGCTGCTAACCTCTCTGGTGGTGTCCTATGCCCTGTTCATATTCCCTGGCAACCCCAGCTGAAGCTGAAAGTGTCTTTGTTGTAAACTGCCCTAAGGGGGGGCTGGTAGGCCAAGGGACAGGCACTGCTTCCTCGGGTGAACTCTTTGGGCTGCCCCCACAGCATGAGGAAGGGTTGAGTAATTCCATGGCATGAAGACAGAGAAGAGTGAGTTCAGAGAGAACATAGTGATGGTGTGTTCAAGGTGGGAAGACAGTTGCTGCCTTGTACAAGGGCTCCAGAAATTACCACCATTGTTTGGCCATAGGAGTTAACTGTATTTCCACTGGAGAGGAAAGGCAGTGAGCATTAAGGGTGTTTTTCCCCCCCACACCTTATCAGGTGCTGACCACAGCTAAAGATGGGATGGTGGACTAGATAACCATTGGCCCATGCTACCATGTACATAATTAGCCTGTGAAACTCACTGTCACGTGGCATTACTGAGGCCAACAGCTCAGCAATATTCAAAAAAAAAAAAAGAATTAGCCATTGTTATGACTACCAGAACCCGCCACAGGTATAGTAACTAGGATGACAATTCATCAGGGATGTGTCAGCCCTCATAGTTCAGGGCATAGGCCAACCCCCGTCTGCTTGAGGTCAGGAAGAAACTTCTTTTCATTGGCACATTATTCCATCTTTAAATTTCTTGCACCTTCCTCTGAAGCAGCTGATGCTGGCCACTGTCAGAGACCAAGCTAGATGGACCATTGAGCTGAAAATTCCTTTGTTCTGGAATTAGGTTGAAACCTTCCCTCTGGACCTGAGGCGAGACCTTCTGTAGAGGCTCTGTCTATTGTTTTCCCGCCCAGACTCCCAGGTGGCTGCTTCCATTAGCATTCATGGTAGTTTTGCTCATACACAGAGGGGAGCATATAACCCTTTGCTATTGCTGTGAAATGCAGCCTCTCCGAGACCTGCGTCTGTGGTAAGACACGGTCTCCTGAAATTGGATACCGTTGGGGCTGTAATGTCCCAATTTCTCTGTGCTAACGTCCCCGGTTTGGTTTTCCTGTCTGCTTTCTTGGCTGCCCACAAGCTGGCAACTCGCATCTGGCTTTTTCTTTTGGTGAGGTTTTGTTTTTTTTTTCCCTGTCCCCTCCTTCATGGGCTAAGCTGTATCTCCATGTTTTGATTCCACGCGAAATGACCTAGAAAACTAATTCTTACAAACCATAGCATCCAGCACAAGAAGAAAAGAAAAAAAACCACATATTGAAATAATTTTCCCGGGAAGATATTTTCCAGAAATCTGCTTGAGCACACAGTTTAAATCTTTCTTTTTTCTCAGCTGCAGAAATCCAGTGGCGATGTCTTGATAGACAAGTATTTCCTTAATCAAGATAACCATGTGACCTCTATTAGAGCAGAGGATGTGGGCAAGTCTTTGATATGCAGATAAGCTCAGGAAAGCCTAAGCCCTGACTATGTTTCCATTAACAAAAGAAAAATAACCACATTTCCCGACTTGGTTGAAATGACCAGTGCTAATTTTTGGGCTTAAAGGAAAAGCCCCCTTTGATACTTAGCTGGGGCCTTGTCTGCTGCCTTTATTATTTTTACCGCCTGTGCCTTAAATCTCATGTAATCTTTCCCCATTGACTGAGCAAAATCTCCTAGTGTTGGCAGATCCAGCCAGCCCCACGGTTTCCTTGCTTTTATGTCCTCACTCAGCACACTGACTCCTCAGTCTCCAGGGGATGGACCTGGCTCTGTTCCCAACACAGAGTCTGTTTCTCTCCAGCACTCACTTCTCTTTTACCCTCCCCCTCCTGGAACTTTTGAACCTCCTTTGCCCCGAGCATTGAACCAGGCAGCCCCAGACCCTCCCTTAGCTTTTACCATTCACGACTCCTCCTAAAGCCAGGAGCGACAGGTAGGCCTGTGCGTCCAGCGTCTGGCATTCAGAGCATCTGTCTGCCCATGGGTCAGTGGGCTCTAGCATGGCAGTGGGCGTAGCTTGAAGCTTTTTTCTCAGATGGTGGATGGGTGGGTGGAATGCAGCTTCCTCCTCTCCCTACGGTTACTTGTGGGGCTGCAGGCCTTAGAGAATCCATGATCAGCTCTCTTGCGGAGAATGAAAAGCACTCAGCAGACAGCATCTTTCTTTCATTTTCTGTTTGTTCCGTGTCTGTCCTCAGTGCAATGTGACTCCAGAGTGTACTGCTGCATCAACTTCCCATCCAGCAGCTTCCAACCACCAAACACAGTTTGCCTGCTCCGCCTTCCTCCCCACAGCGCCCTACTGGGCTTGTAGCCCATGCACAGTTCCATAAACTAGGAGCAAACAGTTGGGTGGTTTATATGGCTGGCCGTGGGAGAACTTTGTGCAAGGGAAATGCAAGTCACTGGTTTGAACCTGGCTGATGGCAGGAGCCATGACCCAAAGCCAACTTTGGCTGAGGGAAAGTGTGGTGCAGAGGACAATGCACTGGACAGGGCCAGAAGTTGTTGGTTCTTTTTTTTCCCCTGGCTCTGCTGTGTGACTTTGGGCAAGTTAGTTCTCCACTCCCACCCTTTGGCCATCTAGATTGCAAGCTCTTCACGCTAGCATTGTCTTCTGCTGTGTGTACGAACAATGCCCAGCACAATGCCCTGATCTCAGTTGGAGCCACTAGATCAGGGGTAGGTAACCTATGGCACGCGTGCCCTGAGCTGATTTTCAGTGGCACTCACACTGCCTGGGTCCTGGGTGTCGCCATACCAACTCTAATGAGACTAATTGATTAAGGTGGACCTCATTAGAGTTGGTACGGCAACACTCATTTTTTCATGTTCTCTGTGTATATCTATCTTCCTACTGTATTTTCCACTGCATGCATCCCATGAAGCGGGCTTTAGCCCACGAAAGCTTATGCTCAAATAAATGTGTTAGTCTCTAAGGTGCCACAAGGGCTCCTGTTCTTTTTGCTGATACAGACTAACACGGCTTCCACTCTGAAACTTGTTTTTAGAAACGTGTCTAAGTAACCATCAAGTATCTCTTCTATTAAACCTACCTGGGACAAGAGCCAGCCAAAATGTTCTCCCACGTCTCAGGTGGGAAGTGAAGCCATGCCTGGGCTACTCTGCGCCTGCACCAATAGTACCCAGCTGTGGTGAGCAGCAATTATGACACACTGTGGCTCGTCTACACTTCCATCTCCTTTTCTGATGCATTTTCCTTTTTCTTTCTTTCTTATGGCCCTTTGCAAAACCGCTATAATTCTCTAAATGGCAAGTGCTTAGGGCCTACTCCCAGCTGTGCTGAATCAGTCCAGGATGGTATTGCTGTTGCATTTCCTTCGCAGCAATTGGCTTTGTCTACATTCTCAGTGTGTTTAAAGTTTCCTCCCCAATGCTACAATCCATAGGCAAGCGGGACTGCGCCAATGAACACAGACACATCTTATGTGAATGCACAAATGACAAACCAAGAAAATATCCTAAAGCACTGTAGTCAGCCTAGTAAGAGAAAACCATTTTAGGACTAGAGAAGTCCAAGATTTTAAGGGCGGCTCAGTCACTCAGCGGATTGGTGATAGGGTACCGTTCATCTTGGCAGTGCCTTTCGTTGCCAACACACTCTTTCGAGTCCAGCCCAGAGCCGTAGTGACTGAAAGCCATTACCCGCTGATGGCTCTTTTGTAGCCAGTATGAATGATTGGAGGGGCGGGGAGTCCTCAGGTCCTAGGGAACATGTAAAAACAGCTCCCTAAATATCACCCTCACAACTGATGCTAATTGGCATGCTTGGCCATACTGGCAATGGAGAAACTAAGGGTTGGCAGGGACCCTGGAGGCTAGCCAATGCTCTTGTTTCTAGTGATAGTGCTGCAACAACAGGCCTTACGCTCATTGGTGGGGCAGTGTGTGAAGCCTCCTCTGTCACTGCTTAGCTCGATGCATGTCTAGAGGAAGGTCAGGTTTGTGAATAAGGCGCTGGGACTAAAGAGATGTGGATTCAGTCCCCACCTTTGCCAAGACCTCCTGTGTGACCAAGTCACTTTGGTCCCGCTCCTCAGAGATATTTAGGCACCTAATGCCCATTGATTTCAATGGCCGTACATGTCTGAATACCTTTAAGGCACTGGGCCTTAAGTTCTTTGTGCCGCAGGTGTTCATTTGTTGATGGGCCTAATTATACTCCTTCCTTTATGACTATTTTATATGTTTAGAGTGTAAGATGGTATTGAGCATGGACTCGCTTACTAGCTGTTTGGATGGTGTCAAGCACAGTGAAGGGGCCCAGTTTTGGTTGGGGTTCTAGGTGTTACAGTGAGGGTGGCCCAGTCTTGTTTGGGGTTCTAGGTGCTACTATAATATCAACAGTAATAATAAGTCTAAGTCATAGATTTTTTTTTCCAACCCAAACACTGATTTTGCATCATCTGTGAATTTGGTGAACATCTTAGCTTGTTACTATTTGCAAATGAAGATGCCAGAATGATAACACTAGATGCTGTTAGAAGCATCAGTGGAAGCACAGGGGGCCTCTGAAACTATCAAAAATGTCCAAGAGTTAGCCCGCACTCCAAAGAATATCATAGTATCTATTAGCCTTGCCACCCCACTGATAACTAGACAGCAGGGCATCCGTGAAGCCACCATCTTTAGTCTCAGTAAAAGCTACAGGTTCACTCTTTTCCTTTTGCCTTTACCTTGAGCACAGCGAGTCTGAATTGCTCATCTCTATTCCGTTTTTTTTTCCCATAGTTGGTTTAGCAAATTGGTCTAACTCCCCATTTAATGTTCAAGTACCCGGTGGGACGTGTTTTAGCTACTTCTAAATCAGCCATAAATGATAAAGTGTCTGAACAGGCCTCTGTTCATCTGGTGCTAACGTACATTCCTACAACCTACCATTAAAGTAAAAGGAGCCTCTGGGTGTGTATAGTTAATGATACCCCATCCCCAGGCTTTCAGAGCGCCTTTCATCTCAGACTCTCAAAGTGCTTCACAAATATTAATTTCCAACGTCAGCGGGAGGGTTTATAGCAATATCTCCATTTAACAAGGCAGTACGGCTCAGAGCCTCAAAAGGTATTTAGGAGCCTAAATCCTATTGAAATCAATTGGCATTAGCCTCCTAAATCCTTCCGAGGCTCTGGGCTGTGCCGTCACTAACACCCAGCACTAGCCACAATGGCGTCTCCTCTCATGACGCTGAGGTTCTGCTTCTCCTGGTAGTGGGTGGGCACTAGGCCTTTCCTCACGTACCCAGTAAGGGTTTGGTGTCTCTTGCTCTTAACAGACATGCCACCGCTCCTGCCGATGGATCTCAAAGGGGAGCCAGGCCCCCCAGGAAAGCCAGGCCCAAGAGGACCTCCAGGCCCCCCAGGCTATCCAGGAAAACCAGGCACTGGGAAACCCGGACTTCATGGCCAGCCAGGCCCTGCTGGCCCCCCTGGATTTTCTGGTGTTGGCAAACCAGGTATCCCAGGGCTCCCAGGAAAGGCAGGTATGAAAGGGATGCCCGGCCTCAAAGGTGAACCCGGCATGAGAGGTGAGCAAGGCCAGAGAGGATTACCTGGCCCGCCAGGACTGCCTGGGCCAGCAGGCATCTCCGTCAATGGGAAACCAGGCATGCAGGGCACTCCAGGCCTACCAGGATTTCGGGGTGAGCCTGGGCCAAAAGGGGAGCCAGGGCCTCGGGGGGAGCGTGGCTTAAAGGGTGAAAATGGCATTGGGAAGCCAGGGTTTCCCGGTCCCCAAGGAAATGGAGGACCCCCCGGCCCCGCTGGGCCTCCAGGGCCAAACGGCTTTGGGAAACCAGGGTTTGATGGCTTACCAGGTGCTCCAGGGGGGAAAGGCGAGATGGGCCCATCTGGAGCCCCTGGGATCAATGGGCAACCTGGGCCAATGGGGCCACGGGGTCCACCAGGCATTGATGGACTAGGCATCCCGGGCGTCGGGGGGGTTCCAGGTATGCAAGGCCCCGTGGGGCCAAAGGGAGAACCCGGTATCCGTGGCCTTCCCGGTTTACCTGGGCCTGCAGGCTATGGGAAACCAGGTTTGCCAGGCTTAAAAGGAGATCGTGGGCAACCTGGGATCCAAGGAGCCATTGGCGACAAAGGGGAACCCGGCCTAGATGGGGAAGCAGGCGAGCAGGGCCCACAGGGTGTCATTGGACCCCCCGGGGTGCCAGGCTCCATGGGTTTGCCAGGCAAACACGGGCTGCCAGGCCTCAAAGGTGAGGTTGGGCTGCCTGGGCCCCCAGGAATACCGGGGATGCGTGGAGACCAAGGGCCAAACGGCTTTGCAGGGAAACCAGGGGTACCTGGAGAGAGAGGTTTGCCTGGGTCACAGGGACCACCTGGCCCCACAGGGCCAAAAGGAGAACCAGGGTTCACAGGGGTTCCTGGGGTGCCAGGGATAACAGGTAGCCTGGGACCAAAGGGAGATGCAGGAATTCCAGGCCAGCCAGGCCTGAGGGGCCCATCTGGTATTCCAGGCCTCCAAGGCCCTTCTGGTCCCATGGGGCCACAGGGCTTACCAGGGCTGAAAGGGGAACCTGGCCTCCCAGGCCCTCGAGGGGAGGGGAAGGTAGGGGAGCCTGGCATTACAGGACCCATTGGCCCACCTGGAATACCAGGGACACGTGGATTAAACGGCCCCCCAGGACCCCCAGGGCCGCCTGGTCCCCCCGGGGCACCAGGGGTGTTCGACGAGACAGGCATCGCTGGGCTGCACTTGCCGGATGGAGGCGTGGAAGGAGCGGTGTTAGGGAATGGGAAGCCTGGGAAGCCCCAGTATGGCAAAGGGGAGCTCTCTGCCCGGATAGCACCTGCTTTCACCGCCATCCTGACCTCCCCGTTCCCAGCCTCTGGCATGCCAGTCAAATTCGACAGGACTTTGTACAACGGGCACAACGCCTACAATCCAGCCACTGGGATATTCACCTGCCCCATCTCCGGCATCTATTACTTTGCCTACCACGTGCACGTCAAAGGGACTAACGTCTGGGTGGCGCTTTATAAGAACAATGTGCCCGCCACATACACCTACGACGAGTACAAAAAGGGCTACCTGGATCAAGCCTCAGGCAGCGCAGTGCTCGAACTCAAAGAGAATGACCAAGTCTGGGTCCAAATGCCCTCGGACCAAGCCAATGGGCTGTACTCCACAGAATACATCCACTCCTCCTTCTCCGGCTTCCTGCTTTGCCCCACATAACAGCTGTTGGGTGGTTCCCCTTTTTACCCACTTTAGCCATAAACTGTCTTGTTTTTTAATAATTTTTTTTAAAAAATAAAAATACAAAAAAGAAAAATCACTGGGAAGAACGTGCAAGTCATTGGCGCAGGACCTCACTTCACACTGTTCACTCAAGGAGTCAAGCGGATAAGGGGAAAGGAGCCTTTGTTGTTTCCGGGGGGGGGGCGGCAAGTGGGAGAGGTGTCTTTGGAATAAATTTTACCTTTGTGACTGCACATCAAACACAGAAACTAGCTCAGGCTGGCTAGGATCTAGCTATGCAACTACATTGTTCTTTAAGTCAGAGGAGGAAAGCTGAAGAATCTAGACCCTTCTTGGTTTATAATCAAGTGCCCTCATGTTCTCGCTGTTGAGTACTAGTTAAATAAATAAAGCCATTTTGCATATTCGTTAGCCAATCCAGGGATCCTAAGCAATCTCAAATCTCTAGAGCAGTGGAGATTCCTGGTGGATTGACTATCACCTTCCCAATCAATCAGTTCCCCATATTTCAATCTCATTGACGCTTGAATCAGTCTCTCAGATTCGATCAGGGTGGGTGGATTTAGTCATCAAAAGGGGAACACTTTGCAGAAGCACCTTTTTATAAGTAAATATTTAAGAAAAAATCTTTAGGAACAAAAAAGATCATTAGTAGCACCTGGCAATAGGATGGGTGCCGAATATACTCCAAAGCCATTCAGGGAATTTGGGACCCCCTGTGATGAACAATGTTCCTTGACCTTGTATTAATTCCTGCATTAGCGAGTCAAAGGGCCAGTTCTATCACATATATTTCTGTAGCCCACAGACTTGTTGGGGCTTATGAACGTTTTATCATCTGACAATCCAAGGATGGCGCTGCAAGCATGGCTTACATTGCTACTAGCTGATTTCGTGGAAGGTTTAGCTCTGCTTTCTTTAAGGTGCCATTTATAGACAACTTACTTTTAATGTCTACCTTTCAGGATGTGTACACTATTTTTTCCTTCCCCTTGGGGAACTTATTAAAAAAAAAAAGCTTTCATTCTAACTTCCCATGCATTCATTTTACAACGGTGCTATTATCTACTCAACAATGTTATTTACAAGCATAGTGCAATACATATCTTTGAAAGCTGCACCGGTCTGCGTGCAGGTTTCTGTGACTTAGGAAAAAAATAATTTCATGTTTGTCCTGTTGTTACCACTTTGCCTCAATAATGCTTGAAATGTCATTGATCCGAATATGGGTTACAAGGTTTATTACAGCTTTTGGTGTGCCTAGCTATTGACCACCTGGCTGCTCTGGCCTTTGCAAACTGGAACAATTGAAGCCTGTTGCTTTGCAGCTTGCGGTAAGGTAAAATGGCTACAGACCATTGCATTTAAAAGTTACTAAAGAGATTCTTCTCACCCTGGGTAGATAGAACATGTTGAAGTTAAGCCACATATAATATACTGAATTCCTTTCTACAAAGACATGTGCCTAAGAAAATAGCTGAAATTCATTCAGTCAATAGCTCAGTGTTCATTATTCTCAACTGTCCATGATGCCTGTAACATGGCCAAAGGAGAGAGAAAGAGTAAGAATGTGACTTAATATTATTCTCCAGATTTATTGTAGATAAAACTATTTAAACAGATTTTTTTTTCCTTAAACTACACTGTGTTTGTGTGTCTTGCCATCCAGGGCTTCCATTTACAAAAACACGCCCATCCCTGAATTACAAAATAGGAAACAAAAAGAAGAAAGCTAAAGAAAAAAAATCCATAGACTAACGTTTCAGACGGAATCTTTCTGGAATTGGGTCTCCCCTTCCCTTTTAGTTTTTATTCGGATTTACAAGAGCAGGTTGTGAAGCGATGGAACTTTTAACAAAGACAAATACGGCCTGATATTTTGAATTCTGTCAGATGTTTTTAATTCCTGAAGGCAGAAGAATGTCAGAGCCCTTCACGGCCCAGATTCTTTTGGTAATCGGTTCTTTGATTTCCCATTCGAAATAGGAACCATAAAGTAAAGACCTAAAATTTGAAGAAGAGCAGCTCAGTTCCTCTCTTCAAATCCATACTTGAAAGGACAGTGCCGGTGTGGGGCTTCTGTCTTCTTAGTTTAAATGTATTTTCCTGCAGAGAACCACAATGAACTCAAGTTGATAATACAGCAGACCCCTTCATTTCAGAGCAAAGAGGTCTCACTCCTTGTACCACCTAACACTGCCAGAGGCAGAGATGGTAACTTACATATGCTACCTGCAGTAGGGTAAGGAACTTCTGCACAGTTGAAAATTCACTCAAGGGTGGAAGTTTAAGCCTGTTATTCGACAAAGCAACTTATTTATACTGTGTTCTAACCTACGTTCAGTCCTGGTTTGGTTTGTTATTAATTCAATCCTCTGGTTCTGCCTGGCAAAAACAGTGACAGAAATGCACATTATAACCAAATGCAAATATTAACTCATTCAGTTCTGTAGAAAATATTTTGCAATTTCACTTTCCCTTCATGTGCAGAGCAAGAACCATAATCACCCTTCTGCAGCTCTATAACCTGTTACATTTACACAGTAATTGAATGACAAGGATATTACACACACAGGGAGGCTAGGAACCGATGCACAGGGTGAAGGAGGGAAGGTGTTCGGAACACCAGATATTGTCAGGAAGATTTCTTTTGAAGTATGTAATATTTGCCAGCAGGAAGGTTTATTTTCTGTCATGGCTGTGAGCGCTTGGGATGTTGGTATCAGTCACACACATACAAAAAATGGTTGGGATGAATGAAGTTTGTCAATTTTTAACTATGAAAACTACATTACAGTGTGCATTTTTATATACAAATTCTTACTTTTTTTTAAAGTTTGCCTCTAGTATCTTCTTTTCTAACCTAGTATATAGAGGATTTTAGTTTTGTAAAAATACCTATTACATGCACTGTCATAGTAAAATTGGTTGAAAATGCCTTCTCTTTGATTGTGATCGGAAACTGGCCTCTTCAGAACTAAAACTACAGTACTTGATTGTATTGACACAACATCAATAAAACTTCTTGTATAAAAGATCATCTCAGCTGTGCCTTTGTCCTATTATGATGTATTTGTATTGCTGGAGCATGTACACATAGTAAGAGACAACCCCTGTTCCGCGAGCTTACAGTCTGAACAGGCGAAGGAAAGATTAATAGCCCCATTGTTCTGGGGACGAGGCACGGGAATAGTCCATGGCTCACCCAAGGAGTCTACATCAGAGCTCACATTTGACCCCACACCTTCTGTAGCAGCAGCCAGCACCCAAACCACAAGACGAAGCTTCTGTATTCAAAGTACCACTTCTGAAATACCCTTGTATAAGTCTGGTCATAATCATAGGTCTCAACTCATCCTGCCTGCCGTAGCTACGAGCTCTCCTTTGTAATATGCACAGCCTTAGATACGGAAGTCTCCCTTCTTTTCATGCAACAGGAACATATCCTGGTCACTGGCAGTGAAACAGGTTTCCCTGCAACACCCCACCAGTGTGCACCCAGAGGAATGGATACTTAAACCTTCATAGCCCATTCAGTCCATGGTTTATCTGCTAAGACTGCCATTGAGTGGAGGGATTGGTGGCAAAGGTGAGGGTTAATTTTGGTAATGTAAGTAACTGTCCCCTAGGAACTGGAATGAGGTCGCACAACTGGCATAGGCTGAGGGTATCAGCTTTCATTCAAAGCCTGTCACCTCCAGGCTGCCCACTCAACTCAGACTTGGCTTGAGAGAATGGTAATAGGAGATAGCATCTATCCTGCTCCCTGATCAACACAGGGAAAACTTAGCCCACATTGCCTCACTGCCACAGTTCCTTAAAGGAAGATGGTGAAATTTGGGGCCTTCCAAATATTGCAACATTTTTTCCCTCTTCTACCTGGCAATTGTTACGTTGAGGAATTTCAGGCACAGGAGTGCATGCTGGAGTTTCCTTGCCTGGAAAAATGGGGTTCTGCTAGAAATTAAAAATGAACCCAAAGCCAGGAGCTCACCCATCACTCCCAAGCTCCTTCTCAAGGAGAGAGCAGCACACGTGCCTTCTACAATGGGGAAGGAGACAGGAATTTTAAGTAACAATGCAGAGTTTCTATTCAAGCTTCCCAAAACTATGGAGAATACCAGACTGTGCTAGCTGGTTATGACCACCCTTGCCACCATAACAAATTCCAATATGTATACGGACTGTGCTACCCATTTACCTTCTTCACCGTAAAAAGAAGCCGGTGAGAATGCAGCTCAGTTCTTTGGGCTTTAAGCATCATTGATTCCATCAGTTTGTTTTCTGTGGGGGTGGGGGTGAGGGGGAAGGTTGTTTTGTTTTAAGCAATAACATTTTGAAAGCTAGTCAATTAAAAAAAAAATCACTAAAAGTAGTTTTAGATACCACCCTGCCTCTGAGTCCCTTGACTGCTATTTTCTTGTGCTTTTATAATCACATTCCCTTATTTTAGGAAACAAAGAAGGAAAAAATATTTATTAAGTGATCTCTTTCAGGTCTCCTAATTGGGAATGTTAACTATAGCCAGTGAAACATTTCCAGGCAGAAATGTGAATTTTAAGTTGACATGTCCCTTTAAACCTTGTTTCATTTAGGAGTGTAAGACAAATTGTCGTCTTGGTGCATCTTATGAATACTCCCAGAACACTTTTGGTGCACTAGACAGAATAACTAATCTGAACTGATTCTAGCAGCAAGGCTCCAGCAGTTGACTCCTTTCCACCCTTTGCTCCTTATTGCAAGTATTTTCTACAAGCAAAACTCTGGAGCAAAAACTCCTGCACTGAAATACTTTGGGGGCATGCAATTGCCACTCAGTGCACGGTACAACTGCTGCACTGAACTCCCTCTATTGTTAACAGGCGTTACCCACTTTTACCATGACACTCTCACCATTCACTGCTTGTAAACAAAAGCAGCCATTGTGAGAACAGTTTTCACAGCAGATTTCAAGAATTAAACTTACTGCAAATGAAGCAGGAGGCCCAGCTCCTCACAAGATGCCACTAATTGACCTGGAAATGTTTTCATCCTGCTTTCTGGAGAAACATTACTAAGAAACCATAGCAAAGCAGTTGCAGACTGAGTCTTGAAAGAAGACAAAAGTGTGGGCGGGGGGGGGGGGGGGGGGGTCAGGGAGAAGAATAGCCTAAACTTTTCCTATGATTCCCCTTGTAATTTAGCCTCACTAGGGGTTGGCTGCCCCCATAAATGGAAATATACAGGCAGGGGGTAAAACTCTAAATAGAATTACATACAATAAAGCCCAAAGGTGGCATTTAAAGTGCAGTAAAATTACTGTAAAATTACCACCACATTAGTGCACTTCGGACTAGTTCTGCACCCTCCCCCAGTGCTGCTCAGTAAAGGCGAAAATCAGTCGTGAAGGGAGATGGGAGCAGGGTTAATTTCAGAGCTGTTCTAACTGCCGAGGCAAGATCTGGGAAAAGGCAATCAGGATCATTCCCAAATCCCACCCTGTGATGGCGTCAGCACAAACACCTTTGCACTTAATACAGGGTAAAGGCTAAATGCCCTCGGCACTGGAATAACTAGCAGTGCTAAAATTCAAAGCTGTCTGCAATATTCTAACAAAGAAATCAAGGAGAGGGCACAGATCTTTCTGCTCCTGCCAACAGACCCAATAGTCTCATGCAGTTTCCCAGCTTCACAGGTGGAGCCGGGCTTGGCAAATCACAACTACAGGTGACATCCACTGGGCACTTTCCAGCTAAGTAGACTGCAGCTTGCAGGAGGTGACTGCAGAGGAAATTTGATACTGGGGAAGCCTCAAAAGCTCCAATAAGAATGTGGGGAGCCCAGACAGGAAGGTTCTGGGGAAGTAATGGAGCCAGATTTATAAATGGTGCCTCAACACAACAGGAAAACCACGGCCCTTACTCAGCCCATCAACCATAGCTCCAGTGATGTTCCTGACTCATCATCACAGGCATTACACAAGTCTGAGTGCAGTTTCTTTGCCGGGAGCCAGGTGTTTGGACAAACGGGAAATGCTGCCAGCGGACTAGCATCTGCTCTGGCTGAAGCGCGCTGAGCTTTTTACCAGTAGATGAATTGTGCTCTGCATGAACGTCAATGGACACAGGAAAAAGACCAGGATCTGGTTGGCAGAGCTGTGAAAGGCGACACAGAAGATGACCAAGGCCTTCTGCAGCTGAGCTGTCGTTTTCACTGCAACACTTCAAGAGCCTGCCACTGATTCACAAGGTTTCCACACAGGAAACTCCCATCCCTACACACCACCACTGGAGAACAGGCTCCAGTCCAATTAGTCTGCGCAAATATGCATAAAGATTTTCCCTACTGGGTTCCAAGTTCAGCTACAGTTGAATGGCCAGGAATTTCTACCCCGGCTAGGAAAGGCTCCATAGGAGACGCACGTATAAAGAACATCTCTTTGTCCAAGTCGTCCAAACTTTAGTTTGCTACCTAAAGAGGCTGAGGTCAAATAAGTCTCCAGGCTAACGACTGATTTATGCAACACAACTCCTTTACTTTGATAATTAGCCACCGTTCTTGTATTTTCCTTCAATGATCCCTAAGTGACTGGATTACTTTTAAGAAAAACACATTCCAATCCTATTTTAGGAAAAGCTAGACTTTATAAAAGCTACCCTGTGCAAGCTCCACAACTTCTTTCCATTCAAAAGAAAAACAAGATCAGTTTAAACAGAAAATTTGTTTTTAAATGTCTTCCTTGAAAATTCTGAAGTCTCTTGCAGAATCTCTTAAAGTATATAAGATATGATGTTTTACTTCTCAGATCTGCAGCACAGGCTGTAAATACAGTGGGCCCATAATTCCACATATTTATAGGACAAATAGTCATGTGTATACACGGAAAATCCATTAAAGCTTCATGCAATAGATTGGTACTCTAGGGAAGCAAAGTACAGGAAAGGTGAGGAATAACCCAATTACAACCAGATTGTTCACATGTACACAACAACAACTTTCTGCTGACATCAGCAGGAAATAAGCCCCCTATTAGTAATGTGTTCACTTCCCAGTTTTAGTAAAATCTTTGGAATATTTGGATTTACACTCATTTCCATACGGTAGCTGCCTGCAAACAGAATGGTTTTTATTTCTTTGTTTTCTGTAATTACTATAGACATTTCAAAACACATTATTTACACAATTCAGCTTGCATACAGACTCAGATTATTTCCTCTCTGCCTGCTTGACTGGGCACGTTTTTAAACATCCCACTGCAGAACACTGTTTTCTAATACATCTTCTACCATTTGCACGGTCTCCTAGTACATGAGCCCCTTCTTAACAGAAGTGAATTCTCAACTGAAACTGCCCTTCTGTCCACTTTTAGACAATCCCAACCAGGTGCAGAGGTTGAAAGCAATTAGAGTTGCATCCTGTTCCCACTGAAGTCAATCGGATTTTTGTCACTGACTTCAATGTGACCAAGATTTGGACCTAAGGTACCACTAGGTTTTACTACATCTCTTCTCCCTGGTTTACTAGTGACCTTGCCACATGCACTGGACACCAGGTTTGCAGAATGGGGTGCAAGGATAGCACAGCCCAGATTAGGCACTGGGAGGAGAGAGAGTAACCAGAGCAAGAGCAGCATTCTGGAAGGTCGCAGTCTGGTGCATAAGGCAATGGAAAGTTTAAGGAGTTAAGCACAGGTGTAACGCAGAGAGTAAAGATGACAAAAGAATTGCATTATGGGTACGGCACAACCCAAGGGCTTCCTGAAGGTTAGGCTGTGAACATCTGAATGGAAGTCTGTGGAATCTGGAAACAGATGACAGGAAGCTGGTTCCTGGATTTAGACCCCACTTGAAGCTTGGACAAGTCGTATGACAGAACGAGACACTGACAGGAGAGGCCTCGGTAAGAAGCAGAAATCTCATCAGAAACCAGATATTGCCTCTGTGCTTTGGTGGGACAACGAATTCCATCGTCCAAAGCTCTCTGTGCAAGCAACCTCCAGATCAATTGTAACAGAAAAACAAGGTCCAAGTCTCACTTCTACCATGCGACACATGACATCACGAGCCATTCTGGGGTTGGACAGGTTACAGATCATTAAAGACAAGGTGGACCCGTTTGCTATGGATCTGATCAGTGAGGCAGAGGTAGACACTCGCTTTAACCTTGGCACAAGACACCACTTCTGTGGCTCAAAGTCGTTGGCAGTAGAGTTTGTGCAAGCTATTTGCCAGCATCGCCGTCTCCTGAAAAGCTTCGCAGCTTTGCTCCCAGCACGGGGGTACCTGCTCTTCCCCATAATAAGCTCCTGCAATGGCTCCAGCCATGGTAGCTATGGTATCTGTGTCTCCACCCAGCGAGATACAGTAGATGATGACCCTCTGTAGGTTGTTGTAGTGATCAGGAATATCTGGGTCAGATTTCATGGAGCGCAAGAAGGAGTAAATCGCAGTGGGGACAGACTCCAGAGCAGCAATGCCATTTCCTGTTAATGAAACCAACCAAATTCAGCGACAAAGCAGGACTGCTACATCTCTAATCTTCCACAACAGAATCCCTTCCCTTTAGTTCATGAGCTCATCTTATTGCCAATTTCAAACTCTAATATGGCTGGTTCAAGCCAGGTGAAGTGTGAGTAGATGCTATGCAAGTTTCTTTCCATCCCATGCTCTCCGCTTGTCATTTTCCCGATCAGCACCCCACTACCATTCCAGTCAGGGAACATGCCCCCAACTATGCCCATGCACAGTCCTAACCTGTAACATCACTGGGTTGCCTGGTGTCCAGAAGGAAGATCTGACTGATGGACTGTCATTAAGATGAGATCTTGGAAAATTCGGCATTATTATTCTCTTGGAAAGATAGGCTGCCCTCGTGGAGGGAGTCACTGCAGAGCGGGTCACATACTTACTCTTTCCACAGGGCTGAACATGCAGTTTTTGCAACACATCCAACCCCCCGCTGGTCTGGCGAGCAAGAGGCAGAAGTCCAGGAAAGCACTAACCACAGGCTCCCTAAGCTGGCCCTGCCCCATGGCTTTTCCTGAATCCCTGTAGGAAGAAAGGTGCTTACCTAACTCAAGCAATATATCTGACTTTGGAACGGTGCTAAGCTCCAAAAATTCCTTGATCTTCTTAAGACGCCTTGAAAATGGTAATTCTTCAAAACCCATCCTGGAGACAAGAAACAGGAATGTAACAAATGCTCTGCTCTGGTGACTTCTCCCTTCCTGCCACCAGAGAGAAATCTGCATGATTTGATCTAATACAACCCAGCCTATGAAGAGGTGTCCAAACAGAGGGCTCCCAGGGACGCAGACTTTCCAAAAAAAAGAAACGTTAGTGGCTATGTATATGTGGCTGTAGGAGTGAATCTTCCCACATTTCCAGGTGTTTGAACCATGGCCATGACTATCGAGACCTCCTGTACACATGCGGAGAACGAGCAAGAACCTCAAAGCAAAGCTGTTCTGAGAGCACGTCAAACTGAAATGAATGAATGAGGGCTTCAGAGGAGGAGAGAAAAGAACCCATCTTACCAGTCTGCAGCAAGTCAACTCTCTTGGAAAAGCCAGATATGGGAAAGGACAAACTGAAGTCTCACAAATTGCTTATAGGACAAGGAAGAGAAGCTAGACATAACAGCATGCAGCCAGCAGAGCAATATCTCAACCGGTTAGATGGCTTTTATGAATCACAACCACACTCTTCCACTCCATAAAGGGACTGGTTTGGACTGAGGGAGAGAGGCAGAGGGAAATGGAACCTGGAGGAATTTCTCATTCCTCACTCCGAGGACATTCACACCAGGACAGACTGGGAAATGTGCTCATGGCAGCTGAGTGTGTGGCAAGAAGCAGGCCGCTTCTAGAGAGAGGCAAGGAGACTGTATTTTCAAACATATGAGTACCCCAGTCACAGGAAAAGCCATGCAGCTAAAATCAAAACACAGCCTAATGACATGAAGGAAAATCTCACACTTCCCATGCACAGAATAGCATCGAGAGAGAGGACAGAATGCAATCTATGAGGCATTAGGTAGACAGCCGTACAGAGTCAAGAGAAAGACACTGCTGTGAACTAGACCAAATTCCATATGGAGGACACAGTGCAACTCTCTGAGCCCTACTTACGCTCGTGCATCAGCCAAAGATTTATCATCTGCCTCCACATCCTCCATGTGACCGATCAGCTGCTCCAGGAAGCTTTCCCGACTGAGCTCTCCCTGCAAGGCAAGGTGCACTGCCAGAGCCTGCAGGATGGCTCCGTTATAGCCAAGTGAGTTGGCATGCGTCAACTCAGCACTGAGCTTCGCAAACTGTGGATTTAAAAAAAAAATTCATTAGGAAACCAGAGTGAAAGACAATCACCAAATCCTATCAGCAGAGATCTGGGAGCCCCAGTGCCTGAACAACCTCCCTGTAATGCACCTTCTTCACATCCTGAACATCGGGGTAAATCAGCGAAACGCCTGCTACCCTCATGGCACCACCATTCCCGTAGGAGCCTTTCCCATTAAACTGCACTCGGGCTGGCTCAAACACATCACTGCACTTGGGGCTCAGAAGTTTCTTGAACACTTTGACGACGGCCATCCCATAGCCCCGATCCGGCTCCTTCTTGTGCTCCTCAGCAAATCTGCCAAAGGTAAAACAGCAGCAATTACATAGGAATTAGAAAAACCACACTGGAAAGGGACAGTTTCAACTTACATTTGGCTCTGCTACTAAAATCTTTTTTTGAAAGAGGCTTTTATAAAGCCTTATTATTCTTTGAATCAGAGTAACATCCAGAGACCTCAGCAAGTATCCTGGCCCCACTGCACTAGGTGCTGTACAGATATGTGCTGTAGAAAGAGGAAAAATCCCTGCCCCAAAGACCTGGGCGGATGAGGATAACAGAGGTTGGACCATGTGGTTGTACTGACTATATCTATTTGTGGAAATCACTGGTTTCAGCTCTTGACTTTTTGATGTTTTAAGATATACTTTAAAAAATAATTGGAAACATTTTTCCTAGTCACAGGCAGGCAGAAATATTGTTTGTTCAAGTCCAATGGAGACAGTTTTTAAACAATTAAACCTTTGCCTCTCACCATTTGAAACCCAAACGCTTCAGCACCAAGTATCTGAATAGGAAACGGACTATAAAACAATCTGACTTCAAAGATTTTCATTGCCCAAAACTCAGGGAAGCGTAAAAAAGGAAACGGCATACCAAGCAATAAGTAAACTAGAAAGGGAATAGTTCTGAAAAACTGAAGTGCTTTTAATAACAAAACTATACCAACTTGTTTGCTTACAACACAAGTGTTACATTGACAGTGTCCCCCCTGTTTAGTTTCAACATCAGATTTGAGATGCCACTCAAGTCAATGAGAATCTAGGATGGCACAAACCCTGCAGGCACAGGCCAAATTGCAGCATTGGGGCCACTGCTCTTTTTAGACTCTCCACACAAATAGGCGGCCACTTCAGTCCAGGAAAGTGCAGAGGAATTCAGTCTGAACGGGAACAGCTCAAAGTGGCTGCTTAGCTTTCACTCACTATCACTTGCAAAAGCAACACAGATCTCCCTGTTGTGCTGACTGCAACTCCTTACCTCCTGGCCATATCAACTTCATCAAATTCTCCCTTGGCTAGCAGGGACCGCACCACACACCTGGCCATGGCTGTGTCATCTGTGTAGCAGAGCATTTCTGAAAGAGAAGGCAAAAATACCAGATGATCATCCAAACACCAAGAGGTCCTATTGCTCCACTAGAATCCCAATCCCATTTCTCTACTGCCAGGGGAATTCTCTGTGAATCTGGAGTGTAAAAGACTTGGCTGTATTTCCAGACACTCAGATCTCTTAGCAGGCCTTGGGAGAGATTAAAAATGGTCACTGACTGCAGAGGAGCAACTTCATGAACTACAGCAGGGGAGGAACATGCCTTCACCCATAATACATTAGGGGGCGGTAGGGTGACCAGATGGCCCGATTTTATAGGGACAGTCCCGATTTTTGGGTCTTTTTCTTACATAGGCTCCTATTCCCCCCCCGTCCCGATTTTCCACATTTGCTGTCTGGTCACCCTAGGTGGCGGTGTCAGTAAGAGAAACAAGACCAGTGACCTGGGATTAATACGAAAGAAACACAGTCAAGGTGGAATCTAATTATTTCAAAAGAATGAATTCAAAGTGGTTCCAGGTACCAGCCTTGCACCTGAGGCCCCCCGGCCGGCACCAACTGGGGGCAGTTTTCAAGTTACAGGTTCCTTTTCTTAAAAATAAAAATAAAGTTCTCTCCCCCACATGCCTCCTGCATGAAAGCCACTAACCTGGGGCAGTTTGGGCTGCGTGGTTCACACCCCCGGGGGAGAACAGAGTGTGCGGGGGGGGGATTTAGGGACCCGGGGGGGGGGGGCGGGACAGGGTGAGCAGGGGGGGGATTCAGGCTCCCGGGGGGGGGGGGAACAGGATACGCGGGGGCAGGACAGGCTACCGGGGGGGGGGAATTCAGGATCCCGGGGGGGAGGAACAGGGTGAGGGGGGGATTCAGGGACCCGGGGGCAGGACAAACTCCCGGGGGGGGATTCAGGCGCCCGGTGGAGGGACGGGACAGGGTCCGCGGGGGGGGGGGATTCAGGCTCCCGGGGGGGGAGACGGGACAGGGTCCGCGGGGAGGAATTCAGGCTCCCGGGGGGGGGGGCAGGACAGGCTCCGGGGGGGGGGGGACAAGGTCCGCGGGGGGATTCAGGGACCCGGGGGCAGGACAGGCTCCCGGGGGGGGCAATTCAGGCTCCGGGGGGGGACGGGAGAGGGTGAACGGGGGGGGCAGTGTGCGCGAGCCCCCCCCGGCCCCCACCTTTGCCATCCGCCTCCTGGCCGCTGCCCCCGGCCGGGCCCGGCGGCTCCAGGCCGCGGAGGTGGCGCAGCAGCTCGGGCAGCGGCACCACGTCCCTGCCCTCGAAGGTGGCGCCCAGGCAGTCCCCGAGCAGCGCCCCGGCCAGGCAGCCCCGGAACCGGCCCCGGGCCGGCGGGAGCCGCGCAGCGACCCGGCCTAGCGACCCGCCCGCCAGCGCCGCCGCCATCTTCTTCCGGCCGGGGGTGGGGGGCGCGGCCAGGGCCTGGGAGAAACGGGGGCGGGGCTAAACGGGGCGGGGCTATGGGGAGGGCGGGGCCATGGGGAGGGGGCTGGCACCCTGGGGGAGGGCGGGGCTAGGATCTGGAAGGAATGGGGGCGGGGCCACTGCCTGGGGGTGTGGGGGCAGGTGGGGCTATGGGGAGGGGGCTGGCACCCTGGGGGAGGGCGGGGCTAGGATCTGAGAGGAATGGGGCGGGGCCCAAGGGGGCAGGGCTCGTGGCTGGCACCCTGGGGGAGGGCGGGACTAGGATCTGGAAGGAATGGGGGCGGGGCCACTGCCTGGGGGTGTGGGGGCAGGTGGGGCTATGGGGAGGGGGCTGGCACGCTGGGGGAGGGCGGGACTAGGATCTGAGAGGAATGGGGCGGGGCCACTGCCTGGGTGTGGTGGGGCTGGCACCCTGGGGGCAGAACTGGCTGGTGGAGGCCCAGGGGAGGGGCAGAGCAGGAGGCTGGGGCCTGGGCATGCAGGGAGAGGAGGTGTCACAGCAGCAACTAACTTCCTGCCCTTCCTTTTTCCTCCATACTTGGACATTGTCACTAGCGCTATGTAAATCTCATTAGGCTGGAGAGGTGACAGCAGCTGAGAACGGGGGCAGTTCATACCCCTCAGAGCCCTCGCTTCAGGCTGGCTGCAGCCTACCACAGCCAACCTTCCATTAGTTTATAGCTGGGTCCCTGGTATAAAGGTTTCCTGTGCTGCCCCAAGGACTCGAGACTGGGGCCTTGTCGACCCTGGGTTTTTAGCCACCAATCTAGCTGCAGTAGTGCAAGCGCCTAATCTAAGCAAAGTACAAGTGGCTCTTTACAATACTATACCTGTACTGTTACACGAGGGATTTGTACAACCCCCTCCCTGTGGCTAGAAAGCTCCAAGAGTCTAGAGCGGAAGACAACAGCCACTATGAAAAACCCCAGGCTGGTAGACATGCCAGGAACCTGCCCAAGTTGAGCCCTAGTTGACAGGGGTGAAGATGTTGGTTTTCCCCTAACTTCCAGTCCTGCAAACTCACCGTGGCATTTGGAAATCAAGCTGGGTTCCTTTCTACAGGGCCCACTGCTGTAGCATCTGCACGGGCACACCCCATAAACACATTTCATACTGGTGATAAAGAGTGAGCCAGACAGCCACGCAGGCCAAATGCTGATCCCAATTTCACAAGAACTACAAGGACAGATTGCAAGCTCTCTGGTGCAGCAACTGTGTCTTCTTGGATGTGTAGACAGGACCTAGCACATGAGGAGTGAGTCCTACTGGGATACAAACAACTGAGGGCCCACAGTGACTATGCAACTAGCTCTTAGTTAACAAGTCTGTTACCACACGAGCCAGAGTGGACTCCAGCTCCCTCGTTTGTAGCAGTGTTGGCTCTGCAGGGCTAAGAGAAAGAGGGAAAAAAAACCCAAAACATTATTTTAAACATTAAAGTGGGCAGATCTGAATCTGTCAGCACAGTAAAAAGATCTGGAGAGGTACCACGGTTACACAGTTCCTTTTCAGAGCACAGTCCCGCACTTTAAAGAACTTAAAACACCAGAGAGCCCACATGGATTCAATCATTGTAAAACGCTTCCAACGCTGTCAGATGACAAGTGCTCTTGGGGACAGACTTTATTGTTTATAATGCTCCTTGGAGTGCAAGAAGCTACACAAATCATGCAAGGGGACAGACAGTTATAAAACAATTTAGGGGGCAGGAGAATAACATTGATCTAACACAACACAGATGTCAGCTTTCTCTGGTACAGAACTGAGTCTCTAGGAGTTTTATCTTCAGGGTGGCTCCATTGCCCAATGCTGTTCCCAGTGGATTAAGCCAGCTCCAGCTGCCTGCTCTTCAGGGGGGAGAGGATACGGTTAGTGGTTCGGTTGAAGGTGTCAACCTCTGGCACAAATTTCTCAGCGGGCACTGTGAGTTTTCTCCTGCTGTCCATGCACTTGTTGTCCAGCATCAGGGAGTTTGCTTTGTAGCCCATATCAGTTTGGATGCGGTACAGGTGTTTATAGAGAGCGTCTAGGGCATCCCTGGGAAAAGCAGAAGTTAGGGAGTCAGGGGTGCATCTGCGCCACTGAACTTGCCTCCTGGCATTGAGGACAAATAATCAGCTTTCTGCTCTCTCACCACAACAAAAATCAGCACAGCTTTTGCCTTTGCCTTCAAGCTAACGCACACCAGAGCTACAGGGGAAGTTCCTGGCACGTTGTACTTTATTGCTCAGGTCTCTTTAATAGCAAGCCCACATGTTGCTGCTGGAATGCAGCTCACAAGAGACACGACCATGGGAACCTAACACAAACCCAAGGCAGCATTTCTATTTCTATTTCCCCCCACCCTTCAATAATTTTGTAAGTGTAGTCACCCCACCCCACACCAGCTCTGCCAATCCTGACCTGCAGCTCCCCGTGCTGCCCGCTCCGGAGCTCCCCCTAATGAGGCACCCTGTTTCTGACCTCATAGACTGGTAGACTTTAAGGTCAGAAGGGACCATTATGATTAGGGTGACCAGATGTCCCGATTTTATAGGGACAGTCCCGATATTTGGGGTTTTTTCTTCTATAGGCTCCTATTACCCCCCACTCCCTGTCCCGATTTTTCACACTTTCTATCTGGTCAGCCTAATTATGATCATCTAAGTCTGACCTCCTGCACTGCAGTGCCCCCTGCTGTCCACTCTGGAGCTCCCCACACAGCTCCAATGAAGCACCCTGTTTCTGAGCAGGGGGTGCTGCAGGTCAGAACGTTACAAAGCCTTCTGGTGCTTGTTAACATCATTATTCTGTCTTGGATGGGTAATTCCCAAACCACGTAGGAACATACTGTGACTGTGCAAGCTTCTGCTTCAGGGCGGCGATGGTGCCTTCCAGCTGATGGACCTCATCAGTCAACCCATACTGCACCTATGAGTCAGGAACAGGTCATAAGGGTTAGCAGAGCGGGTACTGGTTTTTGCTAGTTGCTATGGTTCCCCCAAGTCCCCCTTCCCTTTGCCCACCTCCCCACTTTGTTTCTATGCTTTAACTCACACCGTGTGGTGGATTCCTTTTTATTCATCTTTTAGTCTCCATTCAGTCCACACCTAAACATGTCTGATCATTTCGGAGCCACTGAAGCTCTATCTAGGGTTCCACCCTCATAACCTCAAATCCCTCATGGTCAACAGGAATGCCAGATTAGTATCCGTCCCACCCCACCCCCAGCCTACAGGATCATCTGTACCTGATCCCGACACAGCTCCATGTTGGGGCGGTAAGTCCGGGTCTCCAGGCGAGTGTGTGCGAGTTTCAGATCCCACATTTTCTTCCTGAGATCTTCCTCGAGGCGTCGGATGTCCTCTTCCATCTCAGCAATTTCCTCCAAGGTCTGAGGATTAACACACACAGCACAAGGGATTATTCCCATCTTGCACTTACAGCTGTCCAGTTTAGTAAGGGTGCACTCAAAGTGGGTACTCCGGAAATTCCCATGAGATCTAGATAGGGAACCAGCTGTGCTCAAGAAGGCTCCAGGCTTTCTGGGGTTTTACCAGGCTGGAAATGGTTTTTAAACAAGGACTAAAGGACTTCTGCTCAAATAGGGTTAAACACAACTTGCTCAGTTTGTGTGGACCAGGCATCACTGTGCCTGGGAGTGGATGTACCAAGAGGTTTCCATCAGAAATGCCTCTTGCACTGGGGTGTGCTGAACCGCAGCAAGGAAGCATTTCATGCCATCAGTGTTACTTGCAAGAGATACGCTCTGAAGATAGAATCTCACTCAAGGGCGCTTGGCAGTGAAGAAAACAAGCCAGAAATTTACGTTCTTCTCCTGCCATTTCAGCTCGTCGTAGGCTTTTTCAAACTCCCGGATCCTCTTCCGCAAGGCGAACTCTGTGGCCACCCGCTGAGCTTCCAGCTCGTTGTTTGTCTAGAGAGACAACAGGTTGTGCATGTGCCTCTAGGAGGTGTCTCCCCGGCACTGTTAAAGCAATTACTCTGCTCCCTCCATAACACACAGCCCTCACTTTCAGGGCCTTGCATGACCTCAGCTTTCTTCTGCCCATTCCCATGCTCCTCTACAGTCTCCCTGTGCCCTTCATCACCCCAACGCTCATTATTATTTGTCTGGTCAAAACACCCAGAAGCCAACTGCGCTAGGGGCTGTACAGAGACAGAACCAAAAGACAGTCCCAGCTGCCCCCAAAGAAGAGACAGATGCAGAGATAGGCAGACAGAGGAGTTTAAGGAAACAATAACTCAGTTACTGGGGCCTTCTCAACAGCGCCCCCTATGCCTGGAACCGCCTCCTGGCACATCCCCCAACATTTCAACAGACCTCCGCCTCTTCTTCCAAAACCACTTCTACCCATATCCTTCCTACACCGCTCTCCATGCCAGACTGTTCTGAGTCTGTGTTCTGCTCGCTGGGGCAAAGCAGACGCCCTGTGAGATCAGTAAAGAGCTGCAAAACGCTCATGATGCCAAGGAATAATCTAGTGAGGCACGTTTGCCTTTTTTAAAATCACTATTCAGGAAACAGCAGTCATCTGACAGCCAAAGGAAACTTCCCTTCCCGCGAACCAGCAGCACCACATACCCCAAAAGGCACAGCGTAACCCCCACCTGTTTCTAAGCTGCGAAGCAGGCTGCATTCACCCAGCCATCCCCACTGGGGAACACATGACTTACCACCCGGCTTAACATCTATTAACTGCACCAATGGCTTCTGCATCGGTGATGGCTGATTCATTTACCTGAGCAATGGTGAGCGCTATTGCTTCCCGCAGCTCAGTGGAGGCTTTCATTTCCGCCTCTGCTCGGTCTTTGTTGTACTGGCTGTACTGGTCCCACTGCTGAGGCGTTGTTGATCTAGAATGCCAAGCGTGCCCAACAGGACAGGCTGTTTAAACTCATGCCTTGGGCAATAAGCTGAGTGACTGCAAGAGAGAGCTTGGAAGAAACCTCTCCATGCCAAGGTGGAAAAGCTTTCTACAATTGCAAAGAGACTCAGATTTCAAGGCCAGATGGGACCGCTGTGATCATCCTCTGACCTGCTGCACAACACAGACCAGGGAATCACACCTGGGGATTCCTGCATCGAGCCCAACATCTTTTGAGATATCCAAACATTGATTGAAAGGCTCCAAAAGATGGAGAATTTACCCCATCCCTTGGGTATTCTGATCATTACCTTCACTGTGAAACCAGCATGGTCTAGTGGTTACAACAGGGGACAGGAGGCAGGTCTCCTGGTTTCTCACCACAAGTCTGTCATTGACTTGCTGGGACACTTTGGATGATTCTCTTCCCCCTCTGTGCCTCAGTTTCCCCTTCTATAAAATGGGGATGCTATTAAGTCACATCACAAGGATGTTGTGAGGCTCGCGTGTGCCCACAAAGAGCTTTGAAACACTCATGCGGAGGGAGGGTGCTTGGGAAGGACCAATGGTTATTAGTAACAACAATCACTGGGAGTATGGAGAAAGGGAGGGATTGCTTCTCTAAGTACCGTATCTGATATCACTCATTGCTAGCAGCAGAGCCAGTAAGACAGCCCTGAATCCAGCTCTTGGTGTTTTAAACTCTAGGCCAGGCTGTCTGCTAATTGAGCCAGTTATTTCCACGAGGCACCAGAAACTCAAGAGTCCCAAGTCTTTCCAGCATCAGCATGAAGGTTAAAACAGCCTGGGTTTGGCCACAAGGAGGCTGGTTTTCCCCTTACCCAGTTGGGACCCGGGTTGGATTGACCTTGAACGAGATGTTGGGAGAGTTGACGTTGAGGGAGGAACAGACCCGGTCTATCTCCAGTGCTTCCATTTTTCCCCGGTGATCAAAGTTGAGCTGCTGGCGTGCTTCCTGCAAGAGGCTGCCAAAGAAGGAGTAGGATAAGCTGCATTTGTCACTGTCAGCAGGCTGAAAAAGGTGTTAGATTTTCACTGTCTATTCCACTATCTCCTTGGCAGACCGAGCAGAGACGGTAAACCTGGCTCAGACATGGGCTGCCAGACAGACACAGCTCCTCGTCCATCCGAGGTTACAGAGACAGTGAGTCAGAGACCAGCCGTCCAACTGCTCTAAAATCGGTTCACTTTTTCAAAGCTTTCTTGGGAAACGTGGGGGCTAGAGACTTGATTGGGCTTTTTTTAAAATAAATAAATGGTGAGATTCTATAGCACCAGGCTGGCCCTGTGGGACCCTCCACGGGGACCACCCTTACTCCGTGGCGCAGCTCTAGCGGCCCCTTGAACCAGCTGCCCACGTGTGCCTGAAGTTCAGTGATTTGTACGGCAGTGACCCAGCAGGGCGTAGCACCCAGCAGGCTGGGCACTGCAGGATAAGGTTTTGAAAGAGGCTTGTGCTTTGGGGCATGAGATGCCTTCGAGAGGCCTGGATTTTCGGGAAGTGCTAAGCCCCCTCCTTTGAGAATCAGGTACCTGCCAGGTGTCTCAAGTTGGGACCCCAAAACCACTAGGCAAAAGCTCAGGCCCACCCTTTAGCTGCCACACTTGTTCCCTCCCCTTCCCTTGTTTCATAAATGCCATGATTCCAGCAGCACTTCCAATATTAGCTCTTAACGGGCCCATTCTGGCACAGGACGCTATGGGGCATCGCCGCGAGACGCTGACACAAGGTGTAACACTGCCTGTGTCGCCGCAGAGCATGCTCTCTGCTCGGACGCTGGCCAGTCCAGAGGCAGGGGTGCGCCCTGATAGCCCAAAGCCCCATACAGAGAGACACGGTTTGGAGTCACCGGCGTGGGGGGGAACCACCCCGAGCTCGGCTGCTCGACTCACCAGAGCTGCTCAAAGGCCTCGCTCACTTTCTGCTGCAGATCTCTCTTGGCTCCGTCGATCACCTCCACCTCCTTGTGCAGCTCGTCCTCCATGGGGTCCTTCACCACGTCAATGACTCGGCGGCTCTCCCGAAGTGTCAAGCACTCAATTGCCACGTCCAAAGGCAAGTTCTTGGCCTGCAGTGCACGTTCCGCTGCCTCCTTCATCTGGTGGGGAGAAGGCAGCTCGGATTAGGGATGCGGTCCCTTCTTTGGGGAATGCTTGCGCCTGTTCCCGTCGTGATGGCCTCCTCCTAGCCACCTCTGGAAGCAGCTTTTAAACCTTGTAGCGAGTGGCTCACTGCTGCAGTCTATTGGGTGCAATGTGCTCCAGCTGCCTGCCTCTGTCTATAGGGCCTGCAGTTCAGAGGCTAAGCTAGCAGCTATGGTCACACTCAACTATCTCACAGGGTTTCTGCAGTGAAAGGATCAGAGAGACTTCTCCCCATTGGAGACCACAAAGTCCGATGGGACCAGAAATGCTTTCCCATTTGCAGTTCATCACAGCCCTGGCATTATGCCTTTCGTTAAGGACCTCTGAGCACTTTGCAAATAGTCTGGCCCACCACTATGGGAGCTCGATCCCCATTTCACAAATGGGAAAACACAGGCACAAGAGAATGCAGCTTGCCTGTGATCCCGCAACGGGTCACTGGCAATGCACAGGAGAAACACACAAAATAGATTTAGCCTTTATTAAAACTGTGCTCAATACAGAGACACAAACTCCTGATTCTAACGGTAAAAAAGATGCAAACTTTAAATTTAATTTAAAAGAGGTGTCAAATAAAGACAACTTTAATTATTCTTGCCTAAAATTGTTGAGCTCCTAAATAAATATTTTTAAAAACCCACTTATTATTCCCTATTTTTTTTATTTTAGTGTTTAATGTATTGGTATGTTCCCCCCCAGATCTTTAGAAAAAGAGAGGACAGACTATATGAAACACACAGCACTATGCATTGCCTCAATTCAGATGGGAACAGAAGCTAGTGGGTTTGTTTTCCTGAAAGCAATTTAAGGCCCTGATCCTGCACTGAGCTCAGAGCACTGGTGCTAAGCCCCACAAAGGAGTCGATCCATGCACAGCTCATTGCAGAATCAGGGCCTTAGTTGTTTAAAGTCACACGTATTAAGAGCATATGTTGAGTTTAAGCCATCTGTCTTCCCAACGTACTTTGGCTAAGGCATCAATTTCAGTGTCTATGTCTGTGAGGCATTTGTCCAAGGTCTCCTTCCATCTGTTCACACTGTCGATACGTTCAGCGAGTCGTGTTCTGTTGTCATGCTCATCCCATTGTGTCTGGAATTAGAAGAGACACCGTTTCCATTTTAATGTTTGTAGCTGAAATTGTGACGACTGAGGGTGCATTTCACCACGTGACAGGGGCCTGCTTATTCATTGCCCTGCATTTTTTACCAGTGCAAAGTCCTACCATTTGTTTTGGTAGCACAGTATATGACACCTAATGCACTAATGTAAATAACTACACAAGATACAGGCCACAAGAGCATCAAACCTAGAGTCCCCATTATAATATTTGCACACCTACAAATCAGTGCGTATGGATGATTTCACCTCCTGTAAGCTGTCGTTTATTAATTGTGCCAAGGACTTCTCTAAAAGCAAGACTAGGCTGGTCTTCCAGAAGCAACAATCCCAATGGGGAATACAAGATAGATTTATTCACGGAGTTCCTAGGGTGCTGCAAAAACTCACACAAAGACCTTGAAGCATTAGACGAAGGTAAATAGCACATCAGGGGACATTGCAAATCTATTTTAGAATAGAAGATCAACTGCCATTTGCAATTATAACCCACGTTTATACTGCAGCCTTAGTTTTGTTTTTTTTATACAAGTCCAAAGATAAAGAGAGGGGCAGTGGGGAGGACACAAGCATACAGAAAGCAGCGGGCAACTTCGAAGAGCCCAGGATGTGGCCGTTATTAGACATGCACAGTAGCTGCTTCTGAAGCTGTGCAGAGCAAGGGTTTCCGCTGAGGGCCAGCAATCTTCTCACAGCTCAGCTAATCGGAGCTCAGAGGGAAAAGGTTCCAAAGAGGGGAGCTGGAGATAGATGTGTGGACTCCGCAGCTGATCAGTGCAGGACGAATCATAGAATTGTAGAACTAGAAGGGACCTTGCGAGGTATCTAGTCCAGTCCCCTGCACTCAAGGAAGGACTAAGCATTATCTAGACCAGGGGTCGGCAACCGGTGGCTCGCGGCTCGCCAGGGTAAGCACCCTGGCGGGCCGGCCCGGTTTGTTTATCTGCCGCGTCGGCAAGTTCGGCCGATCGCGGCTCCCACTGGCCGTGGTTCGCGGTCCCAGGCCAATGCGGGAGGCAGGAAGCTGCGCGAGCCGAGGGATGTTCTGGCCACGGCTTCCTGCCTCCCACATTGGCCTGGGACCGCGAACCGCGACCAGTGGGAGCCGCGATCGGCCGAACTTGCCGACGCGGCAGATAAACAAATCGGGCCGGCCCGCCAGGGTGCTTACCCTGGCGAGCCGCGAGCCACCGGTTGCCGACCCCTGATCTAGACCATCCCTGACAGGTGTTTGTCCAACCTGCTCTTAAAAATCTCCAGTGACAGAGATTCCACAACCTCCCTGGGCAACTTATTCCAGTGTTTCACCATCCTGAGAGTTAGGAAGTTTTTCCTATTGTCCAACATAAACAAAGAGACGTATCCGCTGTGAGGGCTGTGTCCCAGTAACTGCACCACTTGGGATCCAGGCTGCAGATTCCCAATCCAGCTGGAAACTGAGGAGACAGCTGAGTATTGGCTTGGGAACTGTAATTGCTGCTGAGTCCACAGAGCTGTCTCCAGCTCCCCTATAAAAGGGCACAGGGTCAGTCAAACCTCACACTGAAATATATGGAACAGCAGCAAAATGGAGAAATCTGTACAAAGAACCCCTACAGGTTTACTGGCGAATAGCATTTGTCTAAAAGTTGTTCCTAACTTATTCCACACATGCTATTTACAATGAGGGGGTTTGTGTATAAATGTTTGGTTTGTTTACTAAGGAATTGTCTCTCTTTGCAGCTGACTGGGAACTGTTAACACCTTCATTCCAGGTTATGTATATTATAGCTCTGAGGTTTAACGCAGTGTTAATACCTTTGGGGGGGATGTTGGGGGGAGACTGACTTGTGCTTCAGCAGAGAGAGGAGCTGGAGAGCAGGAAAAGGAGAGTGTAGCAGTTACATTATCTCATCACCCCTCTTGCCTTTTACACATTTACTGCTCTCTATAAATAACCCCCAGTGTCAGTTACTTTGCCGTATCCGATTGTGCCTTAAATTCCGGCTGTGAGCTTCCACCTTGTAACCGGTGTGCCAATCGTTGTCAATTAGTTTGGTGGTTTTCATTATGTAGGTACCTGCCCAACTGGGAAGGGGACTAAGCCGTAACATGGCTCTCTGGCCTAGCAATAGGATTCTTACATATAGTGCCAGTGGGTCTCCAGTCCAAATGCCATGGAAGGCCCAGCAGCAAAGCGCAGATTCACAGAGTAAGGCCTGAAGGTCCCATTGTGATCATTTAGTCCGATCTCCTGCCCCATGCAAGCCAAAGAACTTCCCCCAACAACTTCAGCATCAAGCCTATAACTTCTGTTTGAGCCATAGGAGATTGTGAAAGACACCCAGACTTACAGAGTCAGATTCCAAGGCCAGAAGGGACCACTGTGGTCATGCAGTTTGACATCCTATACAACACAAGCCAGAGGAAGTCCCCAAAATAATTCCTTTTGAACTATCAGCCACATCTTTTTAAAAAATCCACTCGATATAAAAATTGCCAGTGATGGAGAATTAACCACAGCCCTTGGTTAATCCTTCTAGTGGTTAATTACTCACTGTTCAAACCGTGAGCCTTATTTCCAGTCTGGATTTGTGTAGCCTCAACTTCCCGCTGTTGGATCTTTCCAGTCTGAAGAGTCCATTGACAAATATTTGTTGCCCAGGAACAAATTTAAAGACTGAAAGTGATGGAGAATCCACCAGCTCCCTAGGTAAGTTGTTCCAGTCGTTAGTGAAGGAGCTCAGACTAAATGATTGGTATGGTCCCTTTTGGCTTTAAAAACGGAATAAATGAGTTAGGAGATATGAGTAGTTAAATCACAGCAAAGAACTTAGGCCATGTCTACACTAGCGAGCCTACAGCAGCACAGCTGCACTCGCGTAGCCGCTCTGTGTCAACAGGAGAGCACTCGTCTGTCGACATCATAAAACCACCTCCATGAGCAGCAGTAGCCGCTCTCCTGCCAACATAGCGCTGTGCACACAACCACTTATACTGGCAAAATTTAGGTCGCTCAGGGGTGTGTTTTTTTCACATTCCTGAGCGACATATTTTGCCAACCTAAGTGCTAGTGTAGATGTGGCCTTACTCAACAAAGCGAGATTGGGATTTTCTCAGATTCGTTCATTCAAAGTTTGACAATTTCACACAAGTTTTGTTCACCCTGCGCCTTGCTATTCAGATTCCAAAACCTAAGCTCTGTTGCTCAGCTGTGATTGGTCACAGGTCAGATGGTACGGTTTCTATCCCATGACTTGATGAAAGTAGCTGTTCTGATCAGATTTCTGGAATGAATGTGCACAGAAGTGAATTTAAAAACTTTCCAGGATATTCAATCCAGTTTTGCTGGTAAAACTTGATCTGACAATATGTTTGCAGAAGGTGAACACAGAATGGGTGAGAGCATGACCAAATCAAATTAGTTTATAAGTTACAACTAATTTTATTGGAAGATTATTTTCACCCCCAGCATTCAACCTGGCTTTGCTAATTTCACACTAAATAATCACTTCCAAACAACCCTCCATCACTACTGGCATAGGTCCGCCTCAGTGATCTGAAGGTTGAAAAAGGGACAAACTTCCCCATTCCAACCCCATTCAGCCAGCCAGATCTTTAACACCCCTCCATCCTCCTCCCCCACCCAAATCCCCAAACCTGTTTTTACAAACAAAAAGGGGAGTGAAACAGCTGGGAAGCCCACCTGGTTGTTAGTTTCATTACGGAGAGTCCTGGCTTCCTGCCTGATCTGATGGGAAGCAGAACGCTGACGCTCAGCGTTCGTAGAGATGAGGTTAGCGTTGGTATGCCAGTCTGGGACTGAAAATCTCTGTCCTGGCTTCACACTCAGCGTGGCCATGTCACCAAGGTCAGCGGCTCGCTACAGCAGAGATATGGAGAAACAAGAAATAGCCTGGCTGCCCTGGCCGCTGCAGCCATCCGAATGCCCCTACAGGTTGGAAAGCACAGAAAAGGACAGGACAAGCTTCCCGACCACAACCATCCCCTCTTGACACTGTGCCTTCTTGGGACTACCTGGTGATGAGCCAATAAGTCCTTGGCCGCCTTGGCTCATCAGGCAACCTCCCCCAGCTGCTGATCTGGGGACACAGTCAGCCCCAGCAGTGAACTTCCTTGTGATATTTAACATGCTGTGGCAGGTGACCAGATACGTCTCTGTGATTCTCCTTCAGAAGGTGATTTAATAAAGTCTGTTCCACTCATGCTTCACCCGCCTGGCCGGGAGACCTGATGCTGCACCTACTCTGCAGAAGCAGAGCAGGATTGTAGTCACCCTCTTCAATACAGAGGTGCAGCCCTGCAAAGGCGACAGCTCTTCACACATGATGTTCAGCCTGGATGGGAGCAGTGCCTGTCTGCAGAGACTCTAGGTCCCAAAGAACAGAGGGCACCCGCTCCAGATGTAAATGGAGCATTACATGCTGGGGACTAATCTCTGGACGCAGAAACTCAAAGATTATGGGGACATGTGCCACTGAGGGCCGGCTTTGGCTCTGCACTCCGCCATTGACCACAAACAGCTTGTTCATCTAATGCCAGTGGGGCTTCTTCCGCAAGGATGAAAAGCAAGATTCATAATAAAACCACATTGGGTGCGGGGGAATTGTGCTATTCCTTGAGCAGGGGAGGGAAGAGTCCACACAAAGGCCTCAGAGCTGCAGGACAGGTTGGAGGGGGTCAAATTATAGTGAAAACCCCAGAGAAAGGCAGGAGGCGGCTTCACACTGTCTGGGCTGAGAGGTTAGTGCTACAGTCAAGGAACACAGAAGGGAGGTTGGTCACACACACACACACACACACATTGTTAACAAAGCACAAACCTGTACAGCTGAAGTACAAGGCCTGAGAAGTCTCAGACACACTGCACAAAGCCCAGCTCCTGAATCCCCCCCACTCCCCAGCAAGGCCATGGCACCTGGCTCCTCACACTGAATCAAGTCAGAGCAACTTACCACCTTCCTTCCTTGACTCTGGAGTTTCTGCCTCCCACTGCTGAGTGGTTGGTTGTGTATGGGTTTGTTTTTTTTTTGTATTAGTGGTTGCTAAGCATGCTCTGGAGGGTTGCCAGGCAACCATCCTCACCAGGAGCCAATCAGAGGCTTTTTCCCTTTGTTTACAGGGAATGAGAGCCATAGCAACAAGGGGATGTAAGGAGAGAAGGGCCTCAGTGCTTCAGGCCCAACTGTTTGGGATCTGGGATTGCAGGAGAAAGCGGCAGGTGGGATCTGGTGCAACTCAGAGGTTCTGGGTGGGGTTGGTGAGAGGATAGCAAGGAGTCCGGGGAAGGGGACATCATCTGAGAAAGTAGAGAACTCAGATTCAGGTGCACCAGGGAAAGCTCACTTACAGAAAAGCCTTAGGAAATACCACAGTGACTATTGGTTGTGGGGAAGAACGGAGATTACTGAGTTTGGACCGCAATTCCTGGGTACTGATTTTAAATCCTACCGAGACGTGTAATAAAAAGATCCCATATTTTCAACATTTATCAGGCAAACGTTTTGTGAAATCTGGATACAAGAAACCTCTATCTAGACCTTTAACCACATTTGAGGAGTTGACCCAGGAGCAAGCTGGAACAAAATGTAATTTCTAAGATATATACAATTTTGATTGAAAAAAATGTTAAGAAAACAACCCAGATGAAAAGCTGGGAGAGAGATTTGGACAAAACCTGATCTGGATGAGTGGATCTCTGTATTGGGAAGGGGATATACATCTTCAAGTTGTGTAGCTCAAAATGAAACTATATATTACTGTATAGATTGCATTTGACTCCAGTTAATAGTCATCCTATTTTTGATACTAAAGAGGTGCTATGCTGGAGGGGTTGCAAGGAAAGGGGAACGTACTTACACACGTGGCGGTTGTGTCCAGGAATTGAATGCTTTGGAGAGGAAGCTATTAAAGAACACTCATCTGATGATAAAATGCCAGCTTCCTAGCAATCCCCTGACCTGTTTACTTAATGTTCCAGTGAAGGATTTACATTTTAAAACAGAATGACATGTTAATGTCTTTATTTTTTTTTTATTGTATTGCACATTATTGGAAAAAAGTGACTTCTATGGAACTGCGGTCTAGTAAAATAGGGACAGTCCTTCTAATGGGAAAACTTTCACACCAAGATCGTACACAAGAGAAGTGCCAAATGAGGCTCGGTATTTAGAAATGTGGTCACCCTTTTTAGCACACTCAAAAGGATGATGGCTCCCCAGCTAACAAGCCAGAATCTTTAGCCTAGTTCTTTGAACATTCACCTGATCCTGAATAAGTAATAAGTAATGTACGATATGTACTAATGTTGTACGTTAACATTTGATCGTAACTTTGCCTTAAAAAAAAAGTTTAAAAACCCCGTGGTCTTACTTTTGAAAACTGTCCCTACATCGTACTTGGGTGTGGCTGTAGCCAACACTGCGGCTGCCTATACTGAAGTCTTAGGTGCAGACTAGGCCTTCGTCTCTTCTCTCTGTAGACATAAGTCTGCTGGGTTCAGTGAATGGTGGAGCAATCAGGTTCTTTGGGGCAGGGACCATCTTTTTGTTCTCTATTTGTACAGCCCCTGGCACAAAAGGGTTCTGCTCCATTACTGGGGCTCCTAGGTGTAACAGCAATACAAATGAATAACTTCTCTCCTCAAGCCCTCCTGCAGCAGGAATGTTTTCATAGTGTCGCTGGAGAGCTATGAGGAAGGCCATTGCTGCATGATCTGCCTAAGTCACTGCACATCAGAAAGCTGTCGTGTAGGTGGGGTAAGGTGAAAAGGAAAAGCAGCATCTAGTTCATCTTTCTGTGTTCAGCCTATCCATAGTGCTGACAGCAATTTCCCCTCCCCTTGTTCCGACCACCTTCCTTCCCTGAATCGCTGCACTCAGGGTCTCCTCTTTTTCCATACAAAGTTCAGATTTCCCCTCCCCTTCAAAGCTCTTCCCAGCTCTGCTCCTGCCCACCTCTTCCCTCACAAATGTCTAAACCTCCCTCCCACTCTAGATGCTCCCATTTCTCTTCTCACTTCACTCCCTTTGCCTGCCCCCACTTCAGACACTGTGTCACCTTTCCAAACATTTCTAGAAAGACCTGGTCCTAAAAGGTACCAGTGATAACACTAACAGCCACTTCATGCCTTTAGGTTCTACACAGAAGGGATTTTGTATAGCGTGTGTGGATAGGCTAGAAATCAGGATCAGGGATCCATTGTGTTAGGTTCTGTACAAAAGACATGGTCCTTGTTGCAAGGAGCTCCTTGCAAGAAAAGACGTGTTGACCTGATTTGAAAAAAGTGACAGCACTGAAAAACTGAAGACTTCTTTCAATTCCTTATTGATTACAATTTTGAGTACTCTTAAAACGGATCACATTTATTTATTCAATACTAGGATTCCTTCCAACCATCTACCCCTACTTCTAATACCCCTTCTCCCCCCCACAAATGATACTGGTTAGGTAAAATCTGCTTTCTAATTCTGTAATTCATTGTCTACATACTTCCTAACATGTTGGAAGATTTGACAAAATAAACTGAGTTATGGACACAACAACAGTGAAGTTTGGAGCAAAGCTTTTTTTTTATTGCAGTTATTAGTGAAAGTTACACTTCAAACTGAAGCAAAGCGACACTAAAACCAATAAAAAAATTTTAAAAAGGTAAAAACAAACACAACATAGAGTCCTTCCAGTATAGAGAATGGCAGAAAGAGAGGAGTGGAATCTGTCACAGAAAACTTTGGTGACAGTTTTGGCTCAGAAAGAGTTTCATGACTGAATTTCACAATGCAAGTATTGTGAGTGACAGAAGGTTAAACAAAAATCAAAAACTTGTCCTTTTAATCTCAACCACAGACATAATACATTTCTGCAAAAGACAATGATTTAACCGAAGGTACAACATTCACCACTGAAAATCTGCACACAAGCATTTTACTTTCAGAACCTTGCTTGCTTTCTATTCACCTCTTATTCTGAGCCTTCAGCTGACACCATAATACATAACTGGGTATTCAGCACATACATAAACAGTGCCAAAAAACTCTGATATCACCATACCCCCATACCATTTTATTAGTTTGTGGAGAAATTATTTAAATTGCCAATTTATGCACATTTCAATTTTATATCAACTTAAGGATGTCTTATAATTCTAGCTATTTTTCATTGAATAGCACTGCATAAAAAGTTAGAGGAGTCTGAAAGTAAAATCACATTCTCTCTGACAAAGGTTTGGCAGTCATGTTTAGTATTCCCTCAAGATATCATCTGGTCCTATGTCCTTTCAGATTCAGACCTGCACTGTAACCTCCATTCATTTTCACAGACGTTTTGGAAAAAAACTAAAATAATGCAAGTATTAAAATAAGGTTAAATAGTACATTACATGCATTTCAAAACAAAATTTAGTCTTCAAATGATTATGGTAGGTTTACAATATACCCAACTTGATTTTATTTTTTTAAAGCCAAAAGAAAGATCTAATGACTTTATGTATATTCTATACCATTCTAGAGAGATTACAGGTGGCTAGCAGAGGGAAGTAATAGTGGGACAGAAGTTATGTCATGATATTTTACTGTGCTGGAAAAAAAGCGAAAGTTGTGATAGGTAGAAAATTTTGGCAAGAACAGTTTGTTTGGAAAAAGGAGAGGGTGAGGGGACACTGCTTCTGGTTAGCATTACATTTCAAAACCATACTAACACATATCAACTCCCTCCCACCCCAAATAGTTGCAGCCCACATCCGCAATACAAATAGGCACACACGGTCAAGATGGTTAAAAAGTAAAAATAAAAAAGCTTTTACCAATGCATTTGTCATCCGCCTACAATCTATTTTGTGCAATGTTTCAAATCGCAACTCTGTTTTTTTCTTGAGATAACCCCCTTTTTCTTTTAAAAATAGGCATTGTCTTTGTGGTTAGAACACATTCTATTTCTTGCATAAAGCAATGGTAGCACCAAAACAGAAGGGAGCAGTTAACAGCAAATCAGAAAGAGGAAGAGTGTGTGTGTGTGTGTGACACATAAATGTACAAGAGAATTCCAAACCACTGGAAAGGTCTGTTAAAAAACAACCACCCTTTATTCCAAAAAGGAATTCCAAGTAGCACAATTATTCTCTTTATTTAAGTACACAGTATTATAGACATGTAACATTTATATATACACACACACACCACTGCTTCCAGTAGCCTTATACCTAAACATGTGTTGATTAGTAATAACCTTCAAGGTGCACACTATGCCACATAATTTGCCGTTCTCTGAAGACATGTTAATAGCCATATTGGCTCATAACTGATCTCTACACATGGAGCTGGGGGGCAAAGGAGAGGAGAGACTGATTCCCGGCTCAAGTAGGCACACGCATGCTCGCGGTCATTGAGCTAGCATGTGAAAAACAGTACACAGCCCTAGGGTCAAGCAGGTTTGTACTCTGGGCTACTATCAATGCTACACTACTATTTTTAGTGCACTAGCTCAATGAGAGTTAGCACAAACATGTCACCTCAAACTGAGAATCATGCCCCCAGCTCCAAGTATAGACATAGCCAATGACTACATATTACAATGAAACCTTTGAAGTAATGCCTGACAGACAATGCTCATAGCTATGCCAACCACCCCCAGAGCCCTGTGGTACTGAGCAGCCACCATTTTCCCACACCAAATGCCAGTGCTATTTATCCATGAGCAGTCCATGCTGGAAAGCCTAACTGTTCACACCAAGGGAAATAAGAATCTCCCTGTCAAATGAATCTACACCCTGTGAGCCCAAAACTCATTTTTTCACCTGACATGTGAAACAAGAGAGCCAAATGACTAAGTCAGTACTGCTAATCATATGGGAGAACCCTGCTCAGTGAATGCCAGCAACAGAAGATTGGTTTTTATCAGTACAGTTACTGTACCCAGAGGCTATACATTTAAAATCGTTACCATCTGCAGAACTGAGCTGAAATGTAATATTTTAAGGAGCAGCACTTATCTTCAGGTAAACATTTAACAAAGCCAGAGTCAACGCTGCAAAGCTTCACTTGGACAAATGAGTACACTTTCCTCATTAACACAAACTGTGTCCAAACACAGTAAAACCTACAACCAAGGTGGAAAGGGTTATATTAGGGTCCACAAAACAGAACAGCCCAATGAAGCCAACATTCAGCCAAGTTACCTGACATCAAAAGGCTAAACTGTCTTCCTTCTAATAGCCTTCCTATCACTTAATGAAATCTTTCAATGTCACTTTACTTGCCTGGCACAGCAGCCCTAACCTTTCCATGTTTTTAATTTACCACGTGACCACAGAATTTCAAAAACCTTCTTCAAATCTGGCACTATCCACCTCTCCAATGAAAAACTGACTGGCTGATATGCCAAAATGAACAGAACCTTGTACAACCTGTATTTTCTATTGTAAAGAACTGGGTGTTTGAACACATTATTTATTTATTTATTTTTAAAAGAGACTTCCACAGTTGGGGAAATGTAGGCAAAAAACATGTTTACTGGCCAATAATTCTATATTTTAATTGCTATACTTGCAAATCTGTGTTTACATAGACTTTTCCCTCTTACTGACCACCTTGCAACAAAAAACAATCCTGTTGTCAGAAAAATGCCAGGTACAAAGTCCGTATTATAGACCAGTACTGCTGCCTTTCCCAACGGGGTAACTCCCAGAGCAGATAAGAAGTGTGCACAAAGACCACAACTTGGGTCCATGGCACGACCCCTAGAGCAGGCAGATGGGAGAAACGTTAAACAAAATACAGGACTGATAAATGGAGATGAAAATTTACAAAAGATTACTAAATTATTAATACACGTAAATTGAGGTCTTCTACAGCATTACTCATCTTCAAAACATGTATACTTAGTCCTCACAAAACAGTGTGAGGTATTATCCACATTTTACAGGTGGTGAAACTGAGGCAGAGTGACTAACCCAGAGACACAGAGGGAGTTCATGTCACAGCAAGAATTTGAATTCTGGAGTGCCATGCCGCCGTCTCAAAATTGTTTCAGTATGGTCCATCTGAAACTTTCCCTCTGCATTCTGAAAATCCACCTTCACAGCAGCTTCAGCTCTAAAAACTAGCATCCAGAACTCAATGGTGAAATAGGTACAGATAAGTGCTTTTGCACAGCATGTAGTATACACAGATCTGCTCTATATTAGTACCTTGGCATAGAAGTGAAGGTACTTTTCTTCTCATGTCACTTTGCTAAAACCTTTCACACCCAAGACATTACAAAATTCTTTATACAGACCAACTCCACTTCCGCTGCTGGCAAAATAATTTTTGCAGAGATAACAGTGCCATCAAATTTTCACCAAAAGGATTCCACTTAAATCAGGCCAGTTTGTTGCTCTCCTACATTCATTATACCACATTCTTAAATGTCCCTCACAGTTGCCAGGAAAAAAACAGCCGGACTCCAGAAAAAAATCAAGCTAATGTGTGAATGGTGCAGATGCACTGTAAATAGCGCAGACACCACTGGATGGCAATTTTTAAGTAAAGGCAGGTTAGGCTATTCTGAATAAGCACAGAAAGGGAGACTAACATCTAGGTTAAATTTTGTAGAAGAAACTGCTAATCTACTACTGAACTATGCATGTTAGATATCATTACTACTTAAAAACTAGTTCAAAAAGGTACCTGAAAGGGTAACAAACTCTATAAATTCATGCGTAATCCCATTCAGAGTGCACATTCCTTAACAAAGAAGGGACATGAACATTTTAAAATATGAGCATTGTAACAGTGGGCTAAGGAAAATGAAAGAAGGATCTCAGTTTTAAGTTAAGCGCATGAAAATCTTAACCACAGCATATCAATTATTTGGGAATGCTGCAAGTGTAAATTGTCTTCCAGCTTCTGTTCTTGATCAGAAAAAGGCAAAATGCCTGCTGGGTTCTCAATATCAGCTCAAATAATTCCTGCAAGACAAAACGTTTCAAGTGTGCTCAAATCACCTTTTGAGATTCCTACCAATTCCCTCAAGAACCAGAGCAGAATGCAGCTTACCCTACTAACTTCTGTTTAAACCCTTCCTGGGTTTCTCTATTAGCAGCTGCTTCACCACAAACCATCACTCATTGCCTTAACACTCACTAGTCCAATAACTAAACCCTTGTTTTCCAAAGGGTAACAAGATTGTTGCAGATAGAAATGGATATTCCATGTGGGCATAGTATGGTGAGTGAATTTGTTTTAGGGAAAAGGGAAGGTATGTTAAAAGCTGAACATGAGCAACACCAGTTGCAATGCCACGGAAGATGAACACTGCGACTGCTCTGTCTCTGGATGGCTGTGCACACTGCAGTAGCAGCTGCTGAAGACTGTGGCCAACAACCTACAACAGTAATTCAATTTTATGGTCTTACCCATGAAATCTTTTGGCTGTTTGGTTTCAAATAGCACCAATGTATTGGATTTTAACTAAGTATTTAAAGTAGCAGTGTTTAGGTAAAAGCAAAATAAAAATGTTCTTTATAATTTTACATTCAAATGTACAGCGCCTAAGGGCATAGCTTCTCTGCATGCTTATGTGGTAGCGGGAACACAGGCACTTATTTGAAAAAAAAAAAAAAAAAAAAAAAAGCTTTTTTCCCCTCCTGTGGTTGTTTTTAAAGTGGCCAAATGCAAGAAGCTTTTCCTTTTGGTTAACTAAATATGAAAATACAAGTTCACAAGGTTCTGAGCTGCACGTCGTTCTTGCAGTAACCTTAGCTTTTCATTGCTTACGCTGTTTTAAATATAAACACTAATTTCCCCCTTGCATTGCTTTTTACAGCTCTCTGTTGTTGGTTTGATGCAACTGTCATCACTGCCATCTGTTCTCTACTTCAGTAATACAGGAAAGAAAAGTGACAGATTCCTGACATATAATTCAGTCAGTTTGGTTTAATCATTCACCCCAGCACAACAGACTACGAACAATACAATTTATTCCAGAAAATGTTCACTCACCAAATCTCAGCAAGGAGGATGAATTAAAACTAGATATATGCACTAGATTATTTTTCCTACTGAAAATATTTCATGAGAGAGTCTGCACCATCAGCAATTTTTCAGTTTAAGCTTAAACTGGATGTTTTAAAACATCACACACTTGCCGCTGAGTAATACAGATCTACTGTAATTACATACATATGCCACACTACATCTTAATCCAAGTAAGACTGATTAATAAGGGCTTGTGCCCAACAAAAACAATATCACCAAATTTAAATTATTAAGTCTCTTTAGACTTTTGTAGCCATATTTACAAAGTATGGAAAGCAAAGAGGACAAGAACTGAAATTGGATTTCAACAACTTCTGGATTGGTTAAAAGTCATATGAAATTGGCTATGAGCAATGGAAAAAAAGATGCAGGGTCTACCTTTGCATGAACAAAAAAAAAAGATGGAACAGGAATTTTTGGTCCTTTTCAATCAGTAAAATAAAGGTATGGCTGTTACTAACGGGACAAAAGTAAGGTAGTTTTGGCCCTGAATTTAGGTTTTGTGGAATAAACTTTAATAAAACCTAAACAAGAAATGCTTTCAGGAATTTAAGATTTAAAAGAGAAAAGAGTTTAGGTTGAATCACTGCAGAGGAAAGTTTAAATGCCAATATTGCTCTGACTATAAAGTTACTATAAACTAATTAATTTCTTTGTCTAAGTTGAATCAGAAGCAACAGACAGCAAAAACAGAGAAAAATAAATTAGATCTTTAAAATTAATTTTTATAACCCACATTAAGTAATAAGTATTTTTAATTACGGATTAATCTGGCAGTGCTTTTTTTCCCCTGAAGACCTAAAAGTTCAGGCAAGGATCACTATCCTCACTTTATAATTTGAATAGCCTAATTACTTGAATTTAAGTGAGCAATTCCAAATTAATATGTGAAATAAAGGTGCTGACACTGCTTAATCATACTAGAAATATTGGTAGACTTACTGAATAAACCAATTCCAGCAAATCTGCCACTTATCAGTAGAAATGGGAGTCTTTTGTTAATGTTTCTGACTCTTGAAAACATCTTGCTTAATATCAAGAGACCATTATTCTCAGATGATCTAGAAATATGTTTTACATGTTATTAAAGACCAGTACTGGATTTACAGTAAAACTGAACACAGAAAAGGGCACGTCAGAATTCTAAATCAAATCCAGCTACCGATGTAGTCTGTTTTATGTCCTGATCACTTCATTTCATTCAGTTTCTCCTCAATCATTAGTAAAGTTATGATTTCACAAAGAAAAAGACACCTAGAAACAACTCCCTCCTTAAAAAAAAAAAGTGTTATAAAGCAACATTTAGACCAAACATGAAACTACAAGCTGCACACAAATTACCAATAAATATAAGGAAACACCACAATAAAGGACAAACCTCATCTTTAAAAAAAAATATTTTAACTGCTATTAAGGCATTACAAAAATGAAAGTTGTGTGTATATTTTTGCAGGCATGTGCAAGCACATTACAGTGAAATCAAGGCAGAACTTTGCTATTATTATTACTTTATGCAGCATTACAAGGTTACTGAGGTGCAGTGTTTATTAGTCTAGTCGACAACTCTTCCTGACTGGAGGAATGCTCACCAAAGTCATCAGGGGCTCCACAACATCTTTCAGCCCAGTGAAAACAGGGCACCAACAATCATCCAAACATGTTTGCCACTTAGATTATCAAAAGTCCCTATTAAGTCATCAGAAGTTCACTTAACATGTAAACATTACTCTCTTAAAATACAGGTTGTGTGAAGTCTGCTCACAGTAGGATATACTATCTCATAAGCCCTCAGAGAATTTTACTTCATCTCCGTGAACCTGCTTCATCTCAAAAAATGAGGACATGTCCTTTGATCATCTATGATCCCATTTAAATATTAACTACACCACTGCCTGAAGTGTCCTGTGCTATTTCTCCCCCTTTCCTCCACCCCACCCCATGCATTCTCCTAAAATAGGAAGTGGTTAGTTACATTAAATAAAATCCAAACTACTTCAAGCCTACAAGTTGAATTTGGTGATCGTTCCTCAATACCTTTCCCTCCTTCTGAATACATCCTTCCTTGGTTATTCTTGGTCCTGACTCAGAAACTGCTGCTTGAACTTACATAAAATGATACCAAACACTTGGCATTTTCAATAATTTTTCTCAAATTTTCAGCCATGTACAATTTGAACATAAAAATCTACAGCACCATCTTCTGAAAAGGCACTTTCTGAGGACTGTCTAGCTTTAAAAAAAAAAAAAATTGCTCCAAGTTTTAACAGTGGAACTTCTTTGCTTTAACAGGACACTACAATAAACTACCCATGTTAAGATGAGGGGATCTCAGACAGAATTCTAACAGTCAGGGGCACATGGCTGGAAAGGTGATTGGTATGGGTCTCTCCACCAACTCCCTAGTTTCTGTAACAGTGATGCTTTTGTTGGTTTGCTTCTTTGCAAACCTTCACCTACCCTCCACCCACACTGCTTCCCATGGGTGCCTTTGGCTGCTCAGGCCACAAACTAATTTTAAACCTCAGTGCTTTAGCGATTGTATTCTTGGGACTCTGCTAGATAGGTAAAACATAGGGTCCTGTACACATCAGATTCACACCTCACAACTATTGTAAAGTTACGAAGATTTTCTACTAGTAGAAAACACTGAGATTAGCGCTCACTTGAACCTTAATAATCTTTTTCATTTTTACAAAAATAATATATCTGAGTGAATTGGCTAAGTGAAGTTTTTATAATTAAAAGATGTGCCAAAACACAAATGGTATCCCATACACAATGTCAGATTCAAGTACTATCTTTGGGTAGAAAGTAAGCAAGGAATATTTGTCCCTTTGACATCTACATGGATTTTCTATCTGATAAAATTAACTGGCCAGTGGCAGCCACATTTACTCCACAACACTGCAGCTGCCTGAGCATTTGTCTGGCATGAAAAGAAACTTCAAGATGACCATTTGGAAATGAAAAGTTATGGTTTCAATGTATATAATCAGAGCTTCTTTGATTCCTCAGTTACAAAAAGTGCTTTGAGAAAGGTTATATCCTATCAGTTCACAAAACTGAGAACATATCAAAGGCGGACAAGTCTCAAGTTTTGAGTAAAATGTAAATCCAGAAAGGCCTCATCCTTTTGAAACTGAAGAAATTGGAACTTGGAAATTTCACACTATTGTGCACTCGAGCCCTAGTAGAAAACAAACAAGCAGCTAGGATGTGTACAGAGCATGATTATTCATCTAATGTCCTGTGCCTAAACATTGATCGGACAAGTATCTGCACAAAAAGAAGAAATGGAAACAATTTAGGACCAATGGCATCTTGAAAGAATTTGACTGACAGCCTTCAGGAATCCATTTCAACTTGAAAGCTGTTACAAGGGCTAAACTACCTTCTAAAAGCATCCCAAAATGAATCCTAGGGAGATAACCTTTGCATAATTTCATCTAAATGGTTTAACATTTGACAGCCATCTAACAATCCTGAGTAAAATGGCCACAGTGGAAGTGCCCCACAAATCAAAGCTGCTTTGTTTGAGTGGAATTGTCAGTCGTGCTGTTAGCAGATGCTGCAAGAGTTTAACGATTCAAACTACTAAAAATTCTCAACCTCTTTCCAACGTTGGATCCACTAATCACTAGATCACATATTTAAAGTAATTGCCATTATCAAAAACCCTTCTGTTAAGCTTCAGAGAAGCACTGCTATTTCTAGGACAGTGGTTCCTAAACATTGGTACATGTACCAGTATTGTTATTTCAGGTGTGTGTGGCTAGTATCCTTGGTTGCCCACCCCAAATTTTGTGCTGGGTGCCCAAGTGTATGCTCCCATTGTTTGGGAGGTTAGTGGCACTTGTTAGTACAAGGTAAGGTCTTAGTCTGGTGAACTGGTACAATGTCTGAGAAGATTGGGAACCACTGTTTTAGACAGATGTATGCACAAATGAGGCCAATGTTTCCGCAAAATGGAACTGTCAGCCTTTGCCCACATCCCTGTTTGGGCTATATACAGAGTGCTCCTGGAAAGATAAAGGGATAATGTGTGGTGCACTCGAGATTTCTCTAAAAAGCACATAAAACTTGAGAAAACTTTTCTTGAAAGGAGAGCAGGTACAAAAATAAAAAAATCCATATACTCCTGTGAAAATATACAGGAAACTGCCACACAGATGAGGTACCATTTTATCCCCCCACCCCCTAAACTGCAAACATCAAAATATATATAAGTCTTTAGACAAAGGAAGAATATCTGGCTATTTAATCTCAATTAAAATGACAGCACCCTTTGTTACACTTGATATTTCACACTGTTAATTTTCTTCTGAAATACGAGATACCGCATCTAACTCTAAGCCTTGGTTCCTGCTCATCTCCTCATTTCCTAGTGCAGTAATTGTCCGTCTCCATTTAAATAAATATAGCAGCTACAGTATCATAAACGTGTGGCCCTCACAACGCCAGTAACTTGATATTGTAATACAAATATACGTATCGGCACTTTTGTAGACATTTGCAAAACTAAGAATATAGAGATTAAAACTCCCAACTTCTCTTCACATGAAAACCAGTTACACTGGCCTGCTGAGCAAACATTTTTGAAGTCATTTCCCCAATGGATTTTTTTTTATATTTTAAGTTTTTGGTGAAAGTAGCAAGCAAAGTAAGTAAAACTTTCAAATCAGACTGGAAACTGTATAGTGTCTTTAAAAGAAGAGTTAAAGGCCATATTTCTTTTTTAAAAAAGGGCTTTTCATCAAAATGCCAGTTCACAAAAAGTCCTTGTAAAGCAGGTTTTTCTAAAAAAGCCCCTTCAATTTAAAAAAAATTAATCTAATGTAAAAAGCCTAACCTGGGCCTTTTATAAATGGTCAACTAGCTAGAGCTCTTCTAAGAGGAAACTGACAAGTTACAGAATAAAAGATGGAGAGATTTGTTTGGAAATCATCTTGCTCCAATCATTTCATTATATTGACCTCCCTGCAGCAGTTTTATTCAAAGGAGCTGAAAGATAAGTGCATGAAGCAGCCAGAGAACACTGGGACACTTCAGTTAGGAATCTGCAGTCCTAGAATCCCACTAACAATGAAAGAGACTCCTAAGAGCTGGTTGGCTACATAGAGATCTGTTATAATAGTCCCCTTTTCTCCTGAGCCGCTAGGTACACTGCCTACCAGCATGACTATTTCCAGTGCAATTTTAACTCTGCAAAAAATCAGTTTCTTTGCATTATGTTTCTTGATATTGGGAGAAAAATATATATGTATATACACCAACTATTTAGTAAAGCGCTTTGAGACAGTGTTGTGAACAGCACTACATACATTTCAATACAATGTACAAATGCACAAAATACAGTACTTAGTTTTCTGGCAGAAATGGGGGAAATGCATGCCTGTTGAAGCAAAATGGGCTCAGATTTTAGGCTCAAAATACAGTAAATTGGCAAATATAGTGGATTACATGAGAATGACAAGAGACAAATGAGATACTTAAACCAACCAATTGGTTTTCGTGTGAAGAGCAGGTGGAGTTCAGAAGGGCTGGGATAACAGCAATGCCCATATAAACAATCTGCAGTATATATATATGCATATATACTATGAACCAGTGCAAATAAAACAGTCAAAAATGCAGTTCACGAGGTTACAAAGTGCAAAACTCCCCGATGCCCAGATGTACTGAATACATGCTCATCTCTATCATCTTTAAAATACTTGTTTTAACTTTAAAGTGGAATGAACAAAAGTCCCATTAATGTTTTGTTTCACATTTCAGTGATTTAACTTGTTAAAATTATCCCAGCCCTCTTAATTTATTTGTAAAGTGAAATGAAGCCACCAACACCTTAATTTTAAAAGGAAAGCCACTTATAATGAAATAAGCAAAAATGCTTAAGAACTTCATTAACTTCTTAAGACATTTTTATGATTAATGTCAGCTACATTAAAGACAGCATCTGAAAACCTGGATCTTCAATGAAAAGTCTTCAGTCTCTTAACCCCAAAATGTACACAATTCCTTTGTTAAATCAAAATACTGCATTGATTGCCAATATTAAAGCTTGCAGAATCCTAGAAGCATAGGTTTTGCTGTTCTTAGCTGGTTTGATTTAGAAAAGGAACATGTTTGACTCCTGATGACTATAAAACTTTCCTTTTGAAATTAAGGCTTTTACTTTGTCCTTTGAAAATTGTGGAGGTGTCCATTCTCCCACAGTTAGTGGTACAAACGCCGCTTTAATACAGCTAAACGGACACATTTTTCCTTTAGAACGGCTTATTGCACTAAAAGATAGCAAAAACAAGTTGTCAGTTTGTTTGTTTTTTTAAAATAAACATGGTTACATTTCTAAAAATAAAAATTGATGTTGCCCATATGTTCTGTAATAATTAAATTAAAGCATTATTATTCTAATAAATATAAAAGAAAGAAGCTAAACTTCAAAAACACACATATATATGAAATCACATTAAGGTGTGAGAGGCAGCAAGTAACCTAGCAAATAAAGACCTCAACTCTACAGTTTCGTTTCTGGTGTTTACTATGAGTAACCCCATAAAACAAGGAACATCTGATCTTGCATGAAGCTCAAACTATATTTACGACTTGCCAGATAGAGAATTAGTTGAAACTTCTGGACAAGGTAAAACAGCAGCTTTAGTAAACTCACCAGGGAGCAAGAAGAGTTTGGATCACTACTGCTGCACAGACACCACTAGATTTTTTAAAGGGAATTATTGGAGTTGAGGACTCCAAATCGTGAAGAAAGACACAAAGGCAGCAGTTGGCTAAATTATGTTCAGATTAATGGACTAATGTGTGCAAAACCCTTCCCCTAATTTTTTCTAGTTAGTGCTGTACATTGAAATGTACTTGGATATGTTCCCATTCAAATGCTGATGGCAATATTGAGAGAAAGCCTCCTCAATGTGTTGGGGTAAAGATAAAAAGGCTATTTTTTGCACACTTCCCCCCTCAACAATCATTGTGATTGTTCCATAGGTTGTTTGTGTTTTTTTAAACTACACCATTAACTTTTTTTTGCAAAGATAGTTGTGCTGCCGAGCAACTTGAGGTAAAGGCATAAAAGGGTTAGACTACAAGAAATAAAGAAAAAGTAACTGATGACGACGGCACTTCCTACAGAAGACCGCCCCAAAAAAGCAGTTGGCTGGTTTCATATTGCATAATAGTGCTGTGTTCCTCAATGAAGTAAACAATCCTTCACGTGTCAATTTAAGGATTAGCCCCTTGCCCCTGCACAGTGTCGGCTTCAGCGTGATCGGAGGCGCACCCCATAAACTGACCCTACCGGAAACATACATTGTATGTGGCTTAATTTTTCAGTTCTTCCTTTCAGTGAGTATGCTCCGATTTTATTGATTTATTTAAGCGAAGTACATGGTGCGTAAGGTGTCTTGGTGAATCTGTACAGCCTTAGCAAGGGCCTGTGGGTCTCTCCCATTGCTTTGTCCTGAAACATGGCTTCCTTCAGCACTGCAAGACAAAGTGAGAAATATTAAAACTAGCAGAAACTCTTTCAATTTGAATTGCCATCGTTTACCAGCACTGCATTATTTCAACACTCGAGAAGGGAATGTGACAATTTCTTTGAGCAGAGTACAGTGAGAACTCCTGGGTTCTACTCAGCTTTCTCAGCAACTTCATGGCTTTTGGCAAGTCCCTTCACCTCTGTAGCTCACATAGCCCATCCATAAAATGGGTATACTACTTCTTACCCTGCCTGGTGCTTTTCAGGCTTAATATTTGTAAAACACTTTGAAACCTTAAAATGAAAGGAATTAGACAAGTGCAAAGCATTATTACCACTCGCCTCATTCACGGCAGTATTTCTGGTTTCAGGATTAGAACTTTAATGCACGTGAGTGTTTTGGCCCATCTCCATGCAACAATATTAATTAAACAAAAACCTTTTTTTTTTTTTAACTCAAACTTTAAATTCTGTATATAATAGAAAGCAAACACCACACTACATGCTTATGTATAGTGGTAGTAGTAAGGAAATGTGTTTGAAGACCAGTCCCACAGGTGATAAATTAAGCTAATGCTCAGTGTGCATCATCTACAGCAGTGGTTCCCAAACTGTGGGTTGTGACCCCAAGTGGGGTCACTCCACCATCAGCAGATGGGGTTGTGGCAATCCTGAGCGTGCGGAGGATGCCATTTTGCAAAATGGCGTCTTTTGCACACCATGACCTCACATGCATTGTACATGCGATGTCATGCTGCATGGAGGATGCTATTTTGCTCTACAAAAACAGCACCCCCATCCATGCAGCATGATCTCACGCCATGTGTGTGCAAGGTCACATTGTGCAGAGAATGCCACTTTGTAAATCAAAATGGCATCCTCCAGGCAGCATGACCTTGCACAAATGGTGCGTGTGAGGCCACGCTGCATGGAGGATGCCTTTTTTAATCAACATCCTCCAGGCTGTCTGGGATTGCAGAAAGCAGTACATATGAAAATGAGGTCATGCAGCAAAAATGTTTGTGAACGGCTGATCTAGTCAGATAGTCTAAAGCCTGACAATATGGAAAGGGTTTTGGGCTGAGGACTGAAAGGGGATACAAATATAAGCACCTGTGTTTTCATTTACCTGTCATGTTCTTTGTCCACAAGATGGTATCGTGCTCTGAATGCTACCAGGTGAGCATAATACGCTGGTGCAGGTATAGAAACAGATCGTGTGCAACGCACATATGTGTGGCAGAGCTGGTAAGTCAGCAGCTGAAGTTCATCTGCAGTAAAACAGTTATCATCCCACAAAACATGATAGTGTGAGGGACGGCTGGTACCCTATGGAGAAGGGAATATCAGTTCACTTGTCTGGCTCTCTCATATGTATCAAGTCAGACTTTAAGGCCAGGAGGAATTATTATGATTATCCAGTCTAACCTCCTGCATAATACAAGCCAGAGAATTTCACCTAGCAATTCCTACATCTAGCCTATAACTTCTGGTTGAACAACAGTATCTCTTAAATACTTCAAGTGACAGAATGCATACCACATTAGGTAAACTGTTTCAATTGTTAGTTACTACCACTTAAAAATGCGCACCTTATTTCTGCTTTCAATTTATCTAGCTTCAGCTCTGAGCCATTTGATCTTATTATGTTGCTGCTAAATTTATCAGCTCCTCCACCACTACCAGAAATCTCCTCCTCATGTAGGTACAGTACTTATAAACCATGATTAACTCACTCTCATACTTCCTTCGGGTAAACTAAATCCATCAGGCAGAGTCTGATGAAATTCATCCTAGGGTACTTAAGGTACCAGCAGAAGTAATCTTGGAAACCATTAGCAATTATTTTTGAGAACTCAGGGAGGATGGGTGAAATCCCGGAGAGTGGGAGAAGGGCAAACATAGTACCTATCTTTGTTGAGAGCGATCAGTAATTCAAACCAAAAATACCCAGAATATTCTTGCTGCAGTCCACCAAAATTTCCTGCAGTTTGGTCAAAATTTCATGAAGAACAGAACTTAAAACTTTGAAGAGTTTAACTTTTTCTATTCTTCTGAACTCAATATTTTGATGCAATTTTCCTCATTAAGTTGGATTGCCATTGCACTGCTGGCAATACCACCAAACTGATAGATTCAATTTCATTATCCTATAGTTTACCGTCAGTCTAGGCTTAAGTCAACTAATTTTCAAGGCTGCTTTCAATCCTCAAATTGAATCAAGTTCTCAAATGTAAATAATGTTCATTTCATTACAACTAAACAGATGTTTAACATAGTGTTCTAGTTTCCTAACTAATATGAGGAGGGTTCATTACTTTTCTTCAAATAAACCGACCTCATGTCAGGACAGAATATGAAAATAAAAAGGTACCCTAACAGCTCAGTTAAGTAAGTCATTGGTAGTGCTGGTCCCAGAGACAGGTTTCACAGCTCTTAAGGAAACAGAACGAGATGTTTGTCTAACACACAGTTTGCGGGGGGGGGGGGGGAAGAGAGAGAGAGTGGGGGCATATTTTCAAAAAAGGGAAAGAATACTTGCTGTAGCCATATGTATTAGTTTATAAAGGAAGGTATCTTACCTGTATTCCAGCATGGCTACAGAGGTAAAAATCAAACTCGTATGGGTGTGTAATATCTGTATCTACAGTTGTTCCAGCTGGAATGTTGCCACTTCTTCCAACCTACAGAGGGGTTTTGATGAAAGCACTATTAGCTAGTCAATTTTTTAGAAAATAAAGCAATAAAAAATTATGATGTACTTATGCCATCCAACCGTAACTTTAAAATACAACATTCTATTTAAAGTATACAGCATTCAGTGAATGGAGCCCTGACCTTAACCCCTCCCCCTTTAGAATATGCAAATATAATAATCTGTGATGTTTGCTTTGGACAAAGCACTCCCCTTTTCACTCTAAAGTTAAGCATGCTGCATCCACAGCACTTTCAGCTCCATCTGCCTTCAGAAGGGGGAAGTAGCTAAAGATTTAACTATGTATATTTTGGTTTGTGTACCCACCCAGTCTGCATTACATCACTCAGAAAACATGTAAACTTGACTGAAATAAAGTCCTTTGTGGTTTCACATTCTCTTGCATTTAACATTTTTGTAGCGCCTGTATGGGAGGAGCGATGGCTCAGTGGTTTGAGCATTGGCCTGCTAAACCCAGGCTTGTGAGTTCAATCCTTGAGGAGGCCATTTAGGGATCTGGGGCAAAAATATGTCAGGGGATTAGTCCTGCTTTGAGCAGGGGGTTGGACTAGATGACCTCCTGAGGTCCCTTCCAACCCCTGATATTCTATGATTCTATGAAATAGTATTTCTAGATATTTAATTTCTTCTAAATGTCATTAACATGTGTAATTCTACAAGAACTGCCCACGGTCAGCAGCTGAAGTTTTACAACTGAATTTAGAATAAAATAAAATAAGATCTTCAAAGACAAAATAAGTTGGGGATCAATTTTTTGCACCTGTCAATCTTGAGCATCTCCTTTGAATGTGAGGAATACATCAAGTGGATTTTGTACATTTATACAAAAATACTAGCACAATCTTTTCTTTATTAGCCTTTTCACATACATAACTACACTGGAATGGGCTAAGGATTACCCTTTCAGTTCTGTCCGCACAGAACAATCGTGTGTGGTGTCGTTTCTGTACTACGATGTAGGTTATTCCTGGCTGGTAATCTTTCTCCAGACTGATGCAGGCCTCTCTAATTGCCAGCAGCTCATAATACAACACCTACAGTACAGAAACAATAGATTAATTTACTCTTACATTGTACTCTGCACATTGTGTCTAGTAAATAGCACTCTGTTTTCAACCATTTGATATAATACATCATTACTTTCCTCAGCCCACAATCTGAAGAACTCCAAGCAGTTTCCACCTAATGAGATTCCCTAGTTGGGATTTCACACTTCCATAAGAAGTGTAGCCAATACATTGTGGTGCTACATCTTAACTCAGATGCAAATGTAAAAAATGGAACTAACATTTCTCAATTCAAATCTTGCCACAGTAAAAAATTCAAGTGTAACGAACCTGTCGAAATTGTCCTTCAGAAACCCCATCCCTGTAGAAGATGATACGTGTGGGCTTGAATCGTGTTGACTTGTAGAACTGGATGAGAAGTTCTCTTACCATGGAGGCCAAATCTTGGATAATCTCCTGCCGAGGCCTTTGAACTCTCACTGTGGCACAATACCTGCTTGGATGAGCATCCATACTACCTACAACCTATTGGGGGGGGGGGGGGGGAATGAGAATGTAAAGGATCCATGTGGAGTTGATACAAAGTATTTTACCAGGGAAAAGGGAAGAGGTTTTAAATTTAAAGGTTTGTTTTAAGAAGAGAATAGAGAACAATCAGATCATTTAAGCAAATGGCACAGAACTTATTGTAAGATGTGGGTTTAGAAATCTTAAATCTGTTACAGCAGAGTGTTTGAAACTTGCCTTTTACCAGCCCTCCACAAAAAACCCTGTTTTATATTTGCCTTGGAATTATTCTTCCTCTTTCGTTGGCAGTGCAATATTTCCTCTTCTACCCCCACTATAGTAATTCAAGCAAAAAGTCCTCCTGGTTCATTGCCTCTTCATTAGGAACTCTGAATAGTTCCCCTTCCATTCTGGGAAATATAGCAGATAATGTAGCAAAGAGCAGCATGAGTACCCAAGTGTCTAAAGATCTCATATTACAGCCCGCTTGTCCTTCCCAGGCTGAAAAGAAGAAAATTATTGAAGATCTTCCTGCCAACACCAGTCTCTTAAAGTCATTTTTGTTTAAATATAAACACAGCAGCATTTTGTTAGTTTAACGATTAGAGGTGCATGGTTTCTTTCTGAATTTAGAGCACTTACAATTCAGTTATGTTCTCTTAAAGAACTATTATTTAATAGCACCACTGATGTAACGTCATCTTCACTAAGTATATTAGAACACTAAAAAGCATTAATCAGAAATTTTAAGCAGTACTTTTGTTTTCAAGAAGCTGTCTGATTTCTGTATGCGGAGAACTGGAATATGCAGGGGAAAATGGAAGCCACATCAAAAGTCAATTAATGTATGACGTTTCAGTCCTCTCATAAATGTGGCTGCATTTTCTATTCTCTCTTTTTCATAACATATGAAAACAATTAAGCCAATTTCATAGGACTTACAGCAGCAATGGAAGGCTTCTTTCCATCCCCAGCAGGTGGATGAGTGACATCTGCTCCCAAAAAGATCACTGGTTGTTGGAACACAGAAGGTCTTTAAAAAAAAAAAAAAGTGACAAGTCAACCTAGCATCAACCATTCACTTACAATTACACTTCTCAATTTTGTTTCTTAACTTGAGTATGGGTAGGGAAGGAGAAGACATTTCTACCAGACATTCAGAAGACTATGTTTAGCCAACGCAATCAGTGTCCGGCATATTGTTGTGAACTTTTCCTAAAACACTCTTAATAGTCATTCCAAAATACATCACTGTTTACTGCTAATACAATGCTATTACTGAAATTAGTTTAAAAACCATGACCCAGCATTAAAAATAATTCCCTACAAAGACATATCATGACTGTTATCAATCATGCTGATTAGGGTAGTATCTAGAGGCCAATCAAGAATGTAGCTCCATTGTGCTAGGCACTGTACAATGTACACTGTACAATGGCAAAACATGTAGCTAGAGTACACATACTGTTCTGGGTGATGTGGCATGAGTAGCAAGGAGGTATGTTAAAGCTTGCAATCCATTCTCATGGACTAGAAAATGGACTATGTGCTTCATGTGTCACTTCAGCTACCGATACCTGGGCACAGAGCTTTCAGAAACAGTCTCCAGAGAGAACTTGCAAGAGGTTATTCTGGGCCACCACATTACCTTCCGCATACTCCACTTTTTCCAAGAATAAATCTGTTCTAGTGACATTTGGAGCTAAGGTGTCCAAATGCCCAGTCTCCAGGGTGGATACGAAGGTCTCTGCTCTCAATGGATTGTTTGTTCTAAGACAATGGAAATGCATTTAGACTAGACTAGTAGTACAATGACCCTGGCCAGTGAGCCATTATCAGGGGAAACTTCTAACCAGTGAGATCTATTAGAACAAAGGCCTCATAAGCAAGGTAGTAGAAGCCTTGTCACTTGAAACATTTAAAATAGACTGGGACAAAGCATTTGAATTCAGCACACAGAACCATCATACACTAGCAGGAGGATGATCTAGAGGACTTATGCAGCAGCAGAGGTGAAAGACCCAGAGTACATGCTCTACCACTGTTAACAGCACACAGGACAGCAGAATTTGTCAGCTGGCTGAGCACTGTGATCTTCTCTTAAGAATGCTGTGGTATCCTACACTTCTACCCAGACAGTTTCTATAGATGGAATCTTAACTTAATACTTCCATTCAAAGACAATACCTCTATTACGCCAGGATCTCCTCTCATTCATTTCTCTTCAAGTACTGGGTAGTGGCCCAACATCTCAAATGGGGATTTGATTTACAACCTTCTGATTCAGAGACTAAACAGCCATTTTGACACCTACTGGGGAGAGCTTCAATATGACCCAAGTCTCCACTTACCAGATCAGGTAGGAAGTGTTCTGGAGGTCACTGCTGAACCAGGATGTGCTGTGAGATGCAATGTTGCAATGCCAAGAGCAGCATCTTTGGTTTCACAAATAACATACCATTTTGCACTTAACCCCCTTTCCAATTTTGGATGTTAAATACCAAACTGAAAATAGACACAAGAATAAATCCCAAAGTGGCCCCCCATTAGAGATTCTTACCGTTGATGAGGTACAAGAATGTTGTTGATTCCTCCTAATTTAACATTAATCTTTAGGCACAGGTTTGAGAGAGTCTGAGGAGATGTTTTTATGACATTCTTGACTTGAACGCACTGCGTGGCCATCCCCAACAGCGTATCTCCCACACGTTTCACCTCCGCTGAGAAGCAAGCATTAAATTAATTTTTTTTTTAAATCTATTAAGATTTTTAAGCCTGTTTGAAATTCAGACAGAGAACAGAACACAGCCAAAGCCACTATTAGTCAAATTTACAGTCTAGCCTATCAACTTCCAATTCAAATGCATGCTTTGACCTGTCTCCCAATTCATTTTAGGCTATGATAAAGCATCTGGTTTTGGATGACTAAAGGACAGTCATCTAGAATTTAGCGTCTTACAAGCTGAGGAGCAAGTACACCAGCTAGCACACTTGAGCCAAAACATATACCCTCCCCTTATGTTATTCCCTTACCATACACAGGTGTTTTCCCTGGCAGGATGACAATGATGAGCTGGAGTCCTGAATAGGTGTTTTTAAGGTGTCGGAACATTGGCTCCACACTGTCCGCACCCTGTGCATATTTGCAAAAACATGGCTGGCCTTGGATTGGCATCCCTGCATCCTTAGAAATCTTGCGTAGCTGGTCTGTGAAACCCCTAGTGAAACAGAATGGAGTTTACTGAACTTCAACAACAGCATCCACTGTACTCTGATTATAAGGATGGTGACAGTCTTAAAATACCATTATGAAAGGTTAGAGAGGGCAGACTTTATAGGGCTTTAGGACAAACACACTAAGTAGCATGCCCCATTGTACCAACACCACAAAAAGAGAAACCCTTAACAAACAGTATCAATGTACACTTTCAGCTGCAAAGATGACAGATTTTCCAAGCTCCAACACAGAAGTAAAGAAGTAGTTTTGCATTCCAAATCAAATGCCTACCCCAGCCTGAACACTAGGCTAGAATGGGCACTGGATATGTAGCAAGTGCCATCTTAGAATTTTGAAGTTGATGTGTTCACTGAAAGAATGGTACAATGCCTGAACTAAGACATGCCTTACTTCAGTATTTCTTCTCTGCATTGTCTCTGCGTTGCAAAACAAGCTATGGCCCACATTTTGATCTCAACACCAGTATGAAACTGTTTCCCTCGCATATCCCATACGCCATGGCTTGGGGTTGCCACTGTTCGATTCTATGGAGATAGAAGAAATACGCTGATATTCAACGGATTGAAACAGTGAGAGGAAAAAAAGCACCATTTTCTATTTTAGGAGAACACCCCTCGCAATCACAAGGCTTGTGGCTCAAATTCTGAGCTCCTGCAATGCTACAAGGGAACTGAGCTGTCCCAATGTTTTCAGTTTTACATGGAGAATCATTTGTGGTTTATTGTAAAGCAAGATTAAAAAAAAAAAAAAATTCTCACCCGTCCTCCATACTGCAACATTGGAGCTGGAAGCACGCGCCCCGTCACATGGGCCATCTCATCCCGAACTTTAAATTGAAACTCTTGAACAAATGGATCTGCATCATAATTTGCACTTCTTACCTGGGGAAAGGAGAAGTTTCCATGTTACAAAAATTCTTCAATTTTTAATCTGCATCTACAAATAAGATAACCAATAACAGAACTGCATAAGTGTTCTGGTAAGTGTCCTCCTTTTCACTAACAGCAAAAACTAAGGATCGTACTGAACTGTCCACCCTCATTTACCCAGCCACTGATTAACCAAAACTCTGATTCAAACCACTTGCCCCAGGACACGAGATCTTACTTATTCTCTTAAGTTACCCAAACACCAATTTATTAAATTTTTGCTGCTGCAAATATTTTGCATAAAAAGTGTATTGTATTAAAGAGTATCTAACACGCATGACAATGCTGCTTCAAAACAAATTTTAGGTATATCTAGTTATCTTGCTAAAGTACAGAAGTACCAATTAATTGTAAAATTAATCTCTATTCTGTATATTGCTTGCAGGTATAACACGGAATTTTAATATAATTTGAAAAAGCTACCTAAAATTCAATTTTACTATGATATTACTAAGTCAGTGTGAAAATGGCCACTTGATGTTTAGTCACTCCACAATATGCATATTCATGGCATTCAAAGCAAATTTTTTGCTGCCCTCAGTATGAAGGACAAACTAGGTTATGAAAACCCAGCTGTTTTCAGTTCCCTTTGAATATCAGCACTCAAGAGAGGATCATGAATTAGCCTTTTCAGCATCTTTCAGAAAAGCCTTATTCCTATTGAACACAAATTCTCAATTGTCAGCTCAAAAGCACCTTTTTCAAATAAAAGTTATCCTTTAATTTTTTGTGATGTTATTCAAATAAAACAAGATATTTCCAACAGTTCCAAGTCTGGAAAATGTTAATGTGTTTTAGAAAGGCTGGTTCCGTCGGGCAGAAAGGGGGAAAAAACAGGACTGTCAAGTGGTGCTATTTTAACATATATTGAGGACAAATATTGCCCATTGGTTAGAGTGCTTGCCTGGGACATGGGAAACAGTTTCAACTTCCTGTAGAACCTTAGACAAGTTACTTAATCTCCGTACATTTGCTCCCTCCATCTGTAAAATAGGGATAGAATAGTACTTCTCTACCTCACAGCAGTGTTCAGAGTATATCAAAAGATTAAAGATTGTGAGGTGTTCAGATAATATGGGAATGGGAGGGGGCAGATAAGCACTGGAGGTAGGTAGGTAATTTACATACATTAACTGTGAGAACATCCCTGTAAGGCAGTTAAGAACTCGGTTCATCTTTCAGATTGTCGATAATGTCAAAAATGAAGGTCTCATTCCAGCAAAACACCAGCACATGCTTAACTGTAAGAACCTGAAGTTCCATTGACTCCAATGGGAGACCTCAGCTGCATAATGTTAAGCACATGCTTCAGTGCTTTGCTGAATCAGGTATAAAGCAGCCAGGGTAAGGTCCATGATTAGAACACAGGCGTCCCTAACATTTCAGTCTGGGCTCAGACAACACCTCTTATTTAATTAGAGATCTCTAATTAAAGAATTACTTTTGTTAATAAAATCAAGGAGGGTTCCAAATGCTGGAAGGGATGTACCAAACAGGTTCTGGTGGCCACATGGTATGTGGAAATTATGGACCAGGGGGGTTGGCCTGAATGCTTGACCTAGATATTCTATTTAATGGGAGGGATCAGAGGAGTCATGGGAGCAGGAGCCTTTAGGACATTTATCTGAGAATAAAGTAAAAGGCTTTAGTAGTAAAGGACAGAGATAGGGTTAGGTATAGAGAAATGGAATTGTCTTCACAAGTGCAATGCAGTTTAGTGAAGATAAACATGCTTGCTCATCCTCTGATACAGAAGTTATGAACTAACCAATCTGCTAATTTCCTCTTGTCTATCTGGGGCAGATCTTGCTGTTGCCTTTATCATAGTTGATGTCTGATTGTCTGTTAGCTTCTTGATACATCGCTGGCCTGCCACAATGTTACATACCTTTAAAAAACAAAAAACAAAACAAATTGGTAGATACAATTGCAGTCTTTACAGACGCAGCACTCCTAATATTACACAGGGAATTATGCAGTGACTACACGCAAATCTTCAATATACATGTAGCTGATACTTAAATCTATTTTTCATAGTGACTTGATTGGTATCCATACTAATAAAAGGAAAAGATTGTCTGGTTTAAAGTTTACCTCTATCTGTAGTAAAACCAAAGCAGTAACAATAAAAGAATGATAACACATATACAAACATGCTAAACTGCTTATATTGCATGAGAAATAAATTAACACTCTGCAAAAAGATGCTACTGGACTAAAACACCAATTTATCAGAATAATTACTTCTAGAGGCAGGTAGGTATGTTTCTGCTCCTGTCCCACTTGTAGACAAGGAAGATGAGGATATTTCAGCTGGAGGTTATACTTCTCTCTGAAGTACTGTGCTACTGTTCTCTCAACTGTCTGGCCATTTTCTAACTGTAAAGGGAAGCTGGAAAGACACCACAAGAATTTTAGTCAAAATAGAGTTGAAAGTTTAACTACCAGAATTCTCCAAAGTGATTTTAATAAACTCTCAGTCCATCCCTCCAAGTATTGGATGTTAGGGCAAGCTGCTACACATTCTCCACTCTGACAAATGTCTGCTTACGTTTGATGACTGGCAGGTCTCCTTGTTACATTACAAACACGGTATTTCCGTCTCATTGTTCCACAGTGAGTCACTTCAACCTTCAGACCTGTATGAAAGCAACAAGAAAAAACAATATCATGCAACATATAAGAAACTTATGCAAACACTTAACATGTATAAGAGTACACACATAACAGTCAAGAACTCTGAGTTTTAAATAGATACAATGATCTTATGGCACCGTGTTAGAAACTCATGTTCTGCATTTAATGCATTGTTTGATTTCTGACTTTCATTTAAGAGGTAGTTATTTTTAAATATTTCTAATAGTGGAGAATCATGAGTTTCTTTTAAAAATAAATCCTAGCTACAAAACATGCAATTCAAAGTAATTTATAATTCCAGTTGAAGCTGTTACACTAATTTTAAGATAAGTGAGACTAGCCTGATGGAGACTGAAGTCTGGATTCAAAATATAGTTTTCTGTTCAGGTTCTCAAAGGGCAGCAATGCCCTTTTTGCCCATGGTGACCAATTCCAATGCACCCTAGGACTGAAGAACCATATCTGTACCAAGGGGATAAGTAAGATAGTTTAAAAATTACTTTCCTAGGTGATTTCTCCCACTTATATCCATTAGCTTTAATCAGTATTTTAACTAGCTTTATTTTCATTGCAAGTCAATATTTCTAAATTCTAGAGTTTTGTCATTAGTTTTTTGTACAATCTTGAGTAGCTGAAGTTAAGATCTAGTCCATGCCTTTAAGCATGAGAAGAATCCTGACTCTATATGCTTTCCTTCTTTTGCACCATAGCTATAGGAGTTGATTGCATGTTATTCCATGGTATCCTACTGGTAAATTCACAGAAATCCCATTGGAATTCTAGTAAGTATATGGTAATCCAAGTTAACTCTACTCTATTAATTCCTCATAACAATACGAAGTTGATATTTACATAAAAATGATACCGTGATGGCAGTGTCATAGGATAGGCACTCTCTCTGCCTTCAGGGACATGAGAAATGGATGAAGCAGCAATATGGTCCAATAGACAAGATACTGGACTAGGATTCAAGAGACCCGGGTTCTATTCACAGAGGTCTACTCTGACACTGGAAAAGTGTCTTCACCTCTCAGACTGTTTCCCCTCTGACCTTCTGTTGTCTATTTAAATTGAAAGCTCTTCAGGGCAGGGACTGTTTTGCTACATATATGCACAGTGCTTAGCACAATAGTGCTCTGATCTTAGTTGGGGCCCTTAAATACTACTATAATACAAATAAATATTAACAACCAAGGTTAATTTACCTTGCAGTGTTTTCTTACAGTGGCTATTTCTATTACAATGACTGAGATGTGTTGGTGAAGTAGAGTGACAGCTGCTCACTGTACAGTTAGACATGCTGCATTCTGACTGATTTAAAAACAGAAAGATTTGTGTTTGAGCCAGTTACAAAATAATTTATCCATTAAAGGTACGGTTTTTAAAAGAATTTCTTGATTTTACAAACACAGGGGTCTGACTGGCTGTACTTTACCTTTTTTAACTGATTGGTTCTTAAATGGCATATACTCTTGCAGCAAGTGACAGAAAAAAATTTCAGGAAAGACTTTGTTCAAACCCTCCTAACAAGGTCTTACCCCTGCTGCAAATTACTCTATACATTGGAGTGCAAAGAAGCATGAAAGCAGACACCAAAGTAGTGTATGTAATGAAACTACCCAAACTTCCACAACTAAATCAATTCTTCAAGATGGAATCTGTCCCCCTGCCTAAGGTTGGCAAATACCACTAAGCTATCCCTGTTATATCACAACCAATATAAAGTCATATTAATAAAATATTGGCAGACAATCAATGACTCCAGCTTTAAAAACCAATATATTTGCTTTGCCTCAGCATTTAAATAGTAGCAGGAGTGTGTGTACTACTGACATTATCTCCTAAATAAGAGTCAGCCATCCAGCAACGCGATTGCTTTGGCACATTCATTATAATAAGCAGTCTTACTATTAAACTCTGATATTTTAAAGGTCAATCTAGTATTTCATCTTTGTTGGGCTTTGCAGACAGTTTAAAGAGCCATGCAGCTCATGTATTAATTTTAGATCTAAAGATAGTAAATACTGCAATTATTTTGGACACACTCACTTTTGATCCAGGTTATATTAATTCTGAGATTTTCAGTTAATATGTCTGTCATAACTAACCTCCTGAGCACATTAGACAAAATCTGTTCCATGCCGATTAGAGATAACTTTCTACTCACCCTTTATCTCTTTGGTGAATTTTACCCGATGAGAATCAGTCAGAGGTCTCGGTTGTTCATCAATGTTATGAATGTCGAGAACTTCACACATGAACTGAATTACAGGTTGTGCTTTGTAGAAGGCAGTGGCAGAAACTAGGGAGAGAGGAAAAAAATGAAAGAGGAAGCAAACATCCATCTTGGGAGGCCAAAGAATCAAACAAATCATCTGATTTTTAGTTCAAAGTGAGCGCCAAGTGTATGTTTTGCAGCACTCACGTTTTCTTCAAAACATATTAGAAAGTTTTGTGACAGCTCAGTATTGAGCAATCAAGATACTAGAGTCTGCAACCATACATCACCATGATGAATTCTAGCTTAGTTTTTTAGAAGACTATCTTGAGTCTCATCAGGAATTGAAAGTAAGTCCCATATACACAGGGTGCTTGAGTAAGTGGTGGTGGTTCAGATTATGACATCCTTCCTTCAGATACAGTTTGGTCCCAAAACCAAAAGATGATGTGCAATGACACCCCTCTGCTAAAGATGCTGTCTTTTTTGGATAAAATGTAAAAGCAAGGTTATGACCAATCAATGGCTCATTAAAGATCCAAAAGCACTTTGAGAGTTAGTGTTGTGACCTAGTCATGTTGCAGTTAGGAAAAACGGATTTTATGTTCTTAAAGGCTGTTTAGACTGTAAAAGTTTTTCCTACATTTCTTGACCTAACTTGTGGTATTCAGCTTGTGTATATAACAAGAGGTACTTTTCAAGTACATGAAGCAATACGAAAATGAAAATTTCTATCTGATATAAGGCTTAGAAGATGAGACCTCATGTCAATCCAGGCAATTACATCATTACTGAAGTCTCTCCCCACCAAACAGAAGACTCCTAAACTGTATTTAAACTAAGTAAATGTTTCTCTCCCTCTTTTTCACTGTGGCGGTGGTCAAGCATCCACCGAAATGCCGCCGAATTTTGGCGGCATTTCGGTGGATGCTCAACTGCTGGCCAGGATACGGGTGCATTTAGATGCCATGGCGCCCATGGGCACCACGTTGGGACCCCTGCTCTAGGTTTTTATCTAATCTAGCATCCAAGTAGCCAGAAGCAGCAGAAGAGGTAGAATACATAAGCAGATATCTTGGTTATGGGATAGTGGAATTTCAGAAATGGAGGTCCTTCCTTGCCCCACTTTTCCTCATTCTCCATCACCCTCAGAGTTAATGAACTCTGATGCCACAGGCACTTGTGTTTATCCTTAGTTTGACATCCTTAGTTTATCCTTAGTTTGGATGCAAAGGATTTCAACAGGTTGCTGGCACAAACAAGTCCATTAGAATTGCCAAAAAGGTTGGGAACTGCTGCCGTGAAGAGGCACTCTCACCAAGGAAATGCAACCCAGTGTCACAAGACATACCACGTATAGTATGAATAGAGACACTAAGACTTTGCAGAGAATCAAGGCCAGGTGTGCAGAAGCCAAAGGGTTAATGTACTCTCCACATGTATTGCTTTTCTAAAGAGAAGCAGATTAGAAATGCAAATGAATGGTTTTAATTATCAAACAAGGCAACAACAAGCCTGAAAGAGCTTTTAACAGGTGATTAAAATTCTGCATTAAGAGATTATGTGCAATCTTTCTGGAATAAGAGTATCTGTATACGCATTTCCACTTTCTCAAGTATTTTTCCAATACAAGTTTTAGTTCTGGTGAAAGGTCTTCAACTGACAATACCTGGAGGTGGAAATCCTATACTTATCCCTCAAATTGGTAAAGTGCCAATGAGTGCACTGCACGTGCAGTGGCTACGAACACTTCTCCCGTGCTGCCCAACCAGTGTGCCTGATTTCTGACCTGACAAGACCACCTCTAGATATGTGACAGTAGTTTGGTTTCTACAAGTCATTCAGTCCTTGACTACTCTGGTAAGACAGCCTATAAGATTACCAGTTATGGAGACTTGTGATGGACACCCATGCTATCCTAGCTAAGGGCTTGTCTACACTGGCACTTTACAGCGCTGCAACTTTCTGGCTCGGGATGAAGGTGGGTTTTTTAGCACTTTAGCGTTGCCAGAATAGACTAGCTCTTAGATAACCTGAAATGGCTTATAAACAAACAAAAGTCTGTCCAGAGACTTTTCATGCAAAGTTGGTTCAGTACTACAAAGGAACAGGAGACAAAGGAACAATGTCCTAATGCTACACTCTGTTCTCTACTAACCCGGAAGAGGCAAGGCAAGCTGCTTTTAAAAGTAGACATAACTAAAACTAAAAATGCTACCCACAGATCAGCAAGCCAAAGGACAGATCTTGTTCTAGCTGCCAACAGTGACATTATGCAGCAGAAATTATCAGTCATGTTCACTGTGGTAGTACCTAAGGGCCAACCAAGAATAAGGCCTCATAGTACTAGGCACTGTACAAACACTGAATAGTAGATGGTCCCTGCCCCAAACAGACTACCAGTGGTCCCCAACCTTTTTCATCTGGCAGGTGCCAGATGACGAGCCATGGAGGACCGTGGCGGCAGATGAGCATCCAACGAAATTCCGCCGATAAGCGGCAACGTCAATAGGCGTCGCCGCCAAAATGAATGCCGCCAACAAGCAGCCTCATCCACAGGCTTCGCCACCGATATATCGGCGAAAATCGTCAGCATTTCAGTGGCGATGCCTCTGGATGACACAGCTTGTCAGCAGCATTTCGGCAGAGCCATGGCACCCACCGGCACCACACTGGGGACCCCTGGACTAGACAGACACAAGGTGGGGGAAGAGGTAGAATACATAAGCAGAGTGAACTATGTGATAGTAGCAAATGTTGTTAGTTTCAAGATTTTCCTTTTCTTTCTTTTTTTTTGGGGGGGGGATGGCTTAGTTTGGAACTATTCACATGTCCATTACTTTCTTCATATGTTCATTACTGTCATCTAGCTCAAATTGCCAAATGCGAAGGAAATTCAAAATCTCCTTACTAGTCCACAGTTAAAAGGCTATTGACAAACTTGCCAATAAAATTTTGTGGTTTCTGGATGTGCTTATTTCTCCTCTGAGGCAGTCTAGAAAGTTATTTTTCACTTACATTTTAAATAATTCCTTCATGTTTCTCTGACCAAATGTGTTATATATTTTGGTGTTGTATTTTTTCCACATTACACTTGCCTTATTCAGTGCATGGAAAATTTCACCCCAAATGGTTGAAGTTTGGCAAAGTTATAAACAACTGAAAACAGGGACTTATACTGGGAAGAATCAGGCAATCTTAACTTTAGGTGGTGCTATTAGCTCAGTCCATACCTTCATTCAATTGAGGCCAAAAATAAAAAGGCAGAGCAATACACTAAAGTTTTTAAATAGCAAAAAAAATTAGACTATGAAATAATTAACAGTTTATGAAGTTCCCAGGTCCCTTATACTAAAACATCAAAATCCCCAATACAAATAATAAAAATTCTTCAGATATGCGTCACTCCAGTAAGCCACCAACTTTGCATGACGCACTCTAGCAGACACCTACAGATGTCGATTACTGAATGAACACAAATAGCTTACGCCTCCAACAACTGGGGATCTGTGGTTCATCTCCATGGTAACAAAATTTGTGAAACTGATAGGAACAGATATTTTGTAGAGTACCTTGTATGAGGTAAGTGATCAAAACAAACTCCAATAATTTGATTGTAGATTTAATCTTTAGTCTCAAACCAAATTAGCAAAGTCATTTTCCCATAATCTGCAGTTAAACATCAAAATGATTTCTATTCAGGAATTTCACTTTAATGTAATAGTCTGTTGCACATCAACTGTAAACCTTCTCTAGAATTGAATAACTTCTACCAAGAAGATAAAAACAACGAACCTTCTGGTTAACAAGACCTTATTCCGCAGTGATGGGGAAAGCTTAATTTATAAAAAGCAACAAAAGGCAAGACTCAGTGTCAGTGGGGATTAAGACTATTTTCTTTACAGCAAAAAACAAAACACAAACTAGTCTCTCCTCAATATGCAGCATACATACTGTTGAGAATTTACAGTACTTGTAATAGCATAAAACTCAAAATAATTTTAATGTAACTGCTTTTCAACTAATAGCCACATCAGAGTTAACTGCTTTAAATGGTACAGTTTTGGTTGGGTATACTGGCTTTACAAAGAACTACCCCCTCTTTTTACTTCTGTAGCTACTGCCAGACATGAAAAAAGAAAAGGATCAATTTTTCATTGCTCGTTCTCCAAGAAGTTCAGTATGTAAGAGCATAGATTTTGGTATTTCTACTATGAAACCTCAGAATTCTCCTCCCCATTGCAGACACTGCAAATAGCTTGACTTAAACAGTACTTGGCTTGGTATTAAAGAATATCAGCTGCTCCTATATATCAACAACTGTAGGAGAGGATTATGATGTGCTTTAGACGCAAAGCACTGAGTCATTGCATTTCTCTTTTGAAATACTGGCATTTTCGGTAATGTCTTAGTTACTAAATAGCTAGAAATTCAGAAAGATCTAAGCTAATGTGAACAATGTAATTACTTTGCTTGGACCAGTGGTTTTCAACCTGTGGTCTGTGGACCCCCGGGGGTTTTCAAACTATGTCTAAGATTTCCAAAGGGGTCCGCCGTTCCATTTGAAATTTTGTAGGGGTCCACAAATGAAATAAGGTTGAAAACCGCTGTCTTGGACCAATCATTACATGACCTTTACAGTCAGAAATATCCTTGTGTTACAAGTGGGTCACTTAACTGAAAAACCTGGGTATGATTTGCTGATTGGTACAATATTTTTGATCCTGCACTCCTTACAAAATGCAAAACTCTGAATTAAATGGAAATTACAGAAATGGATTGTTTGTCTTGTTTACTTTTACTGCCCATGAGAAAATACTTGTGCAGTAAGCATGGCTAGATATGAAAGTTGTCACATGTTCCCTAAACCTGCAGAAATAAGGTGTATCAATGTTATCCTCAGCTGCAACAATTATGTATTTCATTTCTGTCTCTGAAGCACATGAGCAGTACATAATGGTTACAAAAGTATGAAATAGGGGACAACTTGCTCCAATGTCATAATACGTTGAAAAAATATATAAAACTCAAAGGCGTTCCACAAGGATGTGGCTTTTGTCAACTTGTTTCTTGGTGTCTGCCCCTCTTGCTATTTTCTGCTCTAAATTGCACATCTAGTAGCTTTCAAGTTTACCTTGCCTCAGGGTCTCTCGGATTTAAACATTGCACCCTTGCTACCCTAAATATGGTAATCTGCCTGCTCATTTATTGTATCCTTTGCTAATGGGAAGGAAAAAAACACCATTTATCAAAGTGACCTGGACTCCAACCTAATGGAACACTTGTGGCATTCCTGACTGCCCAAAAAATGGTACCAGCTTCAGTCTCAGTTCATAACTCCAACAATCCACATCTGGTTGTAACAGAGTATCTTTCCTTTTCCCCGCTTCTCCGATTTTAAATTTGTGTTTGCATAGTTGGGAAAATTAATTTAACTTAGTTGCAATCTTTTGATATAGCCTATCTGACATGATCATGATCATATTAATATTGCCATGATGAAAGCAATATCATCATAATTAAAGTGTAAGAAATAAAGCTGCTGTTTTAAATTACTGCAGCATTTAGCTAATGGAGTCAAAGGTTTACATTATGTGTGGCTATTAATAAGTGAAAAACTCAAAACTATTAGAAAACTAACAGCACTAGTCTTGAAGTACAGAGTACTACCTAAGACAAACAGTTCCACAATCTCAGTCCAGCTCCTATTACAGTTTTGTCTCCCGCACTCATGAATCTTTCCCTATTGGTCAACAATTTCATAGTTCCAATGGAATGTAGCTGTCATGAGAGGCAAGAGTTCCAGAAAGCTTTAAATATCAGGAGACAGACGCTGAACTGTACTAACTAGTGGGGATCCGCAGGTCAGAGGACTAGGCAATGCATACAGAGACATCCGTTGCTTAGTAGATGGGCTGCTGAATTTTATACTATTTAGAGCATTTTCAGGCCTGTAGCTTCATCCCTATATAAAATAAGTTACAATAGTCAAACCTGGAATTCAGAATGAGTGGGGGATATTATCAAGACAAGTCTTCAGCATGGAAGAAGACGTTTGTATGAGATGCTGATCAATGGCCACAAGAGGTTGGCAGAATATTTCAAGCAGATTAAGCAGCACAAGCCATTTTCAGCCAGATCCCTTCAAAAAGAAAGAGCATGTTCCATTAAAATGCCTTAAATTCATGTGCCTGAGATGAATGCTTAAATCCTTGTAGTCTGTAGTGTAGAATATTCTGTCTGACAAGTACAACAACTGTTCTCAGAAGCCTTCTGTTATGTCTTTAGTCTGTACTGCAGAACTGCCAAACTCAACTAGTTCAATAGAAACAAACAACTGTGAACTCTTCATCTAACTAGATAGAATACATCAAACCTGACAGCAACTATTGAATCATGTATTTGTACTGAAGTTTGTAAGGTAACACACTTTGAGTGTTTTGTCTAGGTACTGACAATTCTTTCCCACAAACTCATTGCCCTTGTACTGGTGATAGTCTCCCTTACGTAGAGGAAACATGTCATATATCTTAACAAACACACTTTTTGTTTCTTGATTAGGACAACTATCTTTTGGACAAGTGTTTACACTTTGATGGCAAATCCAGATATACAAATACTAGGAATTCTAAAGCCAAAAGACTGAATTAAGCTCATTGAAAAGGAACTAAGCCTGGTAGTAATTTTTTATATTTATAATTATAAACACACAACTATAAAGGAAGTCTTATAGCCAAGTCACAATATTGAAAATATAGTCTTCAATCAGGTAAATAATTTGTGCTCTATGTAATGATTTTACAATAAAAGGCTGCAGAATCTTCAAACTGAGCCATTTACTTTTAGAAATTGCTTTTCAGGTCACAGCCAAATCTGGTTATGTATCTTGTAGTAACTCTAAATTTAAATAAAGCAACTAAATAGGCAAAAGATTAATTTTTGTAATTTTCTAGAGTATATGCAAGAATAGTTGAAATTAGCTATTTACTTTAAGCTTAATTCCTTAATTTATAGCCGAGAGAGAAAAGTTAAATTCTGGAGCTGATAGTTTCCCACAATTAAATCCTTTTGTTCCGCAAGTTTTGAAAACTATTCCCACAAACAAAATGTACTATTCTATAGTGAAACTCAGATACACACAAGTCAACTAGTTGAACAACACAGACATTTTTATTCTTAAAAGGTAACCTTCTCCATTCCATACCTCTATTATACACAAATACATTACTTACCATCAATATTAAGCATCATTTTCCACATGGCAGGCCGAACAGACTGATGGAATCCAAACCATACTTCCCTGCCCCCTCCCAAAGGGTGATCATAGCCCTCTGGAGCTGAGAAAAAGGAGCGGCCCACAGGGGTATACCTATTTTAAAAAAAAAAAAAAAGTAGCCATCTGTATATGCTACTGCCTTCCATAAGACTATTTAAAAAGCCTTATATAATAATGATTATTATTCCACTTCATACATTATTGTATGGATATTGATGTACATCAGTACTAAAAAGTCACATTTTGCAAAATATAGCTATGATTTTGAATTATTCTGTATGTTGCTGTTTCTAAGATGGTATTTTTAATTTTAGCCAAAGCAAGCACTACAATTTTTGAAAGTGACATCTATTTATGATATTTCGAGCAAATTAAAAAACAAAATGTTAAAGATCTGAAGGATGATTTAATTTCAGTAAAGCACGATCTTGACTGCAGCACAAATGCTGACTAGCAGGGTGCTTCTACAGAATAGTGTCTGGTGTATATTGGCTCCAGTCTTTTCAGATATCCTTCTGCACTAGCATGAAAGTGGGTATGTTTTACAAAACCCATGTGTTTTTAGTCCAGCTCTCTATTCACTTTCTATTGCCCAAAGCTTGGTGTAAGCAAAGAACTTGGAAAGTTATGTCAGCATTTAAGATGAATAATAGTTGTACAACAACCTCCCAGAATACAACCGTTTGGGGGGGGATGACATTATCATAAAGGCCATTAGCTTTCATGTTTCTTTAGAATTTGGGACAGTTGAAGGATATTAGTTCCATAAAGCCACAAGATCATTTTGGCAAATTACATATACATTTCACCAATGTATTTCATTTCACCTTGTATAGGAGAAAACTGCCCTTGTGCCTCAAACCAGTACTCAAACTTTAAAAGATAAAAGTAACCTCCAGTACACTGATGAATAAAGCAAAATGTATATCAAAATTACACTGGCCTCTTTTGAAATTTCAGAATTCTGAGATGAGGAAAACAGATACTGGTAAAAAAACAAACAAACAAAAAAAAACACTAAGAACTGTTTAACCAAAACATGAAGTTGCAGCTTTGTGAAATGTCAATGAATTAAAAAGGCACGTGCTTTCAGGTAAGGCACGTCACAAGTTATGTGGAGCCACTGCTAAGCTGGAGTATACAGAAGATGCAGTGCTACAGTATATTGTAACCCTTATTACTTTGTTTCAGATTTCTTAAACTTGACAAAGATCCAGAACAAGTCCTTAACAGTTTTTTGGGGGAAGATACTATCTTGAATAATCCACTGTGGAAATTCTTTGATATTACCTGTTCTGGATCTGACCTTCCTGCACAAATATTCACACTCAGATAATATTAGCTTCAATTGACTCAGACCAGGAATCTCCCCAGGCCCATCAGTAAGATGTACTGTGGGTAGGGAATGGCTTAATCGATTTCCTCCTGCTATGTTTGTGCAGAAATATGAATGGACTTCACCCCAAAGTTTAAAAAAAAACTAACGGGAGAGAGGGAACGAAGATTAGAGAACCTACTTCATGGAGGGTAGGTGTCGTAGCACCACATCGACAGCATGAACAGGGTTAGTGCTGATTGGTTTGTCTAGTTCCAGAGGCTCAGGCAAGGTTCTTCCTGTCAAAACTTCATGCAGCAAGTGCCAGCTCACCCGAGAAACAAACTTTATTGACACCTTGAAGGGACGATCTTTTCCACCTTCTCCTGGTAACGTTACATCCAAATCTACCTGTTGAAGGAAATGGGGGAGTAGAACACAAGAGTTATTTAAAAGACCAATGAGATACAAAGAGAGGTCTTGACTACAAATGGTGCTGTTTTCTCTTTCAGACTGTTAGCCTATGTTTGTACTACCTATCCACAATCTGACATCAAAACTGGGGAGAAGGAACACTTTTGCTTTTAGTTGGCAGGTATGGGAAAGTAGAAGGGGAGAGCTGAGATAAGGAGGAAGAATCATATAAAGTGGATGGAAGGAAGTTTAAAGTGATGACACTTTGCAGCAGCTCTTGGATTTAGCCTATAAAATAACTAACAGCAGAGATCAAGATCCTGTCAACACTTAATGTTTTGAGCTATGTAAGCAACTACTCAAAAAGAGCGGTTCTCTCAGTCTGCCAGCATAGCTATCACACTCTGCAGCATTATTTCCCTGCACTGCAGAAGGGAGGGGAAAGAGAAGAGAAATGTTTATATTTTAAACTTCTATGCTACTGCAGCTATAAACATACTGTACACTACCCTTGTTCCTCTTTGCCCCTGGCAGCCTATATCACTATTTCTGAACATGGTTTGTGATCATGTCTGGTGAAACACACTGATTAAACAGATTCAAAAATGATTACAAGCCAAGGTTTTGGATTGGGCTGAGAGAGGATAAACCCAGGAAACTGGATGCAACAAGCTGCATACGTCACCTTAATTATGTGATCCATATGTTCATGTATTAGCAGCCTAGCCACAAAGTGCAAACTCATTATCTTGAGAAAATTTTAACTTGAAAGCCTATTTGTGACTGTTTAATAATACTGTTACTAATAATTTTTTTAAATTTATTAAAGCTAATGTTAAAAAAATTATATAATACATAGGTTGGGAAAAGAGTGTCTGTACATCTGGGTATATTGGCGGGGAAGAGGAGGAGGAGGGGTGGAGCGGGGGCGGGAAGAGATGGCACAGGGGTGGGTCTTGGAGGAAGTGGGGGTGGGTCCTGGGGCTGAACAGGGGGCTTGAGGGCCCAAGAAATATTTTAAATCCAAATGGGTGTCCTTGGGTTGCTAAAGTTTGAGAACCACTATACTATATAGTATATGTTGTAAAACTGAGTATTTAACATGAGATCTCAGTATAGAAAAATATTGAATACTATTAAATATTTACTGAGAAGATGGTAAAGACTTATTTTCTGTATATTATGTGCTTTATGGATCATCAAGGTGTATATTAGGGAGGTTCTTATTGCATTTCAGATACACTAGGGTATTTTCAATATTTCTGAAGTTAACATTTTTAGAAAGATATTCTTGCTTTTCTGACAAGCTGTGTGTAACAACGGAAAAGTACCAATATGTCTTACCCCAGTGGTTGCTACAGGGAGTGGATTGGCAGTATAAAGGCTTCTCTTCCCATCATAAACTGGTCTACGGTCCCCAAATATTGTCACTTTAAAATGCTGCACCATGGAGTCCACCACCTCCCTAAAAAAAGGGCACAGTTGTAAGAGAACAGAAATATCTACAATTAAATAGTCATGAAAGACTGTATCACTGCGAACAACTGCCTTCATATCTTTCACACACTTTCTTCAAGCAGTTTTCAGTACGCTAATTTAGAGAAAATTAATTGATCCGCACCTGACTGATATTCCATAAAGCGGTTCAAGAAATTCAGACAAAATACTGAATAATGAAATGCTGAAGAATATGCAATACCACCAGCAATATAGTTGCTTACGAATCATTTATTTGTATTGCCATATTACCCCGAAGCCTCAAACAGGACTGATGCCTCACTGTGCTACAAACACATCGGAAGCAGCTTACCTCCAAGCACACAATCTGGAACTATGGAAAATGTATATGCTTAACCTTATAACTGGTGGTTATGCTCACTCCTAGAAACAATACAATTTTGACTGTTTTAGTTCATCCAAAAAATTTTTAAATCTATACATCAATCTGCAAAAAGGAGTTGGTTACTGTCTTGTCCAGGCTGCTTCAGTATTAAAAATACCCAAGAATGTTGGCCTTCTTAAAATTCTTAAATGTTTTTAAATCCCTACAGTTTAATCCCACCCAAAGCCAAGATTACAAGTAACAAAAATTGAGTAGGGTTATGGTTTATTCTGACTTTAATAGCAGTTAAGATTAATAAATAAAATATACAATAACCTAATACATCCACTGAATACTATAAGAAAGCCGCCACCATGGAATTTCCACATTCTTTTAATCCCTCACACAAATTGTAATAGATTCAGGTAGGTACATAAGGAGTCCAGGGACTTCTCTCTTTTGCAATCCATCTGACTAGAGCTGGCATCAAATGTTACAAAAAAACCAAAAACGGCAAAAAACTAAAACCAACTTATCTTCTCAATGGCCTTGCAGCTCCTTCTTACTCTAAGAATCAGGATTTTTGTTAGCTATAGCATACTAAGTGTTCCCATTCTTAAATTACAATAGACAGTGGGAGAAAATACTTAATTTACATTTTTGGTTCCCAAACAGAAAAGTTTACTTATATGACCCTTCCTGAATGCATAATGTTAACCCAAAGTATTTCCATAAAATGACTGCAACACTTTGCTTCCCTTTTTAAGCAAAAATTAGTAACAGCAGTTAAATTTCCCAAAACAATACTTTTTCCAAGGCCAAGAAATAAAATTAAAACGTTTATATATATATATATTTTTTTACACACACACACAGGTGGTGACATTTTTTAAAAGACAGCAAGTTTAGTGTAACCTATTATAAACAAATCTACTAAGCACATATAGGATTTCAACAAAGATACCAGATTTCATGTCGTCATTTGCAGCAGGAATCACAGTAACTGTTAGTATTTAATTTGATCATGCAATTTAAATATAAAACTTCGAGTCTTTCAAATATGATTATAGTCTAATTTGACTATAAAAGGTATCTTCATAGTCAGAGTTGCTGCTTGTATCTACTGGAGTCACATACGCTCACTTTAGTGACAAAATCAGTGCATTAGTCATACATAATTTAATAAAGAGCCAATACAGCTAAAGGAAAGTGAGATGGTTTTTCTACTAGCCCACACTCCAGCAGAATTTTTAATTAGATTCCAAATGAAGAAACTTCATGCAGGTGTACAGAGATGGACCTCTAACTGCACCTTAATTACACTTCTAATGCATTAGTTAAGCCAAGTTATGGCTAATGGATTAACTTGATTTTCAGATAACAAGGAGGGTTTGAAGGCCCAGCCAATAACATCAATTTATTTGCAGATAGATGGAAATCATATGTAAAAAAGAAACTCATTCAATACCCACTTAAAAATAATATTTCAGAGTACAACAGCATTTCAAGGAAACGTTTAAATAATGTGACCATATAAAAAAATTTTAGGGACATGAGCTTTACAGTGCTCCTGTAAAGTAAGAGCTTAATAAAAATTAAACTGGTATTTTATTATTTAAGCCATAAGAAAACATGGGCTGGATTCAAGTGTATATCAACCAATACAGGTTTGTGGAGCTGAACCCAATACACGGCATTACTATTTCTCTACTTGTGTTTGCAACTTTTACTACAGTGACTCTTACGCTTGGAAAAGTATGCTCTTCTTGTTATAGCCAAGCAGTCTCCTTGCCTTCAAATCGCTCCTCAAAACATTTTACAAACTCTAAAATTTACCACTGCTCAATCCATACATAGTGACTGAGACCTTCATAAAATGCTAGATGTACCCAGAAAATTGCCTGGAACAGGGGGAATGTATTTTAATATGTAAAGCAGCAAACACTTATATTCGTATTTAAAAGTTTATAAAATGTTGACTAACCAGTTGTAGCTTAGTTTTAGTGATAATTCAGAAATCATGGGTGGCAAACATCTGAACTATTCCAACTTCACCAAGAATAGAGTCTATAAATATCAGATACCAAAAATATAAACACACAAAAAATTAGTCCATAGTATCAACTATTCATGAGCCTCCCCCAAACTCTGATTTACTATTATACACAAAAAACAGCATTAAAAGAGCATTAAGGTTGCAAACTCAAACATTAGGAAATGCCAGAATTAAGACTGTCTTTGCAACCTTAATTCAGCCCTCTTGTGCACATGAATGACAGTCTTTAATAACATGATCCTATACTACATTTTCCACAGGGCCCCTTGCCCAACTGGATCCACTCTCCCTCCTCCAATTCTCAGTTTCTCCTCCCGCCCCCAAATTCCAGTCTCACCAGACACTGTTCCAATCTACTTCTCTCTCTCACCCCCATTCAAACTTTTGTTCCCTCTGCATTCTAATCTAATGGCTTCCTCCTCCAGACTGCCTGGATGCCAGCAGTGGGAGAGTCAGCAGAAGCAGAGGGAAGAGTGTTACAGTTCTATACTCTCAATTCTGGTGCCTGGCCCAAAGCTGCTGGGAGTAGCCATTACAGGTGAAGTTCTTCTGAGCCCCCACAGCCATGTGCTGGAGTAGCCATGTGGGGATGGTATGTGGAGTCTTGTCAACACTAGAAGCTATGAGAGGCTTGAGTATGCTCAGTGAGGATAACCTTTGAAGATTTTAGCTGTTAAGTTCTAGGATGTCTCTACTGAGAATGTGCGAACAGTGATTTTCAAAGGCCAAATTTGAGTGGATTTTTACGAAGACAGCAAAAAGGTACATTCCTGACACAAAAGCTACCCCCTGGCAAATTTCAAATCCCTGCCCCAAAGCTAGAGCATTTCAAAGAAAAGGCCCCTACATTTTTTTTTAGCATAGGGCAATTGAATAAAACATTTTGGCCAAAATTTTCCAAAAATTTCCTCAAGGGAGGCACACAGTATGAAAGATTTCAGCCTGAATTTGCCAAAGTTTAGCAAAGTTACAAGCAACTGAAAACAAGGTCTTATTATCGGAAGTGTCTATCAGTTATACCTATCGTCAAAGACATATGTTAAATAGCCAAACCAAATATTCTGACAAACTCTCTCTATCATAGCCTGAGACTACTTTAAAAACTCATAGCACCTAACTATAGTACATAACCAATAAAAGATTAATTTAAGTTCTCACAAACCCTTACCTACAGCATTGCAAACATACTTTAATAAATGAGACCACCCTAAAAAAGTAAACGGGAATATGAAAGGTGGGGGGCTCCTGGTTTTTGGAAGTGCTCTACTTTGATATTACTCCCCAATCATTTATTTCAAGTCATGTGAGATACTCAGACTTTTGTAAAATTTCCCACCTTTTAAGTGAGATCATTAACTAGACACCACACTGTTAGCTTTCGCACTCTTTGATGTGGTTCTCTCAAGAGACTTCAGCACTTATACTGTGGCAACTGAAAGAAAAGCTTCCCAACAGTTAGTGTTTTGTTGGGTACTTTCCTCCAGATCAGTGCAATAAATAATAAGGCACTCTGTTAGTTTGAACTGCTGAAGCCAGTTACTGGTGTCCAGACCTACCACCTCACAAAGCACTAACAGAATCCTATGAAGTCATCTGAAATCAACCTAAGAGAAAGTCAGCCCAGAGTAGTTAATATTTCTCCTCCATCTTGAAGATTAGCATTCTATCACACTGTTCATTTGATGAAGCTATATGCCAATAACCAGTAAATCACAAGAGTAAACTTACACATCAAACCAATTGCCAAGTACTGGTGCTTCCATTATAAACCCGGTCGGTGATATACTATCTATCTTTAAGTATCAGAGGGGTAGCCGTGTTAGTCTGGATATGTAAAAGCAGCAAAGAGTCCTGTGGCACCTTATAGACTAACAGACGTATTGACAGACATATCTATCTTTAGTATTTATAGGGTGCCATAACTGCAGCACTTAACCATCAGCTGAAAAATACTGGAAAGACAAGGTGGGTGAGATAATATAGTCTATTGGACCAACTTCTGTTGGTGAAAGAAGTTTTCGTGCTCCGCAGAGTGCTCCTAAAAGCTCTATGTAGCTCAAAAGCTTGTCTCTTTCACCAACAGAAGTTGGTCCAATAGACTATATTATCTCACCCAACTTGTCACACTCAGATCCTGGGACCAATATGGCTACAACAACACTGCAAAGCTGAAAAATATTCATCTGAAACATACTGACAATTAGGATTATCAGAACCTCAGATCAAAAGCAGGAAGAGGGGTAGAATTGCAGAATCAACAAGTTATCTACAGTAGATACATGAAACACAGCATTGAATCTCAAGGAAGTCATGAGGGAAGGGGATTTTTTCTTTTCTTTTTTTTTCAAATTATGTAGGTCAGGGCTGCAGAAATTGTTCTTTAACTTCATTATTATGGAAACCACCCTTCTTGCCAACTGGCAAAATGCACTGCATGAGACTCTTACGCAGTCTCACTCTCACTCTCTTTCCATCAAAACTATTCCATTCAGAGGAAGCAGACAGGAAATATGAAGTTATGCATCTTCCTTACAAATTATTATAAAATGATTCATCTTTTCTATTGGCACATTTTGGACCAATCTAATTCCTTCTGAACTGTAGAGATGTATTTTGCTATAGAACTCATGATATTAAGGACAAGATACAAATTAAATATTGCTTACAACAAATTACATTAAAAGTACTTCCAGGCTACAAGAGTCAAGCACTCAATTGGGATGTGTTAGGCTGTACACGGAGCCTTGGTTCTGGCACTGAACTACTGCCTGCTTTCCTCTGCAGCCTTGACAAATTTAACTTTTTTTTTTTTAAATGTTTCCTACTTTACACAAGTGAAAAAATTCCATCATGTGGACCCATATTGACCATCATATGGGTCATCAGCAGGGTTGAAACCTTTAGATACACAGCAAAGATCTCTACCACTTAAGATAATGAAATAACTAATAGCAGTAGTAGGCTTTTATTTCCTGTGTGGACCAGTCACTAGAGGGAGGGTGAGACATTTTGTTAGTGGGTTTCATAATTTGCTTGACAGAGTATGAACAGTATCAGAGGGGTAGCCGTGTTAGTCTGGATCTGTAAAAGCAGCAAAGAGTCTTGTGGCACCTTATAGACTAACAGACGTTTTGGAGCATGAGCTTTCGTGGGTGAATACCCACTTCGGATGCATGTGAGTATGAACAGATGCTCAGAAATCCTGGATTCAATTCCAGGCTCTAAAGGAGAGTGGTTAGATCCTTCTACCAATATCCCCTAGCATGTTATCCTGCAGCTTGTCCCGGCCTCTCACCGGTTTTTATCCCTCTGAATTCCAGTCAGGCCACTTCCTCTTTTTTTCACACTGCCTGAGTTCTAGCAAGGGGAACACTGAGCACAGGAGACAGTCTCCTGCTTTCAATTACAATGCCTGGCACCACAGCAGCCCCCAGCACCTAGGAGAATAATTGCAGAGAAAGTTCTGCTCAGCCTCTGCAATCCTCACCTACTCTATGTTCAATGCATATGGACTCTTCAGATAACTTAGATGCTAGATTCTAACAAACCTCAGAGCATATTCAAGTGTCAATTTCTGGGAGACCTGTAACAGCCTAATTTGGGTATATTTTTATATGCACAGCAAAAGCCAACTCCTCTGAGCCCAGAGTACCCTCCTTGTCAAATGTCAAGTACCTTCATCAAAGAGTACGTAGGTGTCAGTATCTCAAAAGGTAAGAATTTAACATAAGGATTTTTTTTTTGGCCAAATCTCATTTTAGAAAGAACTGAAAATTTAAAAAATATATTCAGCTTGGGGCAGACATTTGGCATGGAAAATTTCAGCCCTAGAGTTTGGCAAGTTATAAGCAACTGAAGATGGGTCTTATAAATGGGAAGTTAGACTCTCTTAACTATAGACATTGCTGCCAGCTTCACCTATAACACACACAACCTGCACAAAGCACACAAATGAGTTTTCGGAAGGATGCAGGGTAATATTAAACTGTATGCTTGACTTGCAGATTACATGGAATAATTTACCACATTCCTTGTTTCAAATTTGACTCTATAAAGTCTGAAATTAAGTCAGCTGTGACCAAGCAACAAGACTCATCTTTATAGACTACAACTACAGAATGGGATAGAGTTTTATATTTATAATTTAATATTTTAGGATAGTCTTCTTATAGAAGATGAACAAACTCAGTTTGTGATGTACACCAAATTTATGTGACAAGAGTCAGTACAGTTTGACCTTTCTGAATCAAGTAAAAACCTAACTATATCCAGCTTATGGGTCTTTTAGTTTCTACATAAAGAAAAAGTGAGCTATGGCTGATTCAAGATCATGTTGAACATCAGTTACAGTTTGAGAGAAAGAGGAAGGACCTGAGAGACACCAGAGAAGAATCATAGAATCGTAGGACTGGAAGACCATAACGCAAGAACATAAAAATGGCCATACTGGGTCAGACCAAAGATCCTGCCCAGTATCCTGTCTTCTGACAATGGCTAATACTAGGTGCTTCAGAGGCAGAACAGAACAGGTAATCATCAAGTGATCCATCCCATCGCACATTCCCAGCTTCTGGCAAACAGAGGCTAGCTTGTGATCCATTATGATCCCTTTCCTTCCTAGGCAGTCATTTCCCATTTTGTATGTGTGCAACTGACTGTTTCTTCCTAAGTGGAGCACTTTGCATTTATCCTTATTGAATTTCATCTTATTTACTTCAAACCATTTCTCTAGTTTGTCCAGAAGATTTTGAATTTTAATCCTATCCTCTAAAGCATCTGCAACCCTTTCAAGCTTGGTATTGTTCACCAACTTTATAAGCGTACGCTCTATGCCGTTATCTAAATCACTGAAGAAGATATTGAACAGAACCGGACCCAGAACTGATCCCTGAGGGACCCCACTTGATATGCCCTTCCAGCTTGACCGTGAACAACTGATAACTACTCTCCAGGAACGGTTTTCCAACCTATTCAGCATCCACCTAATAGTAGCTCCATCTAGGTCAGTGTTACTCAAATGCAACCACCAGGTGATTCTCGTGCAACTGTAGCCTCCTGGCCAGTGATGGGAAAGAGGGCAAAGCAGTGACCCCTCTCCCAGGACCGCGAGCAGGGGTTGGGCCCTGCCCCACTCTACAGCCACAAACGCCAGAGAAGCAGGCAGCCAGTGTGAGTTCCCACCTTCTCAGGGGCCCCAGATCCCACAGTGTCAGGGCCCAAGCCCCACACTCACCACCACCACCTCCCCATCACCCTGGTTCCCGCTGCCTCCTCTGACCCTGGGCATAGGCCACATGGTGGTGGGCTCCATCCCAGCGGCAGGGGTTTGGGCTCTGGCCAGGAGATCCAGCCCCAGACCTCAGCCATGCGGTGGTGGGTTCCAGCAGCACAGTCTGTGCCCTGACCACACGCTCTAGCTGCTGCTCTTCAGGCTCCAGCCATGTGGTGGCGGGTGCTGGCCACAGGCTCAAACTCCCACCCCCCCAGGCACTCCCTGCCTTCCCCAGGTTCCCATCCATCCATCCCCCTAGAAACCCGCTGCCTCCCCCGGCCCCCCCATGCCCTCTGGACCCCGGCTGCCTTCCTACCCTCCCTCCCCATCCAGGGCTTAACTTTGTCCCCCGCCTTGCCAGGGCTGAGTTAGTCTGATTATGTGAAAAGTAATATTTGTATGTTTGTTAATATCACTTTTCACTGCCTCCCAGCTAGCTAGTCTGCTCCTATGAAAACTGATATTAACAAACATAGAAATATCACTTGTCACAGAAACAGACTAGACAGCAAGTCTAAAAAAAATAATCAAAAAAGCAAGAGAAAACAACAAAAAAAAGACAGGAACATGCAAAGCACCTTCTTTGTTTCTATTTTGTTTAGGTCCAGTAAAGAATAGAGACAACCTTACGTTATTTTTATTATTGAGTCTGCAATATCCCACATAAAGACATTACAATGATTTGGACATGTATATGTGCATATTCGTTTTTCGTAAAAGTAATTAAGTATTTTAGGAAAAATTGTTAGAGCAGCCACCAGCAAAAGTTGGTGACTGCACTCTGAGGCCACCAAAAAAACCTGTTGTGGGAACCCCTGATCTAGGTTGTAGTTCCCTAGTTTGTTTATGACACGGTCCTGTGAGACAGTATCAAAAGCCTGGCTCCAGTCAAGAGAGACCACATCTACTGCTTCTCCCTGCCCCGCCCCATCCACAAGGTTGGTTTGGCAGGGTTTGTTCTTGACAAATCCATGCTGACTGGTACTTATCTTCTAAATGTCTGCAAATGGATTACTTAATTATTTGCTCCATTATCTTTCTGGGTATTGAAGTTGAGCTGATTGGTCTGTAGTTCAGACTGAATTCTACATAACTCAGCTACACTAAATTGGGTGAACAAGAACAGCAATTTAGACACACACAAAAAAGCTGGATTTGCACCATTGCTCATTCCATTGAAAGAGATGGCATCATAGCATTATATTTTACTGTGAATCTCTAATGCTGCATTTAAAATAAATTAGGCTTAAGATACGCATGTAGGATCGAATCTTTCATCCTTTACTCCTGGTTAATTGCACACTGAGAAATAAGTGTGAGAAATCTGGCCTATTTCATTTAAAACTCAATGATTTCTGGAAAAAAATTACTATTGCCTTTGATATTATTAGCCAGAACAATATATTCCAACTACTTTATTTACTTTGATTCTGCAAGATACCATCCCATCCCAATACCACTGGGAAACATATTATAAATAACTCAGACATTTGGGAACAAATTCCTATTCGCTAAACTTCAGGGAGTATACAGTGGAAGATATCTTGATTAGAAGTCACTGACATCTCTTAAAATAAGCTACTGCAAAATAACTTTATAGCTTTTAATTACTTCACTAGGATCTTATGTTGCTTAAAGATTTCAATATAATTTAGATTAAATTACAACTTCTGTGACCGACTTACCTGTTCACCCTGCGAGGACACTTATCTGGTTTAATATCCACCTCATAGAGGTAGACATCAATCTTTGGGATTTCAACTTGGAAGCAGTTGGCCAGCAGTTTAATAGGTTTGCCCATGGTGCCATAGCCGGGACGTCTGGGCACCATAAGAAGGGGCTGTGCCCCGATGGGTCCTGGAAAGGAAACAATACAGTTTAGAAGCTGAACACAATGGTTAAGCTATGTGGTGAAGTTACTACTTGGTGCTATTATAGCACAGTTAAAATGCATATGCTCTTTACATTTGTATATATACACTGGGCAGAACAACAAAGGAGGTGATGCAATAATATCTGAAGAGCAAACAGTCTTCTCAGGACCATAAACATATCATAGAATGTCAGGGTTGGAAGGGACCTCAGGAGGTATCTAGTCCAACTCCCTGATCCAAGCAGGACCAATCCCCAACTAAATCCATATCATCTCATACTTAGTGGGGAAGAGGTAAAGCAATTGTAAGAGAATAAAAAGATAAGAAATATAATGCAAGAAAAGGCCAAAGTTTAACAAGAGACAGCACCACAAGACCCAGACCAGTGAAAAATGGGCCATACAATTGTCCCATAAGGTTCCTGGATGAAGCCAAAGGGTTTCAAGCAGCAGCATAGGTCTACCCTCAAGTAACATGCAACATGGGATAGCACTCAAAAGCTCTTATTCTATTTAAGTCATCAGCTCTCAAACTAGCGATAGCAAGCAGACCTACGTCTCCTCTAACCTTCCCACGAAAAAAATGAAGTGGGGAACTTTAACTTCTGTGATTGCTGTGACCAAAAGTGGGAATTTCTTAGCAAACCACCAAAAGTGTGCATTTTCTTTTGACCATTCATTATTGTGGAAAGTCCATTTTAGCCACTATTAAAATGGAAAGTTTTAAAAGCTTGTTTACAGACCATCCTAATGGTAATGGACGGAGGTGCAACAGAAATCACAGAATGGTCTATGCAGGCCAAGGCTTATGTACTTTCTTTGTTTACACAGTAAAATATGCAGGCAGCAATGATATGATGGGCATGATCCTGGCAGAGATTATCCATTTTCAGCCAGCAGAACTGAATGAGTAACAGTAAAAGCACCAGCTGCAAGATAGTTGCATTTGCCAAAACTCAGTGACCTAGAAGAGAGGTGGAGCTGAAGAGTCAGTGTGCTTCGTTACTAAACAAACAAATTAAATTACTTAAGCAGCTGTAGGTATTACTTTATAAAACCAACAAAATCTGAAATAGGAGAAGAAAGGTGCTTTCTAAATCTGTATAAATGTATGCCTCTGGCTAATTTATTTAGCATTCTAAGTTACTACTTCTTCAGGTTCTCGAAGTATCTTATCTGTGTCCATCTTTCAGACTAAGATCCTCAGCACAGGAACTGGGCTACATATGCCTGGCCCAGAACCAAGCACACAGCTAATATTAAGAATGGACAGTCTCCAAATATTACAACTGGAAATCTTTGCTTGTAGATTATTCTTTCCCGTCAAGAAAGACTATAAACCCAATCTTATTTTGAGTTGCTCTGGAGTTTTTAAAATTACTCATCATACAAATGTCATGATTTGCAGCATTCAATTAAGTCAGTTAAAACCTCTCCCCTTGACTCCTACTCGGTGACGCAGATTGTACAGTTCCTGCCCACTTGCTTTTCTTACAAGAGTTTAAATGTCAAGTGCTGGGAAAAATGTCTTATTTGCCATTTGATTAATCTCATATAATCTTCCAGAAATGGTCATTTCCCTTTACTTTGAGGGGAACTGTGTGTTGGAGAACAGAGGAGAACAAGAGTTACAAAGCAAAGTTTGTATTGTAAAGGTACTTAGTTCTACACACAAAGATGGATCTAAGACCAAAGCCAACAAAATCAGAAATCCCAACACAAGACTGAAAGTAAAAGCAAGAAACATCAAGCACAATATTAAATGTTCACACACACTATGCTTTGGCAACTACTGCTCCCAAAGCAGAGGTTGGGTGGTTTACAGTATTTGACACCAATAAGTAGGCCCTACCAAATTCACGGTCATGAAAAACGCATCACAGGCCGTGAAATCTGGTCTTGTGTGCTTTTACCCTATACTATACAGATTTCACAGGGGAAACCAGGTTTCTCAAACTGGGGGCCCTGACCTAAAGAGAGAATTGCGGGGGGGGGGGGGGGGGGAGGTGTCACAAAATTATTTTAGGGGAGTTGCAGTATTGCCACCCTTGCTTCTGCACTGCCTTAAGAGCTGGGCAGCTGGAGAGCAGTGGCTGTTGGCCAGACACCCAGCTCTGAAGGCAGCAGCACAGAACTAAGGGTAGTAATACCATATCATGCGGTTCTTACTTCTGTGCTGCTGCTGGCAGCACCTCTGCCTTCAGAGCTGGGATCCTGGCCAGCAGCCACCACTTTCCAGTTGCCCAGCTCTGAAGGCAGCACTGCAGAAGTAAGGTTAGCAGTACCACAACACTCCTACAATAAGCTTGCAACCCCCTCCCTCCCACAACTCCTTTTTGGGTCAGGTTCCCTACAATTACAACACTGAAATTTCAGATTTAAAGAGCTGAAATCATGAAATTTACGATTTTTAAAATCCTATGACCATGAAATTGACCAAAATGGACCATGAATTTGGTAGGGCCCTACCACTAAGAAAGAGCAGCTCTGGAATTAACTGTTCCTGATTCATTTTAGCAACACAGACATAAATAAGAGCAAAAGATACCTATTAGAAAACATCCAGGTCACATTATTCTATAAAAAAATCTTCCAAACAAATGACCCAATATCTTATAAAAATATGGTTACAAAGAGCATGCTTTCCATAGTTTATGGAAGGTTCTGATACATATGAAGTACTACTGCAGTTGGCAGAATCAGAGCATAGTATCTTCTTAACCTTCTTAATTATTAGCTAATCTTCTGAGATTAAAATTAAATGTAAATTGTAAGAGCATTTATCAAAACTCAGTTAGTGCACCTCAAATGGCCAACTTGAAGATGCAATTCCTTAACTATAGTCAAGCACTGAGAAAGAGGGTAAGAAGGCAGAAAGAACAAGAAAATATGGTGTGGTGGGTTTTCTTGCAACCACACTCTCTGGAAAGTGTTTTGTTAAACCAAATATTTATGCCAAGTACTCCTTCTCCTGCTGCCACCAAGCAATACATTATAAGACTTATATCTTAACCTATGTGGCCAAGGCTGAAGGAAATGATGGTACCCCATCCATTTACTTCTTTTGTTCAGATTAGCAAAATCCTAATGCTCAGCTGCATGAGACAACAAAAAAACAAATTAATAAGATTCAGTTACTCTTCATTAGGCAAGCTGCTGGCCTGCATTTTAAAATTCAGAGTGCTTTAAATGGCACACCCAATCCAGAGTCGACTATAAAAATAGGTTTCCAGCCTCAGCTCCCCTACAAAAGAGTACTGAGCAGTAGAAGAAACAAATACTGCTACTTTGCCAAATTCCTTCCCTAGATCCATTCATTCAGTTGCATCCCATATTGCGCTTCAGGAAAATTGTGCATGCCTACTATGCATTCTTCCTGAACAGCAGTACAGAATATACGTGACATTCTTTCGAATTGACACAAACTGAGGAATTAAGAATCACGACAGATAACAGATTATAAACACAGGTCTGCACAATTACAAACTTAATTTAGTGTAACTTAATTTTAAACAATTGTAGCCAAATTCCAATTGTGTTTATCTTCTTTTTGTGTTTGAGATGTAGGTTGTCATCAGACAAGTCACTTTAAAAATATAACCTTCTATGTGTATGCTGTCAGTTAATTCCCACCTACCATTGTCCCAATAAATTTGCATACGCTTAGAATAGTTTGCTTTTAAAAATATTAGGACACTTGTTTGTGTATTATAAAAATCTGTGTCACTGACTTGTAACTTGTGATTCAAATCCCAGTAAAATAACAAGTGAATGAAGTGTTTGGATGACAGCTAACATTCCTATATCACATCAATGAGTCACTTACCCTCATGCCTTAGGATTTTGTAAGGCCAGTGGAAATAAATACGAGAACCAAAAATATTAGAGTACAAGGGTTACGTACTGCTACTACTATGAAGTAGGAGTATGATTTGTAGGGCTAGTTAATGTTAACTCTCCCTCACCAAAAATTGTAAACAAGGCAGGTGAGGTTTTTTTAAACCTCTTTCTAAAAATATTTCAGCACTGCCACAAGTACAAAGCAGAATTCACTCAGGGTCATCATAACGAGAAAAAAAACAAAGAAACTACACAAGGGCAAAACAGTCAGCTGTTAAAAATCTTGTAAAAGAAATGAAAGGAAAACAGACTTTGGTGTGTAAGCACTATTCCATTTTTCAGACACTGAAAAAATGCCTTATGCAATGTTTATACATTACCTAACATGTACTTGAAAATCCCATTAAAAACTTAAGCCAAATGTGGCTAGCCTGTAGGAGGGAGAGGAGGGTGCAGAGCTTGACAGGGGACAATATACAGAAAGATATCAGAGGGCCAGACATTGAGAATCAATTGGTTCAAAGGAGAGGTTCGAAGTGTGAGGAACTGACTGGGCCCTGCTGAAGGGCTGGGGTCAAGAGGGGGGTCTGTGTGGTCTCACCTGCTGGCTCCCATGGGTACCAGACACCCTCCCCCTACCCCCCACCTCATTTCTTAGAAAAAGGGGTGTACATGGGACAGGATTCTCCAAAGAGGGGCTCAGGAAAAAAAAAGTTTGGGAACCGATGGAAAGCCCTAAAGATCTTACACTTTTCGGCCTGGTGAGACTCCCCAATATCAAAACTACTATACTACACTGACTATATAACTACAAGAACTAGATCAGTTATCTAAAACTGGTAAGGAAAGCTAGGGAGTAGAGGACAGCTATGTGGCGCTCCACAGTTCCAATGACCACCACGGGTGGTAAGAAGGAAGTGAGGGGGCGCTGGGTCGGTTGGGGTATATATCCAGCACCATGAAGGCGCCATTCCAGGGGGCTCCACAGCTGACCCACCAAGTGTTGCTAGGGAAAAATTCTCCGACCATCGTGCACTTGGCGCGCGCGCACCTAATTGGAATCTATATGAGCAAGTACTCGAAGAAGAATAGAGAATAGTAAAACTTAAGGTTATGAACAAAAGTTATGACTGTGACAGACTACAGGGAGGAGTCCTGTCTGCCCACCCCCCCATACACACACACACACAGAATGACTTCCAAGGAAGAGATTGAAACTATAAACACAAAAAAAATTAAGACCAGCAATACGAGAACTTGTTGCTTCTGAGCACGTAGCCAGTAAGAGGCAATGGTTGAGGAAGTATAAATTAATTCTTTATGTTCCTGTTGATTTAAATGTTTTGTTAAACAATAAATCACTTTAAAATAAAGTTTTATTTTCCCCTACTTGATTGTCTCAAAGTATATTACAAATATTAACAAATTAAGGCTCACAACACCCTAGCACACTAAATGATTACTGAAATACTCATTAAGAATTTTGGAATAATTCATTTTTTCTTAAAAACTACTAAATAGTCATGGCAAGCAACAAAAATCTTGGCTAATAATCTTTCAAAACAAATATGAAATCAGTTCTTGGCAAGTGTGAAAAGTCCAAGACCTACTGTGAATCACTACTGCCACATTTAGAAATAAGTAGATAATACATCTTGAGTCCACACTCCACCTGATAGGGATGTACACTGGTAATTCCCAGTAGTGTTTATGGGACTTGCCTGTGTAAATCCAATACATAGTGATGGGAAAATATGCTAATTTGTACTTGTCCAAGTTTGGTAAAGTATTTAAGTGATGTCACTCATTTCCAAGAGATTCAGATAAAACTGGTCTTCAGAAGGTTGGAGTCACAAAACAAAATACGTCAAAAATGAATTACATTTGATAATTCTAAATATTAATACCTTTTAAAATTATTATTTTGTTACAGGACAATACTTATACCAAAATTAAATCCTTCTGATTTTAAAGAGTTAAAAAGCTGGGCTAATGAATTAAAGATATGGCTTTTGGTTTGGATAATAAAATCTAATTCTAACCAACTATAACTGAACTGGCATTGTGGCTATACTAACACTACTCTAACCAAACTTGGAAACTATGGAAACTTCTTGTTGAGGGTAAGAAATTTCAGTTCTTATAGAACCTGATCCAAAGCCCACTGAAGTCAACAGAATGACTCCCATTGGCTTTAAGGAGCTTGGGGATAAGGCCTGTATCCCCACAGATACTCTTCTAAAGATTCACCAAGGAAAATCACAAACATGATTGTGTAACAAATTATGTTTCCCCCATCAGGCAGCTGCTTTTCGTTGAAATATAATTAAAACTGCACCAAACTCTTCTGCTATGCTTCTGAGCAACAAACTGAAATCTATCAGGTAACCAAAAGAAGAAATAGCTGGAGTAAAATCATGGGTGAAAATGGTACAGAAACAGCAGCCTAAAGGCATTTACTGAAAATACTTCTAGGGAAGACTGAAGAGTTAGCATATAGGACTGAAATAACTACAGGCCAAATCTTATTTGATTAAATTTGTACACTTCCAAGAGGCAAGATATTGGTTCCTATTAGGAGTTTTCTTACCTGAATATGCACAGAGGGAGTGTAACAGCTGACTTTCAGCAAAAGATTATCCATTTGCCATACATTTCAAAATTATAAAATGAGAATTAAAAAAATGTACAGCAAAAAAAAATGGAGTTTTTTTTTTTTAGTCTGCCTGTAAAGCACAGCCTTAAATCCCTGACTAGATATTCAAACAGCTTTAAAGAGAAGACACAGGGTTTTTAACAGGTAAAATATTATTCAACTGCAGCTCAATAATACAAGGCAGATTTGTCTAGCAGATACTCTCCTCAGACTGGGGCTTGTTCCATGCACACTGGAGAGAACTCTCCAAAGGAAAAAGATTCCCTTTCACAGGGCCCCTGGCCTCTGCTTGGGCTCAGAGGCCCAGTCTGTAGAACTCAAAGAAAATCCCATCACTACTGAAAAACATGACTTCATTCTAGGTTACAGAAAATTTAAAATAAAATGTGAATGTGAAACAAGGAATCCAGTTTTAGAAGTTATTTTCAGCTCTCTAATTCCTTACCAACACTGGAAATCTTAAGCAATAAAACAAATTGTGGCTTGCCTCCTTCCCTTCGGGATCAAGTATCAGAGAGCCGTGTTCGTCTGGATCTGTAAAATGCCACAGAGTCCTGTTGCACCTTATAGACTAAAAGAAGTATTGGAGCATAAGCTTTCGTGGGTGAATACCCACTTCGTTAGACGCATTCACTCACGAAAGCTTATGCTCCAATACTTCTGTTAGTCTATAAGGTGCCACAGGACTCTGTCACTCTTCGGGATGACATTAGACTATTTCTGAAGTAGCACAATCCATATTTCCTGAACATTCCTCAAAGTAAAGTTTGCTTTAAAAAGTATCCAGATAAAGCAGTGTTGGTTCAAGTTCTGGTCAGATAAACATATTTATGCTATTTTCATTGGTGCTGGATAGGATTCTACAAGCTAGAGTAAACGCTGCAGTGCACAAGTTTGTGTTATCAGCTAAATTTATGGAGATCTCTTTCAAATTCTCCATAGTTTTTACAACAGAATAGTTACTTGTAAAAACTATGTTTTTAAAATAAAAAGTATGAGAAATGCTTAAAGACAAGCAGTTTACCTTTACTTGATAAAGTTTTGTATTTGTCTACACTATGAGGAAATACGAGTCGCTATGACAAGCCCATACATAACACAGCTAATTTGTTCTTGAAGTGTTTCCACCCACTAACAGCTAGACAGTAAACTGAAGTAATCTTATTCTAGTTTTGTGAACTAGATCACATTTTGCATTTAACAGAAATTTTCACTAACAACTTGCATATATTTTAACTACCCACTAATTTGAAGAAAAATATTTAGTTCTTGATTTATTCACTTGCATTTACCAAGTCTCAAATTCACTGTTTTCAAAACTGACAAGTTACTCAACAAAATCAGTTCAAGTTAACTTTGATAATCTCAGGGATTCAAACCGAATTGTACTTTTCCCATTTAATCACTATTTATGAATCAAATATAAGCAGCTTGCAATTGCCCCTTATTGCTACTAAACTTAATTTGTTCCACTTTAGTGACTAAAGGTCCTGTATCTACAAGAGTGATTTAGACACTTAGATAATTTCTTAATGTAGTAACATAGTGACAATGTAACTGACTATCAGAGAGCCTGTCACTAGCTGAGAAAAAATGCAAATGAAGAGACTTAAAAGTTAAACTGAACATTATGCCAAAAATTCCATTTGATAAACTGGGTCTGAACTCAAACCTTCGAAAATGTCATTGAAGTCTTATTTTTAAAAAGGATATTAAATCTCTTGATTTACTCACACTTCGTAACAGGCTTTGCACATGAATGAAATAAATGAAGCAGCAAATACATAACTAGTTTCTCCTGGTTTCAGAAAAATGCTTCATAGCACACAGAGTAAAAGCTGAAGCACTAACACTCAACTATTTCTCAAAAACAAAACTGAGTAAGCGAGTGAGTCAATATATAACCTTTCCTTCCCTAAAGTAAAAGGTGAATTCTTTGCATTGTTATTAAACCATATGGTCTATTCTAGCTGAGTGTCGAAATAGTCCGAGAGAAAATAGACTACTGAAACATTCCTGACGACCTAACAATTCACCACTGTGTTCTGGCATTTTGCACTCCACAGTTCAAGATAAATCTTAGATCTACTACTTGAATACTCAGACCATCCAATGACATACACAAAAACACTGAAAGCTGTCCAAATAGCATTAACACAGATTAGTTAGTTAGGTAAAATTAAAAGAATTAATTAATAAAGCTGAAGGCCTTTTTATTTTTTTACACAAGATTCAAGCACAATTTTTTCAACTAAGACTAAATCTTTCTAGACAAATTAGGTTATAGTTTTTTAATTGGCAGTCTGCTGTAGAAAATCAAGCATTTGATCTATGATCATAGCTATATGGAACCCTATTGGATATTGCCATGTTAGCAAATTGCAAAGTTTTCTCAAAGGTGATCAAATTATATTGCTATTTTAAAAATAATTGTAACTTCTAATCTATCCACCATAGAATATGCAATAAACTGTGCATTACATTTTAATTTGATTGTAACACTAGGCTATATTATATCAACATCGATTCCTTAAGCTATAACTTTCAATGTTACTGAATTAGTAGAACTTGATACTTTAAATTCAAATCAGATTTTTAAAAAATAATTGTGAGCATAGTTCAAAGAAAACTGTTGCATTCAGCACTATATGTGAAACACTTGGAACTAACCATCTATTGGTGACCATGCAGGTGATCCTTAGGTGATAAATGTTTTCCCACAGACTAAAGCTATGTCTTCACTGCAAAAAAAGGGTCTGTTGATACCGAGATAGCTAACTCATAAAATCCGGGGAGCTAGGGGGGGCCTCTGTAGTTTTTAAACTGGATGTAGCTAGTCAAGATAACCCCACATGGGGGTATAGGATTGACCTTGACTAACTACATCCAAGTAAAAACTGTTTGCGGTCTCCACTATGATTTGATATCAATATGGCTACCCTGAAGAAGACAGCCATAGTTTAGTCTAGCTCCCAGATAACATTACCCAGAGAACAGTAAATGGTAGTTCTTTAAATGGTAGTCACACAGAGTTTAAGAAGTGATTAGCAAAAGCACAACCAACCAAATGAATAGTGTTCTCTGAAGGATCTTAAGACATCATCTTAAATTCACTCAGAAGCTAATGCTGGTGGAGAATTTATCTCTCACTGCAAATATATTACATCAGTTCTTGGCTATCTGCATTGATTACCTGAAAACCTGGAGGCAAAGTTTAAGATACTAGTTTTGACCTATAAAGCACTACATGGCCATGGACTTTCCTACTGGAGATAGCACATCTCTCCCCCTGCCACACTGCTAGAACTTCATTGTGTAAGAGAAAAATATTGGCAAAAGCCCCTTAACTTTGGAACTCAATCTTTCCACTCTCCTTGGCAAGAATTAGGTAGAGTTTGCTGATCTTCCACACAGGCTGCAAAGCTGATCTTTATACTAGGGCTTTTGTGAATCAGGGTGCAGTCTAAGGAGGTGAACTGGGAAGGGGTGAAGTAATTCTTGCAGCTGTGTTATTCATTAGCATGAATATATTGTGCTAGATTTGTCTGTTTTTTGTGTTTTTAAACAAAATATTGAAGGCACCCAGAGTCTTATGTCCTTGTTCTTATAAATCCAAATAATAAATAAAAATAAGTAATTGGGATTAACTCCAGAGATAACCTACTTGCCACCCACCCCACTACTAAAGTGAAGAGGTTTTTAATCAAGATTAAATATGGGCTTTTGTTTCTGTAAAAATCATATCACTTCTGATTCAGACAGCTCCAGTTTCAACACTCCAACAGATGAAAGCTCCATTGTGACTCACATAGTAACGAAGCGCCATTGAATAAAGTTTAACTTTATAAGACAGTTTGTTCCCCTCTCCCCAAGATATAGCTTGTTTTTTTATTGTGGTCCTAACAAGCTCCTGGTCATTAATACAAGAACTGTGAGGAAGAGAAAAATCAAATTATTGTGTAATTTAAATTACATTTTAAACCTGCTATACAAAATTTTCTGAAACAGTAAGATTTTAGAAACCTATTTTTACTGTTTAATTAAAATATCAATACGTCTAATAATTAATGTTCTTCCACCACAGTAGGTCCAAACAATTTTTGACCCATTTAATCAAATTAAGTTCAAAACTTTTTTTTTAAGTCAGCAAAACACTATTTTTGAAATGAAGAAAAACATTGAGAACCTCTGATTTATTTTCTGAGCCCCCCGGCTAATAAAACTCCATGGCCCACCTGTGCCATAATAACTGGTTTTCTGCATATAAAAGCCAGGGCCAGCATTAGGGGGCAGCACAGGGGGGCCCATGAAACTACACTGCTAAGGCTTCAGCCCCACGTGGCTGGGCTCAGGGACCTGAGCTTCAGCTTTCTGCCCTGGGCCCCATCAAGTCTAATGCTGGCCCTGCTTGGAGGCCCCCCTGAAACCTGCTCAAGGCCCCCTAGGGGGCCTCGGACCCTTGGATGAGAACCACTGACATAACTGATTAGCTAATTGACTCATTTATACGCGAGTCCCTAAAATCAGCTCCATGGCAACAGCATTTTAACATATTTAACTTAGAAGTTCACAAGTCCATCACCATCTTCACCCAGAAACATGTTAAACTTAACATTCATCAATCTACTACTTACAAGCAACTGCTTGGTGCCACATGTTTCAGCTTTTCTAATCTGGATCTCATATTCCCATTCCCCAGATCACTTGGTTCTTCTAACACTTCTATGCCAATACACCTACCTCAAATTTCTCATTTATTTTAGTTATTTTAAAACTGTGATGTTCTAGTTAGATATAAGCATTTACCTTAATGTTGCACTTTGCTACAAGCAAATATACTGTAGCCTTGTTACAGATAATGTGATAGAACTGAAAAACAGAAGCTAAACAAGGTTTACATTAACATTTTATTACAAAGTTTGTATTGACCTTAAGATACATGAATAAATCAACTTCCAAGACATTTACATAGTACAACCTCTCTTGAAAACAACATGAGGTGAAACAAGACAAATTATTTTGGACATTGGTACAGTTTAAGGTGTTGATATTCAAACTCTCGTACAAAGTGGGTATTTTTTATTTTCTCTTACCAAAACCAGATTTTATTATGAAGAAATGGAAACTGTCATAAGAACATATAAGAGGCCATTCTGAATCACACCAATGGTCCATCTAGCCCAGTAATCTGTCTTCCGACAGTGGCCAGTATCAGGTTATTCAGAGGGAATGAACAGAAGATCTATCCCCTTTCGTCCATGCCCAGCTTCTGGCAAACAGAGGCTAGGGACACTCACATGGTGTTGCATCCCTTTGCCATCCTGGCTAATAGCCACTGATGGACCCATTCTCCATATCCTCATGATATAATGTACTCAACATCAGAGTAACGGTAGTCAGCAAAACTGGCTAGGAGTTTTTTAAAAATATGTTCAGATTGTTGAAATTCAGGCTTAATAATATGCCACCAGATCAATACAATCCATGGCCTCCTAAAATGGCTCGGGCTCAGTCATATCCCTTATTAAACAGGGCTACAATTAATATCATCCAGACTAATTTTTGCAGGACCAAATCCAGCATGAATTTAACTCCTTGCATCAGTCACAAATGTAAGCGTCTGTACAGCAAAAGAGATGAAGATGTTTCTTTACACAGGAGAGTTCAAACCCATTTTCATGTTTACCAGTTGTGGGTGTCTTTTAGAAGTAAAAGAATTACAATCCTAACAAATTCCTGAAGCTCTATTTGTTATCCAGTACAACCTAAGACAAAACTTTCCTCCTGGCTTTCCCTGTGAGTGTTCATGAAGGGAACCACTTGGAGGCAATATCTTTTAATACATTGAAACCTAAATTTCCATTGTCAAGAGAGTTTCAGACAGCAGTGAGTGTCACATCCTATATCTAAGATATGGAGATATACCTATCTCACAGAACTGGAAGGGACCTTGAAAGGACACCGAGTCCAGCCCCCTGCCTTCACTAGCAGGACCAAGCACTGATTTTTTGCCCCAGATCCCTAAGTGGCCCCCTCAAGGATTGAACTCACAAACCTGGGTTTAGCAGGCCAATGATCAAACCACTGAGCTATCCCTCCCCCCCTGCATACTACTAAATCACAAAAGCTAGCTTTCAGGATAAGTGGGGCAGCAAAGACTTTTGATCAGACTGCTAATTTAACCCAAATCCACCGTACAGTAATGGATAGTATTTTCACTCTGGACTCATGCCCACAAATGCTACACAACAACTAGAGAAGTGTATCGGCTGCCTCTGGAAGTGGTGTGAGGAACGCCAGGAGCTGGGAGTCCTGGTGCCACAGATGAAGAACACAGATCACACAATCATTACTCCAAGAGCCAAAACCATGTGGAGAGGACACTGAAGGATGCCATCCGCTGACAGTATTTGGAAAACCTGAAGCGGAAACCAGACCGGGGCAAGGCGTTCAAAGTGACATGCAAGTGGGATGCCAGCAACCACTTCCACCCAGTGGGAGCTTCACCAGATTTGCTGACCGTTCATCTACAGGACCCAGCTCAACTGCATTCCGCTGAATGGAGCCGTCTGCCACGGGAATAAGGACAAGTGATGCAGGAAGTGCGGCAATGCCAAGACACTACTCCAAGTCCTGTGTAACTGTAAGCCCCATTCCAGAGGCTGGCAGCTGCGACACATCATCCAAGACTGCCTGATCAGAGCCATCCCGTCACCCGCACGGAAGGTTGCCGTGAACTCCACCATCCCCAGGACTAACAGATGACTGCAACAGGACAGTGTCATCATCAACAAGGCTGGAAGAAGGTCATCATAGTGGACATCACAGTGCCCCTTGAGAACAGGACCCCGGCCTTCCGCCATGCCCGAGCTTGAAAGCTGGAGAAATATGCCCCTCTGACACCTTGAGAGCTAAGGGTTACCAGGTTCAGACACATGCTGATCACTGGAGCCCTGGCCAATGGGCCCCAGTAACGAGCAAGTGTTGAGGGAATGCAGAATTGGTAAACAGTTCGGCTGATGTGGCAACTCATGATGTAGGACGCCATGAGATGATCGAGGAACATCTACATAGAACACATCACTGGACATCGGCAATACCAGGAGGAATGAGCTGGAGTGCCGATGAGAAGCACAGTAAGAAAAGTAACTGAAATACTTCCCTGATGGATTATATTTTCTAAACGGACAACCTACCCTAATTCTCAGTTACTTAGGGACAATCTTTGCTCATTTATATATTTTGCTTTCCACGACCAACTCTCTGTACAATTTTTTATGAGTGATGTACCCGAATACTTGGATGCTAATATCTAAACTGTGGTCTTAAATTTATTCACCTAAATTTGGGTTACTGCTGATTATGTATCATATGACTTTTAAAAACAAATTTTGTATTTGCAGATAATTCAAGCACTATATCCAGATGTACAGACTCTCTTTTCTCAACCTGTGTATTATATAATTTTAACATTAGCTTTAAAAAACGTTTTAAAAAACTGTTCTTATAAAAAATACACATATAATAACATGGAGGAAGCCAAAGACTATATGAAATACATGGTGCATAAATGCTGAGTAACTATATACTACTCATAATTTGTAATAAGATCATGCAATAAAATGAAAACATTAAATACTTTTCATGGTGAGCATGGTTACACAATGAACAGAGCAGGCTACAATTAGACAAAGTTTTAAAAAAGATTCTAAAGTCCATCAGTGACACAACTGTTAATAATGTGTCTCATTTGTTTTATATAATAGATGTTAGCAAGTGCTCACTTTATCAATGACTGAGCCAAGGTAATATTTTATTGCACCCACAGAAGTTGGTAAAAGAGACAAGCTTTTAAGCTACACAGATCCCTTCCTCAATGACTATCAATTTCATAGGACAGCTTCCATTTTCATGGCAACAACATCTCAAAGACTCATCACATGCCAGTTTGCATAATATAGCAACCACTATTTGGTCTGGAATATTTCAGTTATGAAATTCACCATTCTTTTTTTACCATGTGCAGACACCACTGGAGAACAAAATATAACATTATGCTATATTTCCTATGATTAAGGTTCTATCAATAGTACCTGCAATTATTTTAGTTTAGTAACTAGCCATCACTAAACTGAAATAATGTCAGACAAGGCTTGTCCTGATCAAATTCACACATATTAAGATTAATAAGCAAATAAACAGGAAATCATACAATTTCTTAACCAACACACACAACATTGTGTAAGCAAAACTTTGCAAAATTCCTCTCACCCAGAATGCATATTAAGCTGTTTCAGTAAAATCTTTTCCTCAACCCCAAAATCATCATGATAGAGGGGAAATAAATTCTGCGCCCAGACTGGTAAATTCTACAGGACTGCTATACCACCAGCTTCTTTTTAACTGAACAAGGTTTATCCGGCAGTGCTGGTAAAAAGCAAAGGCTACAGATATCCCATCAGAGAGATGTCTTCCTCCCCCAAGAACTTCAGCAAGGGTTTGACAGGCAGGTTCATGATATTACCGTCTCACACCCCTCAGTCTCAGTGGCTGCCTGAAACAACTTCTGGAAGCTGTGCATAACAATGGTGCTGGTTACCAAGGCGAAGCCACTCCCGGGGGTCAGAGCAGAGCAATCTAGTGTTAGATTGACTCCTCAGTCCGTCCCCACTTTGGTCAGTATTTCAGGGTGGCGCCCATGGGTCCCCAGCTCGGAGAGACACATTGCAGGGTAATTTCACAAGGCATCAGCCCGGCACCCCTTTCCTCACCCCACCCCCCGCACAGAGGCTGTGTCCCCCTAGTACTCCCCCGCCCCCCCCTCAGATCCGTGTCCCTGCCTTCGACTCACGGCAGCGCCCCCGGAGCCCCCGAGAGAGACACCCCCACGGCGCTTAGCCGCTGAACCGGCCTCCTCCGCCCCAGCCGCAGCGGGGCCGCTCAGGTCCCACGGCCCTTGGAAGTGCCCGCTGCCCCCACCAGCAGGGCTCGGAGCTCGGCTCCCCCCCGGGCCGCCCTACTGCCTCAGGGGCCGCCCCCCGCGGCGCCCCCGCCCTCACCTGCGCTGCCGATTTCCATTCATGGAGCTGGGGGCGGCCGTTCTCAGGCTGCGGGGTCAGGATCCTGCCTCTCCCCGCAGGGCCGGGCGCTGCCCCCTCTCTCCCCGCGGCGCCGGGTCCGGCCGGCCGGCCCGGGGAGCGGGGCTGTGAGGCAGACGGCAGCTGGGCGGCCTCCCTCCCCTCAGCCGGTGCCGGCCGATCTCAGGCGGCGCGAGCTGGGAGCGGGAGCTCAGGAGCGGAAGTTGCGTGGCCGCCAGCAGCCCCGGCTCGCGCTCCCTCTCGCTCTGTGTCTGTCTCTGCCCTACCGCGCGCCGGAAGCTCCACCCACCCCCAACCCCACCCGCACACACGCCGGGCGCGCTCACTTCCGGCGAACCGCTTCCGGCTCCGCCCCCGGCCGTTAATCCGTGACGCGAAGAAAGGGCGTGTCCGGAAGTGGTAAAGACAGAGGGCGGGGCGGGTGAAGTGACGCAAAGCGGGGAGAGGACCGGGCGTGACGGGGCCGGCACTTTCGCTGGCAGGCGGTGCCCTGTAACAGCCTGGTGCCTCGGACGCCTGGGTTCCGCGGATAGTGTCCCCGGCTCTGGCCAGTCGGACGCCTGGGTTCCGTTCCCGGCCCGGGGCGGGGGCAGGAGTCCGGGTGCCTGGGCTCAGTTCTCGGCCCCAGCTCAGTCACTCAGCGGCGGAGCTGGCAGGGGAGGCTGCGGCGAGTCTCCCGTAGTGTCAGAGGCAGCAGCAGCCTGACGTGGGGGGGGAGAGAGTCGCTGTCCGGGGAGTGATCAGACAGCAAGTGTGAAAGATCCGGACGGGGGGTGGGGGGTAATAGGAGCCTATGTAAGAAAAAGACCCCAAAATCGTGACTGTGCCTATAAAATCGGGACATCTGGTCACCCTAGGCGGGGGGGGGGGGTTCTGAGCAGTTTGCTTTGGGGCACCCTGAGTCATTTCCGCTGAACTGCTTTTGTACCGGTTTGTTGTTCCCACTTCCACGGAGGGGTCTTCACCAGGCTTTTTACCACCGAGGCGAGAAAACCTGCTTAGCCTGATGGTCCCAACGTGCCTGTGCCTGCTCTGCACTTCGGTTGCTCTCGGTGGCTAGTGTGACAAATTGGGGGTTCGGTCCTGTCTGTACCATTTCTGAATTTGGGATAATTGTATCAAATGTATTAGGAAATGACTGGCATGGCAAGCCTGTATGTGTGTGGATGTCCCATGAGTTAGCAGAGTTGCCATGTCTCCAGAGACAATGGTGAATGATCAGCGCTCAGTAATTGCTGCAAATAAAGTGCTTGCGGACGATAGATTTGCTCAGTGTGGGAGAAGACACTTCCTCCATCTGTGTGAAGGAAAGTGGGGGTTTGGGGAGTAAAGGAAAATTACTGAAAGGTAGAACAAAAGCAGCAGCAGATGCCAGATGGAGTCTGTAAAGGGTCTGAGAGAGGGGAGGTGGGAGAGCTGCCCAGGGGAATGAGCTGTTTTGCCCAGATTAAGATGAGGGAGGCAGTTTGGGGGGTGCAGAGAATCTTGCCTACCTACAGAACACAGATGATCTCCCAAGGGACTGGGAAGCTACTGAGGAATGTTATGTTTAAGCTGTCCAGTTGTTTTGTATGATCCATACTCTCCTGTGCTTTACATGATTAAATATAAAGTAGATTGAACAAACTGTATGTGGACTGTATTCCATACCCCGGAGAGAGTTAAACTGTAACCAGAAGCTTCACACCTGTTGCATGGAGTTTTGGCAGAGGAGTTGTGTGTAAATACACGGGAGTGTGAAGGGTCAGGTTGGGCCCAGAGAGTCCAGGTAGCTGGGTGCCAGATCTGCACCGTGCATGTGTCTAGGGCCCCTGAGATTGGGATAGTGGCTGGACTCCATTCAGACTCCAGGAGCTTGAAACACCCTGGGGATCCATAGCACATAGGCTTTGTCTACACTGGCAACTGGACAATAAAGCTTTTGTCTTTCAGAGGTGTTTTTAAAAAAATCACACCTCGAAAGAAAAGTTATGCCAACAGTAAGCAAAACACAGGAGCATCGACAAAGCAAATACAGCTTGTTGGGGTGGAAGCTCTCTCCTGCCGAAAAAACAGTGGCTACACTGCACGCCTTTTAGTGATGGCACGGCTGTAGCAACACAACTGTGTCGCTAAAAGCTGTGTGCTGTAGACATGGTCTTTAGATTCTCTCTCCTTAGAGCAGTCTTAGTGGGAAGAGGTGCTTACTAGGATCTGTTGACAGCTAGTACTAGTGCAGTTGCACCACAGCTTGTAAACAGAACATGATGACTCAAAACCAGAAAGGAGAGAGTTTAAATAGAAAATAACAAGGGGGGGGGAGAAAGAGTGGTGTGGAGCTAAATTAACTGGTTAAGGCAAGTGAGACAGTACTAACCCACAAGAGACAACGTTTAGGCTCAGTGAATTTATTCCACCCCCTTAGTTTATTGTACAGTACTTCCACTGCTGGTCCTGTTTAAACGAAGTGAAGGAATTTTAAAAACACCTTCACCTTTTATTTCTTCTTTGCATTTGTCTCAGCTTAATCTATGAAAATTAAAGTCAGTTTCACTTTTGCTTGGGTTCCCTTTCCGGCTTTCAGTGCTGTACCATTTGAGATGCAGTGCTTCTGTGTTTTTAAAATAGCTGTCTTGTCTCTTAAGATGTGGACACATTTATATTGGTCTTTATTTTTTCCACATTTAAATTTTGGCATAAAGTGAACTGTGTGCCTTTAAATCATTGGCAAAACCAAGAGGAAGTAACCTGAATTTTTCCAGAATATACATAAAATGCATCAGCATCTGAAGGTGTCTGTCTTTAAAGGGTGGATGAAGTGATGCCTATGTGCAGTTTATAGTCCAGATTATTAATGTTGGAAGCTGGCAAGATGAAATGTACTAAGAGACATGTTATTCCCTTAGTAGTTTTGTAGAGTGTTCCTGCAATAAATCCTCAGGAGTAACATATTTTTTTTCCTCTTTTCTTTTAAAAACAAACCAATCCACAATGGGAAATGGATACGCACTTATCAACATCTGCATGGCTCTGGCTCCCCCCGACAACCAGCATGAATTACTTGTAAGGATCACACTTGAATGGTGGGAAAATAATGCTTGTGGAATAAAACTTTTGGAAAAGAAAGTAGGGGTAGAAGCAGAAGAGGGTTCAGCTGAGACTCTCATATATGGTGCATGCTGCAGAAAAAAAGTCCACAGCCATTTTTGTGTTTCCCCTCATCTGCACTGTGTTGCCATCTCTTCCTGCTTTAATTAACAATGCCCAATGCTTGCTGCTAGCCCCAGCTGATACTAGTGCAGTGTTTGACTCTAGCTGCCCAGTTTTTTTCAGTGATTTAGGACAGGATGATTTCCTCCCAAGAGCATAGCAAGTTTCTGAAAATGTCTTTATATGCACAGAAGCCAACTGCTGTTCTTGGAATTAAAGCTGGTGCTCACGGCACTGCCAATGCTGGGAGGAATACACTTTCTGCCATGCTAAACACATTGAAAGCTATAGCCAGGGCAATGTATATTAAGCAGCAGGCTGACAGTGATATTAATACCCTGATTTTACATTGATAATTTGTAGAGAAGCTGTTAGGAATAAAGAACTGGATCACATACCAAAAATAACATGGATAAAGGCCTTGTGGCTTTGAATAGGGTGAGAGGAGGAGGTGAAACCTCTATCATCATGAAAACAGGCCCACATAAATGACACCAGTAAGGGGGGAAAATCCCAAATGTCTGAACGAAACCCTCCCTCTACTTAAAAACATGCCAAAATGTTTTCTGACACAGGCAGCCCAGTATCAAAGCAGGACATAATGTTCCTGGAGCAGGGTAAACCACAGCTGCTTGCGGTTTATGATAAACTTCCAGCCTAAGGCAGATTAAAGTGGGATTCTAACAAAATGCTGTTCTGTCTCACAACTGAAAAGCAGTGGTGACTTCCGTCCTCTTATTGACCTCAACGTTAAGGTTTTCATCTGCACCCAAAAGCCAATGCATAAGTAACCTTGTTTAACACTTAAATAGAAGTGCTACTTTGCAATAGTTGAAGCCAACTTCTGCTGTTATCCCAGCTCCCCATTGCTATATCACTGCTCCAAGGGCTCCAGAGCCAGAGATTTACAGCAGTGGAGGCACATGGCACACACCTGTACACACAAAATGCTTGTGTTGGAGCTTAAAGAGTTGCCAAAGCTGCTATTGTAATTGGGTAAGCAAGGCTCACACCCACTGCATGCTGCACCAAATTGCTCTGCACTTCTGCAGCAACAGCACAGATAGCACTGACATTTTAGTTGAGCCTGGCAAAAACCCACAAATACCCCTAGTATTCCTCCACTGCCCTCCCTGCTTAAGGCTCTGCACTCAAATCCGTATGCTAACTCACTTCTGAAACTAAGCATTTGCTATATATATATATATAATGGATGAAATCTGAGTGCTTATGGCAGAAGAGTGGACGAGGAACTACTGGGAAAGCAGATGTACCCAGTGAAACTGCAATGGTGCAGGGAGTGTTGGGTGTGGATGCAGTGGACTTGGTACAGCTCAAACAGGATGGCTAGTATGGACTCTGCACAATGGCTAGTCACAATACAATTCTCTAGTGTAGACAAGGCTAAGATACCAAGCACCTCGGCCAGCCCATTGGGTTTTTGCTACCACAGATACCCAACAGGGAGCATACCTACAGCTAAGGGCCTTTGAACAAGCTTGCTGGGGGCATCAGTTGTAGAAATGAAGGAGTAACAGTCATTGTGGCATGCAGGAAGCAGGGACAAAGCAACAAGTTGAGGAACAGGAAAGGTTTTGTGGAGGCGTAATGCCAGTGCTGGAAGAGATGCCAAGCCTAAGAGGAACTGAGTCAGAGGGAAGAGCAGGGGCAGTCAAGTTCAGAGAGCAAGAGAGACGCTGACTCCCCCACAACAGTAGACAGAGAGAACCACTCCACGCAGTAGTGCAGTTTAGAGAATGATCTTTGTTTCCTGGACCCTAGTCTATAACATGGGTCTGGATTAAAAAGGTTATACCCCTGCCACGTGGCCATCAGTAGCCACAGCCTCCAGTAGCTGCTACTACTACAATGATTACAAGATGTCCCCTAAAACTGAATATTTTGACTATGCCATAAGCTTACACTGGCTCCTTCATCCATTTTAAGCAAATCCCTGAACTGTGCTACAAGCTTGGCCTAGACCAAAGAACTTGAGTGACGAAGATGGTCTTTAGATATTCACAACACAACCTTAATGCTGACATTTGGGTTATCTTCATATTGTTCCATTTGTGCAAGACTCCTGAGAGGCTGGGGAATCAGTTTGACAAGGATAAAGGTTAGTCCCTTTGACACTGTTTTTAATATCCAACCTGCAAGATTTTCCAAAGCCTGCCACGACTTCAGGCTCACCATAAGCCTAAAAAAAGACAATGTGCCAACACATGGTGGAGAATGCTTCTTCAAAGATCAACAACTTGAAGCGGAGAACGAGTTTGCAATCCCACGGTCCACTAGTGCAGTCAGCCTCTCACTTGAAATGGAACTCAACAGCCGCATTGGAAAAGCCGCCACTACTGTATCTAGACTGAGCAAAAGGGTCTGGCAAAACAACAAACTGACAGAACACACAAAGATCTGTGTGTATCATGCATGTGTTATCAGCACACTTTTGTACGGGAGCAAGGCATGGACTTTATATTCTCATCAGAAAGAGGTTCAACAGCTTTCATGTGTGGTGCCTTTGTCGAAACTTTGGAATCTCCTGGAGGAACAGTGTCACCAACACTGAGAATTAGCAGCATTTATCCTCTCCTTGGAAAACTATTCACTGTAGGAAAACTGCTGTACAATATTATTGAGGTAAGTCTCGTTCTAGGTCTGACCAGCTCTGCACCTCTCAGCTGCTTTTTGGAAACAGGGTCACATTTCCTAATTTTAATTGAGGGGGTGCCCATTTCCAACAGGGCTTTTCAGTTGAGCATTCCTCTGCCTGGCAAGCCTGGGTGAGTGGAGCTCCTAGGGAAGAGAGTTACAGAATGGAAGAATGTCTCAAACACAAGGAGTGGAGCTTCAGGGGGTAGCTCTCAGAGAACACGAGTTACAGAATCTAGACTTTGCTCATGGTACTAAGGATGTCAACTGCCCCCACTGGAGCTGGTTGGATCAAGTTTGTGCTTCCAAGAATTACATGGTAAAATGACTCAAAAACTGGAAACTAAAAGCAAATATTCTCTTTCCCTAACTGAAGTCCTGAGAGGAGTCTGTTCTCCCCTCAGTTTAAGAGTAACTCTTATCACTAACAAGCCCGTCGGGTACATTCAGTTGAGGAAGAACAGGCCTTGCCACCTGCACATATTTTAAAGTCATGCAAGCGCTTGAGTTTCTGCAGTTTACATGAATACTGTTACCACAACCAGGGGTGTTTCTCTAAGGAAACCATTTGTAACACAAGGTTGCAGCTTTTTTCTAAAGTTAATTTCCAAAGGAGACAAGCTGAAGCTGAATTTTATTCTTTATCCACTTCAGCATAAGAGGTGGCTTTTTTTCAGAAGTAGGCACAATTCCGAACGCAGAGTTTAGAGATTAATAGTTAGGATCATCCTGACCAAAATAAATTTTGTTCCTTTATGAAAGGGAAAGTACTAATGGCCAAAAAAACGGTTTACATTTAATAACAGTATTTTACAAATTCCCTTTGTAATAAGTAACAATTAAACACTTCTCTTAAGCTTGAGGAGTCCATTAATACCTAATATAGTTCCACATTCCAATATATTTAATTTGGCTGGCCACGGGCATCCCACTCAATAGACGCTTGCTAAGAGTAGTGTGTATTAGCACCAAGGTGGCCTACCAGCATCTTCACTATCAACCCATAATTCAGAAGCTCCCAACCCCTGAAAATTCACTCCACACTAAACCTTGGAATATCCCAAGTTTAATATATAGCCCAGGCCTTTAATCTCACTGCTGGTTAGTTGAGAAGACAAACCAGGGTTTTAAGGATTAAGAATAGCAGATGCTAACCAACCCATTCATCTAAACAGGACCCACTCCTGCTAACCTTACTCTCATGAATAGTCTCTTTGAAATTGCAGGATAAAGCCCTACTTTGGATTATGGTTTAGTAAAATAGATACAGCACAAGGAAGTAGCAGAACAAAGATTTGTAGGAGTACTGCAGAGGAATCCACTCCAAAATACACTGTCAAGCAACTGTTCCCTATGCTATGGCTTGACAGTTAGTAAGTAACTGCTTGTGTGGTTATTAGCAATCAATCAACACCTTAGTTTAGAAAGGGCCTTACATTATTCAATAAATCACAATTACAGTTCACCCACTAAATTCAGTTTTAAAAGTTATGTCAATACATAGAGACAGGGCAAACCACAACTAGCACCAAGCGCCTCATTAAGAGAGAAACTACCTACTTTCACAGATCCCAGGCACTAAGGTGCATTGCTCTTGGCTGCTGCAGGGATTAAGCAGTTCATAAAGAATCCTGAAGATGGAAAGTGCTAAATATTATGAGGTATCACAGGGGTAGCCGTGTTAGTCTGGATCTGTAAAAAGCAACAGAGTCCTGTGGCACCTTATAGACTAACAGACGTATTGGAGCATGAGCTTTCGTGGGTGAATACTCACTTGTCAGACACATGTATTATAAAATGGCACAAATCTAGAGAATGAGATTACACATAGAAACGCAAATGAAGCCTGAAATCAGTCGTTTATGCATCTTTAAGCCAGTGATGTGGGATAAGAAATCTAGTATATGGAATGCAGTGCTGCTAATTTCTGGCTTAGCTGCATACTTAAATTGGAGGTCTCCCCTCTACCAAAACCTTGTTTGCCCAGGGAAGATCTATGGCCCTGTTCTATCTGGCTGGATAAAGAGGTTTCACTGTACACTTGACCAACTGTGCTGTTCTGGAACTTACAAGAAATAAAAAAAAAAATCCTGTGGGAAGATGTAAATTACACAAATGGAAGGGAACTCCTGAGCCAAGGACCAAATATATTCAAACTAATATTTAAATATTATGGGTTTTGTAATTAAAGTCATAACAAAAATCCACAGAACATGTATTTGCCTGTATAGTACCTGTCTGGAAACCATTAACATCAATTGATATTGGGATCACAAGCCAAATAATTCTGGAACAAGTTACCTTTCCAGTGACGTACACTGCTGTTTGATGTCTAATAAACTAGGAGTTCAAGTCTAACTGGAGTCAGCATTGCCACAGAGAGGGGACACTTATTAATAAACTTGGATTAGTTACCCCAGTCCAGGAAATTTTAAGAGAACTATTTGCATTGTTTTCCTCTCATGAAATTAAAACAGGCTGGAAACCAAGGAGACTTGGGACCCCTGGAGTATTTGATGCAATCCAAGTACAGCTGAGTATTTGTTTGTACCTGAGCCCTTCTCGATTATGCTTTTACCACTCTGTATATGTGGTTTTCCCCAGGGGGTTCTCCCTGGCTTTCACTCAGAAGTGCCACCCCAACATAACAACATTGCTTTTATTTATTAGGTCTTCTGCCAACAGTTACAGAATCAGACACTGGGGATTGCACAGTTAAAATTGCAAGCATAAATCAGAGCCAAGGCAAAAAATCCACAGAAGCAATAAAACAATATAAATACAGTGTTCTGGAACTCTTTAATTCATTTTTTTAATAAAGAGGTGGTTATGTATTTTCTTTTGGCCTAATCCAAGGATATCATTACTCTTTACCAATCTTAATTCCCCTCATACAAAAATTGATATTCAACCTTTAAAATATAAGCCATTATTTTCTTTACAAAATAAGTTGTGCTGCTGCTTGGTTTTTTTTTTTTTAATAAGTACTGTACATCAACTGTTCATATCTATTTAACAAATGGACCATACAAAGTTCAATCTAAAGCAAACACACAAACACAAGGAAAAGAAAAAAACCAAAGCAAATCGAGTGTCTTGTGAACATCTATGTACAGTTCAACAATTGCTTGAATAAGGAGGTACAAAAGGGGTTAGAAATTGAACACAAAAGCACTGGAGTCCCCTACAGTTTTCTTTCACAGATATTTTGAAGTGCAAATCACAAACACAAGATATGTATTTCACTTTTTTATTGCTGTTCTGCTATCTCACTCCCCCCCCTCAAAAAAAGAATCAACCCATTCTTCTATTTGCACTAATTTTCCAAAAAGAAAACGTTCCATTTTTGCAGTGAGCTTATAAAGGTTCAAGCTTTTCAATACTAAGTATCAGAGCATCTCAGACTTGCAAATATCAGAACACCCTCTCTGTCCTCCTCCAAGTTCTTCTGAGGTATGTTCTGCCCTCAGACACCCCTAGTTGTTCAGATATAAGCATAATGTAAACAAGCTTATAAAACGGCTGACAGTTAGAATAACTTCAATTTGTCTCCCACAGAACTGCAAGCACTTGGCAGTTTCCAGTTGTACAAGGGACATGTGCATATTCAGAAAGTCACAGGAGCTGTTTGAGTTGCTTACATGGGATTTGTACCTAACTATAAATCGTGATATGTATATGGGTTAACACCTATCTGCTCTGGGCAGTAAAACACACAGCACCCCAACATGCAGTTAGTTCTTCATACTTCAGACAACAAAAGGGTAGAAATACAGAATACTGAAGCCATGTTAAAGGTACAGTGCATAATCCAATATACATAACATGCGGGTAAATCTAACCCATTGAAATGTCTTGGAAATGGAAACATGGTTCAGAGGGCACAGCAACTACAAAATTTATTTCATTTTTTTATTGGTTTAAAATCCAACGTGCACAGGGTGAGATAAGGGCAGAACATGATCTGCAAAGTTTTCAGTGGAGC